>NC_074693.1:17647174-18247174 GCF_029448725.1 Salvelinus fontinalis
TCCTTCATTCCCTATCTCACTCCCCTCTCTCTCTCTGTCTCTGTCTCTCTATCCTTCACTCCCTATCTCACTCCCCCCTCTCTCTCTGTCTCTGTCTCTCTATCCTTCACTCCCAATCTCACTCCCCTCTCTCTGTCTCTCTATCCTTCACTCCCAATCTCACTCCCCTCTCTCTCTCTCTCTCTCTCTGTCTCTCTATCCTTCATTCCCTATCTCACTCCCCTCTCTCTCTCTCTGTCTCTGTCTCTCTATCCTTCATTCCCTATCTCACTCCCCTCTCCCTCTCTATCTCTGTCTCTCTATCCTTCATTCCCTCTTTCTCTCTGTCTCTCTATCCTTCACTCCCTATCTCACTCCCCTCTCTCTCTCTGTCTCTCTATCCTTCACTCCCTATCTCACTCCCCTCTCTCTCTCTGTCTCTCTATCCTTCATTCCCTATCTCACTCCTCTCTCTCTCTCTATCCTTCACTCCCTATTTCACCCCTCTCTCTCTCTCTCTCTCTCTCTCTCTCTCTCTCTCTCTCTCTCTCTCTCTCTCTCTCTCTCTCTCTCTCTCTCTCTGTGTCTCTCTGTGTCTCTCTCTCTGTCTCTCTGTCTCTGTGAAAGTGGTTTCCTGTATTTTTTCCAATTTTCTCTGTGTGGAGTAGTGCTATATTTTTCTAATGATAAACTTCAGGCTTGTTTTCCTCTGCTTTTGTAGCAGCAGCTGTGTTGAAGCAGGTAGTTGACGGTATCTGAACTGTGTGTGTTGTTAGATGGTATCTGTGTGTGGGAGAGGGAGTGCATGTCATTGTAGGCCTACAAGGTGTGTATGTTCTGTGTGTTGACTATGGCCAACCATGTCTCTCTGACAGGAAGATGAATTATGTTTTTAGTCCCCTGTGACTTTGGTGAACAAAAGAAAATACAATCAGTGTTATCTGTTACGGAAACATGCATCGCTGTGCTGCTTTGACTCATTGTTTAAAAATTATAATTTTAGAGAACATAAAAGCCAAAAGAAGATGAATTACATAAATTTGAGACATTGTAAAATGTATTTGCAATATTAATGTACTCAAATGCACAGATATTGTTTAGTTTTTCCCCCTGCATTATCAGAGAACATAGGCTTTTATCACAGAAAAGGTTGAGGCGGGCAGAGAGTCTAGGTTATAGGGAAAGAGAGGAGAGGGTATAGGAGAGGTGCGGGGGAGAAGATATGTGAGGACATAGTTGTGGTCTGAACATGCCAGCTCTTGTTGAGGTATAGATGTGGGAGCCAGTAGGTATAGAATGAGATCTGAGCAAGTCCTGTATGTTATCTCTCTACCTGTATTCATCTGTGTAGCTATATCGCCTTCCTTCTGTTTGTCTCCCTCCCTTCCCCTCTCACATTCTGGAGTTTGGTATTCACTGTTATCTACACTATACCCTGTAAGGGCCACACTATCTTTGCATATCTTTCCTTTCACCATAGTGTTACATTTAACTGGTTCATAACATTTAATTTTCAATTACTGAAATGTTTTCCCTTCCGTATGAAGCAGGTTTCAATTGAATACAGTCTAGGCCCTTGAGGGCAAGAGGAGATGTATGTTAGTAAAAGTGCAATATTATCATAAAGAGACATACTTGGAATATGGAGGGGGAAAAGAGTCGAAGAGGGAGAGAGAGAGAGAGAGTGAGGGAGGGAGATAGGTGAGCTTGAGTTGTTTGAAGATGGTGGGAAAAGAGAGATGGTTTGTCGAAGAAGAACGGTGGAAAGTGTAAGCAGAGCAAGCCATACGCCGGATCTACATCTGGAGGAGAAATAGAAGTGAATGAGGGTGAATTAACCAAGGCGGCAGGTGTGTTGAAGTTCTCAAAGTGAATTATCCAAGGTGGCAGGTGTGTTGAAGTTCTCGAAGCCCGAGGCTTGCACAGATGGTCAGGATAAAGATGAGTCTGTGATGGTAGGATTGAGAGTTTGAGAAAGTGGACCCCTGCCTTTTGGCTGATCCATACAGCACATTCGGTATGTATTCAGACTCCTTGACTTATTCCACATTTTGTTTCGTTACAGGCTTATTCTAAAATGGATTAAATAGTTGTTTTCCCTTATCAATCTACACACAATACCCCATAATGACAAAGCAAAAACAGGTTTTTAGAAATGATTGCTAATTTATAAAAAATTTAAATAAAAATGGTATCACATTTACATAAGTATTCAGACCCTTTTACTCAGCACTTTGTTTCAGCACCTTTGGCAGTGATTACAGCCTTGAGTCTTCTTGGGTATGACGCTAGAAGCTTGGCACACCTGTGTTTGGGGAGTTTCTCCCATTCTTCTCTGCAGATCCTCTCCAGCTCTGTCGGGTTAGATGGGGAGCGTCGCTGCACAGCTATTGTCAGGTCTCTCCAGAGATGTTCGAATGGGTTCAAGTCTGGGTTCTGGCTCGGACACTCAAGGACATTCAGAGACTTGTCTTGAAGCCACTCCTGCATTGTTGTGGCTGTGTGCCTAGAGTTGTTGTCATGTTGGAAGGTGAACATCAAATCAAATCAAATTTATTTATATAGCCCTTCGTACATCAGCTGATATCTCAAAGTGCTGTACAGAAACCCAGCCTAAAACCCCAAACAGCAAGCAATGCAGGTGTAGAAGCACGGTGGCTAGGAAAAACTCCCTAGAAAGGCCAAAACCTAGGAAGAAACCTAGAGAGGAACCAGGCTATGAGGGGTGGCCAGTCCTCTTCTGGCTGTGCCGGGTGGAGATTATAATAGAACATGGCCAAGATGTTCAAATGTTCATAACTGACCAGCATGGTCAAATAATAATAATCACAGTAGTTGTCGAGGGTACAACAAGTCAGCACCTCAGGAGTAAATGTCAGTTGGCTTTTCATAGCCGATCATTAAGAGTATCTCTACAGCACCTGCTGTCTCTAGAGAGTTGAAAACAGCAGGTCTGGGACAGGTAGCACGTCCGGTGAACAGGTCAGGGTTCCATAGCCGCAGGCAGAACAGTTGAAACTGGACATCAGAAGAGTTACAGGGTGTAGAGTTGTGGTTTCCCGTTCTTCCAGGCCCTTGGCCTGAGGTAGGAGTAGATAGGTTTAAGTAGTGGAATTGGGTGGGTTAGATGGTAAGGTATTTGTTTATGATTAAAATGTTTTCCTTTCCCAAGCCAAGTATAAGGGATTTTATACCCCAGTCTACTCGGTGGCAGTAACGCAACATGTATTGTATGTCAACCGCCTTTAAACCTAGAAGAAACGATAACAAACAGCAAGTTGGCTTGAATACTGCATTAGTTGACATATCTGTTTACAAAACATAACATATGGCGACATCTGGTGGTGTATTTTGGCTGGGGCTCAAGCAGTGGTGGACGTGGCAATGACGTCAGCATCCGGAAATGACCCGGATTCAAACTTTCATTCCATCAGACGGCTTGCTAAAAACATCGAAATATCTGTGAAGTCTTGTGGAAGTTCACTAATAGTAAGTTGAATTTTATAACGTTTATCGAGTAAAACTAGATATACGTTTGATTTGAGTGGTTATGAGAGAAAGTTTTCGTTCTTCAAACAAAACATTCAAGCCACGTCGCTTAGGGTTAGCAAAACACCATCAGCTGTGATGGAGTCTTTAAATAACGTTAGCTTGGAGTAACGAAATAGCTCAATGCCTAAGAACATATAAATGACACGTTTTTTTCTAGCTAAGGTTAGCAATAATTTGATATTGTATCACTGTCATGCTAGTGTCTGGTAACGTTTCTGTTTCAGTTTCAGTGGTAATGTTGGCTATACTAACGTTAGCTAACTTGCTACTAGCTAGCTATTATGTGGGGGGCAAGCTGAATTGCTAAATAAACTGGCCAAGCTCAGATTTGTTGGTGAAACCGAGACGTAGTATTGGTAAATATCTAGCTAGATAATTAAGTTATTTAGGCAGCGCGGGGCATCGGTGACCACCTAGCAAAATGTCACTTTACTTGAATTAATTTGTTTCTGTTCCCCCTATCAGTACAGATGTGTGTACATTGAGAATGTATATGTGAGCATCAATGGACACGGATCGACGCCTCGTTGTTAGGAATTGACGTCAGGAGGTGTAGCGACTGTTTCCACGGAGCACGGACCGTCTCCAGGACACTACCAAGATCGTTCAGACCCTGCCTGGTGATATACCTGCGCCAGGATGACGTGCAGGGATCGCACCAATGAGTTTCAGTCCGCTTGCAAATCCCTACAGACCAGACAGGTATGTAGGTATGAGAGACCCAAGGGCAGTGATGTTGAAGTATCCAAATTATCAAGGCCTGGAGATAGTTTCTTATGCATTTTACCTCATGTAATCTGGAACAATGATCACTATTTTCATGCTTCTCTCTCGTTCTGCAGAATGGTGTTCAGCCCACCAAGCCGGCCCTCAGTGCGCTCAAGCAACGCAGTGACTTCACCCTCATGGCCAAGTGAGTCCAACTACCAGTGCCACTGCCACCAATCTCACCCAAAGAGCCAGCCAACTCATTTACAATGCACAACCCATTTTCTCAGAGGTGTCGCTGACACTTGTCTGATTTGAAGTTTAGTAAATAGCCAGTTGTTGCTGTTAGTTTCTCCATGGTGATGTGATCACATTGTAGCTCAGTGGGATCTCTTTGGAATGCTGTCTGTTCTTTTCTGTTATCTTACCTTACAAATCAAATTGTATTGGTTGCATACACATATTTAGCAGATGTTATAGCAGGTCCAGTGAAATGCTTATGTTTCTAGCTCCAACAGTGCAGTAATACCTAACAATACAAAACACACAAATCTCAAAAATAAGAAATATCAGAACGACCAAGGTCAGATTCCGGAATATAAATATATATTTATGAATACAATGGTGTGTGTATTGACAGTATATGAATAGAAAAAGTGTCTACAGCAGTAGTTATATAGGATGAGCCTTGACTAGAATACAGTATATACATATGAAGTGGGTAAAACAGTATGTGTTCCATGACTATGTACACAGGGCAGAAGTCTCTAAGGTGCAGGGTAAAGTACCTGCACCTTCATGCAGCTATGTACATGCGTTAGCAGATTCCTTTCACTGTTTTCATGTTTTGGCCTATGACTGATGCCAATCTCCTGTTGTTTTGAATCCCTCCAGGAGAATAGGAAAAGACTTGAGTAATACGTTTGCTAAACTAGAGAAACTCACTATATGTAAGTATATGGCAATATTTATGTTTTAGCATTTCTCATGAATAACAATTTTGAGTAACTTGTTTTGTCAAGGTTCTGGATATATGACTGTTTTGACCATTTTCAGTGGCTAAAAGAAAATCTCTATTTGATGACAAGGCAGTGGAGATTGAAGAGTTAACCTACATCATCAAGCAGGTGAGATGTATTTATTTATTTATTTATTGCATTGACACAGATACCATAAAATCAGTCGGCTGTCTCTCGTCATTAACTATAAATGGCAAACATGATGACCAGTCAGTCAGGTGGAATCTCTAGTCAAGAGGCAAACTTGGCTGTTTTAGTGGGCGCAGTCTGTGTAACTCTGCTGTGCCCTGTATGACTCTCTTCTGTATGTCTCACCCATTCCCCTCTCAGGACATTAACAGCCTGAACAAGCAGATAGCCCAGCTGCAGGATCTGATTCGTTCACGTGGAGCTCCCAGCGGCAGACACATCCAGACCCATTCCAACACCATCGTTGTCTCCCTGCAGGTCTGACTGCCAGTGCCTCTCTACTGTATTATGTAACTGATGTGGATGAGTAAAATGATGTAGCCATACGAAACCTGAGGCTTTAATGATCAACAACCAGGTTTTTGTTTTTTGCAGTCCAAACTGGCATCTATGTCCAATGACTTCAAGTCGGTTCTAGAAGTAAGAACAGAGGTAAGATTCACTGGAACTTCCAGCCCCTGGAACTTTCTACCATTGAACCTCAAGAATTCTAATAACGCTAGGTTGCGTTTATCGTTCTCATTCTCTTTCGTTCTCTTTTAATTTAATTGAAGGGCTTTATTGGCATGGGAAACATATGTTAACATTGCCAAAGCAAGTGAAGTAGATAATAAACAATAAAAATGTACAGTAAACATTACACTCTCTGTCCCTCTGTCTCTAGAACCTGAAGCAGCAGAAGAGCAGGAGAGAACAGTTCTCTCAGCCTCCTGTCTCCTCTTCTTCTCCTCTCCTCGCCAACAACTTCAGTAAGATACAACACCATGTTTATCTCACCTTCAGCCTCTCATTCCTACACCAGATGACTTCACAAATCTCTCTTGGAATTTCAATCACATAACTTTTATTTTCTATCAACTGACTATCTCCTCTGCCAGAGAGTTCAGTGTTGATGCAGGATGAGTCCAGGAGTATGGGGAGTGAGGTGGCCATCGACATGGACAACCAGTCTAACCCTCTACAGCTCCAGCTCATTGATGAGCAGGTACAAACACTTTATTATCACCTGTATTGTGTGTGTGCGTCATTGTGTTAGTATAATGTTGTTTTTCTGTGGTGCAGGACTCGTACATCCAGAGCCGTGCAGACACCATGCAGAACATAGAGAGCACCATCGTAGAGCTGGGCTCCATCTTCCAGCAGCTGGCTCACATGGTGAAGGAGCAGGAGGAGACAGTACAGAGGTGAGGGAGGGAGGGAGACGTGGGGGAGGAGGGAAGGAAGAACAGAGGAGGAACTTTGAGATGCTTGAGCACTGCCAGATCTTTCTCTAAAGCCCTATGTGTATGTTCCTGTCCTTCCCTGTAGGATTGATGCTAACGTGGAGGACACTCAGCTCAACGTGGACATGGCTCACACCGAGATCCTAAAGTACTTCCAGTCTGTGTCCTCCAACCGCTGGCTTATGGTGAAGATTTTCCTCGTCCTCATCGTCTTCTTCATCGTCTTTGTGGTCTTCCTCGCCTGAGCATGGGAGAAACGACAGAGAAAGAAGGGAATCATGAAGAAGAGAAGGAAGGGGCTGGGGGGGGGGAGTCTGAGGTTGTCACTCCTAGTGTCTCTTCTGATAGGTTGTCACTCCTATAAAACAGTAGTCGAGCAATAGTTCCGGCGGGGTCATGCTGTCTGAAATAGGACAAAGGGAAAGCTTGGACTGAGATGAGGGGTTACCACAGCAACGGGGCAGTGGGAATGGAGTGTTATTGGATGGTTTGGGACTTGAGGTCCAGTAGACCAACAAATTATAGTAGTTGTCCCCCCACAGAGATGAATGAAATACCTGTAATGAAAAGGATATGGTATCGAAACACTTGACCAGAATATGACCAGAATTCTTGTCATTCTGTTCTTTGTTACTTTAGAGACTAAATCATCATAAAACATTTAATCAAAAATGGCTATTTAATGGTTTGATTCTGCAAACTAGTTTTGGTTTTTGGTAAATTATATTTTATTCCTCGTAGTGTTGATTGGTGGTAAGACAGGAAGGGCTTACTCATTAACTTCCTGTCTGTGAGCACACAAAATACTGGAGTTTTCTTTCTCATATTGTAATTATGTATTCTAGTTTTTGTTCCTCATTATTATCCTCTTATTAAAGAGAGGGACTTTAAGAACTTCTCGCTCTATCATTCACACCACGCATGAGCGAAAACAGTTTTTGTTTTGTTGGGTGGCTTTCAAGCTTCCTTATTTGCCAAATGGGTACTTTCAATTTCAAAGAAATATGACAAGACACCTGTGGTAGGAGCTGTTTTATGAAGTACGGGAGGGTTAAAGTTGGTTTAAACTGAAGAGGACATTCCCTTCATAGATCCAATCATAAACACAATGTGACGAGTCAGACCCAAACAGTTTATAACAAGTTATATAACTCTGCTATTGCAGAATTAACAGTTTAGATGATCTGGTTTACCTGCCAGCAAGTCAGCTGGGGTCAGTTTGAATACTGTTACCTGTTGTGTATCCCAAATGCCACTTCCTATACAGTGCACTACTTTGATCAGAGCTTTATGGGCCTTGGACAAAAGTAGTGCACTAAATAGGGAATAGGATGGGTCTCAAATGGCACCATATGTCATTACTTTGTATTGTTGCTTGAGAAACCCTTATTAACAGGTTATAACAGCTGTTATTAACAGGTGACATGTTGATGGTTATGACTGGGTATGATGTGCTGAATGTACACTAGTGAAGTGACTTTCTCTACCAAACTTCTCTGCAACTGGTCAGTTTGGGCCTTGCTGCTTTATTGGAGACTGTCCTCTTCATTTCCTCTCTATCTCTGAGGACAGATGTTTATGTACAGGCGATTATTTAACAACCAGAATTTTGTTAATAAGAAAACACCTATTTCTTCCCTTTTTTTTGCCAAATGCCTTGACTTCTACAGTGTATAAAGTGCTAATGTATTGGAAATAAGTGCATATTAAAAATAACTATGGGGAAGTACAAAGGACTCTAATTCTTTACTGAGTAAGAGTATAATAGAAGGTTAATAGAATTAACTTAAAGAGTAACCATCACAACCAAAGGACTGGAACAGTAGTAATGGACCCACTGTATTGAATCCACACACAAACTCATCAAGGATCTGTTGAAAAATAAGGTTTTATTTTATGCATTCAAAATCTAGTTAATTTTGCATGCATTTCAAGTGTTAACACATTCAGAAAATGTAATTCACAATAAAAACAATGTTAGAAATATTATGGCATACATCTGCTGGCTAAGCTGGCATTTCTACTCTAGTATATGTTTTATATAGCTGCATCTTTTTGTCTAAAGAGTCAGTGGAAATCTGCTGAGGTGTGAGCTGTCCATGTTGCATGTCTCATCTTGAGACATATTTGACTTTCTTTTCTCGACATTCCTTTCTTTGTCCCATTCCTCCCTTCCTCAATCAATCAGATGTATTCTATAAAGCCCTTTTGTACATCAGCAGTTGTCCCTCCCTCTCTCAGCCAAGTGCACTCTGTTCGATGGGGGTGATGTCAGGCATGCTCATGCTCCTCCCCTTCCTGGCTGCTCTCGCCACATTCGCTGCTCCCTCCTGCTCCTCCACCTCTTCCTCGTACCAGTTTGACTCCTCCTGCAGGTTGCCGCGCGACCCACCCAGGCCCACGCCCCTGAAGGGTGCGGGGCGGAACTTGGAGCGGAAGGTTACAAAGGAGAGGCTCTTGCTGCGTTGTTTGTCATAGCCGGCTGACCTCGTTCTCATCTCCTCGTTCTCCTCTTCTCCCTCCACACAGTCACGTAGAACCGTGCGGAACAGACGAGCCACCTCGTAAACCTCCGGCTCTGTCTTTGTCACCAGATTCCTGAACCTGGGGAGAGGACAAAAGTAAAAAAGGAGTTTGTTTGATGTTGATAGAGAGATAAAGGTGGACCTGTTGAGAATGATCATTAATCCATCTCCATTATCTACCTGAGACATTCAGGGTAAGTGGACAGAAGACACAGATGTTGAACTACAGGACTGTTTTTCTAGCACAGACTGGAATATGTTCCGGGATTCTTCCCATGGCATTGAGAAGTATGGCATTGATCCCGCTATGCCCTCCGATGAATCATCAAACAGGCAAAGCATCTACAGGACTAAGATTTAATCTTACTACACCGGCTCCGATGCTCGTCGGATGTGGCAGGGCTTGCAAACAATTACGAACTACAAAGGGAAGCACAGCCATGGTACATTAAGGCCTGCCCAGTGATACAAGCCTACCAGATGAGCTAAATAACTTCTATACTCGCTTTGAGGCAAATAACACTGAAACATGCATGAGAGCATCAGCTGTTCCGGACAACTGTGTGATCACGCTCTCCGTAGCCAATGTTAGTAAGACCTTTAAACAGGTCAACATTCACAAGGCCGCGGGGCCAGACGGATTACCAGGACGTGTACTCTGAGCATGCGCTGGCCAACTGACAAGTGTCTTCACTGACATTTTCAACCTGTTCCTGATCAAGTCTGTAATACCAACATGTTTTAAGCAGACCACCATAGTCCCTGTGCCCAAGAACACCAAGGTAACCTGCCTAAATGACTACCGACCAGCAGCACTCACGTCTGTAGCCATGAAGTGCTTTGAAAGGCTGGTCATGGCTCACATCAGCACCATTATCCCAGAAACCCTAGACCCACTCCAATTTGCATACTGCCCCAACAGATCCACAGATGATGCAATCTCTATCGCACTCCACACTGCTCTTTCCCACCTGGACAAAAGGAACACCTATGTGAGAATTCTATTCATTGACTACAGCTCAGTGTTCAACACCATAGTGCCCTCTAAGCTCATCACTAAGCTAAGGACCCTGGGACTAAACACCTCCCTCTGCAACTGGATCCTGGACTTCCTGACGGGCCGCCCCAGGTGGTAAGGGTAGGTAACAAAGCATCCGCCACGCTGATCCTCAACACAGGGGCCCCTCAGGGGTGCGTGCTCAGTCCCCTCCTGTACTTCCTGTTCACCCATGACTGCATGGCCAAGCACGACTGCAACACCATCATTAAGTTTGCTGACGACACAACAATGGTGGGCCTGATCAAAGACAACGATGAGACAGCCTATAGGGAGGAGGTCAGAAACCTGGCAGTGTGGTGCCAGGATAACAACCTCTCCTTCAATGTGATCAAGACAAAGTAGATGACTGTGGACTACAGGAAAAGGAGGACCGAGCACGCCCCCATTCTCATTGACGGGGCTGTAGTGGAGCAGATTGAGAGCTTCAAGTTCCTTGGTGTCCACATCACCAACAAACTAACAAAATAACACACCAAGACAGTCGTGAAGAGGGCACGATAACGCCTATTCCCCCTCAGAAGACTGAAAAGATTTGGCATTGGTCCTCAGATCCTCAAAAAGTTCTACAGATGCACCATCGAGAGCATCCAGACTGGTTGCATCACCACCTGGTATGGCAACTGCTCGGCCTCCGACCGCAAGGCACTATATAGGGTAGTGCGTACGGCCCTGTACATCACTTGGGCTAAGCTTCCTGCCATCCAGGACCTCTATACCAGGCGGTGTCAGAGGAAGGCCCTAAAAATTGTCAAAGACTCCAGCCACCCTAGTCATAGACTGTTCTCTCTGCTACCACACGGCAAGCGGTACCGGAGTACCAAGTCTAGGTCCAAAAGGTTTCTAAACAGCTTCTACCCCCAAGCCAAAAGACTCCTGAACAGCTAATCAAATGGCTACCCGGACTATTTGCATTGAACCTCCCCACCCCCATTTGTACGCTGCTGCTACTCTCTATTATCGATGCATAGTCACTTTACTTCTACCTACATGTACATATTACCTCAATTACCTTGACTAACCGATGCCCCCGCACATTGACTCTGTACCGGTACCACCTGTATATAGCCTCACTACTGTTATTTTATTGTTGCTCAATTATTTGCTATTTTCTCTTTTTCTTTCTTTTTCTTTCTTTCTTTTTTACTTCAGTTAATTTTAAATACTTATTTTCTTAAAACTGTATTGTTGGTTTAGGGCTGGTAAGTAAGCGTTTCACTGTAAGGTCTACACCTGTTGTATTTGGCGCATGTGACAAATAACATTTGATGTGTGGTGTACATACACCTCTCTGACACTAATAAGGTACGAAGTCCCACCTGACAATGACAGGGCCACACTGAGATGGTGGCACCCTGGCACACAGGTCCTGCAGTTCTATCAGGTCTCGGGGGGTCAGCTCGTAGGGTTGGTGGGTGGGGGCAGTGGCCAGCCATCTGTAGTCAGCAGAGGAGGAGCTGCGTCGGCGCCGGCCCTCTTGTGTCACCCTCTCCAGGCGGATACGTTCAGTGCGCTTCACCATGGCACCCAGCTCCAGCATCAGAGTATTGGTGACTAGTTCTTCTGCCGTACGCTGTCCAGGCACCTTCGGCTCCAGAGAAAAAACTGCTGACCAGGGGAACATCTAGGGATGGGACCAATACAAGTTCTTGAAACTGTTTTCATGCTGCAAATTCATGCTATACGATACAGGATATTAATAAAAAAAATGCGTAAAGTAAATGTTTTATGGATCTTAATTGTTTAAATTTGTTCTTAAATCTTAATCAGATAAGTGCTTCATTAGGTAGAGAAACACACCTGGGGATATGATACTTGATTGAGAGAACTGCAACTACAGGTAATTAGAATCACTGCAACACTGTATTTTTGTCTTAAGATGTCCTGCCCTTTTCAAGACACAATGTAAAAGTACATTTACCTGTAGTCAAACAAAAGTTTGATAGCTTACCTTTACAAAATTCTATGAGTCAATTATTGAATAGTCTCTTTGTTTGTTACAAATCCTCTTATCAATAAGCAGACAATGACATAATTTCACAGTATAAAAAATATGTTTCTGTTGTCTTTGGTATGCAGCTGGAAGAAATTAATTGTTCAAATGAAAATCGAAAAATCGAAACTCTTTCACACTGCTACACACTCCTAACTGACCACCTTGCTACCTCGAAGGTCCGTGGCAAATAGGCATGTGTGTTTGTTCGGGATTGACAATGAATGTAATCCTGTATTAATATACAGAGTGATTGACAGGTATTTTACCTCACAACAGGACTAACCTCATAAGCACACATGGAGGTGTTGCTAGACATGTGTCAGTCTGTACATATCCAGTCAGCCAACTAGAGCAGCGTAGCAGCAGGGGGGGGTCACAGCAGTTTTGTTATGTCATCTGTGAATAAAAACAGAGACACTGGACCTTAAATATACAGTAAAACACAAGCAATATCTTCAGCGAGGAATCCCAATTAATGACTCTACTTGGATGCTGGTTGGTAAAGGAATGGTGTGGGTTTTGTCAATGATACTTGCATTTGATTAAGTTGAAATGATAAACCCCAGATAAATATGTATAGAACCCCTAGACCCATAGTGAGCTGAGTGTGACATTGGCAAGGTATTTACACTCTTCCTGGCAGACCTAGGCACATATAGGAAAACTACCTCATTAGTGACAAAATAGTAACATCAAAAACTATTATATTTAGATCATGATCATCGTCCTAATAACTCATACTAATAACTCATACTAATAACTCCGATGCAGTTCCAGGTATCGTCGTCTGGATTTGAGCATAATCTGAGATTAGGTCTGCGCATGAGGTAAAGCCGCCTCAATGCTGAGTGGTGTGGAAACCAAGGGGGGTTAGAGAAGTAACCACGTCCCCATATATATATATATATATAGAGAGAGAGAGAGAGAGCTAAAAGAGAGAGTGAGAAAGAAACAGAAAAGGAGAGAGAACGAAAGAGAGAAAAAGGGGGGGGGGCAGAGAGAGGAAGAGAGAGAAAGAGAGAGTGAGTAAGAGAGAGTGACGGCAGGTGGATGAGTTTGTTGTAGCCTACTAATGAGAGAGACTGAGTTGGATGGGTGGGTGGATGGGGGTAGGGGGGAGCGTCAATCAGATGGCATATACTGGATGACACACTCATGTTATGTAATCAGAACATGATCGTTATAGTCTGAACATTTCTTTCAGATGCTTGTGTTTTCATATCAAATGTTCAAAAATGTGTTGTCCTTGACCTTGGCAATTTATCCATATGTATCTGTTTCACAAACCAGTCAGTGGGCCTAATATTACAATATGGACATAACATGGACAGAATTTGTATCAAGAGATAATGAAGGATCTCTTTATATTTTCTGCAACGAGTATAATGTCTGAAATGATTGATAATATAATAACTTGTGGTCGAAGACTAAAGAAAAGCTCAAGACCCCCTCTTGAAAAGCTTTCTCTCTATTTATAGTTTCATCATACAGTACAATCTTTCATCGCTAGGTGTCATCAAAGAGGTTCATTTCCTCCTCCATTCTGACCACACGTTACTGACCGCCGCCTCGTGTCAAATCGTTTTTTGTTGGCTTGGGCTGCACGAGACTCGCGTTTTTTTTAGCATGCAGTTGTTGAGTTGAAACGCTAGTAGATTTTGAAGCCATCACCAGTCACGCTGCTGCAGAAATACTTCCATTAAACCTATATTCTGCCACCTGTGAATGAAAAAATCTGAGTGGATCTGAAGTTGTCGCGTTGGAGCATTTGGATTTTACATCAGTATAAACTGGATCTGGACATAAATGGTGACTCATCCTACCGGTCTAATGGTTAGTCTGGATTGGATAACTAACTAGTTGGCTGGCAAAATAATCCAGTGTAGAATTGTCAATACTGTCTAGGTGGCTAACGTCCTTTACTTTCTTTCTACTGTCATTACATATCTAGCTAAAGTAAATATAAGTTGATACTAGCTAGCTAACGTTACTATTTGAATATTCAAAACAATGCCATTGAGTGTTGCATGGTGTGTTTTAGTGAATCAAACAGACAACAATACTGTTTTACTCCACAGTCCTGATTTCATCCAAGTGGTGGTTGAAGACAAGCGTGACAATCCTGGCTAGAGACCGATTCTAAATATTTTCCTGACTTGTTCGTCTGAGGGACGTTGCTGTCTCCTAAACACGTTATTATTTATTGTTATGCAGTATTTCCAAGGAACTTTGTTGCTATGATCAGTTGTAGCTAAATACTGTAAACAGTTTTGAACTTTGAGCTGTGAATTGCACTATGGCCTCTACCTAGCATGAAGGAAGGTTTAAACGCAGCATGTTACTTGACATACCTTTCATTCTAACCACAATGTGATTGTTGTCACACTAGAGAAAGACTGAAACAATAGTATTGCAGTGCCAGCCATACATTGCCATTCTCAACATTATCACTGTCATTGCAGGGGACTGTCATGTCGTCATTGTGTAGGATTATACCGTTCTACTCTCTGACCTGTTGTCAGTTCAGTTCAACCCAGCATCTTTTATTTACGTGGCGTTTAATTTACTCATTCTTTACAGACAAACTCTATGCAAACATTGACATAACCATTGGGTAATGACAAGCAGGAAATTCATTGTGCTTTCTCTCTGGTTGTCCCCCAAATGGCAACCTATTATAGTGCAGTACTTTGTTTCCCTGGTCAAAAGTATTACTCTAAATAGGGAATAGGGTGCCATTTGGGATGCGATCTTTACCTATCGATTTGTAGCCTGAGCTGCAGTTACAGCATGGTGGCAGCAGGGTGCATAGCTACACACCTTTGCATGGAGGGACTTGATGCAAATGGATTTGATTTGATTTGATTGAGCCTTGATGGGTTCGCTTAGATCAGAGTTTCACAAACTGTTCACATTTAGTTTTTTTCCTTAACACTACACAGCTTATTCAAATGATCAAAGCTTGATGATTAGTTGAATCAGCTGTGTAGTGCTAAGGCAAAAAACAAAATGTGCACCCCTTGGATTCCCCAGGGCTGAGTTTGGAAAACTCTGGGTTAGATCATGATCCTCAATCATGATTTTCTTCATTCTTCTCGTCTGCCCTCGGCTCAAACCGTCTCTGTGTACCTCAGTGCCTCTGTGCTTGTGTTATTGTCATGGCTATAAGCCAGAGGAGCTGTCTCAACCTTAGGCTCCTCCAAAAGTGAAAACATGCACACAGTGTTGTGTAGAAGAATAAACATAAGACTAAACACTCATTTAAGTTGGATTTGAATCGAGCATGCCTCCTGAAAGGTGGCTTGTCCCTGAAGAAGGCTGTCTGTGTTGTGTTAATGTGCTGGTGGAAACTGACAAGCTTGGTTACACGGTTCAAACTAAGGCAAGCTGCAAGATGGATTGAAGCATGTTCAGATGTTTCTTCTTCTTCCTATTTTTCTCTACTTTATTCAGCATCACTGTCGCTTTCTGTTCCAGCCTTAACTTCCTGGGGCGTATTGGTCTTACCAGTCTGGTTCTTCAGTGTACCAACCCTGGTGTCTGAGAGATCTACCCTGATCGGGAGGGGATGAGCTGGGCAGAGGAGGACTGGTCGGTGGGCCTGTCTGGCCGGGCCCTGCAGAAGGTCAAGGAGCTGCAGGTCCAGCAGGAGAGGCTGAACAGAGAGAGACAGCAGAAACAGCTGCAGCTAGACAGCACACAGACCTCCCTCAACAGACTGTCAAGGTACGAGACCTATGTTAACGTATTGTGTTCAGTTCACGAGGTAGGCAAAGTTGTCATCTGAGTTAGGAGATGAATACTGTAGAGATAGGATATTGAGCTATAAAACAACAATAACAATGCAGCACTTTGCTCAGCTGCTTTAATACTCTTAACATGCTTTCCCTCTCATGCTGTAGCCTAAACACCTGTCTGTTGTTGCTTTTAGCCAATTGCTATGTTGTTGTCATGCCAAGTTGGTTAAA
The DNA here is from genome assembly GCF_029448725.1 of Salvelinus fontinalis. Lineage (NCBI taxonomy): Eukaryota > Metazoa > Chordata > Actinopteri > Salmoniformes > Salmonidae > Salvelinus > Salvelinus fontinalis. Next base: position 17,663,391 of record NC_074693.1, read on the forward strand.
GCAAAAAAAGACTGGCACCCAGACTAGTATGTACTACTACTATGTCAGGAAGTAAATTGTGTTTACATTTACATTTACATTTTAGTCATTTAGCAGACGCTCTTATCCAGAGCGACTTACAAATTGGAAAGTTCATACATAGTGTTTTTCCTGGTATTCTTTATATTGTTATTTCCTGGTTTCCTGACATTATTGAGCTGATATCTACCCTCTCTCTGTTTGCTCTTCTCCCTTGCCTCTTCTCTCCGTCTGCCAATCTCCTTTACCTCTCTCTCTCCTCTCTCTCCTTTCCTTTCTCCTCCTCTCTCCTTCTGCCAATCTCCTTTACCTCTCTCTCTCCTCTCTCTCCTTTCCTTTCTCCTCCTCTCTCCTTCTGCCCATCTCCTCTACCTCTTCTCTCCCCTCCTCTCCGTCTGCCAATCTCCTCTACCTCTCCTCTCTCCTCTCTTATGTCTGCCCATCTGCTCTCTACCTCTCCTCTCTCTTCTTCAGTATGAGGAGGTGCGCGGGGAGCTGCAGTGTGTACAGAGGGAGTTACAGGTGGCTCGTGAGGAGGCGCATGCAGGTGTGTGTGTGCGGGAGCGTCTCTCTCAGGATCTCCAAGTGAAACAGGCCCAGGTGTGTTCACTGGAGGGACAGCTGGGCTCGGCACCAACCCTCACACACACCCTCCAAAAGGAGGTCAAAAGGTGAGTAGCAGCATCTATGGACATTTGACATGCAACATTTTAATTTACTGGAACCATATGCATTGGGTCCAGTAACCTGATTAGGGCTTCCACCCACGGTGCTCTGAATGACAGAAATAAGGGTTATAATATGGTAATTCATATTAACAGAACATGCAAGTCGAGGATGCAATGATGTGCGGTCCTTCTTACTGAATTCTGATGTGCACTTTGAACATGTTAGAATAACTGTCCACATTTACTTTTCCTCAGCAACAAGACGAGTAACGAACAGCAAAATCACTAGCCTATCTCAATCTACTATAGTAGCAAAGTTTAGGCTACCTATTCATTTGGTCAGCTTGTTGAGAAAGAACTAGCCTATTCCAAACAGACTCTTCTACAGTTGTGGGACGATAGTTCCCAAATTCATACAACAAGTAGGCCTAGGATCCAAAAATAAAAATATTGGGATGGGAAAAAAATGTCAGTGTAAACTTCATACTAAAACCAGATATAAAGTATGTAAAAAAGATAATGGACCTATACATTTTTAAATAGTATAAACTTTGACAACTAACAATCACCAAAATAAAAGCTAGTCAGGGAGAATTCAAAATTTCAATTATTTAATCCGAAATATTTTTGTCATGGCCATTGATTTTGTTATGTTTGAGTTACTCAGATAGCATAAGCCATAGCAAGATGTGTAGAATTGCAGGAAATTTGCTTTAAAACTGCAAATCTTTATCTCTGCCACATGGCAAAATTGATTTAAAACAGAAAACATTTTATCCAGAAAAAACCCTGTTCTTAGTTTCATATGTTCTCTCTCTCCTTCTGCCTCTTTTCTCTTCTCTCTCTCTCCCAGGTTGGAGGCGGATCTAGAGAAGTTACAGAACACTAGAAGCTCTGGAGAATCCATGTTGTTTTCCACCCCATGCTGGAGTATGACATCACCACGGGACCACAATGGTACAGCACACTCTTCTCACTCACTTGATTTCCTCCTACACCACCCTTTTTCTCCCTCGCTCTCTCTCTTGCTATCTTCCTTATATTTTCTCCCATGGGACTCCTAGACTTCTCTCCCTTTGGTCCTCAGTCAGGAGAGCTCTTTCTTAGCTGGGTCTGAGTGTTGCTGAGTAAATGAACTATGAATGGTCCTGCAGGTGGGAGACAGGAGGAAAGGCAGGGATACAGCGGTGGCGAGGGGGATACAGCGGCGGCGAGGGGGACAATAAAGCACTACACGTCAAAGTGAGTTCAATACCTAAAACTGAGGCCTTCTCAGTACAACCAGCCACACATGTTCTGACCACACTGTATTCTCTGTCATCCTACCATATGTGTTCTTGGTTCTATAACCCAGTGTTGTAGCTGTACTCGTTTTCATTCCTCTTTTTCCATCCCACCTTCAGCAACAGCTCAAGTTCTCAGACCCTGGCGTCTCGCCCACGCCCCCACAACAACAAGCCAAGGGCACGCCCCACCGGCGTCCGTCCCACCAATCAGACTCCTCCACTCCCTCGGCTGTGTTTCCGTGGGAACGGGACGACCAAAAGCCTTCCACCAGGGAACGACTCGCTCCTCCTCCATCTCCCTCTCTCCCCTCCAGCAATGTCATCAGACGAGGACAGGATGCTGGGGGTTGTGGGATGGTGGAGGACCTCAGGAGAGAGCCAGACAGTACGTGTCACTTTGTCACCTTTGTTATCACTTATTGCCAGTTCAGTCATGTGTTCTGATGTCAGACTCCACTCCAAGCACCTTGGTTTATCATATACTGTATGTCCCAACATCATATATTTGATACATTCTGATGTCTGGCTTCAAATCTCTCTCTAGTATTTCCAAGAATCTGAGGATTTGTTTCCCTTAGTAGGGCAATAATATGGGTTGCATTTGTTTCCCTTAGTAGGGCAACAATATGGGTTGTATTTGTTTCCCTTAGTAGGGCAATAATATGGGTTGTATTTGTTTCCCTTAGTAGGGCAATAATATGGGTTGTATTTGTTTCCCTTAGTAGGGCAATAATATGGGTTGTATTTGTTTCCCTTAGTAGGGCAATAATATGGGTTGTATTTGTTTCCCTTAGTAGGGCAATAATATGGGTTGTATTTGTTTCCCTTAGTAGGGCAATAATATGGGTTGTATTTGTTTCCCTTAGTAGGGCAATAATATGGGTTGTATTTGTTTCCCTTAGTAGGGCAATAATATGGGTATATTAGTTTTTTGAGTGCTGGTTTGGGGCAGGCAGGATGCAGTTAAAGTTAAACCAGTAAAGACAGCTAGCTTCCTTTGACAGCAGGAGGGCAGAGGGAGACACAGTCCAATGTTTGCTTTAGGTGTGAGTCATAGAGAGTGTGTTCTAGCCTGAATACCCCCCATTGTCTTTCCTGCTGGTCGGCTGACAGCTATATGCAGTGCTGGGCTTTGTGTCATCCTGTATGGCTCCAGATACATTTAATTACTGGCCTTTCAGTACAGACACTGCGTTCCTCAACAGAGGAGACAAGACTGCTCAAATGTACTGTGAAATGAGCTTAAAATGGATTTCACATGACTTGTGAACCTGGGTCTGTAGTGACACTGCGAAGCAGTGCCTTAGACCAGGGGTTCTTACACGTTTTCAGTCTGCAACCCAAAATGAGAAATTCTGTGTTTTCCTGGGAGACAAGCTTGGAAAAATATGCATCTATATGAAAATATCGGTACATTTCATTGCCTTTATGCCTAAAGAAAATGCAATACAGACAAATAAATAACAATGAAATACCCATTAATATCTTTTCATGTTTATTTTTCCCCATTTAAAAACACTTTTACATACCTGTCTAGGTTGGAACTGTTGCTGTTAAAATACAATAATTGATTTCATTCTGAACTGGAATAAACAGATTGATCACATCCACACAGATGTATAACAGAACACACACACACAGGCTTTTTGATCGTGCAACACTAAGTAACAGTACAGATAAATTCAGTCCTACTGTACATCTTACTGTATAAATTATTGCTGATAGAAAGTCTAGGTTGGAACTGTTGCTGTTAAAATACATGTTTTATTCTGAACTGGAATAAACTGATTGATCACATCACACAGATGTAGACCAGAAAATACACACATACACACAGTCCTAATGAGAGGTGTTTGGCTGGTTGAAGTTTTCAACAAGCATGTCTATTCTGGGATCTGTTTTTGACAGTGCAACACAGGTCATGCTCAGCATTGACACTGTTTCTGTACTTGAGAACCCTGACTTGCATATAGGTATGTGGTGCCAAACTGGATCAGAACATCTACTGCTTTCTCAGTCAGGCAGGAGCTTCCTGCTGCACATGAGCAACCCAGAACTGTGAGTGTTTGCCTCAAAAAGCATCTTGCTTCAATCAGTTTATTCCAGTTCAGAATAAAATGATGACTTGTATTTTAATAGCAACAGTTCCAACCTAGAAGGGTTTTCAACAATAATTTCTACAGTAAGATGTACAGTGGGCCTGATCATTTTTCATCTGCCTCTGTACTGTTTCTTAGAGTTGCACTATCAGTAGCTAGTTACCTTGCTTTGGCTAACGTTAGCCATTAGCTGTGTAAATTTACAAGCCCAGGGGATTGTTTGAAAGAAATTCACATCTGCTGCTATGAGAGATGGTACTCCCTTATTTCTGCTTATCACCTGTTATAAAATGACAACAATTCCTTGCTAGTTGACTGACTTTTCCACTTACGAAGCACTGTTTCCTGAAGCATTCTGCCCTGTTCTGAAAGAACTCCCTGGGTTTACCGTCATGTTGTGCCTGGATGTTTGGTCAGGACGTGTCGTATTCTTAATTTGTTAGTTTTGAGAGACTCATTACTAAGCACTTCCCCACACAAAACGCATTGTGGGCGCTCCTCGTTATTTCTCAAAGTTTGTATTAAAGAGACAAAAAGTAATCACTGTATTTGCGTTTCATGACGATTGAGCTCAGTCAGAACTGGTGGCTAGCACGAGTCCATTTCATGACAGCGGTGAGTGATGGCGAGTGGGAATAACAGGTCAGTGGCTTGAACGACAGCGCTGCAGCGTGTGGGTGATGGAGTGATCTTCAAGAAAACTGCAGAAAAAGGGTCCGGTAAACCGCGAAGCACACGGGCATCTACCTCTACCTCTCGCGCAGCTGCCAAACTGAGCAGACTGCTGCTAAGCAGAGAGCGCAGTTGGACTTGGCCAAATACATTCCAGTAATTAATTAAATAATTATACACTTACGCCGCGACCCATACTGTAAGAAACGCTGCCTTAGACCATTGAGCCACTCGGGAGGCTGCTAAAAATCCTTCTGTAACCTGTCTCCTCCCCATCATATACACTGATTTGAAGTGGATTTAACAAGTGACATCAATAAGGGATCATAGCTTTCTTCTGGGTTCACCTGGTCAGTCTATGTCATGGAAAGAGCAGGTTTTCTTAATGTTTTGTACACTCAGTGTATGCCCCCCAGGAAGACCCCCCCCCCCCCCCCCCCCCCCCCCCCCACTGACATGGGGATTGTGTCTGTCTCCTCTACATATGATGCTGGTTGTATTGCAGGACTTGTTGGATCTGCAGAAAGAGTGTCAGTCTGCGGAGAAACGGCACCAGCTGGATGTTAATCAACTAAACCGGGAGGTCCAGCAGACCAGACCAGAACACTACACAACACACTACAGGCCCAGTCTGAGAAGGTACACACACACATTTTCTCTACTTCACTGTTTTCATATCTCTGGGTTTCAAAATGTCTTGTCTGAATTATTTGTTCTACATTCTTGCCTATTGTTCTCTTTCTCAGAAGGGAGTTTAGCAATGTGCTGCTCTCAAGGTCAATGAACCAATGTCACTCCTCTCTCTCTTTCTTGCCCAAGCTTGTTTTCTTTCTTTCTTTCCGTCTCACTCTGTTTCTTTTCCTCCCCTCTTGGTTTGTCCCAGTGGCGTGTTGAACAGGGAAGGTAATACTGGCATGACTGACTGTGTTCAGAACCTTTTGACATGATCTGCTGATGTCATCTGAGAAACAACTCATCTTGACATAGTCATCCTTGTCATCCAAGGAGGGGTGGTGGGAGCAGGTGGAGGCATGAGGGATATTTACACTAGAGGCTGGAAGAGCATGTGGAGGTGCATGAAGGTTAAGGAATGGTGTGATGTTTTTGGTGTGCATTTTAAAAATGGCTATACATTACAGTAAAGAGATGCTTGGTTATTCCAGGCTCACAGGTGCTACTTAATACTTACTGAGAATAATTCCCATCCCCACCTCTACACTGAGAATAATTCCCATCCCCACCTCTACACTGAGAATAATTCCCATCCCCACCTCTACACTGAGAATAATTCCCATCCCCACCTCTACACTGAGAATAATTCCCATCCCCACCTCTACACATGTCTAGCTTTTCAAGCACTAGTTCATGAATGATAAACAATTAATCACTTCCAGTTCCTCCAGTCAGTCACCACAATCTAATGAATCAACCACAGGCCTGACCTCAGTAATATACAGTGCATTCAGAAAGTATTCAGACCCCTTCCCTTTTCCCCCATTTTGTTACGTTACAGAAATATTCTAAAATGGATTAAATAAAGTCTTCATCAGTCCTACACACAATACCCCATAATGAGAAAGTGAAAACAAACAGGTTTTTAAAAATGTTTGCCAATTTATAAAAAATAAGAAACAAAATACCCTTTGCTATGAGACTCAAAATTTAGCTCAGGTGCACCCTGTTTTCCTTGATCATCCTTGAGATGTTTCCACAACTTGATTGGAGTCCACTAGTGGTAAAATCAATTGGTTTGTCATGATTTGGAAAGGCACACACCTGTCTATATAAGGTCCCACAGTTGACAGTGCATGTCAGAGTAAAAACCAAGCCATGAGGTCGAAGGAATTGTCCGTAGAGCTACGAGACAGGATTTTGTCGAGGCACAGATCTGGGGAAGGGTTTCCAAAACATTTCTGCAGCATTGAAGTTCTCCAAGAACACAGTGGTCTCCATCATTCTTAAAATGGAAGAAGTTTGGAACCACCAAGACTCTTCCTAGAGCTGGCCGCCCAGCACTGAGCAATCGGGGGAGAAAGGCCTTGGTCAGGGAGGTGACCAAGAACCCAATGGTCACTCTGACAGAGCTCCAGAGTTACTCTATGGAGATGGGAGAACCTTCCATAAGGACAACCATCTCTGCAGCACTCCACCAATCAGGCCTTTATAGTAGAGTGGCCAGAGAAGCCACTCGTCAGTAAAAGGCACATGACAGCCAGCTTGCAGTTTGCCAAAAGGCACCCAAAGAACTCTGACCTCTTTGGCCTGAATGCTAAGCATCACGTCTGGAGGAAACCTGGCACCATCCCTACGGTGAAGCATGGTGGTGGCAGCATCATGCTTTGGGGATGTTTTTCAACGTCAGAGACTAGTCAGGATCGAGGGAAAGATGAACGGAGCAAAGTACAGAGAGGTCCTTGATGAAAACCTGCTCCAGAGCGCTCAGGACCGCCGACTATTGTGAAGGTTCACCTTCCAACAGGACAACGACCCTAAGCACACAACCAAGACAATGCAGGAGTGGCTTCGGAACAAGTCTCTGAATGACCTTGAGTGGCCCAGCCAGAGCCCGGACTTGAACCCCATCGAACATCTCTGGAGATACCTGAAAATAGCTGTGCAGCGACGCTCCCCAACTAACCTGACAGAGCTTGAGAGGATCTGCATAGAGAATGGGAGAAGCTTCCCAAATACAGGTGTGCCAAACTTGTTGTGTCATACCCAACAAGACTCAAACCAGCCAAAGGTGCTTCAACAAAGTACTGAGTAAAGGGTCTGAATGCTTATGTAAATGTGATATTTCAGTTTTTTCTCTTTAATAAATTTGCTCCAATAAAAAAAAAAAAGTACTTCGTCATTATTGGGTATTGTGTGTAGATTGATGAGGGGGGGAAATAATGTAATCCATTTTAGAACAAGGCTGTAAAGTAAAAAAAAAAAAAAAAAAAGTGGAAAAAGTCAAGGGGTCTGAATACTTTCCAAATGCACTGTATCTAATCTAGTTCAATCTGATAAGGCATTCATTGGTTTCATCCCAAATGGCACCCTATTCCCCTTATAGTGCACTACTTTTGACCAGGGCCCACAGATGGGGAATAGGGTGCCATTTGGGAAGCGTCCATTCTCTTCCTTTCTCTCCAATAGACACTGAACACAATAGAGCTGCAGTACATATGGTTTCGTTAGCTGCCTAAAATCACATTGACATCATGTTTAATTACTGATAAGCTTTTTAATATGCTCTCACATTGCTTTTAAAGTGGCCACTTTGAGAGTTAAACGCACCAAGCTGGAAGGTCTGTGACTTCAGGGCTTTGGGTTCACAGCATGGAGATAAACAGGGAATAGTTGCTTTAAGACCTGCATGCATGCAACAACAATGACATTGCACAAATTGATTAACCTCAAATTGGTTGATCAATTTGTAGGAGTATTCATCTGTTGTTTTTATCCATGGCACGGAAGTGTATCCAAATGTTTGAATGTGTTACCTCATGTAAGCAAAAAAGATTTGATCGTGTTTAATATGTATCTGATGGGTTTGATAGTTTCCCCATCTGTCTCTGCTGTGCAGGTAACTGCATGTGGCATGGCTGTTGATTCAACAGACAGATGTTTTCAGGAGATGTGTTGTTTTTTTTTTTTTTTTTTTTTGTTTTTTTTACCGTTATTTTACCAGGTAAGTTGACTGAGAACACGTTCTCATTTGCAGCAACGACCTGGGGAATAGTTACAGGGGAGAGGAGGGGGATGAATGAGCCAATTGTAAGCTGGGGATGATTAGGTGGCCATGATGGTTTGAGGGCCAGATTGGGAATTTTAGCCAGGACACCGGGGTTAACACCCCTACTCTTACGATAAGTGCCATGGGATCTTTAATGACCTCAGAGAGTCAGGACACCCGTTTAACGTCCCATCCGAAAGACGGCACCCTACGTCCTACCCTACGTCCTCTCTATCTAAACGACAGGACCTGTCCTTTAGATAGAGAGGGAGATAGAGACCCTGTTTGTTTACTTCCCTGTGGCTAGCTTTCCCGTGTCTACTCCCCTCCCACCCTTCCCTTTTCTCAAGAGTCCATTTTTCAACTTCCTTTTATATGTAATCTTCTCATAGTCCTCCCCGGTCCCCACCTTTTCCTTAGTGAGTACTTCCTTCCTCCATTATGGAGTAATATTCCTGTCTCTCTCCCAGGTGACCCTTCAGAAGCAGGCGTTGGAGAGGGATATAGACGCTTTGAAAGAGAAAGTCAAATGGACTGAGGGCGAACTGAAGTAGAGCCAGAAGAAAGAGGCCCAAACACAAACCAAACTAACGGTATACACATACAATTATGAGCTACAGACGGACAGACTCTTGTGTCCTTGGTCTGGACATGTCAATCTATTATGCATGAACTATGCTGTGGCCGCATTATGAAGTCACTGAATAATTTAGTCCTTAGGTTATTGCTGTAGAATTGTCTGCTGTTATATAAAGAATAGGTTGGTTATTAAAAGTTGTTTATGTAGTTGATATTGCATAGTTATTACATAGTTATTGACGTCATGCATGTGAATGTGCTGTTTCTCTCCTGTTGCTGTCCTGTAGGAGTCACTGTGTGAGAGGGAGGGGCTGAATGTAACACTGGAGCAGAACAGGAGGAGAGAGACAGGACTGGAGGAGGAGGTGAAGAAGCTGGCTGAGGAGCTGGCAGAGGCCTTCGGATGCATCAAAGAACTAGAAGGTGAGGAGGCGGGAGGAAAGAGGGCTGTTGTTGATAATGGGTTGTTTATCCTTGATGACTAGAGACGATAGACAGTGCTGTTGTCTGTTCAACGTTAGGAAATTTGAACAGGACGTGTTTGACTTAACAAAAGAGTGACATCATTCCTACACTGTTGTCACTCATTTCCTTTGAGCTGCACAAGCTGTTATTCTTGTTACTGCTGCCACCTGTTGACCTTCAGCGGTATTACACCGGGATATTTGGTTGATTATCCAATTGATTAACATTTTGTTGAATTAATATGGCAGTTTGAATGATAATAAGTCATGTGGTTGATCATTTCTTCTTTCTCTTGTTTGTTTCCTTATTCCTCTTTCCAGACCAGAAGACGGTCCAACCCACTGCTGCTCCAATGGCTCCAGTCCCGTTTAGCCCTGCCGGACAGAGCTTTGCCCCGGTTTGACAACCACGACATGGCCACACCACCCCACGTGCACCCTCGGCTCAGACCAACAGACCTGCTAGAGGGGAGCAAGCGAGGGAGGAGCGAGAGGAGAGAGGGAACGAGGGACAGAGAGCAAAGTACCCCACAGAGCGAGAGCCTGGCGAGGGCATCGACTCAGAGCACATCACTCCGTTTGGATCCACAGACTCTGACAAAACAAAGAGGGCTGGAGAAAGGGGGAAAGGGGAGGATAGGAAACGAGAGAATGAGAGACAAGACGAGGTAGAGTCGGTAGTAGATGGCTGCATCCCTGGAAAGGATGCGTCCACCAAGGACAAAAACTCACTCAGCACACAGAGCTCTCTTTCTGACACAGACCACAGTCCCCACCTCAGCAGGTCCGCTAGCTCCGACACAGACTACGAGAGCGAGACCCTGTCCAGCCACTCCAAACCCCGAGCCCAGACCACCGGGGCTGAGGGAGACCTACAAAGGGAGAACTGAGAGCTGCGTTCAGAGCTGCAGGACGTTAAGGATGAGTTACAAAGGAGACTGGAGGATCTGGAGACCCAGCGCAGAGCCGAGGCCCGGACCAGACTCAAGCAACTCAGCCGCCAACATGCCTCCCAGACTGAGACCTCCAGAGAGGAGGGGGGAGTTAGAGAGAGCAGAGACACGGAGGTTGAAGGAGACACTGGCTGAACTTGAGATAAAGGTCAGGAGAGATGGAGAGGACAGGGAGAGGGGGGAGGGAGAGAAGGAGGAAAGAGAGGGAGAGAGAGGACAGGGAGTCGGAAAGCATGCTGCTGAACCTCCAGCTAAAAAAGCAGCTGGCTGAGTTGAAGACAGAGCTCTTGGTAGAACGGGAGGAGAGAGAAAGTGAAAAGGAGGAGAGGAAGAGATTGAAAAACAAAGGGATAGAAGGAACGATTGACCTGACTGTCAAGCTGGAAGAGCTCCAGGGAGAGTTGAAGGAACTGAAGAACCGTGGACGTCTTGAAGTGAAGAACATGGTAGATAAAAACACCTCACCCTGCACCATGACATCACCTCTAACTCCAACAACAACACCGTTGTCCCTGACTACAAGCTACTACCATCTCCAGACCAGCACCATCTCCTGTGTGAGAATACCAACCCGCAGAACACTGTTGTCTCCCAGGCAACAGCAACAACAGCTGATCTGATCCAGGAATACGGAACTCTGACCAAAGCTCCAGATCTCTCCAGACCTATTGGTGAGGGAGATACCATTGTGGAGGCCCAGAGGGGTGTGTCTCCCTCAGACCAGGCTGAAACCACCATGGAGCTCCAAAGTGGAGGCCTCTCTGCCTCAGAGCTAGCCCAGGAGGTGGAGCATCTGGGTGGGGAGAGCGCCAAGGAGGCTGGGCGAGCCAGACAGACCCAGGCCAAGCTGGTGGCCAGACAGAGCCAGGTAACCAGGCAGGTGATGAGGGTAGTCAGCTGCCCACTCCACAGAAAAACTGTGTCACAGAATTTTATTATGTAATACACAGCACTACCACTCTGAGCAACCATCCTGTTGAATATGAGGCAGCGAAGATGGTGGATTCTAAGGCTTCTGCTCAGCCAAGCAGGAGTGAAGAGACAGTTGAAAACACAGAGAAATTCAAATCGGACCATTTAACTGTCACACGTTCTGAGGAGCAGATGAAACATCCTGAGGTTTCTGGGCTCCAACAGCAACACGTCCGTAGTGACGGACACACCATGTACAGCCCTGTCTTCAGGAGACCTACTGAAGAGTCCCAGAGAGACCTGAGTCTAACCAGGACTGAGAATACACGTCTTACTGTAGAGCTGGAGAAAGCTTCTGCTCCTACCAACAACAGTACACCAGTGGACAGGGTCGAGAAGACAGTCTGGCTGAAGAGCTGCGGTCTCTAAAACAGAATAACGAACAACTGAAACTCAAACTTCAAGATGTGGCAACCACAGACATAGAAATGTGTTTTGTCAGTAACACAACACTACCAGCCACCTGTGAAGACCAGGCTGAAAGACAAGCAAAGAGAAGGACAAGAAAGAACCAGGGGGGAGGACAGAATGTTATCTCCACCTCTGGAGAGCTAGAGCAAATCAGTGACATCATCACCTCAGGACTGGAGGCCACACTGCAGGATGGAGGGAAACCCAAAGACGAGGAGAGAGGGGAAGTGGAGTCGGAAGGAGAGAGAGGAGCTAGGGGAGAGGGGAAGGAGAGGGGGAGAGAGGAGCTAGGGGTGAGAGGAGAGGGGAAGGAGAGGAGGAGAGAGGAGCTAGGGGTGATGGGAGCGGGGGAGTAGAGAGGGAGAGAGGAGCTGGATATGAGACTCTACTAGACACTACTCCACTGGCTCCACACCAGATCACCTGCCTAGAGAAGCGGGTAGGTTTCTATACTCTAAATCTTACTGTGAATGTAGTTATCAAAGTTACCATAAATACTTGAACAATTTCCCCTGTATCTTAAGCATGTGGTTGTCCACAAACTCTACTACTGAAGGCTTTATTCAAGCTAGCTATTTTGAATAAATGTATTTTGAATAAATCCTGAATGTTATTTTGTCTCTCTCGCTCTCTCTCCTCCTGTCCAGGTGGTGGCGCTGCAGGCTGAACTGCAGTCTCTCTCTGAGGAGAACCAGAGACAGGCTGAGGAGCTGGCAGTGTGGAGGCTGACAGCCCAGACCCCCTGTCTGGACCCAGAGGACCCCATCGCTGCTACCCTCAGCCCTGCTCCCCTCAGCCCTGTACACAACACTGCTCCCCTCAGCCCTGGACACAACACTGCTCCCCTCAGCCCTGGACACAACACTGCTCCCCTCAGCCCTGGACACAACACTGCTCCCCTCAGCCCTGGACACAACACTGCTCCCCTCAGCCCTGGACACAACACTGCTCCCCTCAGCCCTGGACACAACACTGCTCCCCTCAGCCCTGGACACAACACTGCTCCCCTCAGCCCTGGACACAACACTGCTCCCCTCAGCCCTGGACACAACACTGCTCCCCTCAGCCCTGGACACAACACTGCTCCCCTCAGCCCTGGACACAACACTGTGACTGTGATCAGGGAGGATGAGCTGCTTCTCTCCTGCACCTCCAATAGACTCTATGGGAGGACCCTGGCCTCAAGGTAATGGTACATTTAGCACTTGTAGGAAACGTGGTGACAATAATGCTTTTCATATACTGCTTATATATAAACAGTGCATTCGGAAAGTATTCAGACCCCTTCAATTTTTCCACATTTTGTTACGTTACAGCCTTATTCTAAAATTGATTAAATAAAAAAGTCCTCATTAATCTACACACAATACCCCATAATAACAAAGTCAACAGGTTTTTAGAAATTTTTGCAACTGTATTAAAAATGATTTACTTAAGTATTCAGACCCTTTATGAGACTCGAAATTGAGTTCAAGTGCATCTTGTTTCCATTGATCATCCTTTTTTTTTTATATAATATGTTTATTATTTCCCAATAAAAATAAAGTAAAAAAGACAGCAATACAAACAATGACATTCATTGTACTGTTGAATGGGATGGCCAATTTAGAGGACAAAACAAAACTTAACTTACACAAAATAAAACTAAATCCTATTAGGTGGTACATGTATAAGAAGACAGCATATAGTCATTACAAGCAGTGTAGTTAAGCCAAAAATAAATATTGAGTGTAGTACAGCACAGAGTAGCAGCAGATCGTCAGCCCAGTTATGAAGCGGGACTAGACCATTTATCCAGTATCGGCTGCCATATTTTGTAAAACAATGGACTTCTATTGGAGGTGTTGTATCGAATCTTTTCCATATGTATTACATTCCCTAAATCCCGTAACCACATTTCAAAGGTAGGTACAGTCTCCAATTTCCAAAATTGTAATATGAGCCTTTTGGCTAATAGAGTACAAAGAGAGACAGCTTTCCCTTCCTGGTTATTCCCATCAAATGTACCCCATTGATCATCCTTAATGTTTCTACAACTTGATTGGAGTACACCTGTGGTAAACTCAATTGATTGGACATGATTTGGAAAGGCACACACCTGTCTGTATAAGGTCCCACAGATGACAGTGCATGTCAGAGCAGAAACCAAGCCATAAGGTCGAAGGAATTGTCCGTAGAGACAGGATTGTGTCGAGGCACAGATCTGGGGAAGGGTACCAAACATTTTCTGCAGCATTGAAGGTCCTCAAGAACACAGTGGCCTCCATCATTCTTAAATGGAAGAAGTTTGGAACCACCAAGACTCTTCCTGTAGCGTCATACCCAAGAAGACTTGGCTGTAATTGCTGCCAAAGGTGCGGCGGCAGGTAGCCTAGTGGTTAGAGCGTTGGGCCAGTAACCGCAAGGTTGCTGGATTGAATCCCTGAGCTGACAAGGTAAAAATCTGTCTTTCTGCCCCTGAGCAAGGCAGTTAACCCACTGTTCACCGGGCCTCGAAGACTGTCAACTGTGGGACCTTATATAGATAGACAGGTGTGTGTGCCTTTCCAAGTCATGTCCAATCAATTTAATTTACCGCAGGCTGACTCCAATCAAGTTGTAGAAACATCTCAAGGATGATCAATGGAGACAGGATGCACCTGAGATCAATTTCGAGTCTCATAGCAAAGAGTCTGAATACTTGTGAAAAGAAAGTATTTCTGTTTTTTATTTTTAATACATTTGCAAAAATGTCTAAACCTGTTTTCGCTTTGTTATTATGGGCTATTGTGTGTAGATAGATAGTTCAGGACTTTTTTTATTGTATCCATTTTAGAATAAGGCTGTAATGTAACAAAATGTGGAAATAGTCATGGAGTCTTCAACAAAGTACTGAGAAAAGGGTCTGAATACTCACAGTACCAGTCAAAAGTTTGGACACACCTACTCATTATTTTTCTATTTTCTACATTGTAGAATAATAGTAAAGACATCAAAACTATGAAATATCACATTTGGAATCATGTAGTAACCAAAAAACTGTTAAACAAATCTAAATATTTTAAAATTTGAGATTCTTAAAAGTAGCCACCCTTTGCCTTGATGACAAATTTGCACGCTCTTCATGAGGTAGTCACTTGGAATGCATTTCAATTAACAGGTGTCCCTTGTTAAAAGTACATTTGTGGATTTTGTTTTCTTAATGTGTTTGAGCCAATCAGTTGTGTTGTGACAAGATAGGGGTGGTATACAGAAGATAGCCTTATTTGGTAAAAGACCAAGTCCATATTATGGCAAGAACAGCTCAAATAAGCAAAGAGAAACGACAGTCCATCATTACTTTAAGATATGAAGGTCAGTCAGTCCGGAAAATTTCAGCAAATTTGAACGTTTCTTCAAGTGCAGTCGCAAAAACCATCAAGCACTATGATGAAACTGGCTCTCATGAGAACCGCCACAGGAATTGAAGACCGAGTTCCCTCTGCTGCAGACGATAAGTTCATTAGAGTTAACTACACCTCATATTGCAGCCCAAATAAATGCTTCACAGAGTTCAAGTAACAGACACATCTCAACATCAACTGTTCAGAGGAGACTGCATGAATCAGGCCTTCATGGTCGAATTCCTGCAAAGAAACCACTACTAAAGGACACCAATAAGAAGAAGAGACTTGCTTGGGCCAAGAAACACGAGCAATGGACAATAGACCGGTAGAAATCTGTCCTTTGTTCTGATGAGTCCAAATTTGCGTTTTTTGTGTCTTTGTGAAACGCAGAGTAGAGGAATGGATGATCTCTGCATGTGTGGTTCCCACCGTGAAGCATGGAGGAGGTGTAATGGCGTGGGGGTGCTTTGCTGGTGACACTGTCAGTGATTTTATTTTGAATTCAAGGCACACTTAACCAGCATGGGCACCACAGCATTATGCAGCAATACACCATCCCATCTGGTTTGCGCTTAGTGGGACTATCATTTGTTTTTCAACAGGACAATGACCCAACACATCTCCAGGCTGTGTAATGCCTATTTGACCAAGAAGGAGAGTGATGGAGTGCTGCATCAGATGACCTGGCCTCCACAATCACCCGACCTCAATCCAATTGAGATGGTTTGGGATGAGTTGGACCACAGAGTGAAGGAAAAGCAGCCAACAAGTGGTCAGTATATATGGGAGCTCCTTCAAGACTGTTGGAAAAGCATTCCAGGTGAAACTGGTTGTAAGAATGCCAAGAGTGTGCAAAGCTGTCAAGGCAAAGGATGGCTACTTTGAAGAATATAAAATATAAAGAAAAACCCTTGAATGAGTAGGTGTGTCCAAACTTTTCACTGGTACTGTATTTCAAATGTTATCAATTTACCAAAATGTCAAACTGTTTTTGCTTTGTCATTATGGGGTATTGTGTGTAGATTCATTTAATCCATTTTAGAATAAGGCTGTAACGTATCAAAATGTGGAAAAAGTCAAGGGGGCTGAATGCACTGTATATGATGGTGTGTATGGACAGTATATGATGAGCCTTGACTAGTATGGGTATTCGGACACTGCCAAGTGTGTATGTCAATACTATTCTCAGAGGCAGCCCGGAACATTTCAGAGTCTGCGTGATTGATCAAAACAATCTTGAAGCATAGATTCCGATTGGTCAGACCAACGTTGAACAGTCCTTACCACGGGTGTGTCCTGATTTACATTTCTGCTTACGGGGGAGGAACAAAATAGAGGCCTGATCTGATTTGCCGAAGGGAGGGCAGGGGAGGGCCTTGTAGCTGTCCCAGAAGGGGGAGTAGCAATGGTCAGGAGTGCTCGATGAGCGAGTACCACAGGAGATGTGTTGATAAAACTTCAGTAGAGTTTTCCTAAGATTTTCTTTAGTAAAGTCCCGAGCTACAATAAATGTGTCCTCAGGATATGCGGTTTCCAGTTTGTACGAAGTCCAGTGTAGTTCCTTGAAAGCCATTGCGATGTTGGCTTGGGGTGAACATTGCCATAACAATGACCGAAGAAAATTATCTCGGGAGGTAATGCGGTCAGCATTTGATGAGGTATTCCAAATCGGGAGAACAAAAGGACTTGAGTTGCTGTACATTACCACAGTCACACCATGAGTAGTTAATCATGAAACATACACCTTCACCTTTTCCCGGAGAGTTCCTTCTACCTGTCCAAGCCATGAACGGAGAACCCTGCTGGCTGAATGGACGGCGACAGTATATCCGGAGAACCATGATCCCGTAAAACAGAGTATGTTACACAGCCCCTATGTCTTTCTGGAAGGAGATCCTGCCCTGAGCTCGTCTACTTTATTGTCCAGGGACTCAAAGTTCGCAAGTAGTATTCTTGGAAGCGGTGGTTGGCATGCACGCCTCCGGAGTCTAAGAGCCCACTCTTTGTTCCTCTTCCACGGGGACGGTGACATAGAGCAGCCCCCGGGATGAATGGAATTGCCCCGTGGAGTTCAAACAAAGTATCCAATTCAGGGAATTCTAATTTCTGGTCGAAATGCTGGTGAGTGACCACCGATCTAATACCCCATTTGAATAACTCCAAAACTTGCTATGATAGACGCTCAAAGCATCAACCTCTCTAACCAAACCAAATCTCCATCAGACCCTTCAGACACCAAAACAGACATAACAGATCTGAGCTTAACCTGCGGGATGGGAACAACCTACAGTGGGGCAAAAAAGTATTTAGTCAGCCACCAATTGTGCAAGTTTTCCCACTTGAAAATTACAGGCCTCTCTCATCTTTTTATCATAGGTACACTTCAACTATGACAAACAAAATGAGAAAAAAAATCCAGAAAATCACATTGTGGGATTTTTTATGTTTAATTTTTTTAAATGAGCCGTGTTTTTTAAAATTCACATTTTGTTCTTGCAGCCTGAATTCAAACAGTATTTCAAAAATATATTATCACACCCATCTACACACGATACCCCATAATAACAGTGGAAACATGATTTTAGAAATGTTTGCAAATTTATTGTTCTGTATTTACTCACAATTTTCATTCCAGAAAATGTCATGGCTTTAGAAGCTTCTGATAGGCTAATTGACATAATTTGAGTCAATTGGAGGTGTACCTTTGGCTGTATTTCAAGGCCTACCTTCAAACTCAGTGCCTCCATGTCTTGACACCATGGGAAAATCAAAAGAAATCAGCCAAGACCTCAGGAAAAAAAACTGTAGACCTCCACAAGTCTAGTTCATCCTTGGGAGAAATTATCAAACGCCTCAACGTACCACATTCATCTGTACAAACAATAGTACGCAAGTATATACACCATGGGACCACGCAGCTGTCATACCGCTCTGTCTCCTAGAGATGAATGTACTTTGGTGCGAAAAGTGCAAAACAAACCCAGAACAACAGCAAAGGACCATGTGAAGATGCTGGAGGAAACAGGTACAAAGTATCTATATCCACAGTAAAACGAGTCCTATAAATCGACATAACCGGAAAGGCCACTCAGCAAGGAAGAAGCTACTGCTCCAAAACTGCCATAAAAAAGCCAGACTATGGTTTGCAACTGCACATGGGGACAAAGATCGTACTTTTTGGAGAAATGTCCTCTGGTCTGATGGGGGAAAAAATTGAACTATTTGGCCATAATGACCATCGTTATGTTTGGAGGAAAAAGGGGGAGGCTTGCAAGCCGAAGAACACCATTCCAACCGTGAAGCACAGGGGTGGCAGCATCATGTTGTGGGGATGCTTTGCTGCAGGAGAGACTGGTACACTTCACAGAATAGATGGAATCATGAGGAAGTAAAATGATGTGGATATATTGAAGCAACATCTCAAGACATCAGTCAGGAAGTTAAAGCTTGGTCGCAAATGGGTCTTCCAAATGGACAAAGACCCCAAGCACACTTCCAAAGTTGTGGCAAAATGGCTTAAGGACAACAAAGTCAAGGTATTGGAGTGGCCATCACAAAGCCCTGACCTCAATTCTATAGAAAATTTGTTGGCAGAACTGAAAAAGCGTGTGCGAGCAAGGAGGCCTACAAACCTGACTCAGTTACCACAGCTCTGTCAGGAGGAATGGGCCAAAATTCCCCCAACTTATTGTTGGAAGCTTGTGGAAGGCTACCTGAAACGTTTGACTCAAGTTAAACAATTTAAAGGCAATGCTACCAAATACTAATTGAGTGTATGTAAACTTCTGACCCACTGGGAATGTGATGAAAGAAATAAAAGCTGAAATAAATAATTCTCTCTATTATTCTGACATTTCACATTCTTAAAATTAAAGTGGTAATCCTAACTGACCTAAGACAGGGAAATTTTACAAGGATTAAATGTCAGGAATTGTGAAAAACTGAGTTTTTAAATGTATTTGGCTAAGGTGTATGTAAACTTCCAACTTCAACTGTAGGTTAGTATTGTGGAGTAACTACAATGTTGTTGATACATCTTCAGTTTTCTCCTATCACAGCCATTAAACTCTAACTTTTTTAAAGTCACCATTGGCCTCATGGTGAAATCTCTGAGCGGTTTCCTTCCTCTCGGGCAACTGAGTTAGGAAGGACACCTGTCCCTTTGTAGTGACTGGGTGATACACCATCAAAAGTGTATTGATACGCCATCAAAAGTGTAATTAATAACTTCACCATGCTCAAAGGGATATTCAGTGTCTGCTTTTTATTTTTACCCATCTACCAATAGGTGCCTTTCTTTGCGAGGCATTGAATAATCTCCCTGGTCTTTGTAGTTGAATCTGTGTTTGAAATTCACTGCTCGCCTGAGGGACCTTACAGATAATTGTATATGTGGGTACAGAGATGAGGTAGTCCTTAAAAAAATTATGTTAAACACTATTATTGTCCATACAACTTATTATGGGATTTGTTAAGCAAATGTTTACTCTTAAACTTATTTAGGCTTGCCATAGCAAAGGGGTTGAATTGTTATTGATTCAAGACATTTCAGCTTTTCATTTTTCATTCATTAGTAAAAATGTCTAAACATAATTCCACTTTGACATTATGGGGTATTTTGTGTAGGCCAGTGACACAACATCTCAATTTAATCTATTTTAAATTCAGGCTGTAACTCAACAAAATGTGGATAAAGTCAAGGGGTGTGAATACTTTCTGTAGGCACTGTATGGACAGTACTAAATGTTTACAAAGCTTCTTCCCCCCCACCCATCTCCAGGTTTTGCTGACATCCCCAGTGGTCCAGCCTGTCCGTACATAGTTAGGGGGCTCCAGGGTACTGATCCTGGCCAGAGGGAGGGGGGGCAGGAGGACCCTAATTAACCCCCAACAGGTGAAGCATTTATCCCCTTAGAACATGACATTACACTAGTGATGCACGGGTTGACTCATAACTCGCAGTCCCTGCGGTTATATCCGTGGGGCGAACGGGTTTGGGGTCGTTAAATATTGTGTGGCTGAAGGACGGGTGGGTGTCGGGCGGGTTGAATAAAGGGAAGCAATACCTTTAAAAAATATAGCAATTTATAAAGTCTACATTGAGGTTTTTCTTTCATTATGTTTAGGCTATCTGGTATTACACATAAGCTTAAGCTTAGGGCTTAACTGAACGAGCGCCAAATGGCCTACACAGCCAATCGCCAAATAATGCTTTTGGGAACGGGCAGAAAAAGTTGATGTCAATCCACGGAGGCAAAACAGACATTGTCGAAGTTTAATTCAATATGACAAAAGCTGCGAAAGTAGAGTTGAAGATAAAGAAAAGTAATTTTTGGAAAATATTTGGTGAAGTGGTAAAAGAAAATGATGGTGGCGGTTATTTTAGGTGTGATGATTGTGAGGCGCTATACAAATTTGACAGTCACAAGACGGGACTTCAAATAGGCCTACTGCTTAGATGGGTTAAATGGATACTGAAATTTTAACATATCCAGTGCAAGTTAGGACTAGCTGTTATCTGAAGACTGGGGGGCATTTAGGACGTCTTCTAATGCATCATCACACACATGACCGCTGCATCATCACACAAATGACCGCTGCATCATCACACACATGACCGCTGCATCATCACACAAATGACCGCTGCATCATCACACACCTGACCGCTGCATCATCACACACCTGACCGCTGCATCATCACACACCTGACCGCTGCATCATCACACACCTGACCGCTGCATCATCACACACCTGACCGCTGCATCATCACACACATGACCGCTGCATCATCACACACCTGACCGCTGCATCATCACACAAATGACCGCTGCATCATCACACAAATGACCGCTGCATCATCACACAAATGACCGCTGCATCATCACACAAATGACCGCTGCATCATCACACACCTGACCGCTGCATCATCACACACCTGACCGCTGCATCATCACACACCTGACCGCTGCATCATCACACACCTGACCGCTGCATCATCACACACCTGACCGCTGCATCATCACACACATGACCGCTGCATCATCACACACCTGACCGCTGCATCATCACACAAATGACCGCTGCATCATCACACAAATGACCGCTGCATCATCACACACCTGACCGCTGCATCATCACACACCTGACCGCTGCATCATCACACACCTGACCGCTGCATCATCACACAAATGACCGCTGCATCATCACACACCTGACCGCTGCATCATCACACACCTGACCGCTGCATCATCACACACCTGACCGCTGCATCATCACACAAATGACCGCTGCATCATCACACACCTGACCGCTGCATCATCACACAAATGACCGCTGCATCATCACACACATGACCGCTGCATCATCACACACCTGACCGCTGCATCATCACACACCTGACCGCTGCATCATCACACACCTGACCGCTGCATCATCACACACCTGACCGCTGCATCATCACACACCTGACCGCTGCATCATCACACAAATGACCGCTGCATCATCACACACCTGACCGCTGCATCATCACACACCTGACCGCTGCATCATCACACACCTGACCGCTGCATCATCACACACCTGACCGCTGCATCATCACACACCTGACCGCTGCATCATCACACACATGACCGCTGCATCATCACACATCTGACCGCTGCATCATCACACAAATGACCGCTGCATCATCACACACCTGACCGCTGCATCATCACACACATGACCGCTGCATCATCACTCTGTTTACGTTCGGCACATATTTCACATCGATCACAGTCTGTATAGTCATAATGTAAACTCATGTAGCTACTGAACGTGATAGTGGATACAAATTCTGTGTAGTCTTTAGAAAGGACTTCATGTGGAGATGACATTAACCAGTTCCACATAGGACTTGATTTAATCCTCTTGGCCTCCTTGCGAGCGTAGGGGGTCCACAATGGCTCTCCACCTTACGCTCTTCTTAATATTCGTTGTGTGTGTTTGTACAGATCCACTGGGAGACCGTCAGAGAGAGTCCATTTCACTGGACCTACTGCATACCACCTCCTGACCTGATGTACTGACCCGTGGTACTGGAACATAGAGATCAAACAAAACTCATTTCATCTCTGTCTACTGAAACACCTAGACCTGAAGAGGGACAACAACTTTCACCTACTGACGTTTCAGAAGAGGCCTTTCATTGAGTTTAACCACGGCTCATTGGTTTCTCAGCACCCACTACAGTACTGTTCATAACAAATCTGTTTAACCACGACTCATTGGTTTCTCAGCACCCACTACAGTACTGTTCTTAACAAATCTGTTTAACCACGGCTCATTGGTTTCTCAGCACCCACTACAGTACTGTTCTTAACAAATCTGTTTAACCACGGCTCATTGGTTTCTCAGCACCCACTACAGTACTGTTCTTAACAAATCTGTTTAACCACGACTCATTGGTTTCTCAGCACCCACTACATTACTGTTCTTAACAAATCTGTTTAACCACGACTCATTGGTTTCTCAGCACCCACTACATTACTGTTCTTAACAAATCTACTGATAAAGATTTCATTGATGTGCTGTTAATTAGAAATTGTGCTTGACGCCAAGGTTATGATTTATCGTATGGGTTAGGCCATGGTCAGTGGTAAGTTGTAAAAACTAAAAACATTAATTTTTGTTTGAGTTGCCTTATTTATAGACTTTTGAATGTGTCAGTGTGTGTGTTCATATCGGCTTTTATAAGCAGTTGGTGTACATTTTTAGGGAGTATGTGTGTTGGTTTGTACAAAACTGTGTGTACAAGGCTGAGTAAGTACTGCATGTGTAGGATGATGTGTGGGTCGTTATGTTTCCTCAATGTTAGCGTGTGCCTGTGTATGACTCAACCTAACCTGAGCTTGTTTCCTCTCCTTGTATGGCGATCCACTGGGAGCGCTCCCTCTCTTCCCCTCCCTCTCTTCCCCTCCCTCTCTTCCCCTCCCTTTCTTCCTCCCCTTTTCTTTCCTTCCACTTAGAAACGTTTTAAAACTCGCACCCTCGCACCGTGTTAAGTTTACGCAAGTGCCAGACACTTATGAGGGATATTTTCTTTTGTTGATACGCTTTATTTAAATTGTGCAGTTTTAGTCTTTAAAAAAAATATGTTTTTGTTTTTTGTAGATTTAATATATTTGAACTTTTATTTTTATACTTTGTTTTTATTGTAGGAACACAAAGAAAGTACAAATAAAGTAAAATAAAAGAACAAAAATGATCTGGCAGTTACAGTGCACTTCATACCTTCATCATCATATCAGTTACATTAGCATCTTTGAATTAGACCTTTTCCAAGTATGAAACCCATTTTTCCCAGTATTCCTGACCTCTCTCCTGTTGAGTTCTTAAAGCAAAGGTCATATGCTCCATGTGGTGTATTTCTTCTACAATGTCTATCCATTGTGTCACTGTGGGAGGGTCTTTTTGTAGCCATTTCCTAGTGATAGCCATTTTACTGGCTGCCAGTAGGACCTTCAAGAGGTACTTTTCTCTAGTGTGTAAGTTATCAGGTATTTCACCCAAGTACAAAGAAATGAATGTTTGTTGTATGTCAAATCCCATTATTTTTCCAATGTTAGATCTTATTTCTCCCCAGTAAGTTTCGATTGCGGGGCAGGACCAAAAGATATGAGAGTGGTCTGCCCTCAATAGACCGCATTCTCTCCAACAAGGGTGTGGTGAGCCGGTCTGTTTTGATTTCAGTTTCGGTGTTATGAAGAAACGTATAACATTCTCTCCAACAAGGGTGTGGTGAGCCAGTCTGTTTTGATTTCAGTTTAGGTGTTATGAAGAAACGTATAACATTCTTCCAACAGAATTCTCTCCATGATCTTGAGTTGGTGGAGCTTTGTTGAGTCTCTAATATGTTCAACCATGTTTCATCAGTTATTTCAATGTTAAGTTCCTCCTCCCATTTCTTTTTAATATAGTTTGTAGAATGTTTCTTTGAGGTTTGAATACCCAAGTAGAGATTTGAAATCGTTTTTTTGTTACTCCCCAAGTTGTATGCGTTAGTGAATACTTTGATTAATTTTGGAGGTGCTCGAGGGTCAGTCACTTTTATCTCCCTTAAGAAATAGTGTCGGACTTGTAGGTTTCTGTAAAAATCTTGTTTATCCAAGCCATGTTTTTTACTTAGGTCCTGGAAGTTATCTAGGTTCCCATTCCTTATAATTGTCCTGAATGATGTGATGCCTTTCTGCGTCCATTGTTTAAATCTGCTGTCCTGAGTTGCAGGGATGAAGCTGGGGTCGTATGCGGGCCAACTCAGCAGTTTGATCTCTCTGTCTAAATTATTTTGCTTAACTACCCTAAACCATGTCTTCAGAGAGAAATTAATCCACAGATTTTGTCTATTGTATATTTCTTTTACCATGTCCTTATTTCCCAAAACTGACTGTATGGGTATCTCTGTCAAAGTAGTCTCGATGTCTTTCCATTTGGATTCGTATTCTGAATTGCACCAACAAACCAGGGGTCTCAATTGGGCTGACACATAATAATCTTTTAGGTTTGGTAAGGCCATACCCCCACAGTTTTTTGGTAATTGTAATGTTGTATATCTGGTCTCTTACTGTTCCAGATAAACCTTGATATCCGTTTATCCCATTCCCTAAACTGTTTAGGTGGGATTTCTATGGGCAGTGATTGGAACAAATACAATAACCTCGGCAGGATGTTCATTTTGATTGTTTCAATTCTACTACTAAGATCTAAGGGAAGTGAGTTCCACCTGTCTATCACCTGTTGATGTGATCGTAATTCATGCAATAAAGTTTGGGTGTATCTTTTGGTAGGTATACTCCAAGATATTTAATGGATGAAGAGGTCCAGGTGAAGTTATACCTATTCTTCAGCTCTTCCTGTGGGGTATAATTATATACTAGGGCTTGGGTCTTGTGTACGTCAAGCACATACCCTGAATATGTTCCAAATGTTTGTAGAACATCCATCAATCTAGGTACGCTTGAGCCTGAGTCTTTAAGGAATAACAGAACGTCATCAGCATACATGCATATCTTATGTTCACTGTCTCTTATTGTTATTCCCTCTAAGGTTGAGTCCTGTCTTATTGCCTGTGCTAATGGTTCGAGGTACAAGGAGAAGAGCGTGGGTGAAAGATTACAGCCTTGTCTTGCCCCTCGCTCTAATTTTATCGTTCGTGTCAAATGTCCATTTATCTTTATTCTAGCGGTCGAACATGAATACAGTGTTTTGATGCACTGTATCACTTCTTTGTTGAAACCAAATCTTTCCGTAACTTGGAATAGGTAATCCCATCCCACTGAATCAAATGCTTTTTCTGCATCTAGACTGATTACTATTGCACTTGTCTTATTCTGAGGAATGTGGTCCATGACATGTAGTGTTCTCCTTAATATTTGAACTTTTTGATAGATATTTTTGCGCACGTTAATTATTGTGCCTAAGATTTGTGCCTTAGGCTTCTAGATTTTTTTTTTTTAGGCTTCTGGTTTGAAACAATATTCAGTTAAGAGATTGTATATCAGAACAATTTATAGCGTCTTAATAGTAGTTCTGGTACTGCCACCCTCGATGTGCTTTGAGGAAGTGTGCACTTGTATATTTGAGTGTTTAGTGTGAATGAAACCAACCTCCATTACAAATCCACTATACTCCAACCACCTTTCAGAGCTGAGGTTTATTACAGTGTTACTTAGATCAATCTGAGTTGTCATTTGTTTTTGTTGTGGTCTAAAAATCTCTCAAAACCACTCCTATTTGTTTTTAACACAGCTAAATAAATTAACAGGCATTGGAGCTGATAGAAGTAGATTCATGCGTTGTGGAATGATTTTAATTTCTCTCACATTTTGAACTTGATGTACACTGCATTTGGAAAGTATTCAGACCCCTTTTAATTTTTCCACATTTTGTTCTGGAAGGTTCTCCCATCTCCACAGAGGAACTCTGGAGCTCTGTCGGGTTCTTGGTCACCTCCCTGACAAAGGCCCTTCTTCCCCGATTTCTCGGTTTGACCTACCGGCTAGCTCCAGGAAGAGTCTTGGTGGTTCCAAACTTCTTCCATTTTAAGAATGCTGCAGACATTTTTTGGTACCCTTCCCCAGATCTGTGCCTCGACACAATCCTGTCTCGGAGCTCTACAGACTATTCCTTCGACCTCGTGGCTTGATTTTTGCTCTGACAATCACTGCCAACTTTGGGACCTTATATAGACTGGTGTGTACCTTTCCAAATCATGTCCAATCAATTGAATTTACCACAGCTGGACTCCAATCAAGTTGTAGAAACATCTCAAGGATGATCAATGGAAACAGGATGCACCTGAGCTCAATTTTGAGTCTCATAGCAAAGTGTCTGAATACTTAAGTAAAAATGTAACCTGTTTTTGCTTTGTCATTATGGGGTATTGTGTGTAGTGTAAGGAATTGTATTAGATATTGGTAACTTGTTTTAACAACTTCTCAACATTAGCTATGGTTGACACAATATACACACTCCCTTTTATATTGGACATATGCGGGACTCATTGGACACATGCACGACTCCCACAACTCCCCTCCCCCATGACAATCACTCAGACACACACAACTCAGGGTTGGAGCTCCAGACAAAGAACTACCTCAGGAACCAATGGAACGTGGACACCAGGCCTGTACAGGACTACCCAAGACCCAGACCGACCAATCGGAAGGCCAGACTCGCAGATCAACCTACTTTGCTTGTTGTCTATATATAAAACTGTACGACTGTGGAAACTCTCGCTTTTCCTGACGACCCCATACGGATCAGATAGAAAGAGCCGTGCTGCACGCTTTGCATAATATTTTTACACTTGAATAAACCTGCCTTATTATAAAATTATCCACCTCGTCCTATGTCTCCACTTGGTCTCCTGTCTCAATAGAAAACGAATTATTAACAGTAGATTGATGAGGAAAACATGTATTTAATCTATTTTAGAATAAGGATGTAATGTAACAAAATGTGGAAAAAGTCAAGAGGGGTCTGAATACGTTCCGAATGCACTGTACATAGTTAGCTACACGTGCTTTCTGTCACTACAGACATAATACATGTAGCCTCTTTCAACAGCCATGTCTTTAGATTCTAGAAGCCTGGAGTGTGTTCTAGAACACACATATTTCTATGGGCTGTTACAGTACCATCAGTGCTTAACTCGGAATGTAATAGGTGCTGGTATTAATTTTGGGTGCTGGTACTGTTTATATTTTGGAGCTCCACAATACTTTTGAGCTAATATTTTCTAAGAGGAACACGGGCTCAAGCAGTAGAAAATTTGAGGTGCCAGTACTCCGCTCCGATGAGCTCCTGCCCAAGTCAAGCAGTAAGTACCATTCATTAGCCTTCTGAACACACCCCTAGCTGAGTTATCTGTGGGATCTCTGGGTGTCTGGGCAGTGGGACTTGTCCAAGGACTCCAAACAGAACACACTGAATGTGAATTTATCACTGATGTTTTGTGTCACTGTCGAAGATAGATTTATATCAACCTATCTTGTGACTTCTTTCTCTTTCCAACTGTGTCTCAGTTGTTCTTTCCATCGTGTCTATGATAGCTCTATTTTTTTTAGCTGTATTTCTTTCCATCTCTCTATTCTCTCTAGGTTGGAGTTGCATTCCAAATAGTACCCTCTAGTCTAGCGGTCACTAATGGGGTACCCAGTAAGGTAACTGGCAAGACATCAGTCCTGACATCAGAGTCCAGCTGAAATCATTTTTTCCATTCACCGTTTACTTGAAAGTAGCCTGGTCCCAGATCTCTTTGGGCTCTTGCCAATTTGCTTGCTCATTGTCAAGCCAGACATGCTTGGCATGACAATGAATGGCATGATGGCATATACAGACTGGTATACAGGGTAACATGAAAGGACTGGAAAAGTGAATTCAATGTCTCAGGTACTCATCCTAGCGTAGTAGTTAGATCTCCTGTTTCTGCTAAACCAGTCTACCTTCCAGCCACCTCGAGAGACTTGAGTTTGATGACTGGATAAATATGAGTGGATTACATTGTGACAACTTAACGTTGCTCAAGACACCTCTGTCTGTATTCTCATTCAAACTCACTGTAGTTAGGAATGTATGGGTTTAAAAATCTAAGCCCCTCTAAATGGACATCAGGAAACAAACAGGGGCTATGCTCTTACTCCAGCCCATAGCTTTCTCATGCTCACAGTAATGACTATGGTATAGGGCCAGGAGTTCTGGGGTACTGTGCTTCTACTGGTATTTCCAGCATTGTCCACTAGTGTTGCTGCAGGTAGGAAATGTTATATTATTGACGCAAGCTGTGTCCAATCAATCATTTGGTTTTGCAGGGGGATTGCCGAAGCCAAATATCAAATCAACGTTTATTGGTCGCGTACACAGATCTGCAGATGTCGCAGTGACATGCTTGTTTCTGGCGCCAACAGTGTAGTAATACCTAACAATACAAAAAGTTAAATCAGTACGAGCAATGTCAGAGTCCGGAATATATATACACAAACACACCTACTCAAGGGTTGTTATTTTTACTATTTTCTACATTGTAGAATAATAGTAAAGACATCAAAACTATGAAATAACACATGGAATCATGTAACCAAAAAAGTATTAAACAAATCAAAATAAATGTTAGATTCTTCAAAGTAGCCACCCTTCGCTTTGCACACTCTTGGCATTCTCTCAACCAGCTTCATGAGGTAGTCACCTGGAATGCATTGCAATTAACAGGGATTCTACAAGTCAAGATGATCCTCAGACTAGGAAGTTGTAATTAAAAATAGGTTAATTAGGTGCAGTGTCAATGAAACCATCCATTGAAGTATATTGTAAAGAATTTGGGGGTAGCCCCGCCTGGGACTCGAACCCAGGCCCAGCCAATACCTTAACCATTACTCCAAGAGGTCCAGGCCTACAGCGGGAAGAAAAAGTATGTGAAACCTTTAGAATTACCTGGATTTCTGTATAAGTTGATCATACAATTTTCTCTGATCTTCATCTAAGTCACCACAATGGACAGTCTGCTTAAACTAATAACAAACAATTGTTTCATGTCTTTATTGAACACACAGTGTAAACATTCACAGTACAGGTTGGAATAAATATGTGAACCCTTGGATTTAATAACAGGTTTATCCTCCTTTGGCAGCAATAACCTCAAATGTTTTCTGTAGTTGTGGATCAGACCTGCACAATGGTCAGGAGGAATTTTGGACCATTCCTCTTTACAAAACTTTCAGTTCCACAATATTCTTGGTGTCTGGTGTGAATCGCGCTCTTGAGGTCATGCCACAGCATCTCAATCAGGTGGTGATCAGGACTGACTGGGCCACTCCAGAAGGCGTATTTTCTTCTGTTCAAGCCATTCTGTTGATTTACTTCTGTCTAATGGGTTGGTGTCCTGTTGTTTCACCTAACTTCTGTTGAGCTTCAATTGGCGGACAGCCTTACATTCTCCTGCAAAATGTCTTGATAAACTTGGGAATTCATTTTTCCGTCGATGATATCAAGCTGTCCAGGCCCTGAGGCGCAAAGCAGCCGCAAACCATGATGGTCCCTCCACCATACTTTACAGTTGGGATGAGGTTTTGAGGTTGGTGTGATGTGTCTTTCCTCCACACAGTGTTGTGTTTTCCTTCCAAACAACACACCTTTAGTTTCATCTGTCCACAGAATATTTTGCCAGTAGCGCGAACATCCAGGTGCTCTTTTGTGAACTTCAGACGTGCAGCAATGTTTTTTTTTTTGGACAGCAGTGGCTTCTTCCATGGTGTTCTCCCATGAACACCATTCTTGTTTCGTGTTTTACATTTTGTTGGCTCATCAGCAGAGATGTTAGCATCTTCCAGAAATTTCTGTAAGTCTTCAGCTGACACTCTAGGATTCTTCTTAACCTCATTGAGCATTCTGCGCTGTGCTCTTGCAGTCATCTTTGCAGTACGGCCACTCCTAGGGAGAGTAGGAACAGTGCTTAACTTTCTCCATTTATAGACAATTTGTCTTACCGTCGACCGATGAACATCAAGGCCTTTAGAGATACTTTTGTAACCCTTTCCAGCTTTATGCAAGTCAACAAATCTTAGATCTTCTAAGATCTCTTTATGTTTGAGGCAATGCTTCTTGTGAATAGCGAACTCAAAATGTGTGAGTGTTTCTTATAGGGAAAGGCAGCTCTAACCAACATCTCCAGTCTCATCTCATTGATTGGACTCCAGGTTAGCTGACTCCTGACTCCAATTAGCTTTTGGAGAAGTCATTAGCCTAGGGGTTCACATACTTTCCCAACCTAAACTGTGAATGTTTAAATGATGTATTCAATATAGAGAAGAAAAATACAACAGTTTGTGTGTTATTAGTTTAAGCGCACTGTGTTTGTCTATTGTTGTGACTTCGATGAAGATCAGATCAAATGTCAAATCTATGCAGAAATCCAGGTAATTCCAAAGGGTTCACATACTTTTTCTTGCCACTGTATGACCTATTTTTAGCTACAACTTCCGAGTCTGTTGGAGAGGATCAGATTGAGGTGTAGAATCACTGATCTACAAGTATTCCTTGCCAAATAATAGGTTTTGTGCGATTAAGATTCGCAGAGCTACGCCTCCCCTGGATTAGGCAATTCCCTCTGCCAAACACACACACAACCAGACATTGATTGATTGATTGATTGATTGATTGGAGACAGCTTGTGTCAATTACAGAATAGAATAGAATTTCCTACCTGCAGCAACTAATGGACAATGCTGGAAATACTGGTAAAAGCACAGTGCTGCTTGCCGGGCTGACTCCACAGCGAGCTTTGGAGAGGCTGGTGTTAGACTACAGTGCTTAAAAAAGTGCCCCAAAACTCCCGGCCCTAAGATACACATGCACACACACACTCCTCCTAGAATCCCCCCTCTCCTCCATCACAGTGCTGTAGAGTCCTGAGCATGGGGAAACACCTTCCCACCACTGGACACACACTCTTACTCAGTGGACACACACACTCTTCTACTCTTTGAGCGTGTGGACATACACACTCCTACTCACAGAGCGTTTGATGGTGAGAAGAGCCTTGACACCGTGAAGCGCATACCGGTACTTCAGTTTCTCCTGAAATCAGGTAGGACTTAAAGTTAATTGCTTTGTAAATACTTTGTTCAGATGTTTGTTTACCATTTAGTAATATACAGTATTGTCTGAAGATATTTATGTATTTTTTTATTTTGATTGCAAGGGACAACTAACCAGCATCGTTGTATGTATAAAATGTTTTTCTGTGTTCAAGTGTTGGTTCTGGTGGGATCATCCGTATCTGTTTTTGTGAATTATTGTTTCATTGAATTATTTACTTACTTGCTTGACTGCGTGGTCGATTGTGTTTTTCTCCTCAAATGCTGTTTCATCGCTTTCAGTCAGTGATTTGGATAACAAAATCTAAATTTATCCTTCTAAAGAACATTGGGCAATATCAAATGCTGAGGGAAATGTTGGAAACATTCTTTGATTTAACTTTAATCCCTCAATATAAATTACTCATAACATTAAATATTAATGAATGACAAATGTACCTTAAAATTAACTGTTAGACAAATATAAACTTGGCCATATCTGCAGTCATCTTATGAGCTAGGTGGAGACTGGTTCCAAAGCCAAATCTCTCCTTGGCAGTTCGGTACTCCTTTTTGTTTTTAATTGCAATATTTTGGAAACATGATGATTTATTACAACATATGTCAGACTGTTTGAGCTGGGATATTTCACAACACATCAAACACACGTTTGCTTTTTTGGGGTTAGCTCTGTCATATCTTACAAAAATATCAAAATATGTCAAGATCGGTTTAGACAACGATAACAAATAATACATTTTCAGCCAAGGCAGAGGGCGAGAACGTCCATACAAACCAATGCAGTCCATTAGATCAGAATGCTAACAGAGAACTCTGGGAAATATCAGAACGTTGACACAAGTTCTTTGAAACACCATGGCCATCTTCTGGTTCTCTTCCCCAATTGGCTGCCTTTGAACCGGCACTCTCATGACACAATACCTGTGTAGATGGGAGGTGAATATCATTTAATTAAAGAAAACCGTTTACACTAAATAAAGATAAGCACCCTAAACATAATTAGATTAACAGCGAGACGTATGTTTAGCAGGTTGGCAGAGGTTAATCGTTTAAACTTTAGCCAGCTGATATCCAGGGTAGTCTGGTGTGTGTCTCCATGTGTTATTATGACGGGCCGAACGTGGACGCTGGTCTGAACCCTCCTACTATTCCCCCTTTTAGCCCTGGGCCTGGGAGAGAGAGATCGAGGAGCGAGATCTCTCCATCACCAGATCTTCAGGATGAATAAAACGTGGACAAGTGAGGTGGTTTAGAGCGCAATGTCTTAACGGTAGTAAAGTCATACGTTCCTCTATGGGTATATCTATTTGAATTCACTTTTTGACAGCACCGCTTTTGATTTGAATAAAACCTTCCATAAAACCTTCCATAAAACCTTACATATTTGCCTACTGTAGAAGTGCTCCGAAAGTAACTTTTTGGACCTGAATGCGGAAACATTCAAGAGACGGTACTCCTAGTCTGACCATTTCATATTATCCTGTACATAAATCTGAGACACTCCATTTAGTATGATATGTTACGTTTCGTATGGTATGTATTTCTGGATGTCCATCCGTTTAGTATGATATGTTATGAATTTGTGAAATGTACAATGTGTTGTGAATTTGCAAAATGTATGTTACGAATTCCAATTTGTTATGTTAGCTAGGCTAAGGGTTAAGGTTCGGAGTTAGGTTGAAGTTAGGGTTAGCAAAAAGGGTTAGGTAATGTGCTAAGTAGCAAAAATGCAGATGAAAAGTTGCTAACTAGCTAAAATGCTACAGTTGTCCATGATGAGATTCAAACACACAAAATTTGGGTTGCTAGACATCCTCATTATATGCCCACCCATTCACCGACCAAGCACCCTCTTGCTAATTTGACTCTCGGATTGATTTACTATGTTATGTCTATGAGACCGGGCTGTGTGTTACCAGGCTGTGTGACCAGGCTTTGTTACCATTTTCTTTTTTAACTCTGCATTGTTGGGAAAGGGCTCATAAGTATTTCACGGTTAAGTCTACACCTGTTGTATTAGACTCATGTGACAAATAAAATTAGATTTGATTTAAAATGGAACCTTTTTTGCATACCTTCCCATACTATGAGATATACAATTGAGAATGATATCATTCAAAAAGCTTACGAACAAGTTTGTCAAAATATTTTATAATTGTTTCTATATAAGAGTACTACAACTTTTCTTTTTTTTTTTACCTTAAACGTCAGATCTTAAAACGCTAAACTCAGATTTTTTTCACATTCGCATATGTTGTTGCTTAGACCCTATTTTACGTAATCTGACGTTGTGTTGTGACCGCCATCGTTTGAGCAAAGCTGCTCTTGAATAAAGAATCATTGTCATGTTTTCGCTGTTAATTGGAATTAAATGTATATTTAACTTTCAAATGGTACCACAAAGATGGTTGGAGGTCCACACAGAATGTTGACTTGAATATCTGTTTTAAATTATACTGTCAATCCTCCATAGGAAACCTATTGAAATATAGATACATTACCATTTAATTTTACATTCGACGCAAGGTGGATCGGCGACCATCGTTGTGGTAATAATTAGAAAGCCAGGAGAAGTATGTAGAGTTCGAAAGGTATTCGCACTCATAACCATGAAAAAGAATACGCCAAGGAGACAGAGATAAAAAATAATGCACTTAATTTAATACAAGCTCAAAATAATACAAAAAGTGAAAGGTGCTATAAAACGGAGCATATGTTTCGGCCTCGTCTTCATCAGTGCAGTACAAACAAATTAGGAAGATACGTATTTAAGGAGACGTCTGCTGTCCATAACAGGCGCAATAGTTGATTGGATAGCCTACTGGCGAATAGGCAGTCCATGCTTATTAGCAAGGAATATGTAGAAGTATATTCTTAAAAAAAGGACAATTAAAACGTCACAATTGAAAAAATACAACTTCTAGGCTACATAACTATCAGAAGCAATATATATATGAAATACTCGAGTATGCTAAAAAGCTCAGAGTGCGGTGGGAGAGAGACACACGGTCGATGGCACACAATTTAAGATCAGTCATAGCATGATTAGCCTCATGAAAATGTCTAGCCACTGGTGATTTCGGGTCATTTTTTTGGATGGCACTGCGGTGCGTAACCGTAGTTCTCTTCGCGTAATGCCAGTGTATTGCAAGCCGCATGGACAAGAGCATAGATACACTACATTGCTAGATCCACAGGTAATGAATATATTGGTGATTTCTTTATTTGTGACGAAAGATCTGAAACTGTTGCACTTTAGAATACCTGTACAGGCAGCACAATTGCGGCAGGGGAAGAAATCACGCGCTTCATCCGGACGTTCAATGCGTCATAAGTGTCTGCGCGAACTAGCATGTCCCGGGCAGCGGGACATGGAGTGATTGAACAGGAGAACATCATGAAACGCATCTGAGCCCACAGTTTGCAATACATGCCAGTGTTGTCTAATATTTTTAATGTCAGGTCCTTAATGAGTGTGTGGTACAGCACACCACAGAAAAGTATTTATTTTTTGTTGCGTTTGCCTTGTAATGTGTCACGTCTGTCCATAGCCTTTATTGAGAGCAGAGTCCAAACTTTCTGTGAAGTAACCTGACGGAAATTCGAGTACAATTTGATTAAATTATCAAATCCTAATTTCGAGTGCAGATTCGTCTGTTGAATCAGAATTGGCTGTACGGCAAGCCACTACTCGGAGTCAGATGGTAATTTGATGCGTGAAGAAGGCTTTCGGTTTGACAGACGGTAGAACGAATTGTCAAATCATTTGTCTATATAATGTATACTAATGGAACGAGTCCAGTTCCGTTTTGGTGCCTGTTCGTGTGATTAAAAACATAAATATATCGTTTGTTGAACAGTGTTATCAGAAAAAGGATGATTAGAAATGGAATTTATCCTGAGGCCCATACGTGTTGGCATAATCAGGGGCCCATCGAAGTGCCTCGGGATTACAGATAATCCGCTCCAAACAAAACACAGTTCTTTGTACCAACTCAGCCATTTGGGTTGGAGGAGTAGAGCCCGCTCTGGAGTCTAAAGAGCAACGTAAAGCCTCCAGTCCAATGTTGTGGGGAATGTTGGTGTACAAACTAGTTGTCCATAGTTACAAGAAAAGTAGGCCTATCACAGTTCAGATAATTGAAGTCGCCCGTGTCTCTTCGTTAGGATGGTAGTTTAGTAAAGAGGTCTGATGTGGAAATCAATGAAATTAGACAAAGACTCGGGAGGTCATTACTTGCCCAAGTCGGACGTACAGGGGAAACTTCTGGTAATCATTGTGAGTTTTTGGTGAAAATGTACATAACGGCTGTGGTGGGCCGCTTGTTGAGGAGGTAGCCTCGCTCCTTGTCAGTCAGGTAAACTGCCTCAGCTAAGAAAAGTACAATTCCGTTTTATATACAGGTAGGGTTACCTTTGAGTTTGCAGTAGGAGTCTGTCAGATAATTGTCTATGGATTTCTATCATAGACAGATATATTCATGCATGCCAAGCCACCTCCCTTATCACAGGTTTGAAGATAAGGTTTTGATTTTTTTTAGATGGAATAAAACATGTCTTGCAACAGTTGAAAGCATATTTTCTTGTCATTACCAACAAACTAATTATCAACATCTCTCGCCACAAGCTCGCAAAGCGTGTCAATCGTGGCGTTATTTACAGGGGGACAGAATGTCTCTTAGATCTGAATACTCGACGATTATCCTCATTGGCATTACACACCTCGAGGTAGATTGAATGAATGAAAAAAACGTTCTACCTTGGTTTGGAAGGGGTTGGGTCTCGGTGTAGGGAAAAAGGAAAGTCCCTTGTTAAGCACAGCTGCTTCTTCCTCATTGAGAATATCAGCAAATATGTATTTCATATCTGTTGCTTCTGATATTGCTATATATTTTTATTTATTATTTAACCTTTATTTAACTAGGCAAGTCAGTTAAGAACAAATTCTTATTTACAATGACGGCCTAGAAACAGGGGGTTATTACCTTGTCAGTTCGGGGATTCGATCTTGCTACCTTTCGGTTACTGGCCCAACGCTCTAACCATAAGGCTACCTGTCGCAGCCTAGATCGTTGACGTTTTTCAATTATATGCGACATTTGAATTGTACATTTCTTTAAAATATTTTTCTACATATTCCTTGCTCATATGCATTGACTCCCTATTCGCCAGAGTCTAATCAACTAGCTGCCTGCGCCTGTTAAGCACAGCAAGTGTCTCCCTAAAGGCGCTTCATGGTCAATCTGATGTCTGCATTGGCCGTGCAGCATTTACGGTGATATAGCCTCTGCATATGTCGGGCCATTCATGCTTGGCCGAGCTGCGCTGAGCTGTTGTGAAGGAAGTTTTCAAGGAAGTGAGTTTGTGTTTATACAGGACCTCCCGTTCTTACCTACCGTCAACCAATTATGTCAGTGCGGGGCTATACGGAGCCCTCCACATTGTTACAAAATCTGAGGCGCACGGCGATGTAGTACAGAGCTCAATTTGGCTGTTTGCCTCCAGAGGCTTCGCAATTGCGTCACACCATGCATTGCGTCTCCGACCACAATTTCAGATCAAGCATAAATTGTCTCTTAAAGTACGTGTCTTCCTAATTTGTTTGTACAGTACTGATAAAGACAAGGCCGAAACGTATGGTCTGTCTTTGCACTTTCACTTTTTGTATTCTTTTGAGCATGAATTACATTAAGTACATCATTTTTTTGCATATTGGCCTCTTATTCCTTTTCATGGGTTTGTGTGCAGTATCTTTTGAAATCTACAATAATCAGAAGTTAAAATGTCAATACAATTAAAACATGTCAATGGTGTACCAGCTAAATTGCAGTGGTCTGAAGGGAAAGGTCCATTCCATCAATTCCTATTTCTATGACACTCACCATGTTATGTCTCAACCGCTGGCTGGCTGCTGCTCAACCGCTGGCTGGCTGCTGCTCAACCGCTGGCTGGCTGCTGCTCAACCGCTGGATAACTGCTGCTCAACCGCTGGATAACTGCTGCTCAACCGCTGGATGGCTGCTGCTCAACCGCTGGATGCTCAACCGCTGACTGGCTGCTGCTCAACCGCTGGCTGGCTGCTGCTCAACTGCTGACTGGCTGCTGCTCAACTGCTGACTGGCTGCTGCTCAACTGCTGGATGGCTGCTGCTCAACCGCTGGCTGGCTGCTGCTCAACCGCTGGCTGGCTGCTGCTCAACCGCTGACTGGCTGCTGCTCAACCGCTGGCTGGCTGCTGCTCAACTGCTGGATGGCTGCTGCTCAACTGCTGGATGGCTGCTGCTCAACTGCTGGATGGCTGCTGCTCAACTGCTGGATGGCTGCTGCTCAACTGCTGGATGGCTGCTGCTCAACTGCTGGCTGGCTGCTGCTCAACTGCTGGCTGGCTGCTGCTCAACCGCTGGCTGGCTGCTGCTCAACCGCTGGCTGGCTGCTGCTCAACCGCTGGCTGGCTGCTGCTCAACCGCTGGATAACTGCTGCTCAACCGCTGGCTGGCTGCTGCTCAACCGCTGGCTGGCTGCTGCTCAACCGCTGGATAACTGCTGCTCAACCGCTGGATAACTGCTGCTCAACCGCTGGCTGCTCAACCGCTGGCTGGCTGCTGCTCAACCGCTGGCTGGCTGCTGCTCAACCGCTGGATAACTGCTGCTCAACCGCTGGCTGGCTGCTGCTCAACCGCTGGCTGGCTGCTGCTCAACCGCTGGCTGGCTGCTGCTCAACCGCTGGCTGGCTGCTGCTCAACCGCTGGCTGGCTGCTGCTCAACCGCTGGATAACTGCTGCTCAACCGCTGGCTGCTCAACCGCTGACTGGCTGCTGCTCAACCGCTGACTGGCTGCTGCTCAACCGCTGACTGGCTGCTGCTCAACCGCTGGCTGGCTGCTGCTCAACCGCTGGATAACTGCTGCTCAACCGCTGGCTGGCTGCTGCTCAACCGCTGGATGGCTGCTGCTCAACCGCTGGATGCTCAACCGCTGACTGGCTGCTGCTCAACCGCTGGCTGGCTGCTGCTCAACCGCTGGCTGGCTGCTGCTCAACCGCTGGCTGGCTGCTGCTCAACCGCTGGCTGGCTGCTGCTCAACCGCTGGCTGGCTGCTGCTCAACCGCTGGCTGGCTGCTGCTCAACCGCTGGCTGGCTGCTGCTCAACCGCTGGCTGGCTGCTGCTCAACCGCTGGCTGGCTGCTGCTCAACCGATGGCAGACACAAAAATCTCAAATATGAAGTAGGGTCTGAGCCACACCATATGCAAATATGAAGAAAAAAACTGTGTTTTTAGATGAGGTTGAAGGTTAAGACATACATTTTTTTCATGCAACTTTTTTTCACCAAGAAATTATCAAGTAGTTTGACAATCCTGTTTGTAAGCGTTTAAATGATATCAAACTCAACTGCTTATCTTTCCCAGTAATGAAGAGGTGTTGCAGGATATGCAAAATGGGTCAACTTTGAGCACCTTTATATCTTGAATGTTTGTGAATTCCGGTCCAAAAAGTCACTTTCCGCCCTCTTCTTTTCTTCCATGGGCAAACGTATGGAAAGTATTGTTTAAATCAAAAGGGATGCTGTCAAAAAGTGATTGAATACCTATAGGAGATGAGCTTCATATCTTGTCTCACTTACTTTCATGTTCTGGAAATGACCAGAGAACGACCCAGCTCTGACTTGTTTCCTATATGAAGCTCCTCAAATTATCTCCATTATCAAAGTTGTTGCTGCGATCTCATTTCCATAAAGAGATCATCATCATTGAATATACACACACGTTAGTGCTGAGCAATTAGTACTTTTTTAGGTCTGTTCGGTATCGGTTCAATTATTTAAAAAATAATCATGGTTTTGGTAAAAAAAATGTTTTTACATTAAATGCACTATACATTAATGTGGGTTGAATGCTGTAATAACACTGAATAAACAAGAAATACAAGTCCAATGATGGTAGTGACTGGAGCGTGGATCAAAAAAACAGTCACTATCTGGTGTGACCACCATTTGACTCATGCAGTGCGACACATCTCCTTCGCATAGAGTTGATTAGGCTGTTGATTGTTGTTCCACTCTTCAATTTCTGTGCGAAGTTGTTGACTATTGGCTGGAAGTGGAACACGCTGTGGTACACATTGATCCAGAGCATCCCCAACATGTTCCAATGGGTGACATGTCTGGTGAGTATGCAGGCCATGGAAGAACTGGGACATTTTCAGCTTCCAGGAATTGTGTACAGATCCTTGCGACATGGGGCTGTGCATTATCGTGCTGAAACATGAGGTGATGACTGCGGATTAATGGTACGACAACAGGCCTTACGATGTCATCATAGTATCTCTGTACATTCAAATTGCCATCGATAAAATGCAATTGTTCATTGTCCGTAGCTTATGACTGCCCATACCATAACCCCATTGCCACCATGGGGCACAACGGTGACATCAGCACACCACTCGCCAACACAACACCATACACGCTATCTGTCCAGTA
Organism: Salvelinus fontinalis; assembly: GCF_029448725.1. Taxonomy (NCBI): domain Eukaryota; kingdom Metazoa; phylum Chordata; class Actinopteri; order Salmoniformes; family Salmonidae; genus Salvelinus; species Salvelinus fontinalis. The sequence continues at coordinate 17,703,200 of NC_074693.1, forward strand.
TAGTTGAAACTGGGATTCATCCGTGAAGAGAACACTTCTCCAGCATGCCAGTGGCCATCGAAGGTGAGCTTTTTCCCACTGAAATCGGTTCCGACGCCGAACTGCAGTCAGGTCAAGACCCTGGTGAGGACGACGAGCACACAGATGACCTTCCTTGAGACTGTTTCTGACAGTTTATGAAGAAATTCTTCGTTGTGCAAACCCACAGTTTCATCAGCTGTCCAGTTGGCTGGTCTCGGACGATCCCGCAGGTGAAGAAGTCGGATGTTCTGGTCCTGGGCTGGCATGGTTACCACGTGGTCTGTGGTTGTGAGACCGGTTGGATGTACTGTCAAATTCTCTAAAACGACATTGGAGGCGGGTTATGGTAATTTAATGTTAATTTCTCTATCTGGCAACGGCTCTGGTGGACATTCCTGCAGTCAGTATGCCAATTGCACACTCCCTAAACTTGAGACTTCTGTGGCATTGTGTTGTGAAAAAAACCTGCACATTTGAGTGGCCTTTTTATTGTCCCCAGTACAAGGTCATGCTGTTTAATCAGCTTCTTGATATGCCTGTCGGGTGAATGGATTATTTTGGCAAAGGAGAAATGCTCACTAACAGGAATGTGAACATAATCTGAGAGAAAGAAGCTTTTTGTGGCTATGGAACATTTCTGGTATCTTTTATTTCAGTTCATGAAACATGTGACCAACACTTTACATGTTGCGTTTATATTTTTGTTCAGTATATTTCACATAGTTCAGGCTTGATCTGATTTATCTCTTCAGAAACTGCATATCGAGTGAGCTCGCAGGGGGGAAAAAAATTATGAAATGGAATTCAAATAATTGAACGGATGTTGGTCATTTCGGTTAATCGCTCAGCACTAACACACATTCAGAATCCTATTTACCTCAATTTAACCCTAATTCTAACCATAATCCTAACCCCTAAAAATAGCCTATTTCCTTGTGGGGACTGGCGAAATGTCCCCACTTGTCTGAATATTCCTTGTTTTACTATCCTTGTGGGGACTTCTGGTCCCCACAAAGATAGCAAAACCCCATACACGCGCACAGTTCTAAGAATGGTGCCTGTGTGTCTAGCTGTGCCACCGTGTGTGTCGTGGAAGAGGCCGTAGAGCAGATTCTGGCGAACCCTGACCCCTGTGGTGTGGGGGGGTGAGTTCGGGGCAATGCGCTGCCCCACCCTGCTGGCCCTGCTGGCGGGGGTCATGCTGTACCTGGTGATGGGGGCGTTGGTGTTCCGGAACTTGGAAAGCCCGAAGGAGAGCAAGGAGCATGAGAAGCTGCTCTGCACCACACGTGACTTCCTCGGGAACCACTCATGTGTCACTGCACAGAACCTCAGCGACCTCATAAAGGTATACCCACACCATAGCACACACACATTTCACAGACCGTGAAAGCATACACTTGAATAGAAAGATGAGTTAAAACACATCTGAGAAGAATCTAAACAGACTAAGATCGGTGTAGAGCCCCACCTGAGAAAGTGTAGCCAGGGGTAGGCAACTAGATTCAGCAGCAGGACAACTTTTGTCGACGCGGATGGTAATTTGTAAATTAACCACAACTAAGCACCAAAAGGGTTTTGAAAATTACATTGACACGATCACGTCAAGACACGATCACGTCAGTTATTTTGTTTGTTTGTTGAATACTTAGCAGACTTCCTGGTGATTTTAGTCTTTTTTGACCAAAAACTAAAATCCTAAAAAGAACACAGACCCAGCCTAAGACGGGTAATAAGCAGGTGTAGGTAGACCCAGCCTAAGACGGGTAATGAGCAGGTGTAGGTAGACCCAGCCTAAGATGGGTAATGAGCAGGTGTAGGTAGACCCAGCCTAAGACGGGTAATGAGCAGGTGTAGATAGACCCAGCCTAAGATGGGTAATGAGCAGGTGTAGGTAGACCCAGCCTAAGACGGGTAATGAGCAGGTGTAGATAGACCCAGCCTAAGATGGGTAATGAGCAGGTGTAGGTAGACCCAGCCTAAGACGGGTAATGAGCAGGTGTAGATAGACCCAGCCTAAGATGGGTAATGAGCAGGTGTAGATAAAGCCAACCTCTGTTCTTTCTCTGTACTGTCAGAGTGTGGTGAAGGCGGTGGAGGCAGGACTGGACGTAAAACACAGCTCCACCAACTTCACTAGTAGGTGGGACCTGGCCAGCGCCTTCTTCTTTTGTGGTACCATCATCACCACCATTGGTGAGCCTTTGTTCATTTTTCCCCTCCTGCAAACCCTTTGGTAACAACTTAATCAGCCAGATGTGCATTTGGAATTTGACAGAAAATGAATAATCCCATTTCGGAAAATACAGTAAACCTCAAGAGCACACGCTGGTTGAATCAACGTTGTTTCAATTAATTTACATTGAACCAACATAGAATAGACGTTGAATTGACGTCTGTGCCCAGTGGGTTACTGGTGAAATTGACTCATTTTAAAATGATATAGATGAACATATAGGTGAATGTATATGGTCTCCCTCTGTCCTCAGGGTTTGGTAACCTGTCTCCCAGGACCAAATGGGGCCAGCTGTTCTGCGTGTGTTATGCCCTGGTAGGGATTCCCATGTTTGGTTTCCTGCTGGCTGGTGTCGGGGACCACATGGGGACGGGTCTGAGGAAGGCTGTGTGGAAGATGGAGACACTCTTCCTGGTGAGACTGTTGTCTCGGGGCTGCTTCATTTTCAGGATGTCATCTCATTGTATTTGTCTGTCTCAGGGGCTGCTTAAGTGATGCCACTGTGCTGTAAACAGAAGAGGCTGTCTTGGACTCTAGCACTTGAAACATGTTACACACAAGTAGAACAGAATCTGACTTAAACATTCAGTCAGTCGTTGGCTACAGTGGGGCAAAAAAGTATGTAGTCAGCCACCAATTGTGCAAGTTCTCCCACTTAAAAAGATGAGAGAGGCCTGTCATTTTCATCATAGGTACACTTCAACTATGACAGACAAAATGAGAAAAAAAAATCCAGAAAATCACATTGTTGGATTTTTAATGAATTTATTTGCAAATTATGGTGGAAAATAAGTATTTGGTCAATAACAAAAGTTTCTCAATACTAAACTGTTATATACCCTTTGTTGGCAATGACAGAGGTCAAACGTTTTCTGTAAGTCTTCACAAGGTTTTCACACACTGTTGCTGGTATTTTGGCCCATTCCTCCATGCAGATCTCCTCTAGAGCAGTGATGTTTTGGGGCTGGGCAACACAGACTTTTAACTCCCTCCAAAGATTTTCTATGGGGTTGAGATCTGGAGACTGGCTAGGCCACTCCAGGACCTTGAAATGCTTCTTACGAAGCCACTCCTTTGTTGCCCGGGCGGTGTGTTTGGGATCATTGTCATGCTGAAAGACCCAGCCACGTTTCATCTTCAATGCCCTTGCTGATGGAAGGAGGTTTTCACTCAAAATCTCACGATACATGGCCCCATTCATTCTTTCCTTTACACGGATCAGTCGTTCTGGTCCCTTTGCAGAAAAACAGCCCCAAAGCATGGTGTTTCCACCCCCATGCTTCACAGTAGGTATGGTGCTCTTTGGATGCAACTCAGCATTCTTTGTCCTCCAAACACGACGAGTTGAGTTTTTACCAAAAAGTTATATTTTGGTTTCATCTGACCATATGACATTCTCCCAATCTTCTTCTGGATCATCCAAATGCTCTCTAGCAAACTTCAGATGGGCCTGGACATGTACTGGCTTAAGCAGGGGGACACGTCTGGCACTGCAGGATTTGAGTCCCTGGCGGCGTAGTGTGTTACTGATGGTAGGCTTTGTTACTTTGGTCCCAGCTCTCTGCAGGTCATTCACTAGGTCCCCCCGTGTGGTTCTGGGATTTTTGCTCACCATTATTGTGATCATTTTGACCCCACGGGGTGAGATCTTGCGTGGAGCCTCAGATCGAGGGAGATTATCAGTGGTCTTGTATGTCTTCCATTTCCTAATAATTGCTCCCACAGTTGATTTCTTCAAACCAAGCTGCTTACCTATTGCAGATTCAGTCTTCCCAGCCTGGTGCAGGTCTACAATTTTGTTTCTGGTGTCCTTTGACAGCTCTTTGGTCTTGGCCATAGTGGAGTTTGGAGTGTGACTGTTTGAGGTTGTGGACAGGTGTCTTTTATACTGATAACAAGTTCAAACAGGTGCCATTAATACAGGTAACGAGTGGAGGACAGAGGAGACTCTTAAAGAAGAAGTTACAGGTCTGTGAGAGCCAGAAATCTTGCTTGTTTGTAGGTGACCAAATACTTATTTTCCACCATAATTTGCAAATAAATTCATAAAAAATCCTACAATGTGATTTTCTGGATTTTTTTTCTCATTTTGTCTGTCATAGTTGAAGTGTACCTATGATGACAATTACAGGCCTCTCTCATCTTTTTAAGTGGGAGAACTTGCACAATTGGTGGCTGACTAAATACTTTTTTGCCCCACTGTACTTCCCAATGAAACTTTGCAAGAATATTTTTTTGTATTGTTACTGTTTATCAAAGAAAAGGCACATTATTAGAGTCTTGAGGAAGATCTTACCCTCTCCATCCACCTCTCACTCTTTCCCTTCTTTTGTGTTCCTCTCTCTCTCTGCCCCTCTCTCAGAAGCGGCGGATCAGTCCCACCTATGTACGGATCATGTCTGCTGTTCTGTCCATCCTGATTGGCTGTCTGATCTTCCTCGCCGTGCCAACGCTGGTGTTTAAGGAAGTGGAGGACTGGTCCTTTCTGGAGGCGCTCTACTTTGTGGTCATCACCCTCACCACGGTCGGCTTTGGAGACTACGTAGCAGGTATGAAGTGAAGTGAACTGTACACACTTTGGACCGTATAGAATCTGGAGAGTACATACTCTACACATCCCTTTCAGGATATACGCTATGAAAGATACAAATCATATTTCATGGGTACCTATCGAAGGTCCTTTGTTTGTGTGCACGTGCATGCATCAATGCATAAATGTCCTTGTGCTTAGGTGCTAACCGGAGGGACGGAGATCTGTTTAAGCCCCTGGTGTGGCTCTGGATAGTGTTTGGCCTGGCTTACTTTGCCTCTATACTCACTATGATCGGGAACTGGCTGAGGGTGCTGTCCAAGAAAACACGTGCTGAGGTGAGTGGTAGTGAGTGTGACACAAACCAAGTGAAGGGCTGGACAAGGATTTACTGGGGGCACTTTGGATTTTAACTGTCAATATTTACTTATCCTTTATCCCTCTGTCTTTCTCTGTCTCTGGGTTTCTTTCACTCTGTCTTTCTCTCTCACACCTCTTTTCTTCTCTCTCACCTTTCTCTCTCTCTAAATTCAATTTAAGGGGCTTTATTGGCATGTTTACATTGCCAAAGCAAGTGAAATGGATAAACAAAAGTGAAATAAACGAAATGTGAACAGTAAATATTACTCGAACAAGTTCCAAAATAATAGAGACATTTCAAATGTAATATCATGTCTACATACAGTGTTGCAATGATGTGCAAATTAGTTAAAGTACAAAAGGGAAAATAAATAAACAAATATGGGTTGTATTTACAATGGTGTTTGTTCTTCTGTGGCAACAGGTCACAAATCTTGCTGCTGTGATTGCACACTAGTATTTTACCCAATAGATATGGGAGTTTATTAAAATTGGATTTGTTTTCGAATTCTTTGTGGGTCTGTGTAATCTGAGGGAAATATGTGTCTCTAATATGGTCATACATTTGGCAGGAGGGTAGGAAGTGCAGCTCAGTTTCCACCTCATTTTGTGGGCAGTGTGCACATAGCCTGTCTACTCTCTTTTATTTTATTTTTGTAATATATTTATTTAACTAGGCAAGTCAGTTAAGAACAAATTCTTATTTACAATGACGACCTACCCCGGCCAAACCCGCTGAACCTGTGTGCCGCTCTATGAGACTCCCAATCACAGCCGGATGTGATACAGCCTGGATTCGAACCAGGGACTGTAGTGACACCTCTTGCACTGAGATGCAGTGCTTTAGACTGCTGCGCCACTCTTGAGAGCCAAGTCTGCCCATGGCGACCATTCTCAATAGTCTGTACATAGTCAAAGCTTTCCTTAATTTTGGGTCAGTCACAGTGGTCAGGTATTCTTCCACTGTTTCCTCTCTGTTTAGGGCCAAATAGCATTCTAGTTTGCGCAGTTTTTTTGTTAATGTTTTCCAATGTGTCTTTTTGTTTTCTCATGGTTTGGTTGGGTCTAATTGTGTTGCTGTCCTGGGGCTGTGTGGGGTCTGTGATATAGCCTGGATTTGAACCGGGGACTGTAGTGATGCCTCTTGCACTGAGATGCAGTGCTTTAGACCGCTGCACCACTCTTGAGCCCCAGGACCAGTTTGCTTAGGGGACTCTTCTCCAGGTTCATCTCTCTGTAGGTGATGGCTTTGTTATGGAAGGTTTGGGAATCGCTTCCTTTTAGGTGGTTGTAGAATTTAACGTCTCTTTTCTGGATTTCGATAATTAGCGGGTATCGGTATAATTCTGTTCTCCATGCATTATTTGGTGTTTTACATTGTAAACAAAGGATATTTTTGCAGAATTCTGCATGCAGTCTCAATTTCGTGCTTGTCCCATTTGGTGAATTCTTGGTTGGTGAGCAGACTGTAGACCTCACAACCATAAAGGGCAATGGGTTCTATAACTGGTTCAAGTATTTTTTTGCCAGATCCTAATTGGTATGTTGAATTTTATGTTCCTTTTGATGGCATAGAAGGCCCTTCTTGCCTTGTCTCTCAGATCGTTCACAGCTTTGTGGAAGTTTTCTGTGGCGCTGATGTTTAGGCCGAGGTATGTCTCGTTTTTTGTGTGCTCTAGGGCAAGCTGGAATTTGTATTGTGGTCCTGGCAACTGGACCTTTTTTGGAACACCATTCATTTTGGCTTACTGAGATTTACTGTCAGGGCCCAGGTCTGACAGAATCTTTGCAGAAGATCTAGGTGCTGCTGTAAGGCCCTCCTTGGTTGGGGACAGAAGCACCAGTTCATCAGCAAACAGTAGTCCATTTGATTTCAGATTCTAGTAGGGTGAGGATGGGTGCTGCAGCCTGTTATAGTGCCTTTTCCAATTTGTTGAAGTGGGTGTTTTTTTGCCAATTTTAACAGCACAGTTGTTGTTTGTGGACATGGATTATGTCATGTATGTTTTTCCCCCAACATGTCCTCCAATTACATTCATTCAATTGAATTGGATAATCCAGTGGGTTCTGGTAGTCTTTAATCGATTATTCTAAAACGTGTAATTGATCATGTATATGTTTTTGCTGTTTGTTCTTTGTTATAGTTTACAATTGGCTCATTCATCCCCCTCCTCTCCCCTGTAACTATTCCCCAGGTCGTTGCTGCAAATGAGAACGTGTTCTCAGTCAACTTACCTGGTAAAATAACGGTAAAAAAATAAAAAAATAAAAATAGAGCCAAAAAGATTGGAGAAGGGGTTTATCCATACATCTCCATTCTGGATAGATAACTCTTCATGTTGTTTGTTTAGTGTGTTCCAATTTTCCCAGAAGTGGTTAGATTATTTTGGCTTTGATGCCTCATGATTGAGTATTGCTCTGTTCAAGTAGACTGTGATTTTGCTGTGATCTGATAGGGTTGTCAGTGGGCTGAGACTCTGTGTTGAGGTCAGTGATAAAGTAGTCTACAGTACTACTGCCAAGAGATGAGCTGTAGGTGTACCTACCACAGGAGTCCCCTCGAAGCCTACCATTGACTATGTACATACCCAGCGTGTGACTGAGCTACAGGAGTTGTGACCCATTTTTGGTGGTTATGTTGTCGTAGTTGTGTCTAGGGGGACATATGGGGGAGGGAATGCTGTCACCTCCAGGTATGTGTCTGTCCCCCTGTGTGCTGAGGGTGTCAGGTTCTTGTCCAGTTCTGGCATTTACAATGGGTTGCCAAAGACTAGTACATGTTCCCGGGCCTGGAAATGATTGATTTCCCCTTCCAGGATAGAGAAGATGTCTTCATTAAATTATGGGTCTTTCTGGTGGGGGGATATAGGTAGTACATGGGGTGTCTATTGATCTGTTGCTCCTGTGTGAAGGGTTGGGGCTCAGAGTGGGTGGGGATCCCCTGGGCTTGGGGTTCTTTGGTTCTTCATTTGTCTGTCCTGCTGTGATGTCGACGCTGTGGTCATTGTCTGGGGTTGACTGTTCTCCTGTGGTGTCAAGACTTTTTTCTGGGGTTGAGATGGGCTGTTCTGCTGTCTTCTCTGCTGGGGTGGCCACCTCCTTTTAATGGGGTGTTCTCTGTCACACTCCATCACCCTCACCCTCTCCTCCAGGACTCTGGTCCTCTCCTAGTGCTATGTTCTTCTCCTGCTTTTTCTCCTGTTCATGTTGTCTCACCACAGTCCAGAGTGCAGATGTCTCTCTCCACCTCCGTGTCTGGTTGAGGTGTTGAGCTGGACAATTTTGTTGTTGTTTTGCTGACTGGAGTGTGTTCACCTCCTGTTCCAGCTCCACCTGCCTTACCTCCAGCTGGGTGAATTTATCCTTCATTTCAACGAGGGAGTAGTACTCTGTGCTGGGAGGATGACTTTCCGGTCAACCTTTCTGGGTTGCTCATCTGTGGGGTTGTATAATGAAGTGGTCTGGTCTGACACGCTCGGGGTATCTTTCTCAAGAGAGAGCTCAGCAGGATAAGATATCTCTTTGATGTGAAAGTCCAGCTGAAATTGTTTGCCCTGTACCCTTACTGTACAAATCTGGAACAGGAAAAGTTCAGATTGGTTGACTCAGTCTTCATTGTCTATTATCCTGAGTTTCCACCCATCGCTAACCCCCCCTTCTTAACAGAGGGGCAGTGTGTTAATATAGCACTGGATGGTCTGTGTGGAAGATTAAGTTGCTTATACTCCCATTTTTATAATCATCAGCAAAAAGTGTCTCTTGATTTTCCATAAGGAGCTTCACTTTGTACTCTTTTCGTGCCTTGTCATTTTTTATGTACTCAGGGTACTGTATTGTAATGACCTCTGAACAGTGGGAGGGGGCTTCAAAGGCCTCTGTATTTGGGTGGAGTAGGCTGTATGACTCTCCTGCCATTGTTGGGCTCAAGGGCTTTGGCACCTCTCACTTCACACTTCAGTGCTAATTGAAGTTGTATATGTTCTGTGCTAGCAAGCTTGGTAGCATTAATTTAGCATTCAGTCCTTATAAAGTAAAATATATCATTGTTAGGTATTTTTCTTCTTGGCTTTTGAAAATAAAAAGTAGCTTTAGACTAAACATGACTCTCAGTTCCAGGTTGGATGGTGTTTTCAGGTTTCTGTTTGCCAGAGCATTTGCTGTATTGCTTGGAAATAATCATCTTTGGTAGTAGGAATCCTTCCAGGTAATTCCGTCCAAAACCAGGTTGTAGGTTAGGAGTTTGGATTTGGAGTGATGTTGTGGAGGGTAGTATCCTGTATATGTCCCTGACAAAAAATTCCAAGTTTATCTAACTCTAAATCTACCTTTTAGTACAAACATGCTGAAAAACGTGGGAGCTCACATGCAGCTGTCTCTCTCTCACACCTCCCTCTGTCTCTCTCTCACACCTCCCTCTGTCTCTCTCTCACACCTTCCTCTGCCTCTCTCACACACCTCTCTTTGCCGCTCACACACCTCTTTGCCTCTCACACATCTCTCTTTGCCTCTCACACACCTCCCTCTGCCTCTCTCACACATCTCTCTTTGCCTCTCTCACACATCTCTCTTTGCCTCTCTCACACCTCTCTTTGCCTCTCACACACCTCTCTTTGCCTCTCACACACCTCTCTTTGCCTCTCACACACCTCTCTTTGCCGCTCACACACCTCTCTTTGCCGCTCACACACCTCTCTTTGCCGCTCACACACCTCTCTTTGCCGCTCACACACCTCTCTTTGCCGCTCACACACCTCTCTTTGCCGCTCACACACCTCTCTTTGCCGCTCACACACCTCTCTTTGCCTCTCACACATCTCTCTTTGCCTCTCACACACCTCTCTTTGCCTCTCACACACCTCTCTTTGCCTCTCACACACCTCTCTTTGCCTCTCACACACCTCTCTTTGCCTCTCACACACCTCTCTTTGCCTCTCACACACCTCTCTTTGCCTCTCACACATCTCTCTTTGCCGCTCACACATCTCTCTTTGCCGCTCACACACCTCTCTTTGCCTCTCACACATCTCTCTTTGCCGCTCACACACCTCTCTTTGCCGCTCACACACCTCTCTTTGCCTCTCACACACCTCTCTTTGCCTCTCACACACCTCTCTTTGCCGCTCACACACCTCTCTTTGCCGCTCACACACCTCTCTTTGCCGCTCACACACCTCTCTTTGCCTCTCACACACCTCTCTTTGCCTCTCACACATCTCTCTTTGCCTCTCACACATCTCTCTTTGCCGCTCACACACCTCTCTTTGCCGCTCACACACCTCTCTTTGCCGCTCACACACCTCTCTTTGCCGCTCACACACCTCTCTTTGCCGCTCACACACCTCTCTTTGCCTCTCACACACCTCTCTTTGCCTCTCACACACCTCTCTTTGCCTCTCACACACCTCTCTTTGCCTCTCACACATCTCTCTTTGCCTCTCACACATCTCTCTTTGCCTCTCTCACTTTTCCTGTCTCCCCTTCTTTCTCAGATGGAGGAGTTGAGGGCCCATGCTACAGACTGGACCCAGAACATCCAGAACATGTCCATGGACTTCCGGATCCCCAACCCTCTGGACCTCAACGACCCCTTCCTGCTGCAGCGGCGCCGCTGGAAACGCAGCACCCGGCGGCGGGTCCGCAGGGGGGCGCTGGGGCACCACGGCAGGCAGGGCGTCATAGGGGAGAATGGACATCTGCCCAATAGGTGGGTCTCCCACACCCGCTCCATGACCCGTCTGGAGGTTGTGAGGTTAGGGGGGGGCGAAGTTAGGAATGAGGGGACGAGGTTAGGACCAGGGGCGGTGCTAGGGGCGGATTCCAGAGTCAGTGCGAGGTCAGAGGGCAGGTCGTTGGGCCGGACGGTGGCGAGGTCGCTGTCGATGCCTGCGGCACGCTCTGTGATGGAGTTAGATTATGACCTTGATCCTGTTGCTATGATGATGCTGCAAGGGGAGTCTGTGTCACTGTCCGAGTCTCCAGAGTCTGACTCCAGATCAGAAGTCTCCTCCTCTGACTTTCATACCTATGACATGTGTACACCAGGGCAGGGGATAACTTTTGCCAGTTTTGACGCCAGTGGGTCTCTCTGTACTGTGAGGGGAAGCCAGGGAGGATCCAGGCAGGTATTTTTCCAGGAGGATGTCCGGTTCCCTGTGCCTCTCCAGCAGCTCCCCAAGTCCCACAGCCCCACCAAGCCCATCCCTATGTCGCCCATATTCTCTGTGAAACCCATGCCGCTCCCCATGCCCACCCCGCCAGGCTGCAAAATGCTAGATTTCTTCGGGGAGAACTTGGCCTACATTGACGAGTCGTCGGACACGTTGAGTGACAGGAACCAGCCGGTTGAGGAGGCTGTCAGTCCTCGCCCCCGTAAGCCCCGCAGGAGGAGCATAAGGAGGCAGCTGCCCCACCGGAGCCCCCTGAAGGAGAGGAGGGACAGTGACATGCAGCCCCCCTCCAACCCCCCGACACCTCCCCCTCTCAGAGACTGAGAGTAACATGCAGTCCCCCTCTAACCCCCCTCCCCACCCAACCCCCTCTCTCCCATCTCAGAGACTGACACAGTAACATGCAGTCCCCCTCTAAAACCCCCCACCAACCCCCTCTCTCCCATCTCAGAGACTGATGAACAAACTGACAGGCACAGGTCATGAAGGGGGATAGTAAGGCTGGTCTTTATTACTAGTGTTCACAGGAGAAGCAGACCCCAAAGCTCAGATGTACTTATATTATGTACTTGGGATAAAGGCCAACAATATACTAGATCTCACTGACTGAGGACCATAGTCGCCATTGAGATATATTTGTATGAAAACCAATGCATGTATTCAACAGCACAGATATATAAACTGTCTAAGCTCAGTCAAGTCAGACTCACTGGGTTGAGAAATAGCACCATCTCCTGGCTGGTAAGTGTAGTACATCTCCTCTGAGTAGGTGTAGCCTGCTGTGCTGTCCGCTACTGGAGCTCAGCCCAAACCTCAGCCCTGGTTTTTAAATCACTGACTAAAGGACTGAATAACCATGTTAGATCTGGCTTCAGAGATCCATTTCTCTGTATATCCCAGTGTCCTTCAGCATGTGGGATATATAGTCCTCTGGTTGAATAAGGGCCGTTCCACAACAGGAGTCCCTTTTGGGAAATGTCATTTGGTGCAAAACATTTTATTTGACATCATTTTAATTCTGTCATAAAAAGCACAGAGTTCAACTTAATAAAAACACTTGTCTTTCAAGAGGTTAAATAAAAGAAATGACTTTAGTAAGTGCCTATTAATTGCCAAATCAAGTAACAGGGTTGACCATTTAATCTTAAATAACCGTAAACCCTCACTGACTGGAGGAGGTATGTAAGTTTTTATGTGCAGCAGGCAGGGGCAATTGAATACAAACTTCCCCAAAAAGTTTTATAGATATTTCCACACTAGCATGATAAAGCCCTTTTAGCGTAAGAGCTGTTTGATAATAAATTTGACATTTTTGCCTGTTTTGGTGGGATGGAGTTTTGGCCTGTTTGGTGACATCACCAGTCAGTAAATTAGTTAATAGACCAATAAGAAAGAGTTCCAAACCTCTCTACCAATAACGGCTAGTTTTCAGTTTTCCCCTCCCCACTCAGAACACTCTGACAGTCCTAGCAAAATTGCTCTTTGCTAAAAAGCTGTTTGTTTCTTTTTGACCATTTTGATTGACAACAATCACAATAAGGTACGTAATTGTTACACAGAAATGATTTGATATTGAGATAAAAACAGCTGCATTGGGCCTTTTTAAAATATTAAAGCGATTCAAAAGGGACTTATTTCGTGGAATGACCCATAACCTTTGTTTTGATGGCATTCTGTTTCTCGGAATATAAAGGGAAGTCCCATCAAACCTACCTGAGATGACATAATACATGGAGGCCTTGGGGAGACGTGGGGTGGAAGGGATGTCAGATCGTACGTGTACAGCACACACACACACAGCAAACAAACTACAAACGCACACACACACACCCTCTCAAGGTCACTGAGTCAGACACACACACACCCAGAGGAGTGTTAATGTGGTATAAGTGCAGGTTGAATATAGTAAGGGGTGGTTAGGTGGAAAGGACAAACAGATGCTGGGGGGGGGGGAGGGGGACCTCACTGCAGCACCCCTAACGTCCTCCTCCCCCTACAGAGGCCACACGTCCTTTCCCCAGAAAGGCTGAGGGACTGGGGGAGGAGGATGAGAGGATTCATGGAGGCCCAGTTTGGTTACGGTTCAAACTCAATGTCCAACTCTCTAGGCATTATCTTATTTTCATCACCTTTCTGTGTTTGGCACATAAAACGGACCGACTTGGTGGCCGACTGCCAACCCACTCTGTTTCTCACTAGGTTCAGTGTCAACCGCTCAAATATAAGTTGAGCCTCAGTGTGGACTTATTTTGAGTTGAGCCCTCTTATCAAAAGTGGCCAAACTTCGATGACTGGATCAATGTTAACAACACGACCTAACATATTGTACATACAACAGCAATCAAGTAAGACGCAAATGTACATGACAGATAAGTGTGGTTATAGCTGTGAAAAGCCCAATAATGACAGACCTGATTGTTACAAATTTGCTAAGGCTGCAAAACAGCTACCCCCACCCAAAGCTGATGTGTTCCAAATTGGGCCTATGAGCCCACGTCTCTCCCTTCAAAGCCTCTTTCTGTTTTATCCACTCTCTCCTCGGCTCCCACCACAAATGGGTTTGAATTTGGCGTGAATGGTCGCTGTCTGGAAATCTTTCACATCCTGTTTACGGCGGCAGATTTCAGCCCTCGACCGCAGTAGGGACTGCCTGGACACACAACCTCAAAACCTCTACCCTACTTTCTTTCGCTTTCCCTCTTCTCTTCCTCTCTGCCTCCTATCTTCTACTCCCTCCCTCCCTTCTCTTTCTTTCAGACCAAAGGAAAGCTAGTTCAAATCAAAATCATCTCCCTTCAGTCAATATGCACAGATCTTAAGTAACTGAGTTACTGGGCCCTTCAGTCAATTTGGTAGAGATCAGTCTTATGCAACAAGAACACATTGTATTTCCAATCGAAATACTTTAATATCAGCTTTTTAAGGAATTAAATATTTACAATATTCTCAACCTTATGAAAGTGGGGAAAAGACCCATTGCTGACGACGATTTTCAGAGTTTCATACGTGTGAGATAAAAATAAAATGTGTCATAGTGAAATGAAGGGTTGAGTATCTAGAGATAGTCAGTCTGTCCTTTTTGTTTGAGGACCAAAAGTGGTAGTTTGTTGTAGTTTTAGTCAAAGTCCCGCCTCCTGGCCCGCCGCTGGGCTCCTGCATCAGCGGCACTTGCAGGACTTGACCACCATGTTGGAGAGATGCTCTACCTTGGGCGTTCGGCCCATGAAGTAAACAATGGTCAGAGGCTCCAGGTCCTGAGGTACGCAGCACGGAGATGCCGACGCCTCAGGGTTCAGCTTGTTATACAGCGGCAGGATCTGTGTGTGAGGGAAAGAGAAAGTACCACATGAAATATCACATAAACAATGACAAGTACTGAAAACACTACTTAAAGGAATAGCTTAAACAAATTAGTGGTTTCCTTTCCATTGTATGCTGTAGCGTTAAGATTTCCCTTCACTGGAACTAAGGTGCCTAGCCCGAACCATGAAAAACTCCTGTCATCCGCCAAAGCCAGATTCATCAATCGAACTGCCAGATGGTGAAGCGTGATTCAACACTCCAGAGAACGCGTTTCCACTGCTCCAGAATCCAATGGCGGCGAGCTTTACACCACTCCAGCCGACACTTGGCATTGTGCATGGTGATCTTAGGCTTGTGTGTGGCTGCTCGGCCATAGAAACCCATTTCATGAAGCTCCCGATGAACAGTTCTTGTGCTGACGTTGCTTGCAGAGGCAGTTTGGAACTCGGTAGTGAGGTTTGCAACCGAGGACAGACGATTTTTATGCACTTCAGTACTTGGCAGTCCCGTTCTGTGAGCTTGTGTGGCCTACCACTTCGCAGGTGAGTCGTTGTTACTCCTAGACGTTTCAACTTCACAATAACAGCACTTACAGTTGACCGGGGCAGCTCTAGTAGGGCAAAAATTTGACAAACTGACTTGTTGGAAAGCTGGCATCCTATGACGGTGCCACGTTGAGCTCTTCAGTGAGGCCATTCTACTGCCAATGTTTGTCTATGGAGATTGCATGGCTGTGTGCTCGATTTTATACATCTGTCAGCAACAGGTGTGGCTCATTTAGCCGAATCCACTCATTTGAAGGGGTGTCCACATACTTGTGTGTGTGTGTGTGTATATATATAATGTATGTAACTTGAAAAATACAGCCAGTATGATGCTGTGTTTTGCATCATACCAGCTGTATTTCTGTGTTCTGAAAGTTATAAATCTTAAACTTGATTGCCGACATGCAAAACATTTTGGGACTATATAAACAATGGACTAACGAAACAAATACCAAAATGTTTTTTAGAGTGGAGTTTTCCTTTAACCATGCTGTGAGTGTGTGGTAATAAAGCCATAAGACCTGACTGTGACAGAGGTGATACAACATTTATGCCACGTTGTAGTGGTTGGGGGTTAACTAACCACGTTGTAGTGGTTGGGGGTTAACTAACCACGTTGTAGTGGTTGGGGGTTAACTAACCACGTTGTAGTGGTTGGGGGTTAACTAACCATGTTGTAGTGGTTGGGGGTTAACTAACCATGTTGTAGTGGTTGGGGGTTAACTAACCATGTTGTAGTGGTTGGGGGTTAACTAACCATGTTGTAGTGGTTGTCAGCGCTCCAGAGGTATGGGCAGCTGCCAGAGCAGAAATTGGCCTTGTAGCCCTTCGGCTCGTGGATCCACTTCCAGTTCAGGTCCCGGCGGAAGTCGATGTAGAGAGATCGCAGACAGCAGTCCACGGCGGAGTTCCTAAAACAGGTAGGAGACATGGAGAGAAAACCCTCTCGCATTCTGATCCACACAGGCACATTATCAGTTTCACGACTATAAGCCTCAAATTGATTGCAACATTATTGATGATTGTAATATTGTTATGAAGAAATGTAGTAATTCTGTATATCAAAGACCAAAATAAAGAGAAACCTCTAAGTATCTTGTATGGTCGTAGATAACATTACGTTTTTGACATCTGGATCTGAGGTGCTTACCCTACCTGGAGCAGGTGGTGGTGTCTGCGGTGGCCCTCTTCTTGCGGGTCTTCTTGCCTGGGTTGTCGACCCTGTCGCTGGGCCGCAAGGTGAGGATGAGGTGGGGGGTCTTGGTACTAAAATCTACCTGGCCCTTAGCCAGCCCTGATCCTGGCTTCCACAACTGCTGCTGAAGCAGCTCATCATCCAGACCTGAGCAGGAAGAGAGGGAGTAGGACATGGAGGAGGGACAGGGAGAGGAAGTGGGGGGAGAGGAGGAGGGAGGGAGAGAGAAAGGGCCGGTGTTTTTTGCAGTGCGTGGGAAAATTGATCTCATGGAGACACATAATGGGAACATTTGTCAGCCAGAATGCTGTGTCATGACGTTGCACTGTTGGGTGAGGTTTATGATCCCCCATAAATACCTTTCCCCCTTTTCTCTCCACTCTACAGAATGGACTCTTGGAAAGCCCTTTGTTAACATAGAGAGAGTATGGTAACATCAAAAGGTTGGGGAATGGAACAATATTTCCCTTTCTCAACCAGCTGAAAGTGTACTTTAAGAATATGATGTCGGATCAGTTGTTGTCTGGGACATATCTGATAATAGGACGACATAAATTGTATCTTGGAAAGTCTACTGATTCTAGTTATCAGATTCACATGGAATTGTTGTGCAATTTAAATGTTTAAATATGAAACTATTTGTGAAAAGTTAATGTAATTTTAGCATCTAAATGAAAGAATTGTTTTCATAAGTAAACTATACTCACTCAGTGGTCACGCTTTAGTGAACAGACATTGGTTGAGAACTATGAAACACACCCTTCTCTCCCCCAGTACAAAAGCCCGTTGACAGAAGTCAACTCAGGTCCCGATGACGTGAGGACTGGTGTCCACACGTTTAAAAGGGCTAATTTCAACTACAACCTAATGAAATTAACATTTAGTTCCAGAAATGTTAGGACTGCTGTCCAAATGTTTAAAAGGGTGAATTTCAACGTGGAGGTGATGATCACCATGCTGGAATGGTGAATTTCGATTAGACCAGCCAGAATACAGCGCGAGCTGATTATGGCAATTTGGTATGAACTTTGAACGATTATTCACTAAAGAAGAAGTGAAAACTCCTAGACGTCGAGTTATCAACAGCAGCTGTAAACGCACGTGGCCTAGGAAAGGACAGCTAATCTCAGAAGAAGGACAGGGTACTTTAATGTATTCGCTCTACAACACTACAATCAGAAAGATTCTTCAAAGGACACAAGCAATCACTGCTAGTTAAACCAGTCTTCCATCTTTGACCCATGTATTGAAGTGCAGCTCAGAGTAGATATACAGTTGAAGTCAGAAGTTTACATACACCTTAGCCAAATACATTTAAACTCAGTTTATCACAATTCCTGACATTTAATCCTAGTAAAAATTCCCTGTCTTAGGTCAGTTAGGATCACCACTTTATTTTAAGAATGTGAAATCTCAGAATAATAGTAGTTATTTATTTCAGCTTTTATTTCTTTCATCACATTCCCAGTGGGTCAGAAGTTTACATGCTACCAAATACTAATTGAGTGTATTGCCTTTAAATTGTTTAACTTGGGTCAAACATTTCAAGTAGCCTTCCACATGCTACCCACAATAAGTTGGGTGAATTTTGGCCCATTCCTACTGACAGAGCTGGTGTAACTGATTGTGCAAAGTAATTGGTAACTTGGTAAACAATTTTCAGTCCAGCTTTCCAAACACTGAGAAGGGAGAATTATTATTTATATAAATATCAGGTTTGTAGGCCTCCTTGCTCGCACACGCTTTTTTAGTTCTGCCAACAACTTTTCTATGCGATTGAGGTCAGGGCTTTGTGATGGCCACTCCAATACCTTGACTTTGTTGTCCTTAAGCCATTTTGCCACAACTTTGGAAGTGTGCTTGGGGTCATTGTCCATTTAGAAGACCCATTTGCGACCAAGCTTTAACTTCCTGACTGATGTCTTGAGATGTTGCTTCAATATATCCACATCATTTTCCTCCCTCGTGATGCCATCTATTTTGTGAAGTGCACCAGTCCCTCCTGCAGCAAAGCACCCCCACAACATGATGCTGCCACCCCTGTGCTTCACGGTTGGGATGGTGTTCTTCGGCTTGCAAGCGTCCCTCTTTCTCCTCCAAACATAACGATGGTCATTATGGCCAGTTATATTTTTGTTTCATCAGACCAGAGGACATTTCTCCAAAAAGTACAATCTTTGTCCTCATGTGCAGTTGCAAACCGTAGTCTGGCTTTTTTTATGCCGGTTTTGGAGCAGTGGCTTCTTCCTTGCTGAGTGGCCTTTGCGGTTATGTCGATTTTATAGGACTCATTTTACTGTGGATATAGATACCTTTGTACCTGTTTCCTCCAGCATCTTCACAAGGTCCTTTGCTGTTCTGGGATTGATTTGCACTTTTCGTACCAAAGTACACTCATCTCTAGGAGACAGAACGCGTCTCCTTCCTGAGCAGTATGATGGCTGCGTGGTCCCATGGTGTTTATACTTGCGTACTATTGTTTTTACAGATGAACGTGGTACCTTCAGGTGTTTGGAAATTGCTCCCAAGGATGAACCAGACTTGTGGAGGTCTACAATTTTTTGAGGTCTTGGCTGATTTCTTTTGATTTTCCCATGATGTCAAGCAAAGAGGAACTGAGTTTGAAGGTAGGCCTTGAAATATATCAACAGGTACACCTCCAATTGACTCCAATTATGTTAATAAGCCTATCAGAAGCTTCTAAAGCACAGGTGTCAAACTCATTCCACGGGGGGCGAGTGTCTGCGGGTTTTCGCTCCTCCCTTATACTTGATTGATGAATTAACATCACTAATTAGTTAGGAACTCCCCACACCTGGTTGTCTAGGGCTTTGTTGAAAGGAAAAACCAAAAACCTGCAGACACTAGGCCCTCCGTGGAATGAGTTTGACACCCCTGTTCTAAAGCCATGACATTTTCTGGAATTTTCCAAGCTGTTTAAAGGCACAGTCAACTTAGTGTATGTAAACTTCTGACCAACTGGAATTGTGATACAGTGAAATAATCTGTCTATAAACCATTGTTGGAAAAATGACGTGTTATGCACAAAGTAGATGTCCTAACCGACTTGCCAAAACTATAGTTTGCTAACAAAAAATTTGTGGAGTGGTTAAAAAACAAGTTTTAATGACTCCAACCTAAGTGTATGTAAACTTCCGACTTCAACTGTATATATATATCTTGCATTGTTCTTTTCCGAATGGGCGGTTATTAGAATGCATAAGACTCTGTATTTACTGTAGCATAGCTTCTCAAGGTCCGATAGATTCAATCCCTTTGTCCCTCAGTCTTCCCGCTCTTTCATTCATACCCAACCCCCTTCCTTTATGTAACCAGCCGTCATATCTGGTTAGCCCACTAGGGGCTTTTCATGACATGATTAGTAACCGATGTGTGATCTATCCTGTGTGTGTGTATATATATATATATATATATATATATATATATATATATATATATATATATATATATATATATATATATATATATATGTGTGTATGTGTGTATGTGTGTGTGTGTGTGAGTATTTAGTAAACAAATAAAGCCAAATTGTGTATTGCTGATACAACTTATTAGCTAGTGTTCGTGCAGATAACCAAGTACCTACGACAATCAGAATGAGAACGATCGAGGTGACGTTTAATAATTGACTGCTATTGATATTAAAGATCTTCAGATCTTTAAGAGAGTGGATTCGGGAGATAACTACTCTATTTAAATGAATGCTTCCGTGGTGCCCCAGGTTATTAATGGTTTAATTGTTGCATGGTTTAATTCAATCACGTAATCAATTAAGTAATCTAATTTAATAATCAATAAAATAATTTGATAAAATAGCATGTCATAATTTAATAATAGTCAGAGACACGACAGCTGTGTGTGAGTTGAGAAGTTCAATCATTAATTAAGAGGTATGTTTCTCTTTACATAACATAAACAGGTTCTACAACAAGCAGACCAGCGAAGCGTGCCTCCAGCTCCTCGCTCTTATTGAACACGATGCTGTTGGTGGAGGGAACGAAGGTGCAGCACGGACAGTGAACACCCAGCTTCAAACCCAGGTTCCTCTCAAAGAGTGATATGGAGCATGAGATGACGGAGTAGGGGTACAGAGATGGTGAGAGGAGAAGACAGATACAGTATTAACCTCTAAATCATGTGTAGAGCAAAATCTGAAACATTCATCCAATTTACACCTCAAATGTTAAGTTTGAAGTTAAGTTTGACACCTTGAATGCTGTTAAGTAGATAAAGGGTTATAGAGCCGTGTGATTGGCTTGTCAACTTACCTCTATGAGCCAGCCAGTCTGTCACAGTGTCTGTGACATCCACCGAGAGCCACGCCCCCTTGGTCTGTGGGCGAACAGTTCTGGAGTTGATGTATCTCTGCGAGGGACCTGTTGCCTCTTCTGGTTTTATCACCTGTCAGAGGGAGAACCGGAGAGAAGCATCAGTTCACAGCTCCAGCAAACTGTGATACCAGTGAAGTTCTAAGATATTGTAACAACAAATTGATTGATTCTGACATGGGTTCATGAAGTATATGATGTTGTAACCCTTTGTACAGGAAAGTAATATTGTAATACCTGGTACAGGTAATAGTGTAATATGATATACCATACAGTATCGGTGAGTGGGTTAAATCACTGGGGAAGCCAATCCAGAAAAAAATGCCATAACTATGTGTTCTGACAATTGCATTGTTTGCTCTATTTGCTTCATATGCTTTGAAACCGTGATATATACAGTGCATTCGGAAAGTATTCAGACCCCTTGACTTTTTCCACATTTTGTTAGGTTACAACCTTATTCTAAAATGGATTAAATCATTTCCCCCCCTCATATACACACAATAACCCATAATGAGAAAGTAAAAACGTTGCACATTTATTACAAAGAAAAAAACTAAATAACATTTACATAAGTATTCAAGGACATTCAGAAACTTGTCCCGAAGCCACTCCTGCATTGTCTTGGCTGTGTGCTTAGGGTCGTTGTCCTATTGGAAGGTGAACCTTCGCACCAGTCAGACGTCCAGAGTGCTCTGGATCAGGTTTTCATCAAGGATCTCTCTATACTTTGCTCCGTTCATCTTTCCCTCGATCCCGACTGGTCTCCCAGTCCCTGCTGCTGAAAAACATCCCCACAGCATGATTCTACCACAACCGCTTGGCATTCAGGCCAAAGATTTCAATCTTGGTTTCATCAGACCAAAGAATCTTGTTTCTCATGGTCTGAGATTCTTTAGGGGCCTTTTGGCAAACTCCAAGTGGGCTGTCATGTGCCTTTTACTGAGGAGTGGCTTCTGCCTGGCCGCTCTACCATAAAGGCCTGATTGATGGAGTGCTGCAGAGATGGTTGTCCTTCTGGAAGGTTAATCTTCACAGAGAAGCTCTGTCAGAGTGACCATTAGGTTCTTGGTCACCTACCTGACCAAGGCCTTTCTCCCCCGATTGCTCGGTTTGGCTAGTTCTAGGAAGAGTCATGGTGATTCCAAACTTCGTCCATTTAAGAATGATGGAGGCCACTGTGTTCTTGGGGACCTTCAATGCTGCAGACATTTTTTGGTACCCTTCCCCAGATCTGTGCCTTGACACAATCCTGTCTCGGAGCTCTACAGAAGATTCCTTCAACCTCATGGCTTGGTTTTTGCTCTAACATGCACTGTGAACTGTGGGACCTTATATAGACAGGTGTGTACCTTTCCAAATCATGTCCAATCAATTGAATTTACCACAGGTGGACTCCAAATCAAGTTGTAGAAACATCTCAAGGATGATCAATGGAAACAGGATGCACCTGAGCTGAATTTGGAGTCTCATAGCAAAGGGTCTGAATACTTACATAAATAAGTTATTAAATAAATTCGCAAACATTTCTAAAAAGCTGTTATTTGCATTGTCATTATGAGGTATTGTTTGTAGATTGAGGATTTTATTTTATGTAATACATTTTAGAACAAGGCTGTAATATAACAATGTGAAAAAAGTCCGGGGGTCTGAATACTTTCCGAATGCACTGTAGGCCTAAGGCCGAGACAATAAAACAGTTACATAGCCTACAGCATGGTCAAGCGAGGCAATGCTTGACATTTTCGGACTACTAAACAACTAATGATTTAGATCCACGGAGAGTTACCTCAAGTCACAAAGAAAACAGGAGCTGCCTCCACTATTCCGGCACCATTTCAACGTCATTTAATCTTAGTCTAATACAGTGACAACTAAAAAGATGTAAAAAAAAAAAAAAAGGTAATACAATAACGAGGCAATAGACAGGGTGTACCGGTAACAAGTCTAATAAAATTGTATTTGTCACGTGCCGGGGGGGGTGTCAATATAGATTGTTTGGGTGGCCATTTGATTGCTGAACAACTAGTCTTATGGCTTGGGGGTAGAAGCTGTTAAGGAGCATTTTGGTCCTAGACTTGGTGCTCCGGTGCCACTTGCTATGCAGTAGCAGAAAGAACAGTCTATGACCTGGGTGACTAGAGTCTTTGACAACTTTTTGGCTTTCCTCTGACACTGCCTGATGTAGAGGTCCTGGATGGCAGGAATCTTGGCTCCGGTGATGTACTGGTCCGTATGCACTACCCTCTGCAGCACCTTATGGTCAGATGCTGAGCAGTTGCCATGCCATGCAGTGATGCAACCGGTCAGGATGCTCTCGATGGTGCAGATGTAGAACTTTTTGAGGATCTGGGGACCCATGCCAAAAATGTTCTGTCTCCTGAGGGGGAAAAGGTGTTGTCGTGCCCTCTTCACAACTGTCTTGGTGTGTTTGGACCATGATAGTTTGTTTGTGATGAGGACACCAAGGAACTTGAAACCCTCGACCCACTCCACTACAGCCCTGTCGATTGTGAATAGGGGCGTGGTAGGCCCTCTTTTTCCTATAGGTCACGATCAGCTCCTTTTGTCTTGCTCACACAGAGAGGTTGTTGTCCTGGTACCACACTGCCAGGTCTCTGACCTCGTCCCTGTAGGCTGTCTCATCGTTGTTGGTGATCAGGCCTACCACTTGTTGTTACGGAGTCTAGTTGATAGGTATTCGACTAGCCGGACTGTTCCCCAGACTCCACGTGAAGGGATTTGTACAATGCTTAACAAGGCTATTGAACTTGACATTGGTGTCAGTCTTTATTCCTTTATCCAACATATCATACTGAAACACTTGTGTTGTCGGCAAACTTAATGATGGTGTTGGAGTCATGCGTGGCCACACAGTCGTGAGTGAACAGGGAGTACAGGAGGGGACTGAGCACGCACCCCTGAGGGGCCCCCGTGTTGAGGATCAGTGTGGCAGATGTGTTTATTATCTACCCTTACCACCTGGTGGCAGCCCATCAGGAAGTCCATGATCCAGATGCAGAGTGAGGTGTTTAGACCCAGGGTCCTTAGCTTAGTGATGCGCTTTGGGGGCACTATGGTGTTGAATGCTGAGCTGTAGTCAATGAACAGCATTCTGACATAGGTGTTCTGTATATCTAGGTGGGAAAGGGCAGTGTGGAGTGCAATAGAGATTGCGTCATCTGTGGATCTGCTGGGGTAGTATAAAAATCGGAGCGGGTCTAGGGTTTCTGGGATGATGGTGTTGATGTGAGCCGTGACCAGCCTTTCAAAGCACTTCATGGCTACAGACATGAGTGCTACAAAGTGGTAGTTGTTTAGGCAGGTTACCTTGGCGTTCTTGGGCACAGGGAGTATGGTGGTCTGCTTGAAACATGCAAGTATGACAGATTCGGTGAGGTTGAAAATGTCAGTGAAGACACATGTCAGTTGGTCAGCGCATGCTCTGAGTACACGTCTGGCCCTGCGGCCTTGTGAATGTTGATCTGTTTAAAGGTCTTACATCGGATACAGAGAGCTTGATCACACAGTCATCCGGAACAGGTGGTTCTCTAATGCATGTTTTTTTATTTTTTGGGGGGGTGGATCAGCTTAATATTGCGGAAAGAATGTTGCTTCCAATGTGATTGTCTGCATCATTTCCAATCCCCCATATTTTTTGGGGTAAATTATATATCCATTCTCGTATGCATACATATACACATATATACATACACATACCTACATACTTTTTTTAAAGAGTATACCTTTATTATTATTCCCCGCAAACCCTACCACCGATCCCCCAATTGGAGTAAACTGATAAACATTTCTGTTTTTACCTTCAATTTATACATCTTCTACACATTTTACAGACACAGTCTACTTTATAATAGTTCTCTCTTGTTTGTTCTTAGTCCTTCCTCTATTTCTGTTGTCCATCCAGTTTGATTTCCACTTGTAACTGTGCTATTTCACAATAGCTCCGCACCTATACACATTTCACAGATCCCGTATGCCCTACATTGTTTATCTTGTTATTAGTCCCACCCTTCAGCTCCACTCAACCTTTCCCATCTATCTTCCAACATCATCCATTTCGGATTTTTATTTGCCATATATTTTTCAACTGTGCTGTGATGCTTCACAAAAGATTTGAATCTTCCTATTCTCATAGCTTCCACGGATTGTAAATTAAAAATAAACATTTTTGCTAAAATAATTATTATATTATTGATTGATTGACTATGGCTTTTCAAATCCCCCAGTATTGCTATCTGTAGCGTTAGTTCTAAGCAAATGTTGCAATTCTTCAACCATTCCTGGACCTGTGACCAAAAACGAGCTACATGCGGACAATACCAAAATAAATGGTCTAATGACTCTGCCTCCTCACAGCAGAATCTACAGAGCTGGGAAGATTGTATCCCCCATATATATAACATTCTATTAGTTGCAAGAATTTTGTACAATAATTTAAATTGAAAAATTCGAAGTTTTGAATCCGGCATGTTTTGCGTATCAATTCATAAACCATGTGCCATGGAATGGGTACATCGAAAATCTCTTCCCAACTATTTTGCAATTTATATGGCACAGCTGTAAGTTTTGGTCCTTAAATGAAATTGGTATATGTTTTTATTTATCACACTTTTCTTTAACCATTTATGTTCTTTAATATAAGGCCGACATACAAGTTCCTTACTTTTATCCCCTTCCACCTGCGTCTTCCATTTTTGTGGTAATGCCGCAATTAATTGGTTGTAATTTTGGGTAGAGCAGACATTTCCATATGTCTGTGTTAGCTGCATGTGTGACATTACTCCACCAGTCCTATTTATGATATCATTCACAAAAATTATACCTTTTTTAAACATTTCTTCGATAAATACAGTTTTTTTTATCAATTACTATATTTGAATTTAACCACAAGATTTGTTGTACTATTTGTTCCGTCCTTTCAGGTGGATTAAACTGAAATTGCAACCAACTTTCTAAGGCTTGTTTAAAAAATAAAGATATTTTGGAAATTATTTCCTTTTCAAGCAACCGAAAGTGAGCAGGTGTAATCTGAATAAAGGGAAAAAGGCCCTTCTTGAACATAGGATGAGACATTCGTACCAATCTACTAGAGAACCAGTTTGGATTTAAGTATAACTTTTGTATGACTGATGCCTTTAGTGAGAGGTCTAATGCTTTAATATTTAATCATTTCTGCCCTCCGAATTCAAATTCGTTATATAAATAGGCCCTTTTAATTTTATCTGGCTTGCCGTTCCAAATAAAATTGAATATTTTTTGTTCATATAATTTAAAAAGCAGGTCACTAGGTGTAGGCAAAACCATAAGCAAATAGGTAAACTGTGATATGATTAAAGAGTTAATCAGGGTGATTTTCCCACAAATAGACAGGTATTTTCCTTTCCATGGTAGCAAGATCTTATCTATTTTTGCTAACTTTCTATAAAAATTTATTGGAGTGAGATCATTTCTTTCTTTTGGGATTTGTATACCGAGTATGTCCACATCACCGTCAGACCATTTAATTGGTAAACTACATGGCAATGTAAAATGTGTATTTGTTAGTGATCCAATACGTAATATGGTACATTTATCATAATTTGGTTTTAATCCAGAGAGGATAGAAAATGTATCTAGATCCTCTAAGAGGCCGTGGAGAGATTCTAGTTGTGGTTTTAAAAGAAAACATGAATCATCAGCGTACAATGACACCTTAGTTTTTAGGCCCTGGATTTCTAATCCCTTAATATTAATGTTTGATCTAATGTTAACAGCTAACATTTCGATGGCAATAATAAATAGATATGCCGATAGTGGACAACCTTGTTTTACTCCTCTAGATAGTTTAAAACTTTCTGAGATGTAGCCATTATTTACCATTTTACACCTAGGGTTACTATACATAATTTTTACCCATTTTATAAGAGATTCCCCAAAATTGAAATATTCTAGGCATTTATATATAAACTCCAGTTGTACTTTATCAAAAGCCTTTTCAAAATCAGCTATGAAAACCAGGCCTGGTGTCCCCGATATTTCATAGTGTTCCATTGTTTCCAGTACTTGCCTTATATTATCTCCAATGTATCGTCCATGTAAAAAACCTGTCTGATTAGGATGAATAATATCTGACAACTTTTTTTATTCTATGCGCCAAGCATTTTGCTAGGATTTTTGCATCACAACACTGAAGTGTAAGAGGTCTCCAATTTTTTAAATGGACTGGATCTTTATATATACCACTTGGGTCCTGTTTCAGTAATAATGATATCACACCTTCTTGTTGCGTGTCTGATAATCTATCATTTATATAGGAGTGGTTAAAACAAGCTAATAATGGTCCTTTGAGTATATCAAAAAAATGTTTGTATACTTCCACTGGTATGCCATCCAGTCCTGGAGTTTTCCCATCCTTAAAGGCCCCAATTGCATCAAGTAGTTCCTCCTCTGTAATTAGGCCTTCACATGAGTCTTTCTGTACAGATGTTAATTTTACATTATTATTAGGGAAAAAATCCATACAATTAGTTTCAGTTAGTGGAGATGGAGGAGCCTGAAACGAAAATATATTCTTAAAGTATTTTACTTCCTCTTTCAAAATATCATTTGGTGAATCATGCGTGACTCCATCATTTGTAACAAGTTTTAATACGTTTTTTTTGGTAGCATTTCTATATTGACGATTGAAAAAGAATTTGGTGCATTTTTCCCCATATTCCATCCAGTTCGCTTTATTGTAATATATTACACTGGATCTTTCTTGAATAAGTTCCTCCATTTCTTTTTGTTTTTCCTCTAACTTATTCTGTGCCTCTATGGTACCGTTTTTATTGTTATCTAACTGTAATGTTAGTCCTTCAATTTCATTTGTTAATATGGACTCTTTTGATCGAAATTGCTTTTGTTTTATAGATGAGTACTGAATTGCATGGCCTCTAAAGGCACACTTAAAAGTGTCCCATACAATATGGGGATCTGCTGTAACTATGTTATGTCTAAAAAAGTCAGTTATAAATTCTTCTGTCCTAGTTCTAAACAATTTATCATCTAGTAGGCTTTGATTAAATTTCCAATATCCTCTCCCACGTGGAAATTCTGTAAGAGTAATATATATGCCAATTATGTGATGGTCCGACCGCATTCTGTCCCCTATCAAACACTTTTTAACTTTTGGTGCCAGAGAGAATGATATAAGAAAGTAGTCAAGGCGACTAGCTTGATTAAGCCTCCGCCATGTATATCTCACTAGGTCAGGGTATTTAAGTCTCCATATATCCACTAATTCCAATACATCCATGACATTCCTGATTTCCTTAAGTGCCTGAGGGTGATAGTTTGTAGTGTGATTTCCTTTCCGGTCCATAGAGGTATTTAAGACCGTATTAAAATCTCCCACTATAATAATAGAGTCTAGTGTTGCTTGTAGAGTTGATACATTCTTATATATATTGTCAAAGAAGCTTGGATCATCATTATTCGGACCGTATAGGTTAATAAGCCATATGTTTATTGTCCAATAACATATTTAAAATAATCCATCTACCTTGAGGATCTGTTTGGACAAGTTGCACATTTGGATCAAAGTTATTATTAATTAAAACCATCACCCCTTTTGAATTTCTTTGCCCATGGGAGAAATATATTTTGCCCCCCCCAGTTCTTTTTCCACAAAACTTCATCTAAAACTGTCGAATGGGTTTCCTGTAAACAGTAGATATTATAATCCTTCTCTTTTAGCCAGGTAACTACTGATTGTCTTTTCTTATTATCTGCTAAGCCATTACAATTGTAACTGGCTATACTTATTTCACCACTTACCATAATGAGACACAAATTTCAATTATTTTTATCAAAATATATGTTTGTAAACGTCCTATTAAAAAGTAACATAATGATTGAGTGTCTATATAGTTGTACCATGACATTTGCATCTCCACTAAGCAAACCTCCAATTGGTCCCCACTATTCCACCCGCCAAAAGCCCCCATCTCGAGTTGGGTTGTCATCCCAATGCCCGGCAGACCACCCCCGACCCCCCGCATCGCACAGCCCCGGACCGACTGGGATCCATCCTTCGAAAAGTGCACACAGCACCATCCACCGAACCGAAGCAGATCCATTGCCAAATGCATTTCCATCGCCCTCACCTCGATTTTTATTACATATTGCTGTAAATCATCCTCTATAGTCCCTAACATCTTTTGCTTCTTCCTTCGCAACAGTTGTGGGATACACACATACACCCACACACATTCAGCCCTTACCCCCACACAACCATAAGCTCACCCTCTCAACAATTGCACCATCCCAGAGCCCAACTCAAGATGGGTCATGATTTACAAATGTACTTGCAGTTGCAGCTGCATGAGAAGGCCTGCAAGACCGCACAAAAAATGAGCATAAATGTAGAGATTTATTTACCATTGTCACATCCTAGATGATGGAGGTCAAATGTACACCTTCTTCCTGAAACACCCACAATACGGTCATCCATTTTGACCATGTTCCCAAGCATCTCCATGCAGTCCGATTGGTTTCGTGCCACCAGGGCCACAATAATATACCCCCTCTCTGAATGTCCGAGTGTGACCCCCTCCCCATGGGTTACTGCAGCTAGTGTTGCCAGCACTGCCACTGCCTGGGTGGGGGCACCCCACCGGAATCCCCACCGGCTAGGTACAAGGTCGTCAAGGTTCTCATTAGCAGCTTTGAGAATTTCCTTGTTTATTATGCTCTCCCTTTAGGGGGCTTTGGCTTTGCAGGACCAACCCTGCCAAGCAGGCTCAGAATCTTGAGGGGGCAGTGCTGCTCATGGTCCCTGTCCTCATTTTGGCTGCATACAGACCGTTTACAGCATGCACATAAAACAGTTAGGGACTTCTCCTTAGTATCTGGGCCATTCATGTGGGTGTCTAGGGTATAGGGCCATGGACCCGTACCATTAAAATAGGATAATAAATAATTAGATATAATTTATTTTAAAAATGTAGTTCCCCATGATAGGACAATAAATAAATAAGACGTATAATTCATTATAAAAGTATATCCATCATTTGAACAACATTGAAAGCCCTCTCATACCCGGCCCACAGCAATACACTGGCTCTGGGATATGCAACTATTTCATTACTCACTCACTCAACTTTCCAAACATAACAAATAAAAATAAACACACACCACACATACTGTGCCTTCTGTTTACTTAGTTTTTATCTTCACTATGTAGAAATAGTGCTTGTGTTCAATTAGTTATATGTGAAGATTTATAGAAAAGCTATATTTTGTATTGTATTGTTACAATCAGTAACCGGGCTTGAATTGTGTTTATTTTCCTCATCTATGAGAACTTTGTAATTTTTAAAATAACCATGGAGTAATCTTTGTGTCTCTGAACAACTGGTTATCAATATATAGTTTATCCACGACGAGAGCTACTCGTTTCGCTTTTAATCTATTTTCTTTGAAAATTGGATACAGAACTTTGCAATTTCTTTCGGCAACTGATCATTCATGCCAATTTTGGTCCCAGCAAGTCTTTTACCCAGGCTTTTAACCATTATTTTATCTTTAAATGAAGCAAATTTGGCAACGATTGGGCGTTAGTACCTCTGCCCTCTCTGTCCGAGGCGGTGTACACGTTCAAGTTGGATCTTATCGATAACTTCGCATGGAATCTGAAGCGCTGCAAAAAGGAACTCTCTAACTACAGATTCAGGAACCTCTCCTTCTTTCTCTTGGATACCTGTAAGTACCAAATTCTCTCTCATGGATCTAGTTTGTATGTCCAGTAAGCATTCTTTCAGAACATTGTTCTCCTTTTTAAATTCATTCATTTCGGTTTCAATCTTATTGACCGTCACTTTTAGCGCGTGTGTTTCCTTCTCCAATGTCGCAGCTTTTTCATCACTCATCTCTAGGCTTGCCTTCAAGTCTTTTATATCTTTACTAACTAATTCAAGTATACCCAGTTTGTCATTTATTGATTTTAACAGATCGGTTTCGACCTTTACCATTGCTGGTGTTGAGAATATTAGATCATCCGTGTCGGTTGAGGAGTCACGTTTTTGATTCGGTTCCCCTG
Organism: Salvelinus fontinalis; assembly: GCF_029448725.1. NCBI lineage: Eukaryota > Metazoa > Chordata > Actinopteri > Salmoniformes > Salmonidae > Salvelinus > Salvelinus fontinalis. The sequence goes on from NC_074693.1 coordinate 17,733,987, forward strand.
TCTTATTCTCCGTCATGTTTGGGTGTTGCTTGTTTTCGTAATATTTGTCGATAAATGTCTCTAGTTTTAGGATTTGTTTTGTGTTATTATCCAGATTGAAGGTTATCACCCACCAGATTATTTAGTGCTAATATTTTAGTCTAATTTAGCAGATATTTCGAATATTATGTTTTATCTTGAGGTGCTCTACATAACTTCGTTCAGTCCGCCATTACCTTTACCTAATGCATGGTTTAGTGTTGCTTGCCTCAAACCGAGCATAGAAGGCATTTAGCTCATCTGGTAGGCTCGCGTCACTGGGCAGCTCCAGGCTGAGTTTCCCTTTGTAATCCGTAATAGTTTGCAAGCCCTGCAACATCTGATGAGCGTCAGAGCCAGTGTAGTAGGCCAGTACGGATAATTAAATATAAACCACAAGTCCAAATCTATATGTCAATAGGTGGCTAATTTAGGAAAGGGCCGGACAACACAAAGAGATGCAACAATTCAAGTTTTTTTCTTTCAATAATGATGTTTGGCTTCTAATTTTATTGGTTAAGCCAAATCCAAACTGGCTTCCCGTGACACTTTTTTGTGTGCCATGACCATTCACAGCTGAGCTCAGTTTTAGCTGGCTTCCCTTGCATTCAATGCTACTAGCGGAAACAATGTCATACTCCTTTGGACCAGACAGCATCAGATGTTTTCTCCGATGAGAAACATTCAGCCTCTTGCAAATTGAAGGACATTTATGAAACAGAGAGACAAAATATACATTTAATGCTTTTTTTCTTTGTCAAATATTTTGGGGAAGCCTGGCTTCCCTTGGCTTCCATGAATACACCCCACTGATCCTGTACCTGATAGATCTCTACTCTCTGCTCTGAGGTGCGGGCCTGGGGGTTTGGTGTCCTGTAGATTCTGAACTCAGCTTTGACCAGGGTGCCGGAGTTCCTGTCCACACCACTCACATCGAACCCCGCCAATCTGTAATACGGGCTGGGGACTGGAGGGTTCACTGCATCTACAAAAGTGGAGAGTATCAATAAAGTTGCAACATATACTAAATAAATGTGACACACACACACAGTTACGACAGTAATAGAGGTATCTGATAATTTGGCAAGGTAGTTGGAGACCTTAACGCATGCATAACAGTAATGTATAAAAATTCAATTATGTTGATATTGATTAAGACTCCACTCACTTGTGTCCGTTCGCTGCTTAAACATGTCTATGCGCTGAACCTCTTTTGCACAATAATCCTCCTCGCTGCTCTCTCGGTCGCACACGGAATCGGACTGACGCGCACGCTCCTCCAACAGCTCTCTGGTGCTGTTGTAGAGTAGCATCACCTCGGCGGGTACGGCCTCGGGCTGTGGGCTTGGTGCGGGGTCTCGGGTGGGCTCCGGTAGCGGAGCTTGCTGAGGATCTGGCCGCGGACGGCCTCGATGCGCTTGGATTTCTGATCATCCATGCGTAAAGAATGGCAGGTGGAGAGCCCCTCGGCGGACACCGCCAGCCGGAGCAGCAGCAGGGCGAGGTGGGTAAGCCACATAGTCCGGTGGTCAGATGGATGAAGGGGCTCACTCGGCTCCATATGAAATCTTTAGGAATCTTTCAGTCTGTGTAGTGTCCGGTGCAGTCCAATACGCAATGAGGACCTGTTACTCTGCTATCCTGGCGACTGTCTATCAACCCCCGGAAATACATTTCTAAAGAAAATGTTCAACGTTTGTAAAAATAATAGGCAAATAATAGTATAAAACAAATACAGCTAGAATAGAGAAGCTCAGCCTATGGCGTATTAGCATAAAGTTGGTTACAATTATTTCAAAAGTGTTTATTTGATCATTTTCTCCGAGAGCCATTTCTGAGCATATAGAAAATAATGACTGTCCATACGTGTTCCTTCAAAAGTCTAAGAACTGAATGCTATAGAGATTCCTGATACAAGTTTGAGAAAATGTTGAGATGTAAACCAAGCAGCATGGTTGGCTACTCAAATTTTCACACTACATAAAAGTTATAATATAATACAAATCCTCTATGAAAGAGGTATTTGCACTCCCGATAGACAACTTCTCCAGAAAAGTGTAAATATATTATAGAGTTTAAAGGTAAGCTTTGGTACAATCCCATCCTTAGAAAATGAATCCTCCTCTTGATTCTTTTTATATGGATAGAGGGAAAAACGTCCACTATAGCAAAAAGGTCCGATGCCATTCTTTCATTCCTTGGCAAGAAAAATATTATCCAGAGCTGTGGGACAGTAACTTCAGTGTGCAATGCAATGTGTGTGAGAGAGGGAGAGAGAGGTCGCATGCGAGAGCTAGTGGGTGGGGTGCCACCAAAGTGATGGGTGTGTGTTATTGGACATCTCCCTCATCAATTCAGTACACACGCGTACACACACACACACACAAAGACATTTTTCTGGAGATTCTCCCCACCACAAAAATGTTTGCACAGGCCTCCCTTCTATCCTCAGGTAAGTATCCTGTTCAAACATATCAAACCACCGTTTCATACCCAGTCGCTATTGAAAAGCAAAAAAGTGATAGATGGAGTTGACTAATTCCTTGGCTTGTCATATTTGACTGACATGGTCTCATTTGTCTTCCCTTTAGTTATTTCCATAACTGTGACATGTCTCCTAAGTGTGTGTCCTACATAAATGTAACCCATTTGTCCCACTCCTAGTACTTACTGAAATCTTTTCATTCAGTTATAAGAAATGAGTAGCCCAGTTATCCAGTCCCACCATGTCTCGGTCTTTCTCTCTCCCTCTTCTTGCCAGTTTCATTGTTAATTACAGTTCAGAAGCCCGGGATTGTTAATCTGTCAGCAGAGGCTTTTACTGCAGCTTCCTCGTCCCATTATGCTGTTATTATAGTTTCGGCTCCAAAGCTGTAATTGCAGTAAGTAGAAGGGATAGGTATGAGCGAGAGAGAGGGGGAGAAGAAAAACAGAGCGATAGAGAGACAGAGACCGAGAGAGAGAGATGGAGGGAGAGGGAGAATGAGATGCAGTCAGCCCAAAAGCTTGTGGCGGGCAGGCAGGCTTTTTTCTCTCCTGGCAAGGTTTCTAAAAATGATAATACTGCATGGGAAGATTGGGAACACTTTGTTGTTTCAACATGACTGTTAATGCTGTGCCCCAAAGCTTCAGACATTGTGCCCCCCACAGCAAATTTTGCCTATGTGGATCTAGGGTTGTTTGGCAACAGCCAGTGCTTCTGACTGTCTGACCTGGGGGTGAATGGATCAAAGGGGCCTAGTGGTTAATTGTGGTATTGCAATGTGTGGGTAGAAAAATACTTCCTCAAAAACAACTTATCCCTGGCTGGAGCTTTTTCTCTTTCCCTCAGTCCAAAATATAGTCATGGATTGCCACGTCATCTAGCTCTCAGCAGTTCTCCTGACCTGCGAAAACAAACTCAAGGACATGGTTTGGTGATTTATCACAGTTTGACATTACCTTTCATTCATGAGTGGATATACTACCGGTGTGCATGTTTAACTGTATTGGAGGTCTGAACCTGGATTTATTTATCTGGGTAACTTAATTACAAGGGAAAGTATTTTAGGGTTGCAAGGAAACCAAGCAACTATACTTTTTATTAAATTAAAACAAAATCATCTCCCAGATATTGGACAACATAGAAGTGTAACAGTATAACTTTAAACCGTCCCCTCGCCCCGACCCGGGCGCGAACCAGGGACCCTCTGCACACATCGACAACAGTCACCCACGAAGCAGCGTTACCCATCGCTCCACAAAAGCCACGGCCCTTGCAAAGCAAGGGGCAACACTACTTAAGTCTCAGAGCAAGTGACGTAACTGATTGAAATGCTACTAGCGCGCACCCGCTAACTAGCTAGCCATTTCACATCCGTTACACTCACCCCCCTTTCAACCTCCTCCTTTTTTCCGCAGCAACCAGTGATCCGGGTCAACAGCATCAATGTAACAGTATAACTTTAAACCGTCCCCTCGCCCCGACACGGGCGCGAACCAGGGACCCTCTGCACACATCAACAACGGTTGCCCACGAAGCACGGTCGTTACCCATCGCTCCACAAAGGCCGAGGCCCTTGCAAAGCAAGGGGCAACACTACTTAAGTCTCAGAGCAAGTGACGTAACTGATTGAAATGCTACTAGCGCGCACCCGCTAACTAGCTAGCCATTTCACATCCGTTACAGAAGCATTCAGATCCGTTCTGTGGTTTTCTGGGGGCGGCGGTGTATTCACATCCCATTGCCCCATGTACTGTACTATATAACCACTTCAACATACATTTCTTCCTATACAGTCTTAAACAGGAATCCATTTTTTTCCCTCACTTCTAATGCCAGCAGTCCCATACAATGAATGGTTGGTGTGAGATGGTGGAGAAGGGCGAATGGGGGGTTACCGTATGGATAAGTGGTGTATTTCTCTCTGTACATCTAAGAGCCCATGTTGGGGGTAACCAACCCCCCCCCCAACCACTCTCCTCTATGCCTCATTCAGCAGCATGTTGGGACCCCCCGGGAGATGGGGAACTCACGGCCAGACTCTGGGCACTGCAGACAGCCCTCCAGCACCTTCACCTGGACAGAAGAGAGACAGATACACTTCACATCGCCTGTGGTTACTCTCTGTGTGTGTGTGCCAATTAGGGCCAGGACGATACTCGTTAGTATCATGGCAAGGAAACAAAACACAAAGCAGATTTAACTTGTTTAGGAAAACAGCTCTAATGTTGGAAACAAACATCATTATGTCGTCATCTAGAGTCACATGGATTTCCAAGCTATAGCACACACTAGTTTACATACAACAGGTTTTTAAAGGACCAAAGAGTTTGGTCTGCTTCATGTTTTTATTTTTGCCATGGAAAACATATTGCGATACTGGTATTGTCACAGCCCTAGTGCCAATAGGGTTATAGGTTACACAATGCAGTGTGTTTACATAGGAAAAGAATGGAAACCTACAATCACACAACCTACAATTTATCAAGCAGAATGAAACAGCCAGAGAGAATGTGACTGGGACTCTACCTAACCTGACCACTAGATGTCCTCATATTCCCCTAGTAATAAAAGCAGTATGCATCCTATTCACCAAAATAGGAGTTGATAGAACTATGACTCAAGTAATGAAGACCAATATCAGGTTATTTATGGTGAACCTCACCTCCAGCAAAACCCTGTGTATTTTACGCAGGAAGTCTTCATTCTTCTCATAGTCTGTGACCAGTTCTGCAGGTGAGCCATGGAGAAGACCCAGCTGGAGAAAGACCACAGTTAGGAATTAGTATTAGACAGTAATATTGCCATACAACCAAAATCACTAGAACAAGAATCAAGACTTAGAATTTTGGTAAAATCTATCTGTATTAGTTAGACCAAAGAATAGCTGTAAGACTAGTTAACTATTCTACCTAAGTTGGATACAGTAGCTTTAAATGACTCAGTTTAAGAACCAAACGGTAGTAAACAGAGCAAACGGAACCAAACAGGAAGGGACCATAGAGAATGATAGAGGCCTCTAGTGGACAAAAGGCCGTATTAGCACAGACAAAACAATTGAGGGCATCCACCATTTTAATGAAGTCAACTGGGTGGGACTTCCAATTTCATTGGCTAATCCCTCCTGTTGTAGTCATGTCCAACTGGGTCATCAGGAGGAATCAGCCAATAGTGAAGAACAAAATTGACTACTTTACAAAGGAGACAGCCTCAATGGTGCTGCCCATGCTGTCACCACTGAGGTATAATAATAACTGGAGACTGCGTCAAAGATGTCTGACCATTGTTTAAAAGGTGATCTACTCATGTTTGCATACGGCCAATTCATTAAACATCTATATCCGGGTTGCACCCGGTTTATTCGGACCAACATTACACACGCAATAGCACTCAGTGTGCACAGGGAGCATCGCGAGCACTGATGACATCACGTCATCCAAAAACATGGCAGACATTCGATGGATATAAAATGTTAATATCTTCGGCTGTAAGTGATGGAGAAAACATATCAGCCTAAGCGACAATTATTTGAATTATTCAATGGATGTTTTGCGCACAATGTCTTATTTGGAATGTTCAAATCTGACTTCTCTATGTGGCAGTGTATGAAAATCTGGGTCTTTCTAGGCCGTGTCAGTTAAACTGCAGTACTGAAGCAAAACTGTAGGAGCAGTGGAAACCATGCTTCTAGACCAGAACACTGCCCCCTTGTGGACTACAGGAAAAGGAGGACCGAGCAAGCCCACATTCTCATCGAAGGGGCTTTAGTGGAGCAGTTTGAGAGCGTCAAGTACCTTGGCGTCCACATCACCAACAAACTAACATGGTCCAAGCACATCAAGACAGTCATGAAGAGGGCACGACAAAACCTATTCCCCCTCAGGAGACTGAAAAGATTTGGCATGGATCCTCAGATCCTCAAAAGGTTCTACAGCTGCAGCATCGAGACCATCCTGACGGGTTGCATCACTGCCTGGTATGGCAACAGCTCGGCCTCCGATCGCAAGGAACTACAGAGGGTAGTGCGTACGGCCCAGTACATCACCGGTCAGAGGAAGGCCCTAAAAATTGTCAAAGACTCCAGCCACCCTAGTCATAGACTGTTCTCTCTGCTACCACACGGCAAGCGGTACCGGAGCACCACGTCTAGGTCCAAGAGGCTTCTAAACAGCTTCTACCCCCAAGCCTGAACAGCTAATCAAATGGCTACTCAGACTATTTGCATTGACCCCCCCTCTACACTGCTGCTACTCTGATATTATCTATGCATAGTCACTTTAATAACTCTACCTACATGTACAGTTGAAGTCGGAAGTTTACATACACCGTAGCCAAATACATTTAAACTCAGTTTCACAATTCCTGACATTTAATCCTAGTAAAAATTCCGTGTCTTAGGTCAGTTAAGATCACCACCTTATTTTAAGAACGTGAAATGTCAGAATAATAGTAGCGGAAATTATTTATTTCAGCTTTTATTTATTTCATCACATTCCCAGTGGGTCAGAAGTTTACATACACTAAATTTGTATTTGGTAGCATTGACTATAAATTGTTTAACTTGGATCAAATGTTTCAGGTAGCCTTCCACAATAAGTTGGGTGAATTTTGGCCCATTCCTCCTGACAGAGCTTGTGTAACTGAGTCAGGTTTGTAGGCCACCTTGCCACACACTTTTTCTGCCCCCAAATTTTCAATGGGATTGAGGTCAGAGCTTTGTGATGGCCACTCCAATACCTTGACTTTGTTGTCCTTAAGCCATTTTGCCACAACTTTGGAAGTATGCTTGGGGTCTTTGTCCATTTGGAAGACCCATTTGCGACCAAGCTTTAACTTCCTGACGGATGTCTTGAGATGTTGCTTCAATATATCCACATAAATTTCCTTCCTCATGATGCCATTTATTTTGTGAAGTACACCAGTCCCTCCTGCAGCAAAGCACCCCCAAAACATGATGCTGCCACCCCCGTGCTTCACGGTTGGGATGGTGTTCTTCGGCTTGCAAGCATCCCCTTTCTCCTCCAAACATAATGATGGTCATTATGGCCAAACAGTTATATTTTTGTTTCAACAGACCAGAGCATATTTCTCAAAAAAGTACGATCTTTCTCCCCATGTGCAGTTGCAAACTGTAGTCTGTTTCTTTTATGGCGGTTTTGGAGCAAAGGCTTCTTCCTTGCTGAGTGGCCTTTCAGGTTATGTCGATTATAGGACTCGTTTTACTGTGAATATAGATACATTTGTACCCGTTTCCTCCAGCATCTCCACAAGGTCATTTGCTGTTGTTCTGGGATTGATTTGCATTTCTCCCACCAAAGTACGTTCATCTCTAGCAGACAGAACGCGTGTCCTTCCTGAGCGGTATGACGGCTGCGTGGTCCCATGGTGTTTATACTTGCGTACTATTGTTTGTACAGATGAATGTGGTACCTTCAGGCGTTTGGAAATTGCTTCCAATGATGAACCAGAGCTGTGGATGTCTACAATTCTTTTGGCTGATTTCTTTTGATTTTCCCATGATGTCAAGCAAAGAGGCACTGAGATTGAAGGTAGGCCTTGAAATACATCCACAGGTACACCTCCAATTGACTCAAATGATGTCAATTAGCCTATCAGAAGCTTCTAAAGCCATGACATAATTTTCTGGAATTTCCCAAGCTGTTTAAAGGCACAGTCAACTTACTGTATGTCAACTTCTGACCCACTGGAATTGTGATATAGTGAATTATAAGGGAAATAATCTGTCTGTAAAGAATTGTTGGGAAAATGTGTGTCATGCACAAAGTAGATGTCCTAACCGACTTGCCAAAACTATAGTTTGTTAACAAGAAATTTGTGGAGTGGTTGAAAAACGAGTTTTAATGACTTCAACCTAAGTGTATGTAAACTTCTGACTTCAACTGTACATGTTACCTCGACACCGGTACCCCCTGTATATAGCCACGCTATTGTTATTTACTGCTGCTCTTTAATTATTTGTTATTTGTATGTTTTTTAAGGTAATTTCTTAACTGCATTGTTGGTTACGGGCTTGTAAGGTCTACTACGCCTGTTGTATTTGGCGCGTGTGACAAATAACATTTGATTTGATACATGAACTATAAAATAGCACTGACACAAAGATGCGTCCCCTGTCTCTCTATGGAGCAACCTGAATTTGTCCAATCGAAACTCTCTGGCATTCCAGACAGTTGTAGTCATACGGAGACACTCACCCCATCAGCCGCCTGAACCAGTACACTCCAATCCAATTTGGGGATCATGACTCACGAAAATGGGATTGAACTCCACCTCACTCTCACCTCCGTCGCCTGGGATCCGCACAAACCGGATAAAAAAAATGCATAAAAGAGCACTTGCTCTTTCCATGACAAACTGACCAGGTGAAAGCTATGATCCCTTATTGATGACACCTGTTAAATCCACTTCAATCGGTGTAGATGAAGGGGAGGAGACAGGTTAAAGAATGATTTTAAAGTCTTGAGACAATTAAAACATCCAACCAATTTGACACAACTGTGGGAATCATTGGGAGTCAACATGGGCCAGCATCCCTGTGAAACGCTTTCGACGAATCTGCTTTCTGAGGGGGAAAGTGAGAGAACCGGTAACTTTGTCAATATATACTGTATTGATCAACAATATCTATGACTCTCTACTGTGCAAACTAAAAACAATGCGTTTACATGTGGATCGGAAATGTCGATTGTGCAACAGTGAATAGTTTCCCCCAAACATCAATAATCCTAAAACAGCTTCCTAATCGTACAAACTATTTTAGGAAAGCAGAGGACTCCTTTATACATTTTGTAAACTGTCCCCTCCAAAAATCACAAAAACCGTGAAGTTACGTTTTTTATATTGTTTTATTTTTTAGTATATATTTTTCTGTACTCATTGTCTTGGTATTATACAGGTCATTCTTACAGGTAAATGGTAATTACAGACCTGTGACCAATACAACCCACGGGTCACCCTCACAAGAAACCACTAACCCACAAACATGCATTACACTCACACACACAATTTAAAAGTATTGAACAAAAGATCATGTTAAATGTTTTACCACAATCCCCCTTTTCTCTCCCCATCTTAACCCTCTAGACACATCCCACCAACACTTATTTTCAAAAAGAATATGATACTAGTTTAACATAATACAAAAATGGAGGAAGGCAACTAATGAGACGAATCAAGAAATTGTTCTGTTGAGAGGAAGGAACCAGACTGGTGATAAGGTCCAAGGCCCTGAGGGCGACCTCCTTGATCTGACAAAATAAACAGTTAACATACTGTAAGTACAAATCAGATGACCAAGCGCTGGCAAGCATTCAACTCAAGCGAAGCCATTTGACATAGAGGAAAGGACGTTTCTCTAGTTCATTCAGTTCATCGTCCAAATTCTCCCATGACTGCATTTAGTTAACACAACCAGGCCCAGGTCATTGTTTCCACAGGTCAAATATGAATAAGTAAGCATACAGAGAGATGAGTATAGGTTTCAGGAAGGCGATAAAACTAAACACAACCAAAGGAGGAGAGGCCAGGGAACCCGTCATTGAACAAATTTATGGCACAAACAACGCTGGGGTGGGCATGTGTGCAGGCTAGGATGGAACAATCCCACAATTGTGTTTTTAGGTTTTGATTAACAGCTATCTGGAAGTATCTCAGCTAAGGCCACTATATCAGTCTTTCAGTCGCCATGACTCCAGGAGAGACGGATATTACCATCCAATCCCTGTGGACACCGATTTGGGCTCAATAGAATGATTTCCCAGACTCGGATTAAGCCTACTCCTTAAATGCATGCTCAATTAAGGATCGCCATTCAAAGTGCTTTTTAGTCCAGGAATAGGTGTAATCTCAAACTGGGAAACCGGCCCATAGTCTGATCAACAGAAGACTGTGAGAGCTACTGATTAACATGTTTAATCCCACCTACCACTACTACAGACTTTATACTAGACTAGAGCCCTGTTTGCCCTTTGACATCTAAAGATGAAGACAGCCCAGAATGACAGTGATATGTTGACATACTAATAAAGGTAGAGTATCCTCATCATGGACGTACTGCTGCAAGGATAGTGAACTGAACTGAGCTCTATTTGATTGCATTGAAGAAAGAGATACAATTGTTTTGTCTTGATCCATATGGAACCACATAAAATACTGGGTGTCAATCACTCTGCAGTAGTTTAAAAATAATAATTTAAACTCACGTTTTCACACATTCACTCCCTTCATCTGTTCACACACATAACAATTTCCCCCCCATTTCTTTAACCTTCAATCCCCCAGAATCATCACTCTTGGCCTTCTTCAGAGCGCCATTTTAAGAAGTCCTCCTTCCGTGCATCTGGCTTGATCTGGTTCCGGATACCCCCCAGTAGGTTGGACGTTGCCTCAGAGGCCACTATTAGGGGACGGACCACGGTGGGTGGGATCTGCCGCAGGACTCCACCCACAGCACCAGGCAGGCCTTTCTGCTCATGCCCGCGAGACGCCACGTCACATAGCGTCTGAGCTGTGTCCAGCATGCCCTTGGAAACAGACAGAGGAAGAGAAGTTTGTGTGTTTAAATGAAAGTGCTAAGCCTTTTGTTGTTGCTATTATTCTAAAGTGGTTGACTTAAATGAACAATTATTGATTGAATTGTTGATCAGTAGAACACGTACTTCTCTGACGGTGTCATAGGCCTTAGCTACGCCCTCTCTGAGGTCGGCAGGCTGGTGGGCGCGGCGGGACCGGTTGGAGGGCCGTCGGCCCTCTGTGATGTAACGGTTCAGGGGGGGCGTTGGGGACAGGATGTCATACACCGTCTCTGCTGTGGCCTAGAGGAGAAACCGTAGGAATATTACAACACTTCAGGAGAGTAAGGCACATCGTAGCAATGGAGGAACCTGTATTACTGGTCCCAGTGGCTTCTACCCATACGGTTGCTACTAGTCATTCAGTTCTTTCCTACATGGTTTAGGTATGCTAACCCTTTGGCCGCAATCTATGACATGTGACTAAGGTTAGTGTATAGGGTGTGGTACATAGAATGCATTGTTTCAACCTATATGTCTATGCTTGTTTGATTGGTATTCTACCGCTGTATGGCTTACAGACAGTCTGTAGCCAGCTGATCTGTCTGTGGTTAGAGGTCAGTAGTACCTGTATGGCCTGCACCAGTCTGTTGCTGAGCTCCAGAGCAGCAGAGGCAGTGGAGGTGCCGAAGGACGCAGCCCCCCGCTGGAGACCCCGGATAATGCGGCCGTCCCGCCTGTACTGCTCTATGGGCATCCAGAACAAGTCCCTCACTCCATGGACTAGAGAGAGAAAGTTACACAAAAAACAAATGAGATCAACACTAAATGAGGTTGTGAGAGTATGCTAGCTATAACCACACTGCAAGAGAACAAATCTATTACTATGGTGATAACTCAGGAACTACTAAAGGGACAATAGCAAAGAAGCCAAGAAACAAAGATCACCAAACAAGTGACGTCCTGTCCTGTACTTACACAGCTGAACTACAGAGTGCATGGGGCCTAGACCTCCCAGAATGCCTGGCAGCTGGTTCTTCCTGATGTCTGTCAGCCACTCAGTGACAGCGTACTGAATCACCTTATCTACGCCTAGAAGTCTATAAGGAAGAGATATTAGAGAAAAGCGTTATGAAAAAGACACTTGCTTCAGACTACAGAGAAACCCCAGAGTTCGTGTTGTTGTACCCATGTCGGCAGCAGAGTCTCTTCAGCTTCAGCTCAGAGCAGTTCAGCTGGGCCAGACCAATAAGAATCCCAGCAAACGTCCCCTAGGAAAGAATCACATAGCAAATGTCACGTGTGTGTCATAACAAAATATAACCACAGAGATGAGTTCACTGTGTTCGTAGTTAAAATGTTCTTTGTCCTTTCACCTGCTCAATGACCACATGCTTGCCCTGGTAGTCCAGCCAGATGGGCACTTCAGAGGTGAAACGGAACTCCCTTCGAAAGAGAAGGAAAGACAACGTATAAATAATGTCCACATATTCTAAATAGACTGTAGATTGACTCTTTGGGAGGATGAAGTTAATTACCGGAAGTAGATTGGCTGATCAGCGGAAGAGGTGGAGCCAGCGGACGAGGAGCTCTGCTCGCTATAGGTGGTTTCTACAGAAGTGGTGAGGTCAGGACCCAGACCAGCAGTGGTCTCCGTGCCACTGACCCCATCCTCAGCAGGCTTCTGGGAAGGGTCTGTCTTCACTGTGACAGGAAAGAGAGAAAAGAGAAAATTCAGAAAACAGGAGAAAGTATCAAGTGGGTGAGGAGGAGATACATGATACAGAGCACCATGTATGCTATGCATGATGTTCTTCCTTTTCCATGTGACCCTACTTATTATGTAGAGTACAGAGGACACAGTGAAGATGCTCACTCTCAGCTGCAGGGTCCACAGGCAGGTAGGGGTTAACTCCAGCAGCCAGACTACTGAAGAAATCCTTCAGGAAGAACAAGGCATCCTGGTCGATGTTGAGTCGGAGGGGGAGGAGGCTCACTCTTAAACAACACTCTGGACCACCTACACCAGCGTCTGGACACACCTGCAGGGCCTTCACTGTTAACTGGAACACAGACATAGACAACACATTAGGTAGGATTACAACAAACCAAATCTCAGAGAAAACTTTAGAATTCCCTTGGAAATGAGAATCATTAATAAGAACAGATTTTCACAACGGAAAGGAAATAATGATAAACGGCTTTAAAAAGCCTCTTCTCTCACCATGTTGGAGTGTGTCCTGCGGGGCATGCTCTCGCTGGTGTACAAGTAGAGGAACTTGTTAAGCTGGGACGAGGCCAGGCGGTCGCGTACCTCCAGCTCCTGAACAATGAACACCTGGCGGGACAGAGGCTGCTCCCCCACAGCCCCGACCCCAGGCCCCTCTCCCTCCAGAGCCGGCCCAGCTGCAGACACCACCACTGGGTAGGACTCGTGTTGGAAGCTCACCTTGAACAGGAATGACACATTTAACTAAATGGATGCAAACAATTAGTGCAGCTTTTTGCTTTTGTTATGTAGCTTTTTACTGTCTCCACTTTAACAAAAGGACTGGTTGACACTTATGCTACACTTGAACTGAACATATCCTTATGATGGGGAAAATTAATTAGCGTTCTAGTTTGTACGGAGAAAATAATCAAAGGCAAGTACTGTAAGGACACACCTTGCACACACATAGTTTTGTATATATAGGACATCCTTTCAAATGAGTGGATTTGGCTATTTGAGCCACACCCGTTGCTGACAGGTGTATAAAATCGAGCACACAGCAATGCAATCTCCATGAACAAACATTGGCAGTAGAATGTCCTTACTGAAGAGCTCAGTGACTTTCAAGTTGGCACCGTCATAGGATGCCACCTTTCCAACAAGTCAGTTTGCTAGATCTGCCCCAACCACTACAACGTGGTTAGTTAACCCCCAACCACTACAACGTGGTTAGTTAACCCCCAACCACTACAACGTGGTTAGTTAACCCCCAACCACTACAACGTGGTTAGTTAACCCCCAACCACTACAACGTGGTTAGTTAACCCCCAACCACTACAACGTGGTTAGTTAACCCCCAACCACTACAACGTGGTTAGTTAACCCCCAACCACTACAACGTGGTTAGTTAACCCCCAACCACTACAACGTGGTTAGTTAACCCCCAACCACTACAACGTGGTTAGTTAACCCCCAACCACTACAACGTGGTTAGTTAACCCCCAACCACTACAACGTGGTTAGTTAACCCCCAACCACTACAACGTGGTTAGTTAACCCCCAACCACTACAACGTGGTTAGTTAACCCCCAACCACTACAACGTGGTTAGTTAACCCCCAACCACTACAACGTGGTTAGTTAACCCCCAACCACTACAACGTGGTTAGTTAACCCCCAACCACTACAACGTGGTTAGTTAACCCCCAACCACTACAACGTGGTTAGTTAACCCCCAACCACTACAACGTGGTTAGTTAACCCCCAACCACTACAACGTGGTTAGTTAACCCCCAACCACTACAACGTGGTTAGTTAACCCCCAACCACTACAACGTGGTTAGTTAACCCCCAACCACTACAACGTGGTTAGTTAACCCCCAACCACTACAACGTGGTTAGTTAACCCCCAACCACTACAACGTGGTTAGTTAACCCCCAACCACTACAACGTGGTTAGTTAACCCCCAACCACTACAACGTGGTTAGTTAACCCCCAACCACTACAACGTGGTTAGTTAACCCCCAACCACTACAACATGGTTAGTTAACCCCCAACCACTACAACATGGTTAGTTAACCCCCAACCACTACAACATGGTTAGTTAACCCCCAACCACTACAACATGGTTAGTTAACCCCCAACCACTACAACATGGTTAGTTAACCCCCAACCACTACAACATGGTTAGTTAACCCCCAACCACTACAACGTGGTTAGTTAACCCCCAACCACTACAGTGGCATAAATGTTGTATCACCTCTGTCACAGTCAGGTCTTATGGCTTTATTACCACACACTCACAGTATGGTTAAAGGAAAACTCCACTCTAAAAAACATTTTGGTATTTGTTTCGTTAGTCCATTGTTTATATAGTCCCAAAATGTTTTGCATGTCGGCAATCAAGTTTAAGATTTATAACTTTCAGAACACAGAAATACAGCTGGTATGATGCAAAACACAGCATCATACTGGCTGTATTTTTCAAGTTACATACATTATATATACACACACACAAGTATGTGGACACCCTTCAAATGAGTGGATTCGGCTATTTGAGCCACACCTGTTGCTGACAGATGTATAAAATCGAGCACAAAGCCATGCAATCTCCATAGACAAACATTGGCAGTAGAATGGCCTCACTGAAGAGCTCAGTGACTTCAACGTGGCACCGTCATAGGATGCCAGCTTTCCAACAAGTCAGTTCGTCAAATTTTTGCCGTGCTAGAACTGCCCCAGTCAACTGTAAGTGCTGTTATTGTGAAGTGGACATGTCTAGGAGCAACAACGGCTCAGCCGCGAAGTGGTAGGCCACACAAGCTCACAGAGCACCATGCACAATGCTAAAGCTCACCGCCATTGGATTCTGGAGCAGTGGAAACGCGTTCTCTGGAGTGATGAATCACATTTGGACGAATCTTGGTTTGGCGAATGCCAGGGAAACACTACCTGCCCAAATGAATAGTGCCAATTGCAAGGTTTGGTGGAGGAGGAATAATGGTTTGGGGCTGCTTTTCATTGTTCAGCCTAGAACCCTTAGTTCCAGTGAAGGGAAATCTTAATGCTACAGCATACAATGACATTCAAGACGATTTTGTGCTTCCAACTTTGTGGCAACAGTTTGAGGCAGGCCCTTTCCTGTTTCAACGTGACAATGCCCCCGTGAACAAAGTGAGGTCCATACAGAAATGGTTTGTTGAGATCGGTGTGGAAGAACTTGAATGGCCTGCACAGGGCCCTGACCTCAACCCCAACAAACACCTTTGTGATTAATTGTAACGCTGACTGCGAGCCAGGCCTAATCGCCCAACATCAGTGCCCGACTTCACTAATGCTCGTCGCTCAATGGAAGAAAGTCCCCGCAGCAATGTTCCAACATCTAGTGGAAAGCCTTCCCAGAAGAGTGGAGGCTGTTATAGACCAACTCCATATTAATGCCCATGATTTTAGAATGAGATGTTCGATGAGCAGGTGTCCACATACTTTCGGTTATGTAGTGTACATACTCTCCCTACCTTGGTGAGCTGGATCTCCATGAGCAAGTTGTGTTGACGTCCACCGCCTCCAGCCCAGCGCCACGAGTTCTGAGGCCGGGACGGAGCAGTGGAGCGGGACGGGGATCCACGCATCCCAGACGGGGCAGTGCGACCCCTAGAGAGCAAGAGGGTAGGGAGAGAGAGAGAGGAGCTTGATGATCAGTAAGAGAAATCTTCCAAATTCAAGTGCCTGTTGCTGGGTTGTGTGTACATGTGTGCATAGGGACCTGTTTCCATGCTGCGTGTGTGTAGACATGGCCTTGCCCCCGAAGTCTCTCCCTCCGTACAGATGCCAGACGACAGACACCTCTCGTAGCACCACCCTGCTCTCGGGGACAGGGAAGCGGTTGGGGGCCCGCAGCAAGTCAGAGCTGCCCCGCGGCCGGGAGAAGTGGCCCTCCCTAACCCTGATAGGACCCTCAGCTAGCACCGTCACAAGAGGCTCCCCGTCTCTTGGCTGGGGAGGGGGTGAATTAATGAACAGGTTTAGTACTTAATGTCACATAATTAAATTCCATGTGAACTACGACTAATAGGAACACTGGGACAGGAAGTTAAAAGTGAGATACAGAGGAAGGAAAGAGTATAAAGAGAGTGTAGAGAGAGTATAAAGAAAGGGAGTGAGTAGAGAGAGAATGTAGAGAGGTAGAGGGAGAGAGTGTATTAAGAGAGTGTAGAGAGAGTGTAGAGAGAGTATAGAGGTAGAGGTAGAGGTAGAGTATAGAGAAAGGGACTGAGTAGAGAGGTAGAGGGAGAGAGTATAGAGAAAGGGAGTGAGTAGAGAGAGAGAGTATAGAGAAAAGGAGTGAGTAGAGAGAGAATGTAGAGAGGTAGAGGGAGAGAGTGTATTAAGAGTATAGAGAAAGTGTAGAGAGATAGTAGAGAGTACAAAGAAAGAGAGAGTATAGAGGGAGAGTGAGTGTATTAAGAGAGTGTAGAGAGAGAGTATAGAGGGAGAGTGAGTGTAATAAGAGAGTGTAGAGAGAGAGTATAGAGGGAGAGTGAGTGTATTAAGAGTGTGTAGGAGAGAGTATAGAGGGAGAGTGAGTGTAATAAGAGAGTGTAGAGAGAGAGTATAGAGGGAGAGTGAGTGTATTAAGAGAGTGTATAGAGGGAGAGTGAGTGTATTAAGAGAGTGTAGGAGAGAGTATAGAGGGAGAGTGAGTGTATTAAGAGAGTGTGCAGAGAGAGTATAGAGGGAGAGTGAGTGTATTAAGAGAGTGTGTAGGAGAGAGTGTAGAGAGAGTATAGAGGGAGAGTGAGTGTATTAAGAGAGTGTGTAGAGAGAGAGAGTATAGAGGGAGAGGGAGTGTATTAATAGAGTGTGTAGAGAGAGAGTATAGAGGGAGAGTGAGTGTATTAAGAGTGAGTGTATTAAGAGAGTGTGGAGAGAGTATAGAGGGAGAGTGAGTGTATTAAGAGAGTGTAGAGAGAGAGTATAGAGGGAGAGTGAGTGTATTAAGAGTGTGTAGGAGAGAGTGTAGAGAGAGTATAGAGGGAGAGTGAGTGTATTAAGAGAGTGTGTAGAGAGAGAGTATAGAGGGAGAGTGAGTGTAATAAGAGTGTGTAGGAGAGAGTATAGAGGGAGAGTGAGTCAGTGTATTAATAGAGTGTGTAGGAGAGAGTGTAGAGAGAGTATAGAGGGAGAGTGAGTGTAGAGAGAGTGTGTAGGAGAGTTTAGAGAGAGTATAGAGGGAGAGTGAGAGTGTGTAGGAGAGAGTGTAGAGAGAGAGTATAGGGGGAGAGTGAGTGTGTAGGAGAGAATGTAGAGAGAGAGTGAGTGTGTAGGAGAGTGTAGAGAGAGAGTGCATATAAAAAAAGAGCATATAGAGTAGAGGGAGAGAGAAAGAATAGAGAGTTTGAGAGGCAGAGAGTATATCTATATATAGAGAGAGTATATACAGTATCAGTCAAAGGTTTGGAGACACCTAGTTATTCAAGGGTTTATTTTTTACTATTTTCTACATTGTAAACTCAGCAAAAAAATAAATGTTCAGCACCCTGTCTTTCAAAGATAATTCGTAAAAATCCAAATAACTTCACAGATCTTCATTGTAAAGGGTTTAAACACCGTTTCCCATGCTTGTTCAATGAACCATAAACAATTAATGAACATGCATCTGTGGAACGATCGTTAACTTCTTTTGGCTGGGAGGCAGTATTGAGTAGCTTGGATGAATAAGGTGCCCAGAGTAAACTGCCTGCTACTCAGGCCCAGAAGCTAAGATATGCAATATTATTAGTAGATTTGGATAGAAAACACTCTGAAGTTTCTAAAACTGTTTGAATGATGTCTGAGTATAACAGAACTCATACGGCAGGCAAAAACCTGAGAAGAAAATCCAACCAGGAAGTGGGAAATCTGAGGTTTGTAGTTTTTCAACTCTTTGCCTATCCAAGATAGGAAGTGCAATCGGACCAAATTTACACTAAGGCTTCCACTAGATGTCAACAGTCTTTAGAACCTTGTTTGAGGCTACTACTGTGAAGGGGAGAGAATGAGAGCTGTTTCAACCAGAGCTCTGGCAGAGTGCCATGAGCTCAGTCTCCCGTGAGAGTTAGCGGCGTTCCATTGCATTTCTAAAGACAAAGGAATTCTCCGGTTGAAACATTATTGAAGATTTATGTTAAAAACATCCTAAAGATTGATTCTATACATTGTTTGTTTCTACAAACTGTAACTGAACTTTTTGACTATGTCTGGACCTACTGCTCGCACCTCATGAATTTGGATTTGTGAACAAAACGCGCAAACAAAAAGGAGGCATTTGGACAGAAATTATGAACTTTATCGAACAAAACAAAAAAAAAAGTTTTTTGTCGAACTGGGATTCCTGGGAGTGCATTCTGATGAAGATCATCAAAGGTAAGTGAATATTTATAATGCTATTTCTGACTTCTGTTGACTCCACAACATGGCGGGTATCTGTATGGCTTGTTTTTGTGTCTGAGCGCCGTACTCAGATTATTTTATGGTGTGCTTTTTCCATAAAGCTTTTTTGAAATCTGACACAGTGGTTGCTTTAAGGAGAAGTGGATCTATAAATCCATGCATAACACTTGTATCTTCTATCAATGTTTATTATGAGTATTTCTGTAAATTGCTGTGGCTCTGCAAAATCACCAGATGTTTTGGAAGCATAACAGTACTGAACACAACGCACCAATGTAAACTGAGATTTCTGGATATAAATATGAACTTTATCGAACAAAACATACATGTATTGTGTAACATGATGTCCTATGAGTCATCTGATGAAGATCATCAAAGGTTAGTGATTAATTTTATCTCTATTTCTGCTTTTTGTGACTCATCTCTTTGGCTGGAAAAATGGCTGTTTTTCTGTGACTAGGTGCTGACCTAACATAATCGTTTGGTGTGCTTTCGTCGTAAAGCCTTTTTGAAATCGGACACTGTGGTGTGATTAACAAGTTTCTTTAAAATGGTGTCAAATATGTTTGAGGAATTTTAATAATGAGATTTCTGTTTGAATTTGGCGCCCTGCACTTTCACTGGCTGTTGTCATATCAATCCCGTTAGTGTCTTAACTTCTTACAGCTGAAATCCCGCTAACAGCTCACAGACGGTAGGCAATTAAGGTCACAGTTGAAAAACTTAGGACACTAATGAGGCCTTTCTACTGACTCTGAAAAACATCAAAATAAAGATGCCCAAGGTCCCTGCTCATCTGCGTGAACGTGCCTTAGGAATGCTGCAAGGAGGCATGAGGACTGCAGATGTGGCCAGGGCAATAAATTGCAATGTCCGTACTGTGAGACGCCTAAGACAGCGCTACAGGGAGACAGGACAGACAGCTGATTGTCCTCGCAGTAGCAGACCACGTGTAACAGCACCTGCACAGGATTGGTACATCCGAACATCACACCTGTGGGACAGGTACAAGATAGCAACAACAATTGCCCGAGTTAAACCAGGAACGCACAATCCCTCTATTAGTGCTCAGACTGTCCGCAATAGGCTGAGAGAGGCTGGACTGAGGGCTTGTAGGCCTGTTGTAAGGCAGGTCCTCATCAGGCATCACCGGTAACAACGTCGCCTATGGGCACAAACCCACCATCGCTGGACCAGACAGGACTGGCAAAAGGTGCTCTTCACTGACGAGTCGCTGTTTTGTCTCACAAGGGGTCATGGTCAGCTTCACGTTTATCGTCAAAGGAATGAGGCCTGTACTCTGGAGCGGGATCGATTTGGAGGTGGAGGGTCCGTCATGGTCTGGGGCGGTGTGTCACAGCGTCATCGGACTGAGCTTGTTATCATTGCAGGCAATCTCAAAGCTGTGCGTTACAGGAAAGACATCCTCCTCCCTCGTGTGGTACCCTTCCTGCATCCTGACATGACCCTCCAGCATGATAATGTCACCAGCCATACTGCTCTTTCTGTGTGTGATTCCCTGCAAGACAGGAATGTCAGTGTTCTGCCATGGCCAGCGAAGAGCCCAGATCGAAATCCCATTGAGCAAGTCTGGGACCTGTTGGATCGGAGGGTGAGGGCTAGGGCCATTCCCCCCAGAAATGTCCAGGAACATGCAGGTGCCTTGGTGGAAGAGCGGGGTAACATCTCATAGCAAGAACTGGCAAATCTGGTGCAGTCCATGAGGAGGAGATGCACTGCAGTACTTAATACAGTTGGTGGCCACACCAGATACCGACTGTTACTTTTGATTTTGACCCCCCCCCAAACCCTTTGTTCAGGGACACATTATTCCATATCTGTTAGTCACATGTCTGTGGAAATTGTTCAGTCTATGTCCCAGTTGTTGAATAGTGTTAGGTTCATACAAATATTTACAAATGTTAAGTTTGCTGAAAATTAATGCAGTTGACAGCGACAGGACGTTTCTATTTTTGCTTAGTTTAGAATAATAGTGAAGACATCAAAACTATGAAATAACACATATGGAATCATGAAGTAACCAAAAAAGTGTTTGGGACTCTTCAAAGTAGCCACCCTTTGACTTGATGACAGCTTTGCACACTCTTGGAACTGCTATTTTCATGTCTCTCCAGAAATGTTCGATCGGGTTCAAGTCCAGGCTCATTCAGAGACTTGTCCCGAAGCCACTCCAGCGTTGTCTTGGCTGTGTGCTTAGGGTCGTTGTCCTGTTGGAAGGTGAACCTTCGCCCCAGTCTGAGGTCCTGAGTGGTCTGGAGCAGGTTTTCATCAAGGATCTCTCTGTACTTTGCTCCGTTCATCTTTCCCTCGATCCTGACTAGTCTCCCAGTCTCTGCCACTGAAAAACATCCCCACAGCATGATACCGCAACCCCCATGCTTCACAGTAGGGATGGTGCCAGGTTTCCTCCAGACGTTACGCTTGTCATTCAGGCCAAAGAGTTCAATCTTGGTTTCATCAGACCAGAGAATCTTGTTTCTCATGGTCTGAGAGTCTTTTGGTGCCTTTTGGAAAACTCCAAGCGGGCTGTCATGTGCCTTTTACTGAGGAGTGGCCACTCTACCATAAAGGCCTGATTGGTGGAGTGCTGCAGAGATGGTTGTCCTTCTGGAAGGTTCTCCCTTCTCCACAGAGGAACTCTAGAGCTCTGTCGGAGTGACCATCGGGTTCTTGGTCACCTCCCTGACCAAGGCCTTTCTCCTGATTGCTCCGTTTGGCCGGGTGGCCAGTTCTAGGAAGAGTTTTGGTGATTCCAGACTTCTTCCATTTAAGAATGATGGAGGCCACTGTGTTCTTGGGGACCTTCAATGCTGCAGACATTTTTTTGTACCCTTCCCCAGATCTGTGCCTCGACACAATCCTGTATTGGAGCTCTACGGACAATTCCTTCGACTTCATGGCTTGGTTTTAGTTCTGACACACACTGTCAACTGTGGGACCTTATAAAGACCAGTGTATGCCTTTCCAAATCATGTCCAATCAATTGAATTTACCATAGGGGGACTCCAATCAAGTTGTAGAAACATCTCAATTTCAAGTCTCATAGCAAAGGGTCTGAATAGGTGCATTTTATACATTTCTAAAAACCAGTTTTTGCTTTGTCACGAGGATTTATGTATTTTTTAAAACATGTTAGAATAAGGCTGCAACGTAACAAAATGTGGAAAAAGTCAAGGGGTCTGAATAGAATACTTTTCGAAGGCAATGTATATATAGAGACAGTGTATGTATGTGTGTGTGTGTAACATACACACACACACACACACACACACACACACACACACACACACACACACACACACACACACACACACACACACACACACACACACACACACACACACACACACACACACACACACACACACACACACACACACACACACACACACACACACACACACACACACACACACACACATACATACAGCGGGCTCCAAAATTACTGGCACCCCTGACTGGCAATGCACAAACAATACTTTAAAAAATATAAAAAATTATAATTATAGAGAAACTCAAAATACCAACATGTGAGAAATACTGTACTTATACTGTATTTTGTAACCAAAATCATACAATTATTTAATACAAAATAAATTGAACCAAAATCAAGGTTTCATAATTATTGGCACTCCTCATTTAGTACTTAGTGCAACCTCTGGCAAGGAAAAGGAAAACAGCATGGAGTCTTTTCCTGTAATGTTTGACAAGGTTAAGGAACACATTTGGAGGGGTTTTGGACCATTCCTCTATTCAGATCCTTTCAAGATCCTTCACATTCTTGGGTTTGTGCTTATCAACTGCCCTCTTCCACTCAGCCCACAGGTTTTCGATTGGATTGAGGTCCGGCAACTGAGATGGCCATGGCAGAACATTGATTTTGTTGTCACAGAACCATTTCTGTGTGGATCTTGTATGTTTTGGGTCATTGTCTTGTTGGAAAGTCCACCTACGGCCAAGTCCCAGCCTTCTGGCAGAGGCAACCAGATTGTCAGCCAAAATTGCCTGATACTTGGTGGAATTCATTATGCCATCAATCTTAACCAGTGCCCCTGGACCTCTGGAATTAAAACAGCCCCAAAACATCACTGATCCCCCTCTATATTTCACCGTGGGAATGAGGTGCCTCTCCTTGTATACATCTCTGTTTCGACGCCAAACATGCTGATGCTGTATCTGACCAAAACGTTTAATTTTGGTCTCATCTGACCAGAGCACCTTCTTCCAGTCATAATTGAAAGGACGTTTGGCAAACTCCAAGTGCTTGCGTCTGTGTCTTGTGGTCAGAAAGGGCTTTCTTCTGGCAACCCTTCCAAAGAGCCTGTGGTTGTGGCGTCTAATGGTGCTTTCTGAAACCTGGTGACCCCAAGACGCCACCAAGGCCTGCAATTCTTTTATAGTGATTCTTGGGGATTTTGTTGCTTCTCTCACCATCCTCCTCCCTATCCTGGGGGGAAAAATGCATTTGCGTCCTCTACCCATGAGGTTTTCAACTGTTCCATATCTTTTGCATTTAACAATTGCCCTGACAGTGCTCAATACCTTGACTGTTGTCCTTAAGCCATTTTGCCACAACTTTGGAAGTATGCTTGGGGTCATTGTCCATTTGGAAGACTCATTTGCGACCAAGCTTTAACTTCCTGACTGATGTCTTGAGATGTTGCTTCAATATATCAACATCATTTAACTCCCTCATGATGCCATCTATTTTGTGAAGTGCACCAGTCCCTCCTGCAGCAAAGCACCTCCACAACATGATGCTGCCACCCCTGTCTTTCACGGTTGGGATGGAGTTCTTCGGCTTGCAAGCTTCCCCCTTTTTCCTCCAAACATAACGATGGTCATTATGGCCAAACAGTTATATTTTTGTTTCAACAGACCAGAGGACATTTCTCCAAAAAGTACGATCTTTGTCCCCATGTGCAGTTGCAAACCGTAGTCTGGCTTTTTTGGGATGTTTTGGAGCAGTGGCTTCTTCCTTGCTGAGCGGCCTTTCATGTTATGTCTATGCTGTACTGTGGACATAAATACTTTTGTACCGGTTTCCTCCAGCATTTTCAGAAGGTCCTTTGCTGTTGTTCCGGGATTGATTTGCACTTTTCGCACCAAAGTGCATTCATTTCTAGGAGACATAACGCGTCTCCTTCCTGAGCGGTATGACGGCTGCGTGGTCCCATGATGTTTATACTTGCGTACTATTGTTTGTACAGATGAACGTGGTACGCTCAGGCATTTGGAAATTGCTTCCAAGGATGAACCAGACTTGTGGTGGTCTACATTTTTTGTTGTTGTGATGTCTTGGCTGATTTCTTTTGATTTTCCCATGATGTCAAGAGAAGAGGCACTGAGTTTGAAGGTAGGCCTCGAAATACATTCACAGGTACACCTCCAATTGACTCAAATTATGTCAATTAGCCTATCAGAAGCTTCTAAAGCCATGACATAATTTTCTGGAATTTTCCAAGCTCTTTAAAGGCACTGTCAACTTAGTGTATGTAAACTTCTGACCCACTGGAATTGTGATACAGTGAATTTTAAGTGAAATAATCTGTCTAAACAATTGTTGGAAACATTACTTGTGTCATGCACAAAGTAGATATCCTAACCGACTTGCCAAAACTATAGTTTGTTAACAAGAAATGTGTGGAGTGGTTGAAACACTAGTTTTAATGACTCCAACCTAAATGTATGTAAACTTCCAACTTCAACTGTATGTATGTATATATATACACACACACACACACACACACGTATACATATACACACATATTTATATATACACATATATAGAGTGAGAGTATAGAGGGAGAATAGAGAGAGTATTGATGAGAGAGTATAAAGAAAGAGTACAGAGTGAGAATAGAGAGTAGAGAGAGAGTATAGAGAGAGAGTAGAGAGAGAGTATAGAGAGAGAGTAGAGAGAGTATAGAGAGAGAGTAGAGAGAGTATAGAGAGAGAGTAGAGAGAGTATAGAGAGAGAGTTGAGAGAGTATAGAGAGAGAGTTGAGAGAGTATAGAGAGAGAGTTGAGAGAGTATAGAGAGAGAGTTGAGAGAGTATAGAGAGAGAGTTGAGAGAGTATAGAGAGAGAGTTGAGAGAGTATAGAGAGAGAGTTGAGAGAGTATAGAGAGAGAGTTGAGAGAGTATAGAGAGAGAGTTGAGAGAGTATAGAGAGAGAGTTGAGAGAGTATAGAGAGAGTTGAGAGAGTATAGAGAGAGTTGAGAGAGTAGAGAGAGAGAGTTGAGAGAGTAGAGAGAGAGAGTTGAGAGAGTAGAGAGAGAGTATAGAGAGAGTAGAGAGAGAGTATAGAGAGAGTAGAGAGAGAGTATAGAGAGAGTAGAGAGAGAGTAGAGAGAGAGTAGAGAGAGAGTATAGAGAGAGAGTATAGAGAGAGTAGAGAGAGAGCATATAGAGACTTAATGAAATAAAGAAACAGACTCACAGGTATACCCATCCCAGGAGCCTCTAGGATACAGAAGTCCTCGTTGTCCTCTGAACCATCAGAGCCCTCCTCTGACATCATATCCACTTGCACCTCAGTGGCTGTCGCCACCAGTCTGTCAAGCTTGGACTCCTCCCCCTCAATGACAACTGGTGGGCGGAGCTTAGGGGCCTCCCCAGGAAACAGGTAGACTGAGACAGGTGAGCCCCGCGGGACAGTGGGAGATCCTAGACATAGAAATGTTAATTTAGAAGACTCCATTTTTACAGTGAAAAGTAATATGCATTAGAAATGGGAAATACACACAGGAATAGCTAATGGCATCCATTTCATCTATCAAATGTACAGAAGGGATTTATAATTGGAGATATTTTACTACACTATCATTTAATACCCCCGTTTTACCTGAGTCCATATCCTCATCTGGATTGCTCCTCTCTGTGTCAATCAAAGCATCAAGGAGATCATACTGATTGATCTCAGCAGTCTCAGCTGGAGGGCAGGGTGGCAAGGAGGCGGGACTTTCTGACAACTAAAACAAGTCACATATAGACAGACAACAGATAGTTGAGGTTCAGATAGGCTCCTTTCCAGTCGCTCCAGTTTCATTTTCTTCAGTTGTTCTCACACAACGTTTATCTGAACAAACATACAACATCTGTTCCAGACCTTAAAGAAGGTAATATTATACTAGTTTACTAGTCTATTGGTCTACTGGCCTGTCTGTCTTACCGGTAGCTTCTGTCCAGCGATCTCAGTCGGTGATGTGTGTCGGGGGGGCGGGTGCAGGTCTCCCTGGGACACCAGGTACTGCAGCATGTTGACCAGGGCAGCACAGGAGTCAGCACAGGTGTGGAGGTGGACCACGTTGTTGGAGCAACGCAGCTCAAACAGAGGTTGGGACTAGGGGAAGAGACCGAGAGGAGGTGAGGGGATTGGAATAGAAATCAAATAACATTGTCACATGCGCCAAAAACAACTGGTGTACACTTTACCGTGAAATACTTTCTTACATGCAGTGGTAGAAAAAGTACCCAATTGTCATAATTGAGTAAAAGTAAAGATACCTTAAAAGAAAATGACTCAAGTAAAAGTGAAAGTCCCCCAGTAAAATAATACTTGAGTAAAAGTAAAATAATTTTGTTTTAAATATACTTAAGTATCAAAAGTAAAAGTATTAATAATTTCAAATTGCTTATATTAAGCAAACCAAACGGCACACTACAGCACGCAGACATCATTTACAAACAAAGCATTTGTGTTTAGTGAGTCCTCCAGAAGCAGTAATAAGTATGTGTATTGCACCATTTCCCTGTCCTGCTAAGCATTCAAAATGTAGCGAGTACTTTGGGTGTCAGGGAAAATGTATGGAGTAAAAAGTACATTACTTTATTTAGCAATGTAGTGAAGTAAAAGTAGTCAAAAATATAAATAGTAAATGAAAGTACAGATACCCCAAAAAACGACTTAAGTAGTACTTTAAAGTATTACTTAAGTACTTTACACCACTGCTTAAGGGCCCTTTCCAATGATGCAGTTCGTTAATAATGATACAAACAAAATAGTAACATGGAACAGGAATAAAATGCACATATATGGAGCTATATACCAGAAGTACAAGATCAATGTGGAGCTATATACAGGGAGTGCCAGATCAATGTGGAGCTATATACCAGAAGTACCAGATCAATGTGGAGCTATATACCAGAAGTACCAGATCAATGTGGAGCTATATACCAGAAGTACCAGATCAATGTGGAGCTATATACCAGAAGTACCAGATCAATGTGGAGCTATTGTGGAGCTATATACAGGGAGTGCCAGATCAATGTGGAACTATATACCATAAGTACCAGATCAATGTGGAGCTATATACAGGGAGTGCCAGATCAATGTGGAGCTATATACCAGAAGTACCAGATCAATGTGGAGCTATATACAGGGAGTGCCAGATCAATGTGGAGCTATATACCAGAAGTACCAGATCAATGTGGAGCTATATACAGGGAGTGCCAGATCAATGTGGAGCTATATACCAGAAGTACCAGATCAATGTGGAGCTATATACCAGAAGTACCAGATCAATGTGGAGCTATATACCAGAAGTACCAGATCAATGTGGAGCTATTGTGGAGCTATATACAGGGAGTACCAGATCAATGTGGAGCTATATACAAGGAGTACCAGTACCAGATCAATGTGCAAGTATATACAGGGAGTACCAGTACCAGATCAATGTGGAGCTATATACAGGGAGTACCAGTACCAGACCAATGTGCAGCTATATACAGGGAGTACCAGACCAATGTGCAGCTATATACAGGAAGTACCAGATCAATGTGGAGCTATATACAGGAAGTACAGAAGAAGATCAATGTGCAGCTATACAAGTATATGCTGAGCTATAAACAGGGAGTACCAGTACCAGATCAATGTGGAGCTATATACAGGGAGTACCAGTAACAGATCAATGAGGAGCTACACTTCCATTCAAAAGTTTGGGGTTACTTCTAAATGTCCTTGTTTTTGAAAGAGAAGCCCATTTCTAGTCCATTAAAATAACATAAAATTGATCAGAAATACAGTGTAGACATTGTTAATGTTGTAAATGACTATTGTAGCTGGAAACGACTCTGGGATGCTGGCCTTCTAGGCAGAGTTCCTCTGTTCAGTGTCTGTTCTTTGGCCATCTTAATATTTTAATTGGCCAGTCGGAGATATGGCTTTTTCTTTGCAACTCTGCCTAAAAGGCCAGCATCCCGGAGTCGCCTCTTCACTGTTGACATTGAGACGGGTGTTTTGCGGGTACTATTTCATGAAGCTGCCAGTTGAGGACTTGTGAGGCGTCTTTCTCAAACTAGACACTAATGTACTTGTCCTCTGGCTCAGTTGTGCACCGGGGCCTCCCACTCATCTTTTTATTCTGGTTAGAGCCAGTTTGCGCTGTTCTGTGAAGGGAGTAGTACACAGCGTTGTACGAGATCTTCAGTTTCTTGGCAATTTCTCACATGGAATAGACTTCATTTCTCAGAACAAGAATAGACTGACGAGTTTCAGAAGAAAGTTCTTTATTTCTGGCCATTTTGAGCCTGAAATTGAACACACAAATGCTGATTCTCCAGATACTCAACTAGTCTAAAGGCGGCCCGTTTTATTGCTTCTTTAAATCAGGACAACAGTTTTCAGCTGTGCTAACATAATTGCAAAAAGGTTTTGTAATGATCAATTAACCTTTTAAAAATGATAAACTTGGATTAGCTAACACAACGTGCCATTGGAACACAGAAGTGATCCTTGCTGATAATGGGCCTCTGTACGCCTATGTAGATATTCCATTAAAAATGAACCGTTTCCAGCTACAATAGTCATTTACAACATTAACAATGTCTACACTTTATTTTCAGATCAATTTTATGTTATTTTAAATGGACAAAAAAATAAGCCTTTCTTTCAAAAACAAGGACATTTCTTAGCGACCCCTAACTTTTGAACGGTAGTGTATATACAGGGAGTACCAGTACCAGATCAATGTGGAGCTATATACAGGGAGTACCAGTACCAGATCAATGTGCAGAGGTACTAGGTATTTAAGGTGGATATGTACATGAAGGCAGGGTAAAGTGACTAGGCATCAGGATAGATAATAATAAGAGTAAGTTAAGAACAGAGCAGCACCAGCAAATGATGAGTGTAAAAGTGTGTGTAATATGTATAGTAGAAGTCGGAAGTTTACATACACCTTAGCCAAATACATTTAAACTCAGTTTTTCACAATTCCTCACATTTAATCCTAGTAGAAATTCCCTGTCTTAGGTCAGTTAGGATCACCACTTTATTTTAAGAATGTGGAATGTCAGAATAATAGTAGAGAGAATGATTTATTTCAGTCTTTATTTCTTTCATCACGTTCCCAGTGGGTCAGAAGTTTACATACACTCAATTAGTATTTGGTAGCATTGCCTTTAAATTGTTTAACTTGGGTCAAACGTTTCGGGTAGCCTTCCACAAGCTTCCCACAATAAGTTGGGTGAATTTTGGCCCATTCCTCCTCACAGTGCTGGTGTAACGGAGTCAGGTTTGTAGGTCTCCTTGCTCGCACACGCATTTTCAGTTCTGCCAACAAATTTTCTATACGATTGAGGTCAGGGCTTTGTTTTGGCCACGCCATTACCTTGACTTTGTTGTCCTTAAGCAATTTTGCCACAACTTTGGAAGTATGCTTGGGGTCATTGTCCATTTGGAAGACTCATTTGCGACCAAGCTTTAACTTCCCTCATGATGCCATCTATTTTGTGAAGTGCACCAGTCCCTCCTGCAGCAAAGCACCCCCACAACATGATGCTGCCACACCCATCCTTCACGGTTGGGATGGTGTTCTTCGGCTACCCGTTTCCTCCAGCATCTTCACAAGGTCCTTTGCTGTTTTTCTGGGATTGATTTGCACTTTTCGCACCAAAATACGTTCATCTCGAGGAGACAGAACGCGTCTCCTTCCTGAGCGGTATGACGGCTGCGTGGACCTATGGTGTTTATACTTGCATACTATTGTTTGTACAGATGAACGTGGTACCTTCAGGATTTTGTAAATTGCTCCAAAGGATGAACCAATTTTTTTATCTGAGGTCTTGGCTGATTTCTTTTGATTTTCCCATGATGTCAAGCAAAGAGGCACTGAGTTTGAAGGTAGGCCTTGAAATACATCCACAGGTACACCTCCAATTGACTCCAATTGAAATTATGTCAATAAGCCTATCAGAAGCTTCTAAAGCCATGACAATTTTCTGGAATTTTCCAAGCTGTTTTTAAGCACAGTCAACTTAGTGTATGTCAACTTCTGACCCACTGGAATTGTGATACAGTGAGTTATAAGTGAAATAATCTGTCTGTAAACAATTGTTGGAAAAATTACTTGTGTCATCTACTTTGTGCATGTCCTAACCAACTTGCCAAAACTATAGTTTGTTAACGAGACATTTGTGGAGTGGTTGAAAAACTAGTTTTAATGACGCCAACCTAAGTCTATGTAAACTTCTAACTTCAACTGTATGTGTATTTGTGTTGTGTCGGATGGCAGGGAGCTTGGCCCAAGTGATGTACTGGGCTGTCCGCACCACCCTCTGTAGCTCTTTGCAGTCAAGGGTGGTGCATTTACCATACCAAGCGGTGATGGAGCCAGTCAAGATGCTCGATGGTGCAGCTGTAGAACATTTTGAGAATCCGAGGGCCCATGCCAAATCTTTTCAGCCTCCAGAGGGGGATGAGGCACTGACGTGCCCGGTGAGTGTGGACCATGTCAAGTTCTTAGTGATGTGGAAGCCAAGGAACTTAAGCTCTCGACCTGCTCCACAACAGCCCTGTCGATGTGGATGGGGTTCTCCCCTCTTTTTCCTGTAGTCCACAATCAGCTCCTTGGTCTTGCTGACGTCGAGGGAGATTTTTTTGTCCCAGCACCAAACTGCAAAGTCTCTGACCTCCTCCCTGTTGGCTGTCTCATCGCCATCGCTGATCAGGCCTAACACCTTTGTGTTGTCAGCAAACTTGATGGTGTTGGAGTTCTACGTAGCCACACAGTCATGGGTGAACAGGGAGTACAGAAGGGGACTAAGTACACACCCCTGAGGGGCCTCCGTGTTGAGGGTCAGTGTGGCAGAGGTGTTGTTTCCTACCCTCACCACCTGGGGTTGGCCCATCAGGAAGTCCAGGATCCAGTTGCAGAGGGAGAGGTTTAGTTCCAGGATTCCAGGGTCCCTAGCTTGGTGATGACCTTGGAGGGGACTATAGTGTTGAATGCTGAGCCATAGTCTATGAACAGGATTCTCACAGTTATTTCCCCTCTTGTCAAGGTGGGCCGTGTGAAGTGCAATTGAGATTGCATCATCTGGGGATCTGTTGGGGCAGTATGCGAATTGGAGTGGGTCTAGGGCAGGCCTGGGAAATTATTTTCCATGGAGGGCCACATTAGAATATATTTCTGCCATCGTGGGCCAGAATCATATTACAGGATTATACATCATGTGTATGACTATGTTGACAGATATATCTACTGTAAATCATGTCCAGATATGCTACTTATTTTACTTTTTTAACATGCACAGAAATAAACCACATCCATGTTCTCCTTTTGGTAGGTATTTTCATTATTAAACATGCAATGAACTACACGGAGGGAAAAGTACACTGTGCATTCAGCACCACGGACAGAACTCTTGTTAACAGGTATGCACAAAAACACAAGAGAGAGAGCTCAACATTACATTTAAAATCACTCAATCAGTATGAGGAGTGAAGTCTGATGGGCATTGACTAGAGCAGTGAAGGTATAGTTTCTGATGTCGCTATGCGCAGGATTGCTGAGAGGTGAGAGTCAGTAAGAGATGATCTGTGCCTTGACTTATATTTCATCACTGAAAATGTCTGTTCACATACATAGGTTGAACCAAACATCTTCTGAACATAACTCCTAATCTTTGGAAAGTTTTGTTCATCAAGAGATGCATAGAACCTCGTCAGTGACATTGTTTTGAATAGTTCTCCAAGCATCAGACTGAAGATCGAGAAGCTCAAGTTGCAGGTCAGTGGGAGCGTTATCCACATTGAAGGTGAAAGGAGAGGAAACCAACAGCATGTCATTTTCCAACACTTTGAAATCCTCAAAACGACGAGAAAACTCACCGTTCAAAGCAAGCAGCAGCGATGTATACTTCTCCCGCTGGTCATCTGATAGGGAACAGACTAGTAGTGTCGGAAGATGGGTGAGATTGTCGGCTTCTACTTGGCAGGTCAGGAGGAGTAATTTTCCCCTGAAGGCTTTGACAAGGCTGTACATTTGATGTGCAATAAAGGCCCTTCCCTTGTAGTTTAGAATTCAGTTCATTCATGAGGGCCATGATGTCCACGGTGAAGGCAAAATCAGCCAACCATTCTTTATCTTGCAGTTGAGGGATATCCACATTTTTTCCCCTTTCATTTGCAAAAACTCAGCAATCTCCGACTTCAGGTCCCACACCCTTTTAAGCACCTTCGCCATCTCACGTTTGTGTGGTAGGGGAGATCTGATTGACCCGACTCGGTCTCACTGTTAGAAGAGAGAAACTGCCTGTGGTTTAAAAAAAATTATCTTATGAAGTTTACCACTTCAGTGACTGTATCCACAACATGGCTCATTTTCAGAACACATTTACAGAGCACCTGCTCATGAATATTGCAATGCAGGAAAATAATTGTCTGATCCTGGTTCAGCTCATCTACTTGATCTTGTATCCTTTTCAAAAGGACAATTTTTTCCCCTGTCAAGTTTGGGCACCCATCAGTGGTCACACTGGATAACTTTTCAAAACTCAGTCCCAGCTTTGCCACACACTTATTAACCTCCTCCAATGAATCTTTCCCTATGGTTGTGCTCTTCATTGACTGCACTGAAGCAAGCTCCTCTGTAATTTCAAAGTCTGGGATTATGCCTCGTAAGAATATCATCAACTGCGCCGTGTCACGTGCATCACTGCTCTCATCCAGGGCCAAGGAGAGATAGGTGAAATCCTTTACCTTGTCTTTCAACTGTTCCATATTCTCTGCGATGTCCTCAACACGCCGTGTCACTGTTGGCCTTGACAGGGAAACACTTTCAAACAGCTCTTTCTTGTCGGGGCAAAGTATTGCTGCAGAGTCAATTAAACATTCTTGAATGAATTCACCCTCAGCGAATAGCATGCTATGTTTAGCAATTTTGTGGGACAGTACATAGAAAGGTCTCGCAATTCCGTCGTTTGCTGAATGCAGTTTTGTGAAAAGTCCTTGCTGCTTTTGCAACTGAGAAAGCAACTCTTTCGATGCACTTGCCCTCTGCTCAGAAGACATATTCCTCTGCATGCTTCGTCTGGAAGTGTCAGGACAAGTTGTCTTTCAAGACAGCGATGCTCTCTTTGCACACAGCTTTCCCTGATAGCTCAAAGAAATATTTCAATGTCCACTCTTGCTGGAACACCCTACATTCATGGACTACTTTCCTTTTCTTTGAAAAACTCATTTTTGCACAATTTCTAGCTAGCTACTGTTTGTAACTGTCACGTGTGTGTCAGCCTGTCAGTCACAGTCTATCCTCGTGCAGTTGTTATTTATACGTGCCTTCAAAATAAATGTCCCACAAGCGGTGGGAGTTAAATCATTGCACAAAGGCGACTACTTATTGGCCTTTTAATTTGAATAACAAATACGTTTTTCAAAACTTTACTAATCGCAAATTCTTTGTGATTTGAGCATGATTCCTTGGGCCGTATTGAAATTAGGTCGCGGGCCACATACAGCTACTCGGGCCGGCCTTTGCCCAGGACTGGTCTAGTGTAGATGTGTGTCATGAACAGCCTTTCAAAGCACTTCATAATTACAGATGTGAGTGCTACAGGGCGATAGTCATTTAGGTAGGTTACCTTGGAGCTCTTGGGAACAGGGACAATGGTGGTCAGGTTGAAACATGTTGGTATTAAAGACTGGGACAAGGAGAGATTCAAAATGCCCGTGAAGGCCCTCCCAAGTGGTGCAGCAGTCTAAGGCACTGCATTGCTTGAGGCGTCACTACAGACCCAGCTTCAATTCTAGGCTGTGTCACAACCGGCCGTGACCGGGAGTTCCATAGTGCGCACAATTGGCCCAGCGTCGTCTGGGTTAGGCGGGGGGCTTAACTTGGCTCCTCGCGCTCTAGAGACTCCTTAAGGCGGGCCGGGCGCCTGCAGGCTGACTCCTTGGTGCAGCGGGCGGGTGTTAAGAAGCGCGGTTTGGCTGGTTATGTTTCTGAGGGTGCATGACTTGACCTTCGCCTCTCCTGAGACCGTTGGGGACTTGCAGTGATGAGACAAGATCGGAATTGGATATCACGAGAAAAAAGTGGTAAAAAAATAGAAAGACAACAAAAAATTAAATAAAAATCGATCTAAATAAATGTCCATGAATCACTTGCCAGCTGGTCTGCGCATGCTTTGACAACGCAACCTCGTATTCCATCTTGCCCGGCGGCGATACTCAGTGTTGTATTCCTCGAAGCTAGCAAGTAGCCTAGTGGTTAGAGCGTTGGGCCAGTAACCGAAAGGTTGCTGGATTGAATTCCCGAGCTGACAAGGTAAAAATCTGTCATTCTGAACAAGGCAGTTCACACACTGTTCCCCGGTAGGTTCCCCATGGACCTCTCGGTCGCGGCCGGCTGCGACAGAGCCTGGACTCGAACCCAGAATCTCTGGGGCACAGCTAGCACTGCAGTGCCTTAGACCACTGCGCCACCCGGGAGGCCCTGTAATCCATCGTTTTTGGTTTGGATACGTTCTTAGTCACTGCGGGGACAACATCGTCTTTGCACTTATTGATGTAGCCTGTGACTTGTTGTAAACTCCTCAATGCTATCCAATCACTTCTGTATTGAGCGCATCACTGAAATGGAGTCATGGTCAGATTTGCCAAAGGGATGACGAGGGAGGGCCAAGTATGCGTTTCTCTGGGTAGAATAAAAGTGGTCTGGAGTTTTAGCGCCCCTAGTGGCACAGGAGACGTTGGTAGAAGCGAGGTAGGATGGTTTTAATTCTCCCCACATTAAAGTCTCTGTCCACCAGAAACGCTGACTCTGGGTGAGCGGTTTCTTGTTTGTTTATGGCCCCATACAGTTTGTTGAGTGCCAGAGTGGTGTTTGCTAGGGGCATGATGTGGACAGCCGTGATAATTACATTTACATTTAAGTCATTTAGCAGACGCTCTTATCCAGAGCGACTTACAAATTGGAAAGTTCATACATATTCATCCTGGTCCCCCCGTGGGAATTGAACCCTGGTCCCCCCGTGGGAATTGAACCCACAACCCTGGCGTTGCAAGCGCCATGCTCTACCAACTGAGCCACACGGGACCTACGAATGATTACGAATGAGAACTCTTGGTAGATAAAAGGTTCTGCAGCTTACCATGAGGTATTCTATATCAAGTGAACAAAAGTTTGAGTTTCCTTCCCACTGGAAGCAGTACACAAGTTGTTATTTATGAGCAAAAACACTCCTTTCGACTTCCCCGAAGGCGCCGTCCGATCCTACCGCTGCATGGAGAATCCACAGAGTACTACGTGCATTGCGTCATCATCCAGCCACGTTTCAGTAAGACATAATATTGCAGCTTTTCAAGTCTCCCTGATAGGAGACTCCCTGATAGGAGACTCCCTGATATAGGAGACTCCCTGATATAGGAGACTCCCTGATATAGGAGACTCCCTGATATAGGAGACTCCCTGATATAGGAGACTCCCTGATATAGGAGACTCCCTGATATAGGAGACTCCCTGATATAGGAGACTCCCTGATATAGGAGACTCTCAAAAAAAAGCTCATACGTCTTATTCACGAGAGACTGGACATTTGCCAATAGAATGGAGGGGAGCGCCATTCGGTTCTCTCTTCACCTCAATTTCACCAGGACTCCTGCATTGTTTTGGTGGCTTATGGAACAAAGGAATAGGGTCTGGTATGAACAGTGGAACAGCTGTGGTAGTTGAAGTTGTATTTGAAGTCGAAATCGAGGTTACTAACTGTCGAAATCGAGGTTACTAACTGTCGATCTGATGTCCACAAGCATTTCGCTACACCCGCAAGAACGTCTGCTAAATATGTGTATGTGAATATTAACATTTGATATGTGATAGTATGAACTTTTTGTACAAAGATAAACAAAATAAAAGTAACTAATTAGCAACGTTCGGTTAGAACTCGTAAGATGTCACCCTTCTCCGTTGAGCGTCATCTCGCTGGCGAGGAGAAGAGGTAAGAAGAACTAAAGAGACTGTAGATTTGAGACTGACAGTCTCTCAAGTTCAAACACACCGACAGATGTGTAATGACATAAAATTGTCAGGCTAAGAACTTACCAGTTTCCCTATATCACTGCCTTTCCATGTGGTGATGGCCAGCTCCAGCAGATCAATGTCCAGAACACACACATAGTCTGAGGAGAGAAAGAGCGAGAGAGAGAAAGCGTTAGAACTGCAAACACACTCAGATGTAGATGTACACACACACAGTACAGTTAATTATGTGTCATACCTCGTCTCAGGTCCACTACGTCACTTTCACACTTATCAGAGAGAAACAAGGCAGAATCATCCAGGATAAACCTGAGGAGGAAATACCATCACAAACTTCAATAGCCAACTATTAGGTTATTCCTAACCCCCCCGTCCCCATATCCCTCCTGCAATTCTACACATTTCTAATTAAAACATTTTTTGTCACATGCGCTAAGTACCGTGAAATGCTTACTTACGAGCCCTCAACCTAACAATGCAGTTAAAGAAATAGAGTTAAGAAAATATTTACTAAATAAAAAGTAACACAATAAAATGAGGCTATATACAGGGGTACTGGTACCGAGTCAATGTGCGGGGGTACAGGTCAGTCGAGGTCATTTGTACATGTAGGTAGGAGTAAAGTGACTTTGCATAGATAATAAAAACAGTGATTAGCAGCAGTGTAATGTAAATAGTCCGGGTAGCCATTTGATTAGCTGTTCAGGAGACTTATGGTTTGGGAGTAGCTGTTGTTAAGGAGCCTTTTGGACCTAGACTTGACGCTCTGGTAACGCTTGCCGTGCGGTAGCAAAGAGAACAGTCTATGACTTGGGTAACTGGAGTCTTTGACAATTTTTTGGCCTTCCTCTGACACCGCCTTGTATATAGGTCCTGTGCTTGGTCCCAGTGATGTACTGGGCCGTACGCACTACCCTCTGTAACGCCTTACAGTCAGATCCCGAGCAGTTGCCATACCAGGCGATGCAACCTGTCAGATGCTCTCGATGGTGCAGCTGTGGAACTTTATCTGGGGACCCATGACAAATGTTTTTTTTCTCCTGAGGGGGCACGTGTTGTCATGCCGTCTTCATGGCTGTCTTGGTGTGTTTGGACCACAAACTTGAAACTCTTGACCAGCCCCACTACAGCCCTGTTGATGTGAATGGGGGCATGTTCGGCCCTCCTTTTCCTGTAGTCCACGATCAGCTCCTTTGTCTTGCTCAAATTGAGGGAGAGGTTGTTGTCCTGGCACCACACTGCCAGGTCTCTGACCTCCTCCCTATAGGCTGTCTCATCATTGTCGGTGATCAGGATTACCACTGTTGTGTCGTCAGCAAACATAAAGATGGTGTTGGAATCGTGCTTGGCCACGCAGTTGTGGGTAAACAGGGTGTACAGGAGAGGACTAAGCACAAACTCCTGAGAGGACTCCGTGTTGAGGATCAGCGCTCGCAGATGTGTTGTTGCCTATCCTTACCACCTGGGGGCGGCCCGTCAGGAGGTCCAGGATCCAGTTGCAGAGGTGTTTAACTTAGTTTTCTTGGACACAGGGACTATGGTGGTCTGCTTGAAACATGTAGGTATTACAGACTCGGTCAGGGAGAGGTTGAAAATATCAGTGAAGACACCAATTGGTCCACGCACGTCTGAGTACACGTCCCGGTATTCCGTCTGGCCCCGCAGCCTTGTGAATATTGACCTGTTTAAAAAGTCTTGCTCACATCGGCTACGGAGAGCGTGATCACACAGTCATCCGGAACAGCTGATGCTCTCATGAATGCTTCAGTGTTGCTTGCCTCGAAGCGAGCATAAAAAGTAATTTAGCTTGTCTGGTAGGCTTGCGTCACTGCCACATCCTGCGAGCATCAGAGCCGGTGTAGTAGGATTCAATCTTAGTCCTGTATTAACGCTATGCCTGTTTGATGGTTCGTCTGAGGGCAGGATTTCTTATAAGCGTCCGGATTAGTGTCTCAGTCATTGAAAGCGGCAGCTCTAGCCTTTAATTCTTTGCAGATGCTGCCTGTAACCCATTCATTCTGGTTGGGATACGTATGTACGGTCACTGTCGATGCACTTATTGATGAAGCCAGTGACTGAGGTGGTATACTCCTCAATGCCATTGGATGAATCACGGAACATATTAAAACAGTCCTGTAGCGTAGCATCTATGTCATCTGACAACGTCCGTATTTGAGCGAGTCACTGGTACTTCCTGCTTTAGTTTTTGCTTGTAAGCAGGAATCAGGAGGATAGAATTATGGTCAGATTTTCCAAATGGAGGGCGAGGGAGAGCTTTGTTTGCGTCTGTGTGTGGAGTAAAGATGGTCGAGAGTTTTTTCCCCCTCTGGCTGCACATGTGACAAGCTGGTAGAAATTAGGTAAAACAAATTTAAGTTTGCCTGCATTAAAGTCCCCAGCCACTAGGAGCGGCGCCTCTGGATGAGCATTTCCTTGTGTACTTATGGCCTTATACAGCTCGTTGAGTGCGGTCTTAGTGCCAGCATCGGTTTGCGGTGGTAAATAGACAGATAGGAAAACTTTGGATGAAAACTCTCTTGGTAGATAGTGTGGTCTACAGCTTTCATCAAGTACTCTACCTCAGGCAAGCAATACCATTTTTGCAGCTAACTGATGATCAATGGGTCCCAACCCAGTCAGTAATTCAAGCATGCTTACTCCAAGTTTAGATAGGCCATCAGTTAGTCTAGCAGCCAGCTAATTAAGTGACTGCTGATACACAACCAAATTTCAAAATTGTGCCTTGTGTATTCTATTATTTTAACTCTCAATAGTAAGTTGAGACCCCGACTGAGTTCCAAAAAATATAGATTATTTATTTTAATTGGGCTTACAAAAAGGGGGGCCATGTTGCCCATTTATGAACTAAAGGAAGAACATATTTTGAGGTTCACTGTTACTGTACCTGAGGTGAAAGGTGGCCGTGTCTACTATGATGTTACTGGAGAGAGAGAAGGATTCTGCTGTGAACAACACCCTCAATGGAAGATACAGGGGCCTGAAAGACAGAAAGAGACCAAGAAGGGGAGAGAAGGGAGAAGTGAAAAATAATTATGTTAATAATGTATTATCTTCCTTTGTCCACAAATCTAAATCTGGTGTGTGTGTGTGTACCTGTAGTCCACGACGCAGGTAGCCAGGTGTGTGTGTAGGACGGTAATAACTACAGGAGATGTGTAGCCCAGGATCGGGTCATCAATGACATCCAAAAAATCAACCAGCTGTCATGAAGAAAAACAGACTAATCAACAAGACTCACTAACCAAACACACACCCACACAGTCAAATCATGTTAGGTGCCTGAAGCATCTCAGATTTAGTATTTATTAGGATCCCCCCATACCTGTTCGTGCCAGCTGTGATTGGTCTGTGCCATGCGATGTCGCATAGTGGCACCATGGAGACGAAGGGCAACCAGAAACTCCTATAAAACACACAGAGAATTAAGTTAATGATATTTCTTACGCTTTCTTCATCATAAGCACAGCTAACCTACAAGCACAATCAAAAGGTGATATTTCATTCAAAAAATAAATTAGAAGATTTGCGTGTTACCTTGACATTCTTCTGAGGGTCCAGGGTGACTTTGATGGCTGTGGATAACATCTGGACCTCAGTCTCCCTGCCACTCACACTGCTCAGCCCCACCTCTGTGGGGTAAATGGTAAGGTCTAGATGCCCTGGGGGAGTGAAGCTGGGCATTTCCAACCGCCCGGGGACAGGGGAGTCCTTCACTACAGCTGTGAGAGGTAGGACAAGGGTTAGTGGCCAGAAAGGAAAAGCGCTATCAGTCATTTAGAAGAGATTAGCTCATGACTAAAATCTACATGATAACACAGGGATTATCACACATGATTAGGTAGGTACTACCAGACCTAAACCCTGGTATCACACAGTCATTCCATTCACCTTTGTGGTGGAGCTCCACCCTCCTGCTCTCCAGGCACAGGAAGCTGAGATGGGGGTTATTCTGATGCTGCGCCACACTGAACATCTTCCCCCCTTCCAGGTCCAATAGGAGCTCACCGTGACACCGGTCCTCCGGACTTCCCGTCTCTCCCTGCAGGAGACGAGAAACAGAAAACCATGTATTTAAGCAAGTGTCTTCTTTAGAAGCATCATAGTACATATACATTCAATCATTCCATTTTTGTAATACAAATTCCAAGCTATTGAATTCAAATTACATTTATATTTGCTCTAATATCGCTCATTCAAGCAGTAAGGTCCAGTCAGGAATTGAACCAGGATCCAAAATCTCTCCAGTCTATATCCCTAGTTAACCATTGTAAGATGTAGCTGGTTCATCAATGGCTCACCTTGCTGTCTGTCATTGCTTGGAGGCGGCCCTTTCCTATGACAATGGTGAGAGAGAG
This sequence comes from Salvelinus fontinalis, assembly GCF_029448725.1. NCBI lineage: Eukaryota > Metazoa > Chordata > Actinopteri > Salmoniformes > Salmonidae > Salvelinus > Salvelinus fontinalis. The sequence continues at coordinate 17,774,823 of NC_074693.1, forward strand.
CAGGCTGAGGGTGTGGTTAGGGCGGGGCTCTGACTGCCTGCGTCTGGTTGATTCACTGGCTGTGTAGAACTGAGCATCTTCCTCCTCGGATTCCGAGTCTGAGAGACCAGAAACGTCACAGTTATAGAACTGCTGAGCAACAACACATTTCAGATGGTCTGCAGGTGTGCCGACTAAAGAGTTGTTCAACTCATACTACTTGGCAAGCCATCTTAAATCAGAGATTTATATAAACTAAAGATGTCAACAAAGTTGCTACCCAGGGATTACCCAATTCTGAATGAGTGTCTGACCAGTCTGAAGTGGTTTACAAGTCTCAGTATGGGTGTCTCACCTAGTCTGAAGGCAGACTTGCAAAGCTGGAAGTTGTCATCGTCTTGGAGACGGTGTAGGGGGCTGTGGTCGCTCTTAGAACCTGAGGGGGGAGGGGCTTCCCACATTAACAGGTCATTATTGATCCTACAGGGATGGAGAGGGGAGGACAGAGGGAAAGGACAAAAAAAGAGAATGAGTGATTGTAAAATGTTCACATTGACTCGTTAGTCACTTAGCAGACCACTCTTCTCCAGAGAGACTTACAGTAGTGAGTGCATACAGTTGAAGTCGGAAGTTTACATACACCTTAGCCAAATACATTTAAACTCACTTTATTTTAAGAATGTGAAATGTCAGAATAATAGTAGAGAGAATTATTTCTTTCATCACATTCCCAGTGGGTCAGAAGTTTACATACACTCAATTAGTATTTGGACGCATTGCCTTTAAATTGTTTAACTTGGGTCAAACGTTTCAGGTAGCCTTCCACAAGCTTCCCACAATAAGTTGGGTGAATTTTGGCCCATTCCTCCTGACAGAGCTGGTGTAACAGACAGGCTTGTAGGCCTCCTTGCTCGCACACACTTTTTCAGTTCTGCCAACAAATTTTGTGGTAAGGGATTCGTGATGGCCACGCCAATACCTTGACTTTGTTGTCCTTAAGCCATTTTGCCACAACTTTGGAAGTATGCTTGGGGTCATTATCCATTTGGAAGACCCATTTGCGACCAAGCTTTAACTTCCTAACTGATGTCTTGAGATGTTGCTTCAATATATCAACATCATTTAACTCCCTCATGATGCCATCTATTTTGTGAAGTGCACCAGTCCCTCCTGCAGCAAAGCACCCCCACAACGTGATGCTGCCACCCCTGTGCTTCACGGTTGGGATGTTGTTCTTCGGCTTGCAAGCCTCTCCCTTTTTCATCCAAACATAACGATGGCCATTTTGGCCAAACAGTTCTATTTTTGCTTCATCAGATCAGAGGACATATCTCCATAAAGTCCGATCTTTGTCCCCATGTGCAGTTGCAAACCGTAGTCTGGCGGTTTTATGGCGGTTTTGGCTTCTTCCTTGCCGAGCGGCCTTTCAGGTTATGTCGATATAGGACTCGTTTTACTGTGGATATAGATACTTTTGTACCGGTTTCCTCCAGCATCTTCACAAGGTCTTTTGCTGTTGTTTTGGGATTGATTTGCACTTTTTGCACCAAAGTATGTTCACTTCTAGGAGACAGAACGAGTTTCCTTCCTGAGCGGTATGACGGCTGCGTGGTCCCATGGTGTTTATACTTGTTCATTTGTACAAACAATAGTACACGTGGTACCTTAAGGCGTTTGGAAATTGCTCCCAAGGATGAACCATACTTTTTTCTGAGGTCTTGGCTGATTTTCCCATGATGTCAAGCAAAGAGGCACTGAGTTTGAAATACATCCACAGGTACAACTCCAATTGACTCAAATTATGTCAAAATTAGCCTATCAGAAGCTTCTAAAGTCATGACATAATTTTCTGGAATTTTCCAAGCTGTTTAAAGGCACAGTCAACTTAGTGTATGTAAACTTCTGACCCACTGGAATTGTGATACAGTGAGTTATAAGTGAAATAATCTGTCTGTAAACAATTGTTAGAAAAATTATTTGCGTCATGCACAAAATAGATGTCCTAACAGACTTGTCAAAACTATTGTTTGTTAACAAGATATGTGGAGTGGTTGAAAAACGAGTTTTAATGACTTCAATCTAAGTGTATGTAAACTTCCGACTTTAGCTGTACATTGTAATACTTTTTTGTACAAATAAGAAAACTAGCAGAAAAAGAGACCCACAGACCTGTTGTAGATGCTCTGGAAGGCCTGTTTGCTGGGCAGGAAGATGTAGGCCAGGGGCAGAAAGACGTCTACTACACACTGACACTGAGACACACACTGAGACTGGAAGTGTTGCATCCCCTCTGGGTCTGCTGGGATCACCATCTGAGAGGGGAGGGGGCAATGCAAGTAGATAGAGAAGACAGAAGGATGAGGAGGAAAGGGAGAATGAGAAAAGATTAGACTGCGACTTTTGTAAAATGGGTCAAATAAAACCCCAATATCTTCAGGAAGTGTGAGATTATATGTGAGAGCGGGATGGTCAGGTGATTGAGTGAGAGAGGAATTGTCAGGTGATTGAGTGTAGGTGAGAAACTGACAATTGTTTCAGTAAAGGAGGGACGGACAGTAAAGGAGGGACGGTCAGGAGTAAAAAGAGGTATGGTCAGGTGTGAGAGAGGTATGGTCAGTTGTGAGAGAGGGTATTATGGATCCCCATTAGTTCTGCCAAGGCCGCAGCTACTCTTCCTGGGGTTTATTAAGGATCCCCGTTAGCTCTGCCAAGGGTGTTTATTTTCTACTCTTTTATACATTGTAGAATAATAGTGAAGACATCAAAACAATGAAATAACACATATTGAATCATGTAGTAACCAAAAAAAAGTGTTAAACAAATCTATATATATTTGAGATTCTTCAAAGTAGCCACCCTTTGCCTTGATGACAGCTTTGCACCCTCTTGGCATTCTCTCAACCAACTTCATGAGGTAGTCACCTGGAATGCATTTCAACAGGAGTGCCTTGTTAAAAGTTAATTTGTGGAATTTCTTTCCTTCTTAATGCGTTTGAGCCAATCAGTTGTTGTGACAAGGTAGGGTTGCAAAGGGTCAGAAACTTTCCGGTAAATTTTCAGAATTCTTCCGGAATTTTCCCATGGGAAGTTCAATTAAATTAAATTCATCAAAAAAGTGATCTTATAACAGTGAACCTTTTTTGTGGGATACAGAGAAGGCAATTCTAGGTTTTGTGGCATATTTTGGTTAAACTATCCCCAATTCAATGGAATTGCAACCCCCTACAAGCACAGTGCCTTCTTCCATCACATGTACAGCTGATTCTCAAGATCTTGCACACTAATGAGTTGCTATTGAGCCCACACTACTACACTGTCTGAGCCAAGGACTACTTGCTTTCTGGTAAGTTTTGATTACAATACTGGGTGGGGTGAAGATATTTTATGTGACATACATGATTTTTTTGTTAACTAGTAAATAGTAGCCTACAGCAAAGTGTGTTTAAATCATTTAACTTGTTAACAATTTCTGCTAGTTAGTTTTTGCTACCATGTGGGTTTTAGCTTGCTTGAGCCTGCTAACGCACCTGTTTCGAAACATGTTTAATTTAAAAAAATGTATCTTACAAAAGGAGTTGTTTAAGCTAGCTGTTTAACTACTTATCGGTAGATGGAATTGTATTTGGGATTTTCTTCCAAATTTTTCCCCTAATCTTTGCAGGAAAATGCCACGGCACTATCTGATGTGTGGAGACATTTCACTGCAGCTAATGTAGAAGGAAAAGCTGTAGAATGCAGAATCATCTGGCCAAGTGCATAAAGTTCCCTCTGCGCTCACAACAAGCAACCTCTGGCAAAAGTCTCTCTACTTCTATTCGAGGTGGTAATGATGAATCAGACACCTTATCGATAGCAACAGCTCATGGTCCTCCTGGAATCAGAAGTGTTTTTTGACTCAATGGAGGAACGTCGTCAGAGAAATGCTGATGAATGTCTTGCTCGAGGGTGTATGCAACTGGTTCACCTCTAATGCTCACAGGCAATGTGTATTGGAAGAGATTTTTGAATGTTCTTCACCCAGCATACACTCCTCCAACCAGACATGCTTTATCTACTCATTTGCTGGATGCAGAGTTCAACAGAATTCAAGTGAAGGTCAAGCAATCATAGAGAAAGCAGACTGTATTGCAATCATCTTTGACGGGTGGTCAAATGTTGGTGGGCAAGGAATAATTAACTACATCATCTCCACCCCTCAACCAGTATTCTACAAGAGCACAAACACAAGGGACAACAGACACACTGGTCCCTACATTGCAGATGAGCTGGAGGCGGTCATCAATGACAATGGACCACAGAAGGTATTTGCACTGGTGACAGACAATGCTGCGAACATGAAGGCTGCTTGGTCTAAAGTGGAGGAGTCCTACCCTCACATCACACCCCAAAAAAATAATTATTGGTGGCCATCCGGGCAAACTTGAGGCTTTTTGAGCCTGACAACAAGCCATCCTCAACAGGGTTGGAAAGTGACTTTGAGAGATGTCATGGATCACTGGGGATTGTTCAATATTCCCTTTAGTTGTTCAGTGAAATCCTCCCATTTGAAGAGCCAACTCATTTAATTAAAAGTTCAATTTGTAACTTAAATATTTTTTGGAAAATCTATTGGAAGGATAATCATTTGCAATTATGTCTACTTATGATAAGCTAAAAGGCTTGTTTCTGTCTCCATATATGGTAAATATATCCAATGCAAAAAACATCTACATTTAAATGGTATTCAAATTAATTCCCATATATTCGCGTTAATTCCCACAGAAAATTTCCACCTCTGAATATTCCCCAAAATGTGCAACCCTAGAGGTGGTATACAGAAGATATCCCTACTTGGTAAAAGACCAAGTCCATATTATGGCAACAACAGCTCAAATAAGCAAAGAGAAATGACAGTCCATCATTACTTTAAGACATGAAGGTCAGTCAATTCGGAAAATCTCAAGAACTTTGAAAGTTTCTTCAAGTGCAGTTGCAAAAAACATCAAGCACCACAGAAAAGGAAGACCCAGAGTTACCTCTTCTGCAGAGGATAAGTTCATTAGAGTTAACCGCACCTCAGATTACAGCCCAAATAAATGTAGTAACAAACACATCAACATCAACTGTTCAGAGGAGACTGCGTGAATCAGGCCTTCATGGTCCAGTTACTGCAAAGAAACCACTACTAAAGGACACCAATAAGAAGAAGAGACTTGCTTGGGACAAGAAACATGAACATTGGATATTAGACCGATGGAAATCTGTCCTTTGGTCTGAGTCCAAATGTGCGATTTTTGGTTCCAACCGCAGTGTCTTTGTGAGATGCAGAGTAGGTGAACGGATGATCTCCGCATGTGTGGTTCCCACCGTGAAGCATTGAGGTGGTGGTATGTTGTGTGGGGGCTTTGCTTGTGACACTGTCAGTGATTCATTTAGAATTCAAGACACATTTAACCAGCATGGCTACCACAGCATTTTGCAGCGATACGCCATCCCATCTGGTTTGCACTTAGTGGGACTATCATTTGTTTTTTTAACAGGACAATGACCCAACACACCTCCAGGCTGTGTAAGGGCTATTTGACCAAGAAGGAGAGTGATGAAGTGCTGCATCAGATGACCAGGCCTCCACAATCCCCGACCTCAACCCGATTGAGATGGTTTGGGATCAGTTGGACCGCAGAGGGAAGGAAAAGTAGCCAACATGTCTTCAGCACATGTGGGCACTCCTTCTAGACTGTTGGAAAAGTGTTCCAGGTGAAGCTGGTTGAGCGAATGCCAAGTGTGTGCAAAGCTGTCATAGAGTGCGTGTGCATATGCATGTGTCTGTACCTGTGTGTATCTCTTCACAGACACTGCTGTTCCATAAGGTGTATTTTTATCAGTTTTTTAAAATATGATTCTACTGCTTATATCAGTTACCTGATGTGGAATAGAGTTCAATGTAGCCATGGCTCTATGTAGTACTGTGAAGAGACCTTTGGTGGCATTTCTTGTGGGGTATGCATGGGTGTCCGAGCTGTGTGCTAGTAGTTTAAACATACAGCTCAGTGCATTCAGCTTGTCAACACTTCTTACAAAAACAAGTATGGATGTTCCACTTTGAGCCATGCGAGATTTACATGCAAAGGGATGGCCAGGGGTGAGAGAGGGATGGCCAGGGGTGAGAGAGGGATGGCCAGGGGTGAGAGAGGGATGGCCAGGGGTGAGAGAGGGATGGCCAGGGGTGAGAGAGGGATGGCCAGGGGTGAGAGAGGGATGGCCAGGGGTGAGAGAGGGATGGCCAGGGGTGAGAGAGGGATGGCCAGGGGTGAGAGAGGGATGGCCAGGGGTGAGAGAGGGATGGCCAGGGGTGAGAGAGGGATGGCCAGGGGTGAGAGAGGGATGGCCAGGGGTGAGAGAGGGATGGCCAGGGGTGAGAGAGGAGTCTAGGTGTTTGTGATGGGATGGTGCGGTACCTCTTCAGTCTCGAACATGGTGCGGTTGGAGGAGAAGGGAGAGCTGGTCTTCTCTCGGAGTTCACAGGGGTTCTCAAATGACATGGACCCCAGGTCCCTCATCAGACCCACCCCTACCCCCCCTAATGCTGACCCCAGACCCTCTCCTCCACTCACACGCACTGACAGTCTGGAGAGAGGGAGATAGACAAAGAAAGACAGGGAGATGTATACTATCCAGCTGTGGAATTGGTGTACAGTATGTTTTTGATGAAAGATATTCAATTAAAGTGACACAGCAAGTGAAACAAACTCTCCTAAAACACATGTCCCAGAAACACACTCACTTGGCCATGGAGTCTTGACTCTTCTTGACTCTGATACAGGGGAAAGAGCCTCCCTCCCAGCCCTCATACGTTCCTGAGAGAGACAATGAACAAACAATTGCTCAAAATGTGAGTGTTACTGTGTGTGTATGTATATTTTACGGTGTGTGTGTTCCTCACCGTGCATGTCACTGAAGCTGGCCTCCAATAGCTGTGTGAGGGAGCCGTGGGAGGGGCCAGGGGGTGCATGGTGATCTGGCTGGAGGTCAAGGCCCTCCTGGGAGCAGATATCCAGGTCACACAGCTCCAATACCAGGGTCTCCTGCCGCATGGCTCTCTGGGAAGGCGGGCGTCGGAAGGGGAGCGGCCGGAGGTCCGGGATGGGGAAGCGGAGCTTGAGGATGGCGTGGGGCGAGAGGAGGGAGAGAGAGGAGTGCAGCTCACTGCTCTGGGTCTGAGAGAGGGATGGGAGAGGAATTGGAGAGGAAAAAGGGAGAATATTCAAATAAAAAATCTAAACAAAGCAAACCTGCAATTTAACTTCAATTGTGAGGCAGGCATATCAAAATTCTTATCAATCATTATTAAAATGGCTCATCTTAGTGGCTGATGGCTTGCTAAGTGTTTACCTGTGTGTGGACGGGTCCTTATTGGCTGATGGCTTTGTAAGTGTTTACCTCTGTGTGGATGGATCCTCCTCCTGTCTGTGTGGGACAGTGGCTCCAGGCTCTGCTCAGAGGCTCCAGTCGACTCAGTATGTCCAGGTCCAACTCAGCACTCAGCTCTCCCAACTCTACCCTCACTACACTGTCTCTACGCAGCACACGCTGCCTCCCCTGCAATACAGAGACATTGACATTTCAGGAGGAGGGGGTAGCAGACTAACAGATGCGACCAAAACAGACTGAATTAATGACATATTAGCTTTTGAACATGACGCCAACACACAACATGGACACTGTCTTGGTTTACCTTGCGCAGGTGTTTCTCTGTGAGACTGTAGTGTAGCTGTGCACAGGGTCTGGCTGTAGCTCCCACTGTGAACATCCCAGCACGCTGGAACTGGAGCAACTAGAGAGGGAGGAAAGAGGAGTGAAGAGTTATATCCTGGGCAATGCTAACCCCTGCTGCAGCACACTGTTATGTTGAATGGTGTGTAAAAGTCCTCAGATCATCTCAAATAACAGCCCCTGTCCTACCTCAGTGTATTGGGGCTTTCCTGGCTCCCAGAGACACTCAAGCAGCTCTAGCCTACTGAAGGATAGGTCAGAGGTCACAGCACGGGAGTGGCGACCTGCACTGCGCATCTCACACGCCACCTGTACCGCTGCTCCAGTCATCCTGAGAGATAGAGCAAATGATTATTTACGGGTATGTAGGGCAGGCAGGTTTGTTGGTATATCTGAGGAGTGGTGGCCAATGTTGAAGAGGCTTTGTGTGTTTGTACCTGAGGTGTGAGTGGGGGCAGGCTTTAGCGAAGCTATCTCTGAGGTGGTGGAAGTCTCTCTCGCTGAACATGCTGTCTTTGAAGAAGGCCAGCTCCCGGAAGAACACCCGAGACACCTGGGTCAATGAGGACACTCCGTCCGGCCCGGGGTGTGGTTCCTGCTCCAGTAGGGTTAGGGTGAGCCCGCCAAGCGAGAAGCGGAGCAATGCCTCTGGTTTCAGGGGCTCAGATTGGCTACTTCGCCCTGGACGAGGAGGGGTTAATAGGATGAATCAGGAAGATAGGTTGTATAATATAGATTTTGATATCTGTGAAATGTGTACAAAACAGTGTAGTAAGATGCTGTGAGTGTTACCTGGTATCCGGTTACACTGGGGCAGGCTGGATAGTGATCCTGGTACAGGATAACGCCTGGGACCCTGTGGAAGGCCCTGGGCGTAGCTAGCCTGGCTGTGTGTAGACGATGCCATGCTGTCAGAGAGAGAGCTGCCAGAGAGCGCTGACGTCGCACTGCTAGTCATACCAGGACCCATGGAGAAGAACATATCTGAGTGTAAACAGAGAAAAGGTGCATTATGCTTCACATGTCTAGTTCAACTAATCTCTCACAGAAATGCCAAGAACGTAAATTATGCAGCAGCAAACAAAAGCTAATGTGACCACAAATTCACTAGCCTCCATATTGCATTCCAACTATAGCTGCCCTCGACTAACCAACATACCCCCGTTCTCCAGACCGGTGAGGTAGGGCTCCATGTCGGGCTCTTCATCCCAGTCCGGATCTCTATCTCCGGGGCTGGAGCTCAACTGTTTGCTCAAGTCCTCCTCTATCAGACGCAGGTCCTCAGAGTCCAGGGGACGGCTGTGAACCCCAGCACCACTGGCTTCAGGCTCTGGTAGGATAGACAGGGAGGAATCATACAGGCTCTGGTAGGATAGACAGGGAGGAATCATACAGGCTCTGGTAGGATAGACAGGGAGGAATCATACAGGCTCTGGTAGGATAGACAGGGAGGAATCATACAGGCTCTGGTAGGATAGACAGGGAGGAATCATACAGGCTCTGGTAGGATAGACAGGGAAGAATCATACAGGCTCTGGTAGGATAGACAGGGAGGAATCATACAGGCTCTGGTAGGATAGACAGGGAGGAATCATACAGGCTATGCAGTACACAGTGTGGATGAAGATGTGCATGGTTAAAAGACACTGAGTTTTGTTCCACTGTCAATGACATTAGGATGTGGAACTAAGACACATTCACTAACTGTATAAAACATTTAGAACACCTTCCTAATATTACATTTCACCCCCCCCCCCCCCCCCCCCCCCAGAACAGCCTCTATTCATCAGAGCATGGACTCTACAAGGTGTCAAAAGCATTCTACAGGGAATCCACAGTTGTGTCAAGTTGGCTGGATGTCATTTGGGTGGTGGACCATTCTTTGATACACACGGAAACTGTTGAGCATGAAAAACCCAGCAGCGTTGCAGTTCTTGACACAAACCGCTGCGTCTGGCACCTACTACCATACCCTGTTCAAAGGCACTTAAATACTTTATCTTGCCCATTCACCCTCTGAATGGCACAAATACACAATCCATGTCTCAATTGTATCAAGGCTTAAAAATCCTTCTTTAACATGCCTCCTCCCCTTCATCTACACTGATTTAAGTGGATTTAACAAGGGACATCAATAAGGGCTCATCGCTTTCACCTGGACTTACATGGTCAGTCTATGTCATGAAAAGAGCAGTTCCTAATGTTTTGTATACTCAGTGTAGGTGGAATGCAGGTGGGGAGGTACAGGTAAACCACTTTCTTTACTCACCTGTGTCGATGCAGAGGGCAGACAGAAGGTCGGTCAGGTGAGTGATCTGGTCTGGAGAGAGCAGCAGGTGGAGGCAGCCCACCTTCCCATCCAGCTCCAACTGAAAGATAAGCAGAGACAATTGGCTGTAATTACAGAGACAGAACAAGACAAAAGCCAAACTGTGTTCTTAAAAACTAGGTTCAGCACACAGGAAGGAAGTGAACCAAACCACATACAAACACACTGACAGACAGACACACACACCTTAGGTCCAGGCAGCATGTCGTTCTGTTTGATCTTGACTGTGGTCTCCATGAAGCCAGAGCAGCTGCCGATGAGGAGGGGCCGCTGGGTGGCCGGAGGGAGGGAGGTAGGGGCGGCTGGTGGGTCATTCTCCTCCTCCTCAACTTCCTCTTCGCTGGCTGAGGCTGAGCCAGTGGTGTCAGCTCTTAAAGGACCCTGAGGAGAGAAAGATTACCAGGGTTAACCCTTAGCACCACTGGTTGGTAGAGTCTGTCAGCCCCAAGTCTCATATTGCCTCTCACACTAGAGGGAGAGCGAGAGGAAATACTGTATGAGTGTATGTGAGTAGTTTAAGTTAATATTTAGTCTCTATAAGAGCTGTGTGTTATATTGGGACCCAATGTGAGCATATGCATGTGAGAGTGACAGTGTACATGAGGGGGTTGATAAGTGCCATGGTCAATGTGAAACTGTATGCTACCTGGGGCCCTCCGGTGGTCTCGTACAGCAGTTGAACAGAGCTGAGCTGGAGGATCTTGTGCAGGAAGGCAGGGGGCTGGTGGATGTCCACAGGCACCGTCTGGCTGGGGTCCCGTACCGCCTCGTCACAGTACTCCAGCCTACAGCGCACCACACAGCCACCGGGGGCAAAGATGAGCACTCAGCACAATATAACCTTCAACCTCAGCCAAAACACCCACCACACACATTCACCATACAAGCTTTACCAAAGATAGTGAAGCTTCTCCGAGGTTCAAAGGTTTTCTTTGGATCTACAGACAAATCCAGTGACTGTTTGGCATTGCAAGTTTGAATCAAGTGTCTCCTTATCTCCTTTCCATCCTGACTTCTAAACTGGTCAAAGGTGAACAGCCCACCACAGGAAGTGTGAGTGTCAGTGTGGTGAGAACCAACATACCGTTTGATGTGCACCTCTAAGGCAATGCCCATCTCCATGTCCAGGGGCTGGTGCTCGATTCGGATGATGGTGTCCAGGAGGGTGACCTTTATCCGACGCAGGACTGCAACACAACACAAACAGGGACATCCATTATCACTAAGCATATTGGTCACAAAGACACTAACAAGGGACACCAGTGATGTGATATGAGTCCTTACTTCACAAGCTTGGACTTGATGGTACACAACCGACTCAGCAGTTTGAAAACAACTGAACAAATATGTTATCTTCAAAAAGGCACTATAACCAACTACAGGAAAACAGGTGAATGCTTTTCACTGCCATGCACACGTGCAAACAAGGCCTACACATTGACTCACCAGTCTCAATAGTTTGTGCAAACATCTCCAAGCCCTCCAGTGGAGCGGGCGGCTCTTCGGACGCCTCAGGGGGGTCCTTTAGGCACTCCTGGGCCAGCTGCATGCTGGAGGTCATGCATGTGGACCAGCCCTGGGGGTCCAAACCCCCACCTACACGTAAATGAAAAAAAACCAAGGCATAATTCATTGACTGTAATCAATGCTAAGTGATGACTCATGGACATACTGTATGACTGAGCAACAGTCATTTGTTAATTGGTTTGTAGCTGGCTCTGAAAAATGTGGGCCTAGGATAGTGCAACATCTTCTCTTGAGCTCTGACATTGGTTTACAACAAAGAGTTAGCTAGTACTAGACAACTGTATTTGTCTTGGTTGACAATGGCATTCTAAAAGGTAGCTAGCTAAACAATGGTTACCACAACTTCCTTCCTGAACCTGATAGACCTGAGGCAGTGACAGGAACAGGAGCTCTATCAATAACAAGATAAGACTGGCTGTCAGGCTGAGACTTACTGCTCCTGTACTTGGGTCTGCATGTTATCTGAAGGCCTGAGATGACGAGGGTGCAGTGGTCAGTGACAAGAGCTGACCAGGGAATTGTCACCTCTATGCTGCTCACAAACCCATCCACAATCTCAAGTGGAGCCCCAAGAGACTCCAAGAGCTCGTTGACCGCCTGGGGGGAGGGAAGGAAGGAAATGGGCGATGAGAAATGAATAGAGATGAGTGGAAGATGAAGTTGGAAAAAGAAACACCCGTGTCCTACAATAAACAGCTGGTGGAAATGGCGTCAGGCAATGGTTTTGTCTGATGCGCAGATTGAAAGTGAGTGAGTTTGCGAGTCATATACAGTATATTTCAACTGAACTGCAGGGACACTGGATGAGGCGAGTTATTTTCCAATCAGATGCTGACAAAAATATTTATCGGAACTGCTGTTCCTTGAACTCACGAGAAGCGTTGATATTGTTGTTATACTCAAGTCCTGAAATTGCAAAAAAGTTGAGGGTCTGGGTGCATAGGAACACACAAAAGGGACCAGTTGTTTCTTGACAGTTAAACGGCCTTACTACTTTGACTAACTCACCCAAACATCGATGTTGATTTCTTTGATGACACCACTACCATTGTACAGATCCAAACTCAGCTGTTCCAAACTCAGTCGTTCTTGAAAGAAGTGACCGAGGTAATGCTGTAAGAGGTACCGACAGGCCCGCTTCTTGATTGAGCCTGACCAGGGGAAAAGCCAGCGAGACATAGGGCCAGCGAGTTCAGAGTGAGGGAGCGATGAGGCGATGGAGGAAAACGAATGCGAAAATAGTCCTCCGGCAACTGCATAACAAATAAAACAAAGTGTACTAACGAAGAAAGAGCTACAGGACTGGCTAGCTAGCTAACGTTAGAGCCTAGTAGGGTGCTAAGGAAGGGGGTAACCCGTCTCTCGGAAATCCTTTGTGTCAGGACCGATGAGTCCAACGTCGTTTTACAAGACGTTATACTTGTTGTTTCAGTTCCTCTTTTAACGGTATTTCTGTCTAAACTTGGCCACAGGTTATCTTGCATATCTCGCGTTTCACCGTTTCTCAGGGTTGTTTATTGTTTTCATACGCGAATTGATTGTACGGTGGGGGACGTCATTGCGTCAGTTGCAAAAGCCGAAAGTTAGAATTATAAATACGCCATCTTTGGAAGGTCAAAACCAAACTATGCGGTCCTCTGCCAAGGCGTTGCTATTACACGCCATATCTTAGTTACAACGCATGGATAGTAATTTTACGTATCAGCTAACCACATTAGTCTTCAAAACAATTGGGAACTCGGAAATCTCCGATTATCAATTAAATCAATATAAGGGGCTTTAGTGTCATGGGAAAAATGTTTACATTGGCAAAGCAAGTGAAATAGATAATAAACAAAAGTGAAATAATCAATAAAAATGTAACAGTGTTACACTCACAAAAGTTCCAAAATAATAAAGATGTCATATTATGTCTATATACAGTGTTGTAACGATGTGCAAATAGTTTGAGTACAAAAGGAAAAATAAAAAAACATAAATATGGGTTGTATTTACAAGCTGTTTGTTCTTCACTTGTTGCCCTTTTCTTGTGGCAACAGGTCTGCTGTGATTGCACACGGGTATTTCCCCAATAGATATGGGAGTTTGTCAAAACTGGATTTGTGGGGTCTGTATAATCAGAAGGAAATATGTCTTTAATATGGTCATACATTTGGCAGGAGGTTATGAAGTGCACCTCAGTTTTCACCTCCTGTTGTGGGCAGTGTGCACAAAGCCTGAGTTACTTGAGAGCCAGGTCTGCCTATGGCAGCCTTTCTCAATAGCAAGACGATGTTCAGAGTCTGTACAAAGCTTTCCTTAATTTTGTGTCAGTCACAGTGGTCAGATATTCTGCCACTGTGCACTCAGTGTTTAGGGCCAAATAGCATTCTAGTTTGCTCAGCTTTTTTGTTAATTCTTTCCAATGTCTCAAGTAATTATCTATTTGTTTACTTATGATTTGGTTGGGTCTAATTGTGTTGCTGTCCTGGGGCTCTGTAGGGTCTGTTTGTGTTTGTGAACAGAGCACCAGGACCAGCTTGCTTAGAGGACTTTTCTCCAGATTAATCTCTCTGTAGGTGATGGCTTTGTTATGGAAGGTTTGGGAATCGCTTCCTTTTAGGTGGTTGTAGAATTTAACGACTCTTTTCTGGTTTTTGATAATTAGCTGGTATCAGCCTAATTCTGCATTATTTGGTGTTTTGCGTTGTACACGGAGTCTCAATTTGGTGTTTGTCCCATTTTGTGAATTATTGTTTGGTAAGCGGACCCCAGACCTCACAACCATAAAGGGAAATTTGTTCTATAACTGGTTCAAGTATTTTTAGCCAGATCCCAATTGGTATGTTGAATTTTAAGTTCCTTTTTATGGCATAGAAGGCCCTTCTTGCCTTGTCTCTTAGATCGTTCACAGCTTTGTGGAAGTTTCCTATGGCACTGATGTTTAGACCGAGGTATGTATAGCTTTTTGTGTGCTTAAGGGCAACAGTGTCTAGCTGGGATTTGTATTGTGGCCCTGGCAACTGGACCTTTTTTGCAACACCATTATTTTTGTCTTACTGAGATTTACTGTCAAGGCCTAGGTGGGACAGAATCTGTGCAGAAGATCAAGGTGCTGCTGTAGGCTCTCCTTGGTTTTGGACAGAAGCACCAGATCATCAGAAAACAGTAGACATTTTACTTCAGACTCTAGTAGGGTGAGGCCGGGTGCTGCAGGCTGTTCTAGTGCTCTCACCAATTTGTAGTTTATGATGAAGAGCGTGGGGCTTAAGCTGTATCCCTGTCTCACCCCACGTCCCTGTGGTAAGAAATGTGTTATTTGCCCATGTTTGTGTACATGGATTTTATAATGTCATATGTTTTTCCCCCAACACCACTTTCCATAAATTTGTATAGCAGACCCTCATGCCAAATTGAGTCAAAAGCTTTTTTGAAATCAACAAAGCATGAGAAGACTTTGCCGTTGTTTTGGATTGTTTGTGTACTTAGTCCCCTCCTGGACTCCCTGTTCACCCACGACTGCGTAGCTAAACATGTCTCCAACACCATCATTAAGTTTGCTGACAACAAAACAGTGGTAGGCCTGATCACTGACAACGATGAGACAGCCTATAGGGAGGAGGTCAGAGAACTGGCACTGTGGTGCCAGGACAACAACCTCTCCCTCAATGTGAGCAAGACAAAGGAGCTGATCGTGGACTACAGGAAAAGGCGGGACGAACATGCCCCCATTAACATTGACGGGCCTGTAGTGGAGTGGGTCGAGAGTTTCAAGTTCCTTGGTGTCCACATCACCAACGAACTATCATGGTCCAAACACACCAAGACAGTCGTGAAGAGGGCACGACAAAACCTTTTCCCCCTCAGGAGACTGAAAAGATTTGGCATGGGTCCCCAAATCCTCAAAAAGTTCTACAGCTGCACCATCGAGAGCATCCTGACCAGTTGCATCACCACCTTCGATGGCAACTGCTCGGCATCTGACCGTAATGCGCTACAGAGGGTAGTGAGTATGGCCCAGTACATCACTGGGGCCAAGCTTCATGCCATCCAGGACCTATATAAAGGCGTTGTCAGAGGAAAGACCATAAAATTCACTCACCTAAGTCATAGACTATTTTCTCTGCTACCACACAGCAAGCGCTACCGGAGAGCCAAGTCTAGAACCAAAAGGCTCCCTAACAGGCTCCCTAACAGCTCCCCCCAAGCCATAAAACTGCTGAACAATTAATCAAATGGACACCGGACTATTTACATTGCCCCCTCTCCATTTGTTTTGTACACTGCTCCTACTCACTGTTTATTATCTCTGCATAGTCACTTCACCCCTTTTTACATGTACAAATTACCTCAACTAACCTGTACCCCCGCACATTGACTCGGTACCGGTACCCCCTGTACATAGCCTCGTTATTGTTATTTTATTGTGTTACTTTTTTCTTTTTTTTTACTTTAGTTTATTTGATAAATATTTTCTTAACTCTTCTTGAACTGCACTGTTTGTTAAGGGCTTGTAAGTAATCATTTCATGGTAAGGTCTACACTTGTCGTAT
Organism: Salvelinus fontinalis; assembly: GCF_029448725.1. Lineage (NCBI taxonomy): Eukaryota > Metazoa > Chordata > Actinopteri > Salmoniformes > Salmonidae > Salvelinus > Salvelinus fontinalis. The sequence continues at coordinate 17,790,942 of NC_074693.1, forward strand.
TCGGTGCATGTGACAAATAATGTTTGATTTGTTTATCACTTAGGGTGTGCAGGGTGAATACTGTCGTATGGTAATTTGTTAAAAAGCTAATTTGACATTTGCTCAGTACATTGTTTTCACTGAGGAAATCAAATTTTATTGGTCACATACATGTGTTTAGCAGTTGTTATTGCGCATGTAGCGAAATGCTTGTTCTTCTAACTCCGACAGTGCAGTAATATCTAACAAGTACTATCTAACAATTACACAACATATACCCAATACACACAGATCTAAGGAATGGAATTAAGAATATAAAAATATTTGGACGAGCAATGTCAGAGCGGTATAGATTAAGATACAGTAGAATAGTATATACATATGAAATGGGTAATGCAAGGTATGTAGACATTATTAAAGTGACTAGTGTTCCATTTATTAAAGTGGCCAGTGATTTCAAGTCTATCTATATAGGCAGCAGCCTATGTGCTAGTGATGGCTATTTAACAATCTGATGGCTTTGAGATAGAAGCTGTTTTTCAGTCTCTCGGTCCCAGCTTCGATGCACCTGTACTGAGCTCGCCTTCTGGATGATAGTGGGTTGAACAGGCAGTGGCTCGGGTGGTTGTTGTCCTTGATGATCTTTTTGGCCTTCCTGTGACATTGGTTGCTGTGCTCCCTCTGCTGTTTCCTGAAGTCCACGATCATCTCCTTTATTTTGTTGACATTGAGTGAGAGGTTATTTTCCTGGCACCACACTCCCAGGGCCCTCACCTCCTCCCTGTAGGCTGTCTCGTCATTGTTGGTAATCAGGCTTACTACTGTTGAGTCATCTGCAAACTTGATGATTGAGTTGGAGGTGTGCTTGGCCACGCAGTCATTGATGAACAGGAAGTACAGGAGGGGACTGAGTACGCACCCTTGTGGGAACCCAGTGTTGAGGATCAGTGAAGTTGAGGTGTTGTTTCCTACTTTCACCACCTGGGGGCGGCCCGTCAGGAAGTCCAGGACCCAGTTGCACAGGGCGGTGTTCAGTCCCAGGGCCTCGAGCTTAATCATGAGCTTGGAGGGTACTATGGTGTTGAATTAATCTTAACACGGCTGCTAGAATCTTGACTAGAACCAAAAAAAAGTATCATATTACTCCAGTTCTTGCCTCTCCACACTGCCTTCCTGCTAAGGCAAGAGCTGATTTCAAGGTTTTACTGCTAACTTACAAAGCATTACATGGGCTTGCTCCTACCTATCTTTCCGATTTGGTCCTGCCGTACATACCTACACGTACGCTACGGTCACAAGACGCAGGCCTCCTTACTGTCCCTAGAATTTCTCAGCAAACAGCTGGAGGCTTGGCTTTCTCCTATAGAGCTCCATTTTTATGGAATGGTCTGCCTATCCATGTGAGAGACGCAGACTCGGACTCAACCTTTAATTCTTTATTGAAGACTCATCTCTTCAGTAGGTCATATGATTGAGTGTAGTCTGACCCAGGAGTGTGAAGGTGAACGGAAAGGCACTGGAGCAACGAATCGCCCTTGCTGTCTCTGCCTGGCTGGTTCCGCTCTCTCCACTGGGATTCTCTGCCTCAAACCCGATTACAGGGCTTGAGTCACTGGCTTACTGGTGCTCTTCCATGCCATCCCTAGGAGGGGTGGATCACTTGAGTGGGTTGAGTCACTGACGTGATCTTCCTGTCCGGGTTGACGCCCCCCCCTTGGGTTTGTGCCGTGGGGGAGATCTTTGTGGGCTATACTCTGCCTTGTCTCAGGATGGTAAGTTGGTGGTTGAAGATAGGACTACCTGGCCTGATGACTCCTTGCTGTCCCCAGTCCACCTGGTCGTGCTGCTGCTCCAGTTTCAACTGTTCTGCCTGCGGCTATGGAATCCTGACCTGTTCACCGGACGTGCTACCTGTCCCAGACCTGCTGTTTTCAACTCTCTAGAGACAGCAGGAGTGGTAGAGATACTCTGAATGATCGGCTATGAAAAGCCAACGGACATTTACTCCTGAGATGCTGACCTGTTGCACCCTCTACAACCACTGTGATTATTATTATTTGACCCTGCTGGTCATCTATGAACATTTGAACATCTTGGCCATGTTCTGTTATAATCTCCACCCGGCACAGCCAGAAGAGGACTGGCCACCCCTCATAGCATGGTTCCTCTCTAGGTTTCTTCCTAGGTTTTGACCTTTCTAGGGAGTTTTTCCTAGCCACCGTGCTTCTACACCTGCATTGCTTGCTGTTTGGGGTTTTAGGCTGGGTTTCTGTACAGCACTTTGTGACATCAGCTGATGTAAAAAGGCTTTTTAAATAAATGTGATTGAATGCTGAGCTATAGTCAATGAACAGCGTTCTTGCATATGTATTCCTCTTGTCTAGGTGGGATAGGGCAGTGTGCAGTGTGATGGCGATTGCATCGTCTGTGGATCTATTGGGGCGGTAAGCAAATTGAAGTGGGTCTAGGGTGACAGGTAAGGGTAGAGGTGATATAATCCTTGACTAGTCTCTCAAAGCACTTCATGATGACAGAAGTGAGTGCTACGGGGCGATAGTCATTTAGTTCAGTTACCTTTGCTTTCTTGGGTACAGAAACAGTGGTGGCCATCTTGAAGCATGAGGGGACAGCAGACTGGGATGGGGAGAGATTGAATATGTCCATAAACGCACCAGCCAGCTGGTCTGCACATGCACTGAGGATGCGGCTAGGGATACCATTTAGCACGGCAGCCTTGCGAGGGTTAACACGCTTAAATGTCCTCGGTAGCAGGCCATCGGTGGCACTATGTTATCATCAAAGCGGGCAAAGAAGGTGTTTAGCTTGTTTGGAAGCAAGACGTTGGTGTCCGCAATGTGGCTGGTTTTCCTTTTGTAGTCTGGGTTTAGAAACCAGTGGTGGAAAAAGTACCCAATTTTCATACTTGAGTAAAAATAAAGATAATTTAATAGAAATTTACTCAAGCAAAAGTGAAAGTCACCCAGTAAAATACTACTTGAGTAAAAGTCTACAAATATTTGCTTAAAAAAATTCTTATGTATCAAAAGTTAAAGTATAAATCATTTCACATTCCTTATTTTATTAATACAAATATAAATGTATGAGTAACCAACAATTAGACATATTATACAAACAAAAAATTTGTACTTAGTGAGTCTGCCAGATCAAAGGCATTAGGGATGACCAGGGATGCATCTGAGTGTGTGAATTGGACAGATTTGGACAAATTTGACAAATTTCTTGTCCTACTAAGCATTGTAAATTCAACAACTACTTTTGGATGTCAGGGAAAATGTATGGAGTAATAAGTACATACTTTTCTTAAGGAATGTAGTGGAGTAAAAGTAAAAGTTGTCAAAAATATAAATAATAAAGTACAGACACCACCAAAAAATGACTTAAATACTACTTTTAAGTATTTTTTACTTAAGTACTTTTCACCACTGAACAACGCAAGACTTTCGGGAACCAGGCCAAGGTGTGAGAAGTCAATGAGAGAAGGGAAGAATTCTTCCTTAGTTGTTAATTTTCTCTGAATCTTAAGGCAAACCCTAGATTTGAGCCAATGTCTTATGTAGTTGAACATGTTATTACTCCAACCTTGCGAATGTGACAAACTGACACATTTCCGTTTTCGTCAAAAACAACTTTATATTGAAGGAGTGCCTTTGATTTGACGGCCTGCACATGTGCAGCTTGGCGCTACACTACCGTTAGACACAATGACGTATTTCTACACTTGAGCTTATGGTGTGTTCGAGACCACTGGGAACTCTGAAAAATACGTGGTCAGTCATGATGTCAGTGATCATCAGGTCGGAAAGTACGAGCTCTAAAAAGAGGCCAGAGTTCCCGAGTTTGATGACCTTTTAAAACTATTTTCCCCAGTCGGAGGGGCTACTTTTTTTTATCCGAGTTCCCAGTTATCTTGAAGGCACTGAAGTCTGAGATTTCCAAGTTCCCAGTTGTTTTGAGCATTAGCTAGCCAACATTGCCATGATATCACCCACGAGTGTGATCAGGGATTTCTATTGGAGAAGCAGTTTTAGCCCATCTTCATACTGTGCTCTCTTTACTAAAACTGTTATTGTAGAAGTGCTGTTGCCTGTTGGCTAGCGAAACTGCTCGTCTGAGGTTACTAAAGATTGGAAAGCGGCCGCGGTCATCCCCCTCTTCAAAGGGGGAGATCCTCTAGACCCAAACTGTTACAGACCTACATCCATCCTACCCTGCCTTTCTAAAGTCTTAGAAAGCCAAGTCAACAAACAGATCACCGACCATTTAGAATCCCACCGTACCTTCTCCGCTATGCAATCCGGTTTCTGCGCTGGTCACAGGTGCATATCAGCCACGCTCAAGGTCGTAAACGATATCATAATCGCCATCGACAAAAGACAGTACTGTGCAGCAGTCTTCATCGACCTGGCCAAGGCTTTCGACTCTGTCAATCACCGTATTCTTATCGGCAGACTCAACAGCCTTGGTTTCTCTAATGACTGCCTTGCCTGGTTCACTAACTACTTCTCAGGTAGAGTTCAGTGTGTCAAATCATAGGGCCTGTTGTCCGGACCTCTGGCAGTCTCTACGGGGGTGCCACAGGGTTCAATTCTCTGGCCGACTCTTTTCTCTGTATATATCAATGATGTCGCTCTTGCTGCTGGTGATTCTTTGATCCACCTCTACGCAGAAGACACCATTCTGTATACATCTGGCACTTCTTTGGACACTGTGTTAACAAACGAGCTTCAATGCCATACAACACTCTTTCCGTGGCCTCCGACTGCTCTTAAATGCTAGTAAAACTAAATGCATGCTCTTCAACCGATCGCTGCCCGCACCCGCCCGCCCGACTAGCATCACTACTCTGGACGGTTCTGACATAGAACGCCATTATAGGTTCTGACTCCCGCGCAATTATACACATTATCAACATTTAAAACATGACCATGCCTCAGTCTGACCAACGGTCACCAGTGTTTCCAATTGGGCGACTTTGGATCGAGTTCAGACCCCTCCAGCGACTTTATTTTGTAAAAGAGGCAAGCGACAAATGCATCTACTTTTCAGTGCCTTTGTGGAGCTTTGACACTGTAAGAAATTGTAATAGATACTGGAAACTAGTAATAACAACATTTCAACATAAGCCATCTTTTATACAAAATACACATACTCCTAATTTCTCTTGGACATATGCTGGACTTATTAAGACACCAACTACAGACACACACAATTCCCCTCCCCCATGATAACCACAGACACACACAACTCAAGGTTGGAGCTCAAAACAAAGAACTATCTCAGGAACCAATGGAACGTTGACACCAGGCCTGTTCAGGACTACCCAAGACCCAGATCGACCAATCGGAAGGCCAGACTTCCAGATCAACCTACTTTGCTTGTTGTCTATATAAAACTGTACAACTGCTTAAACTACCTCTTTCCGGACGATTCCATACGAATCAGACAGAAAGAGCCTTGCTGCAAGATTTTACTAAGATGTCTTTACATGTGATTAAACGGCCTTATTATAAAATTATCCACCTCGTCCTATTGTCTCCTCTTGTTCTCCTGTCTCCAGTAAACGTTTTATCAACAACACCGATTATTGCTATTGCTTTGTGCCATAAATGAGAGTGGGGAAGCTGTCTCTGCAACAGAAGTCACAGCAAAGGTGCACACAAAGGCAGAGAGGCACAAGGGGAGTGGGTGTGTGGCGGGAGAGGAGATAAAAAAGCAGTCTCCAGGTGGTTCATGAGAAAATGTTCTAAAAAGTGAAGATACAAAATATTTTGAAAAATATTACCGTAAACAATATATTCAATTTAATTCAATTTTAATAGTCAGGAAAACATTTACTGAGGTCACTCGTGTAAAATATGTAGTTATTTTATATTTATAGGCCTACTTTTTTACTTTAGTTTTGGTCTGTGCGCATTGCTCTGTCTACCTGGCGTCTGCGCGCCCGCCCGTTAGCTCAATGTTTGATCCTTTGCTTCTGCAAAGTGCACGTGATGCTTTGCTCCGGGCGCTTGAGTGCCCGCTGCTGTTATCCTTATAGAAACTATGAATGATAAGACAGCACCTGATGCACTGCAGACTGTACCATTGTCTAATAACACGGTGTGCCATAGGATCGACGTCATGGGTGTTGATATTGTTGATCAATAGGTGAAACAAATGAAATAATTCCTGTCCATTTTCTCTGCAGTTGGACGAATCAACTGATGTCAGTAGGGAAGCCCAGTTGATTGCGTTTGTGCGATACAGAGACATTTCGCAAATGAATGAGCACATTCTGTTCTGCAAGAAGCTAACGGGGAGAACTACAGGTGAAGATGTTTTTCACGTTATTGACTGCTCTTTCTCAGGGTTCAATCAGGATTGGAAATCCTGTGTTCATGTGTGCACCGATCGTGCATCATCAATGCACGGGAGAGTGAAATGATTAATTACCCACAAAAAGGTCAAACCCACGGTATCATTCACAGAGAGGAATTGGCCAGCAAGAGAATGAGTCCTAGGTTACGTTATGTTTTGAATGACGCAGTGAAAGTGATTAACTTTATCTCGTCCGGGGCCCTGAATCACTGACTGTTTGAAAGGCTCTGTGATGACAGTGGGACTGAGCACCAGCAGCTACTGCTTCACGCCGACGTCCATTGGCTATCAAGAGGGAAAACGCTAAAGAGGCTTTTTGAGCTGCGTGCCAAAGTAAGTGATTTTCTGTCTGAGCACTCACACCCCCGTGTTTGAGGACACAGATTGGGGAGCCCTCCTTGCTTATCTTGCTGATGTGTTCAGCAAACTCCAACATAATCCAGGTAGAATCAGGAATTCCCCAGAGCAACTGTCTAGGCCCCTTACTTTTTTCAATCTTTACTAACAACATACCACTGGCTTTCAGTAACGCCAGTATGTTTATGTATGCGGATGACTCAACACTATACACGTCAGCTACTACAGCGACTGAAATGACTGCAACACTTAACAAAGAGCTGCAATTAGTTTTTGAATGGGTGGCAAGGAATAAGTTGTTCCTAAATATCATCAAAAAAAAACTAAAGCATTGTATTTGGGACAAATCATTCACTAAACCCTAAACTTCAACTAAATCTTGTAATAAATAAAGTGGAAATTGAACAAGTTGAGGTGACCAAACTGCTTGGAGTAACCCTGGACTGTAAACTGTCATGGTCAAAACATATTGATACAACAGTATCTAAGATGGGGAGAAGTCTGTCCATAATAATGCGCTGCTCTACCTTCTTAACAGCACTATCAACAAGGCCTACTGTCACGTTCTGACCCTAGTTATTGTGTTAATCCTTTGTTTTGTTGGTCAGGACGTGAGCTGGGTGGGCATTTCTATGTGTTGTGTTTCTATGTTGGGTTAAAGGGTTGCCTGGTATGGCTCTCAATTAGAGGCAGGTGTTTGGCATTTCCTCTGATTGAGAGTCATATTAAGGTAGGTTGTTCTCACTGTTTGTTTGTGGGTGATTGTCTCCTGTATTTTTCGTGTCTGTGTATGTGCACCACACGGGACTGTTTTGGCTGTTCATTCGTTTGATGTAGCTGTTCCTGTCCGTGAGTTCTACGTGTAGTTATGTAAGTTCATGTTCAGGTTTCGTCTACGTCGTTTTCTTATTTTGTAATTTTCCAAGTGTTTTCGTATTCGTCTTTGTATTTCAAATAAATTAATTTATGTCTACTTACCTCGCTGCGTATTGGTCCACCGATCCTTCTCTCCTCTCCTCGTCCGAGGAAGAGGAAGACGACAGCCGTAACACCTACAAGTCCTACAGGCTCTAGTTTTGTCACACCTGGGCTACTGTTCAGTCATGTGGTCATGTGTCACAAAGAGGGACTTAGGAAAATTGCAATTGGCTCAGAACAGGGCAGCACTGCTGGCCCTTGGATGTACACAGAGAGCAAATATTAATAATATGGATGTCAATCTCTCCTGGCTCAAAAGTGAAGGCGGGGTAAAGTGACTAGGCATCAGGATAGATATCTACATCAAATACCTTATTGTTATGTACATGAAGGCAGGATAAAGTGACTAGGCATCAGGATAGATAATAATAAGGTATTTGGGGTAGATATGTACATGAAGACAGGGTAAAGTGACTAGGCATCAGGATAGATAATAATACGGTATTTGAGGTAGATATGTACATGAAGGCAGGATAAAGTGACTAGGCATCAGGATAGATAATAATAAGGTATTTGAGGTAGATATGTACATGAAGGCAGGGTAGAGTGACTAGGCATCAGGATAGATAAAAATAAGGTATTTGAGGTAGATATGTACATGAAGGCAGGATAAAGTGACTAGGCATCAGGATAGATAATAATAAGGTATTTGAGGTAGATATGTACATGAAGGCAGGGTAAAGTGACTAGGCATCAGGATAGATAATAATAAGGTATTTGAGGTAGATATGTACATGAAGGCAGGGTAAAGTGACTAGGCATCAGGATAGATAATAATAAGGTATTTGAGGTAGATATGTACATGAAGGCAGGGTAAAGTGACTTGGCATCAGGATAGATAATAATAAGGTATTTGAGGTAGATATGTACATGAAGGCAGGGTAAAGTGACTAGGCATCAGGATAGATAATAATAAGGTATTTGAGGTAGATATGTACATGAAGGCAGGGTAAAGTGACTTGGCATCAGGATAGATAATAATAAGGTATTTGAGGTAGATATGTACATGAAGGCAGGGTAAAGTGACTAGGCATCAGGATAGATAACAATAAGAGTAAGTTAAGAACATGTCAGGTTTTGGCCAAGACTGTTCGGGTTTTGGTCACTAGATGTCCCCATTGCACCTTTTTTGTACCTTTTGTTTTTCTTGCTCTAATTATTGTTTGCACCTGTAGGTCATTCCCTTGTTAGTATTTAAACCCTGTGTGTTCCTCAGTTCCTGGCTCAGTGTTTGTAAGTTAGCACCCAGCCCCAGCCCAAGCCTTGTTTTATACAGCTTTTTCTCTTGTTGGATTTTCCAGAGGTTCTCTGGTTTAGTTCTTGTGTATTATTTGAGTAGTCTTTTGAGGTTTGTTTTTCCCTGCTGTTTTTTACCACTTTGTGGAGTTTCTTTTGTATTTTGGAGGATTTCCATTTTGTGCCTCTTGGCTTTATTTTTGGACATTGTTGATTTAGTTTCTTTGCCTGAAGATTTTGTTATTTTATTAAACCACCATCTCTAGTACTGCTCTGTCTGCCTCATCTTCTGGGTTCTGACGATTATTAGTGACTGTTTCTCGCACCGGGTCCTGACAGAACAGAGCAGCACCAGCAAATGATGAGTGTAAAAGTGTGTGTGTGTGTAATATGTATGTATTTGTTTTATGTCAGATGGCAGGAGGTTTGGCCCCAGTGATGTACTGGGCTGTCCGCATCACCCTCTGTAGCTCTTTGCAGTCAAGGGCGGTGCATTTTCCATACCAAGCGGTGATGGAGCCAGTCAAGATGCTCTTGATGTAGAAATTTTAGAGAATCTGAGGGCCCATGCTAAATCTTTTCAGCCCTCTTTACAACTGTGCGGGTGTGTGTGGACCATGTTATGTCCTTAGTGATGTGGATGCCAAGGAACTTGAAGCTCTCGAACCGCTCCACTACAACCCTGTCAATGTGAATGGGGCTCTCCCCTCCCTGTATATAGCTCCACATTGATCGGTACTGGTACTCCCTGTATATAGCTCCACATTGATCTGGTACTGGTACTCCCTGTATATAGCTCCACATTGATATGGTACTGGTACTCCCTGTATATAGCTGCACATTGATCTGGTACTGGTACTCCCTGTATACAGCTCCACATTGATCTGGTACTGGTACTCCCTGTATATAGCTGCACATTGATCTGGTACTGGTACTCCCTGTATATAGCTCCACATTGATCTGGTACTGGTACTCCCTGTATATAGCTCCACATTGATCTGGTACTGGTACTCCCTGTATATAGCTCCACATTGATCTGGTACTGGTACTCCCTGTATATAGCTCCATTCTTGTGTATTTTATTTTATTCCTCGTGTTACTATTTTATATTTATTTTTAAACACTGCATCGTTGGGAATGGCTCGTAAGCAAGCATTTAAGGAAAAGTCTACACCAGTTGTATTTGGTGCATGGGACAAGTAACAATTGATTTGATTGGATTTTTTGGAGTTAGCGCCCAACTGACTCCCATTCACTCCTTGAAGGAGAGCTCTCCTTGTCCCGAATTGCCCAGAATGCACCGCGCGGCCCATTAACGACGCAGGGCAACATACACAATGGGCGTTAATACGATTCCATTGGAGTTTCCCATCTCCTCAAATGTACAGTATCTCTGATAGGGCTCAGGGACATCCATTGAGCAGCAAAGACAATTCCTGTCAACCTTGACCTCATGAACTTTGCCAACGTGTGCCACAGATGTAATGCTGAAAGAATGTGTGATGAAAGACCCTGTTTTTGTTGGCTGCGTCTGATGTTGGGTGTTAACCTCCCTCACCTGTACTGCAGTGATGGTTCAGGAGATAACCACCACCACAAAGCCTGGAGTATCTACTGTGGCTATTCAAATTTAATTTCCTTAATGGCACAAGCAAATGAGACAAACCAGACCATGGTCTATGGTGCAAATTTGAGTTAGAATATATTGATAACTGTCAATATGATGTCTATAGATGAGGCATTTGTACAGTTGGTTGTTTTTATTGTGAAAAATAGAAAAATATTGTCTTATGTCTAAACAGTTAAGAGAATTCTATCCATTAATAGTGTCTATTGCAATCATCCACAAACATCATCCATGTAAATTAGAGAACACATTCCTGTGAGTATTGTCCTGATGTGGCCTCTCTTCTTCAATCAGAAGTACCTTCATTCTGTGCTGCCTCGCCCTGACCACCCTGACTTTTAGTCTGTGTGTGTTCCTGTTCCTGCAGGGTGTGTGTGACACTGTCCGTCTCCTCTCCATGCTTCTCCTCCTGTCTGCAGGCTGCCTGGCTGATGGCCTGACCCACGAGGGAGGTGAGGGCGGCCAGCCCGATCAGGTACCCATCCTCCCGATTCCCCTCGGCCCACGGGACGTCGTGGCTCAGCTGCACAGTGCTGGGCGACGGGGTGGTCTTCCCAAAGTCTATCATCCAGATGCTGGCCTTACTGGTCCAGTCGTGGACGAAGAGGAGCGAGCTGCCAATCACCTGCCAGGTGAACCCAAAACATTACTGCATGACTAGTTCTGAGGCTAAATATGTTATTATGAAGTAGAGGGAGGGTTGACATGTTTAAGTAGCACATATCAACTGACCTCATGGGCTTTGAAAAATGGGGATTCCTTCAGGGCTTCATCCAGAGCCTGGAGTCTGGAATGGTAGGCCTTCTAAGGGTGAGAAACAGGAAGGCAGGGTGCAGGGTGAAAAGGAGATATATTCAGCTACATTATTAGAGCTGTTGATGGTGAATGACTGACCAGGATGTGTAGATGACTCTTGGTGAAAGAGAGGAGGGCCTCAGTGACCTTGGCTGGGGTGAGCATCTTAAAGTCCCGCTGTACGCTGCCGTTCTCCATCTAACATGGACACACAGGGACAGACGCAGACTAAGGCCTAGATTCAATCAGATCAAGTGTTAATTGGCGATAGCTGACGTACATAACCCCAGCATACATAACCCCAGCATACATAACCCCAGCATACATAACCCCAGCATACATAACCCCAGCATACATAACCCCAGCATACATAACCCCAGCATACATAACTCCAGCATACATAAACCCAGCATACGGAAGCTCAGCATACATAATCCCAACATACAGAAGCCCAGCATACAGAAGCCCAGCATATAGAAGCCCAGTATACATAACCCCAGTACACAGTGCATTTGGAAAGTATTCAGACCCCTTGACTTTTTCCTAATTTTATTATGTTACAGCCTTATTCTGAAATGGATTAAATCGTTTTTTCCCGTCATCAATCTACATACAATACTCCCTAATGACAAAGCAAAAACAAGTTTTTAGATTTTTTTGCAAACGTCACATTTACATAGGTATTCAGACCCTTTACTTAGTACTTTGTTGAATCACCTTTGGCAGCGATTACAGCCTTGAGTCTTCTTGGGGATGATACTGCAAGCTTGGCACACCCTTTATTTTCAGGAGTTTCTCCCATTCTTCTCTGCAGAACTTCTCAAGCTCTGTCAGGTTGGATGGGGAGCGTCGCTGCACAGCTATTTTCAGGTCTCTCCAGAGATGTTCGATCAGGTTCAAGTCTGTGCTCTGGCTGTGCCACTCAAGGACATTCAGAGACTTGTCCCGAAGCCACTCCTGCGTTGTCTTGGCTGTGTGCTTAGGGTCATTGTCCTGTTGGAAGGTGAACCTTCGCCCCAGTCTGAGGTCCTGAGCGCTCTGGAGCAGGTTTTCATCAAGGATCTCTCTGTACTTTGCACGGTTCATCTTTCTCTCGATCCTGATTAGTATCCCAGTCCCTGCCGATGAAAAATATCCCCACAGCATGATGCTGCCAGCACCATGCTTCACCGTTGGGATGGTGCCAGGTTTCCTCCAGATGTGACGCTTGGCATTCAGGCCAAAGGGTTCAATCAGACCAGACAATTTTGTTTCTCATGGTCTGTGAGTCTTTAGGTGCCTTTTGGCCAACTCCAAGCGGGCTGCCTTTTACTGAGGAGTGGCTTCCTTCTGGTCAATCTACCATAAAGGCCTGATTGGTGGAGTGCTGCAGAGATGGTTGTCCTTCTGGAAGGTTCTCCCATTTCCCCAGATGAACTCTGGAGCTCTGTCAGAGTGACCATCACTTTCTTGGTCACCTCCCTGACCAAGGCCCTTCTCCACCGATTGCTCAGTTTGTCCGTGCGGCCAGCTCTAGGAAGAGTCTTGGTGGTTCCAAACGTCTTCCATTTAAGAATGATGAAGCCAATTGTGTTTTTGGGGACCTTCAATGCTGAAGAAATGTTTAGGTACCCATCCCCAGATTTGTGCCTCGACACAATCCTTTCTCTGAGCTCTACGGACAATTCCTTCGACCTCATAGCTTGGTTTATGCTCAGACATGCACTGTCAACTGTGGGACCTTATATAGACAGGTGTGTGCCTTTCCAAATCATGTCCAGTCAATTGAATTTACCAAAGGTGGACTCCAATCAAGTTGTAGAAACATCTCAAGGATGATCAATGGAAACAGGATGCACCTGAGCTCAATTTCCAGTCTCATAGCAAAGGGTCTGAATACTTATGTAGTTGTGATATTTCATTTTTTAACATTTTTAATACATTTGCAAACATTTCTAAAAACCTGTTTTTGCTTTGTCATTATGGGGAATTGTGTTTAGATTGATGAGGGGAAAATACAATGAAATCAATTTTAGAATAAGGTTGTAACGCAACAAAGTGGATGCTTTCCGAATGAACTGTATATAACCCCAGTATATATAATCCAGAGAAGTTAGTAGCCTGAGAGACACAGGGGTCAAGAACAGTCAGGACTTTTAAAACATCAATGATGACATCAATAAATAAAGACTGGCACAAAATAAGATTTTTTAAAATCATTTAGCCAATCAGAGGACAGAAGAGGTTTGGGCGTTGAAGCCGTGTCTCTCACCATGATGCCCTCAATCCTGAAGCCTAGTGTGGAGGTGGAGCTGGTGTTATCCCTCCACTGCAGGTAGCGCCACTTCGTCACGCCTCGCTGCTCGTGTTCCTCCACAGTGAGAGCCGTCGGATCAACTTTTACCATCTTCTGGTACATATCAGTCCGCAGGGTGGGCTTGGTGTGTGATTTGGTTAATTCCTCCTCCTGATATGTCCTGAGAGAAACCATTATGGTCAACAGTAGTTTGTATTACACACACACACACACACACACACACACACACACACACACACACACACACACACACACACACACACACACACACACACACACACACTGCTGGTGGCACTTTAAATGGGGAGGACAGGCTCATAGTAATGTCTGGAACGGAATTAATGAAATGCCTGGTATCAGGCATAGCCTAAAACAGCCTTTGTCCACATGAGGAAGTGGGAAATGTCCCCATAAGGGATCATTTTCCTTGTTTTACTATCCTTGTGGAGACTTTTGTGGATTTTAGGTCCCAACAAGGATAGAAGAACCCCCCCCCCCCCCCCCCACACACACACACACAGTACCTCACTCCCATCTTGCAGTCCATGATGACAGGGTTCTTCAGGCCACTCAGTAAGTCCTCCAGGCGGATGTAACTGTTACCCCCCCTGTTGACCGAGCCATGGTACTGCGGTACAAACGGACGCAGGGGGTCAGCCATGAGGGCCTGCAGACACACAGCCTCCACCTCACTGAAACGCTTCAGCACCTCGCCCCCCTCACTCAGCTGGAAGTTACCTAGCAACACAGAGGCAGGGGAGAGATGTGATAGAGTGAGTTATACAGCACATATAAAGTGCGATAGCGATGTGTTTGTGTTGTTGAATGGACACATGCCTTGATGTCCTGCTAGCTGGACCCATGAACTCTGCCGACGCACTGACCACTGCATCATGGTCAGGAAGGTCCTCCAGGAGCGACACTGGAGTAAAGAGAATTTCCATTGTCTTATTCACATAAAATAGCCTGCTTTTTGTGATCTCTCTCTTTAGCTTCATAATGGGCATAACTTGAGTCAAAATACTGTAGGTCCACACTAAGGGGAGTGGGACAACACTGGTGGAACACCCATCACCCCCCTCTCCGGTCTCCCCTATCTCTATCAGTAGGACCCATGCAAATCCTATTCAAATGTGCCGGGCTCAAGGCTCGCTTTCAAACTCATGCAAATCGCAGACTGCAGTTAGACAGAGGGGTTGAGAATGGGATGGAAATTACACACATTCTTTAATGGAGAATAAAGGCATCAACGGAATTAATCGATACAGTTACATATATTTTTAACGATGTATTGTATCGATTTGACAATATTGCAATATTATTTTTGCGCTAGTTGGCTGTACCTGCACCAAAATGACAGTACTTATCCTAGCTTGTTCTCCATGTTATTTTTCAATGGAGAGCCAATTTGTTTTCAGCACTTTTATTTCCATGACTGATCAAAACTGGTTTTCTTATGCTCTCTCGTGTCTCTCTGCAGCAGACAATATGTCAGGACCATGGAATCGGAATAAAATCAGAGAATTGAATTGCAATACATATAGAATCGCAAAACATATCATATCGGCACTTAAATATGGTCATAATATTGTATTGTGAGGACCCTGGCAATTCCCATCCCTAATATTTACAGTGTAGGCCTACAGTGGATGAAACCAGTGAGATATTGTCTATTTAAAATATGATCTCCAAAAGTATGGTGTATCTAATAGGCCTACACTCTTTCTCTTTTCATGTTCAGTTCTCAATCTCACCCTCCTCATGGTGCTCCTCTTACTGGCAGTGTCCTCTCCTTCGCTGAAGACCTCATCGCTCTCCGCTGAGGAGCAGTTGAAGGAGGAAGCGGAGGAAGAGACGGAGGAATGCATGAGCATCTTGGAGAGGATGGGATGGGGTGAAGGAGACCAGTGGGTTTCACTACAGCTCCCCTCAGAGCTAAGGCTGCTGGCACCTTCCTTCTCTCCATCCTTCTCTCTATCCCTGACACTTCCCCCTTCCGTCTTTCTATCCCCTGATCTTTCTCCTTCCATCTCTCTATCCCCTGTGTCCTCTCTGTCTATCTCTCTATCCCCTGTGTCCTCTCTGTCTATCTCTCTATCCCCTGTGTCCTCTCTGTCTATCTCTCTATCCCCTGTGTCCTCTCTGTCTATCTCTCTATCCCCTGTGTCCTCTCTGTCTATCTCTCTATCCCCTGTGTCCTCTCTGTCTATCTCTCTATCCCCTGTGTCCTCTCTGTCTATCTCTCTATCCCCTGTGTCCTCTCTGTCTATCTCTCTATCCCCTGTGTCCTCTCTGTCTATCTCTCTATCCCCTGTGTCCTCTCTGTCTATCTCTCTATCCCCTGTGTCCCCTCTGTCTATCTCTCTATCCCCTGTGTCCTCTCTGTCTATCTCTCTATCCCCTGTGTCCTCTCTGCTTATGTCTCTATCCCCTATGTCCCCTCTGTCTGTCATTCTGTCCCCTATCCTCTCAAGCTCGGTCTCTTTATCACGTGTCTGCTCTGTACTCTTCCTCTCCTCGCTCCCCTCATTCAGCACACCTCCATCTTGCATCCCCTCTTCCTCTTCCATCTTTCTCATCCTCCCTGACCTGCTCCATCTCTCTCTTTTCTCCATCTTTTCCCATCCCTCTGTCTTTGCTGTTGGCATGCTCTCTCCCGACCTCTCCCTCTTACTCAGTCTCCATCTCTCCTTTGCGCTCCTTCTGTTCATCCTTGAATCCTTTACTCTCTCACTCTCAGACCCCTCCTCCTCTACATGTTCTTCTCCCCTCTCCCGCACACCACTGTCACATATTTGAATATCAAACAAAAGGCCTTGAGTCAAATGCAGTTCAGAGCCTGGTTCTGTGTCACCCATTTGCCGGGGTCTTTCTTCTGGTCCTCCATCGTGGTCTTGTAGTTCCAGACTGTTAGATGGTGAGTCCGGGCTAGAGAGAAGTTTGCTTTGGGGTTTCACCCCACTAAACACACTGGGTGTCCTGTCAGCAGTGGGCAGATG
This sequence comes from Salvelinus fontinalis, assembly GCF_029448725.1. NCBI lineage: Eukaryota > Metazoa > Chordata > Actinopteri > Salmoniformes > Salmonidae > Salvelinus > Salvelinus fontinalis. The sequence goes on from NC_074693.1 coordinate 17,807,587, forward strand.
TTGGTCAACATCATTCAAGAGTCCAACAAATCCATCCTCATTGTCATTATCATGTTCTCCGTTCCCCAACTCTCCTTCTACCGTCTCCTTTTCTTTCTCTACATCCTTCATTTCCTCCAGTGCTGGGGGTGTTGTGTTGTCCATCATTCCCAGGTGAAAGGGTGATATTCCAGGGGATGTAGTTATCCTGATAAGTCCACTCCAATGTTAGTCGGCCTAGTCCACTTTGTGAGTGTTCGATAAGTCTCCTGAGTATAGATGATATGTTCCATATGTGAAAACATCTTTATAAAATCATATACAGCACAAAACACACAGGCAAATGAAAGAATTTGAATGGTTAAGAATATAATTGTTTCACTAACAACAGATACATGAATAAGCTATAGCTACAACAATTCGTTTTTTAAAACACATACAGGACTGACAATGCAATGGCAATGTCTATTTAGGTGTTGCAATAAAGATGCTGAAATACATATATTAAAAGTTGCTAGCAGTAGCCTACCTTGTGCATTCAACAGCATCCCCTTGATAAATCTGTGGAACCCTTTATGGACCCCAGGGGTTCATTTAGTCTGTAGAAATGACACCAGTCGGAGTACTGTAGTAGAATAGGCTCTAGCTCTGTCTCCCTTCGTTATCCCTGACGTTTTAGTATTTTGCATGCTGTGACGCAACAAAGTTTTCAAAACACTGTGGTGAGTGAGTGAGCGTGACTGGCAGCATGGCAGGTTGACAGGAGTCTCTCTTGTTTGTGTGTTACTTAGGAAATGCATCTGGGTCATCTGAATGGGGTGCTCTGTCTAGTATCCAAATACATAGGGGGTTTACTAACAGGCCTATGCTACTATAGGACATTTTAAAACATCTTAGGTGGCTTAATTAATTACATAAAATCAAAAGGTATACACAGCAATGTTTGGACAGATTGTGCTGTGAGCATGTTTTTGAGTGACATAATGACAGAATGTGAAAGGTAGGATGTAAATGCATAAATGCTATACAAACACCAATAAAAACATTTGTAATATTTATTAAATGAAACGATGAGGAGATCATGGGAGACATAGAAATATTTGTCTGTAACATGCAAATATAAAGGCCAACATTTATTGGCCCGCCTCTTGATGGTGTTTTAAAGTTAATTTCTTGCAATTCTATACATTTTTCCATGCGGCATAGAGACAACATTTACATTTTAAAGCACGTTTTCAGCAATTCTACACATTTCGCAATGGAGCGGAGAGAAAAAGTAGCAATTTTATAAAATAAAAGGTCATGTCATTAGCGGCCGGGGCCCTAAACAACCTCTTATGTCTCCTATGCCTGGAACCGGCCCTGCAAATATATGAAAATGAGGAAGGCACTTTGTTTGTGTTGTCATCCACCCTGGATGTTTCATAATACTGAGATAATCTGATTTAACCCTTACTCCATTTGTGCAATGCTGTAGGCTACAGTAAAATGGTCATCTTAGGTGGAGGCCTATGGTGAAATATTTCAACATTGTCTGGTTTTTGCAAGAATTATCAAACAACTTGAAATAAATGAAATAAAAGACACAAAAAGTAATACATTCACACATATTTAAACATATAAGCAGGTTTTTAAATGTAACAAATCTTCCTATTGTTTTACAGTAACAAAATACATGAGGGCCCCCCCTAAAGATAATACTTTGGCGCCACCTATCATTACTCCACTGGAGCTCTCCATCAGGATATCACTCAGGTTGAAGTTCCAGTCAGTGTGCTGGGGATACTATTTGGCTGCTTTGCTGTCTCAGATTACCCTTCCAACCAAATATTCCCCACCCCTTCCTCAGCAAATATTTATTCTTCGCCTATCTCACTCTGAAACCTTCTGATGTCCATCTCCCCCCTCATGCTATGAGAATGGACGCTTTCTCCTGGCTCAGATGTGTTGCTGTAATCTGATGTGGCTCCAGTAGTGCATCTGATGAAGAATTTCAGATGCACTACTCGATTTCTGAGTGAAAAGCACACCCAAACACAACATCATGATATAAGAAACACACAACACATGATACGTCTCACACAGGTGTGTGTACAAGTGCGTACTTACCTGTAGTCAGTGGTAGAAAAAGTACCCAATTGTCAAACTTGAGTAAAAGTCAAGATACATTAATAGAAAATGACTCAAGTAAAAGAAAAAGTCACCCAGTAAAATCCTATTTGAGTAAAATTATTTGGTTTTAAATATACTTAAGTATCAAAAGTAAAAGTATAAATAATTTCTAATTCCTTATATTAAGCAAACCAGACGGCACCATCTTCTAGTTTTTTAAATTTACGGATAGCCAGGGTTACGCTCCAACACTCAGACATAATTTACAAACAAAGCTTGCATTTAGTTAGTCCGCGAGATCAGAGGCAGTAGAGATGACCAGGGATGTTCTCTTGATAAGTGTGTGAATTAGACCATTTCCCTGTCCTGCTAAGCGTTCAAAATGCAACCAGTACTTTTGGGTGTCAGGGAAAATGTATGGAGTAAAAAGTCCATCATTTTCTTTAGCAATGTAGTAAAGTAAAAGTAAAAAAATATATAAATAGTAAAGTAAAGTACAGATACCCCGAAAAAACGACTTAACAAAAATACTTAAGTACTACTTAAGTACTTTACACCACTGCCTGTAGTGTTATCCTGGCCATCTTGCAGGTGTTCGGTGTCCTCGCTCTCGTCCATCCCAGCTAGCCTTTGATGAAGACGAATCTCTCACCTCATACACATGCGCCCAAACAAACACACACACAAACACACAGAATATACAGTACCAGTCAAAAGTTTGTACACGCCTACTCATTCAAGGGTTTTTCTTTATTTTTACTATTTTCTACATTGTAGAATAATAGTGAAGACATCAACACTATGAAATAACACATGGAATCATGTAAAAACCAAAAAAGTGTTAAACAAATCAAAAAATATTTGATATTCTTCAAAGTAGCCGTCCTTTGCCTTGATGACAGCTTTGCTCACTCTTGGCATTCAAATCAAATCAAAGTTTATTTGTCACGTGCGCCGAATACACCAGGTGTGCTTACTTACAGGCCTTAACCAACAGTGCGATTTTTAAGTAAAAAATAGGTATTAGGTGAACTATAGATAAGTAAAGAAATAAATACAACAGTAAAAAGACAGTGAAAAATAACAGTAGCGAGTGTCACGTTCGTTGTAATGAATAGACCAAGGCACAGCGTGAGTGATTGAGTAGAGTCCCACATATTTTTAATAAACCGAAACTCAGCAAAACAAAAACAAACAAGCACAAAAACGAAACGTGAAGCTACTGTTGTGCACTCAGGCAACTAAATGTAGACAAGATCCCACGAATAACCACAGGGAAATGGCTACCTAAATATTATCCCCAAACTGAGACAATGATAAACAGCTGCCTCTGATTGGGAACCATATCAGGCCACCATAGACATAGAAATTCACCTAGATGACCCACCCAAGTCACTATCACGCCCAAACCAACACAGAGAATAAACAGCTTACTATGGTCAGGGCGTGACAGCGAGGCTATATACAGTAGCGAGGCTATATAAAGGCACCGGTTAGTCGGGCTAATTGAGGTAGTATGTACATGTAGGTATGGTTAAAGTGACTATGCATTTATGATAAACAGAGAGTAGCAGTAGCGTAAAAGAGGGGATGGCGGGTGGAGGGACACAATGCAGATAGTCCGGGTAGCCAGTGTGCATGGTGGAAATGCCATTTCATATAAAACAACTGATGAAAAATACCATTAAACATTTTAATGGTGGCAATTGTACATGTTTAATTTGATTTAAGATCTAGAACATACCATTCAAAACCTAAAAAAAAATGATACATGCCTCAAGGACCTAAAGCATCTTTAAGAACAATTTTGGGATTCAAAGCATTAGGCAGAAAGGTTGGAAACACTGCTTGACATGAAACAAATGATTGTTCACTGGCTGTAGCCTATTGATTCAGACTCATGAGACAGGTGTGTGCTCACTCAAGATTAGGTTTTGCCCTTAATAATGCTCTATATTGCTTAACGAGAGAGCAAATTTCCTCCCAGACTGCGCCATCAAGCATCATATGCCGTTTTGTCATTGGATGAGGCTCAGGGACAAGCCCAAGCACTTTTTCTGGTTGGTACCATACAATGTCCTTTCTCATTGGCCAAAATAATCGATTGGCTCCCATACTACTCATCGTCTTGACTAGAGCACAGCTTTCTGCATCTTGTATAATACCAGGGTAAGGGTCTTCCTCATATTTCACAACACACCACTTTCCAATCAGTCCCTCATGTATGTCTGCAACGGGCTCTTTTGTGCTAGGAGATGGCTGTGGTGCTGTGCAGGTTGAAGTGTAAGGTTGTGCTTTGTCTGCCTCTGTCTGTTGAATTATCACGGTATGTGGGCCAAAACAATCACATATCATTCTGTAGCTGGAAGACACCAGGTGAGTGTGGTGGTCAGTTCCTTGACAGGTATCACTCCATAACCACTCTTTTCTGGACAGTTGATCTTCTGTTTCTTTGGTTTATTTTCCATTGCGTCCTTTTTATTCCTTTGGGAAAGTTTTGAGATGGGTTTCAGCTCACCACTTTCTTTTCTCTTAAGGTATTTGTTTCTTAAGATACTCCTTGTATTTTATAGCGTCTTGTTTGATTTTGTTTATATATGTCCTTGTCCTCTCCTTGGTTTATTTAGGGGTCATTTTATAGAAAATAAAAATAAATAATTAAAGTCAGCAACAACCATAGTAAGTCACACAAATAGACATCAAAATCACTCAGTCATCCTAACATTATACAACATGTAATGGTCTTATTCAGCAAATAAGTGTTCAGTTTCAACTTAACCATGATCATATAGTATGTAAGTTGTGTCTTTTCAGGTATTAAGGTAAGTAAAAATTGATTAACTAATAAATTGTGTCATTACCACCACATTCTGTCCTTACCATCACAGTTCATTATGTGGTGGGAATGACTTTTTACAGTGTTTGGTCATAAATAGCAGGGATCCTAGCATGCGAACTCCAGTTGAACAGCTAGCATACAATGTATACTAAATGCACATTGTTAAAACATAATTTGAAAAATATAACATAATTTGATGAAATGATAACCTAAGAAGGGGTAATGACGTACAATAAAAACATTATCATAAGTCATATTTACCTATATTTTTCTATCATTTCCTAGCATCAACATTTGAATCTCTCTCCATGACATCCATGTGCTCCACTGTCACTATTCATATCCATGGTAACCAAGTGCACAAACAATATCATGTAATGTGCTTGTTGTGGTGGTAATGACACAATACAAGAGGACTGTATTTTGTGTATAAAAAAAAGTTACAAATGGCTTATGCACATCTAATATGTATGTAGTTTCCATTTATTTTACTCTTTTTTAAACAGGTGCATTACATATTTTCTAATTATCAAGACTTTTGTAAGTGTAATACAAAGCAGAATGTCCAAAGTATGTGTGTGAGACAGGACAAAAACAGTGCAAAACAGTGAAATCCCAATTAAATGCTATATATATATATATATATATATATAAAAACGTCTTTACTTAAATGGATGTGAAATAAAAAATATCTAAATTAATATTTTAGCTTCAAAATCTAAGGCCTGTATTTGCAAAATAACCCATAATTAAACAACAAGTAAACAATAATACAGGCAGTTAACTGGCAAAACAGAACACTAAACTGATATCAGTATCACCCATACCAGCACAAGTTATTTCTCCTTTATCTGCATGAGGAATAGTTCATCACAGACTTCAGAGGTGTTGAGTAATATTTTGGATGTTGAAATATTTCAAAATTTGGCACGAAGTCTGAGCCAGTCTCTTCATATATTACACAATTTCTTGTCTCTGGAATGGATATTAATTCAAATATTATATTTATTAATATGTTATTTATTTAACCCTGAGTTTACCAGGTAAATTGACTGAGAACACATTCTCATTTACAGCAACGACCTGGGGAATAGTTACAGGGGAGAGGAGGGGATGAATGAGCCAATTGTAAACTGGGGATGATTAGGTGGCCATGATGGTATGATGGCCAGAATGGGAATTTAGCCAGGACACCAGGGTTAACGTGCCTACTCTTAAAATAAGTGCCGTGGGATCTTTAGTGACCTCAGAGAGTCAGGACATCCGTTTAAAGTCCCACCCGAAAGACTGCACTCTACACTGCCCTGGGGCATTGGGAATTTTTTTTAGACCCGAGGAAAGGGTGCTTCCAACTGGCTCTCCAACACTACTTCCAGCAGCATCTGGTCTCCCATCCAGGGACTGACCAGAACCAACCCTATTTAGCTTCAGGAGCAAGGTAGCAGTAGGATGCAGAGGGTGATATGCATATTTTCAGTCCCTGTAGCTCCGCGCACCATTGTTCCGTCGTTGTTTCAGGCAACAATGGCCGTGTTTGAGAGCATCAAAACGATTGCAGGCTACTGCCGACTGACTGATCTACAAATCACCCGTCAATAACTACTAACTGTTGTAGATCGGTCAGTCAGTCAGAATTTACCCATGATACATTGCGGGTTTGATCCTCTCGAACACGGCCATTGTAACCATTGTGTAACCATTTCTATTTGGGGCGGTCTTCTGATTTGTTGTGGCATTGACAGGTAACTAGGAAAACAGAAATCCCATTTTATAATCTCACCGTCCACCCTCCGTTGGAGTTTTACTGCTCTACAAACAGACGGATCAACATGGACGTCGGATTTCGCCACCCTGTTCTTCTTTGCCTAATTCTAGCGGTTTTGGGCTTGGTTCTGGCCGATTTGGATGGCCCTTTGATGGGGGCACCCGGGTCTGCCGTCCGTTTGTCGGAAAACGACCCAGGTCTAAAGAAAGCACTGAAGTTTGCCGAAGAGCGCTATAACAAGGGGTCCAATGCGATGCACGTTCGCAGAGTTAGCAAGATCCTCTCTGCCAGTAAACAGGTAGACTACAGTCTTGTGAAAATGAATATTTGTTTATTGTAATCTCATAACTTGTGCTATGTAAATAATGACATGTTATTGACCTAAAATTAAGTTCATGTCCATTGTGATTGTAGGCCATAATATGTGGCGATAAGGCCATCACAGATTTCAGTTCGTTAGATAATACCGCCGCCTACGTCAGAGCGCACCAACCTGTGCCATTTTATCTGAACTGCATGCCATCTGTGTAACTCAGCCTAAATTGTATAGGCCTTTAACTCTACTGCAGCCCAACCAAGCACTCTTAATATTTAACAATGCTTTCAGTGAAGTTTTCCACATGATTAGCTAAGCCTATTCATACTGCCTAATGACCAGTGGCGACCCATCATTCAGGGCAGGTGGGGCAGAGCCCCACATTTTTTGTGTCTTTGTTGGCATGCATTCCACCCCCCCACCAAGATTTACATGCTAAAATCACCACGGCTAATGACTATAGCCTGTAAGGCCTCTCTATATCCACATTACATTTTATGTCCACAGAAATAATACCAGTGTCCTATGACTCCTGTCCACTGGCGATTTTAGCATGTAAATCTTGGCGTGGCAAAAATAAATAAATGTGGGATGCATGCCAGCAAAGCCACAACACTAAACAATACATTCATTGTACTATAACGGTGACAAACGGTGCCCACTAACTGGCTATCAGCTCAGTCTTGTCTGGCAGCGAAACAATTAATTCAGCCTCATTTACTGACTTTAAAAAAACATGGTTGACTTGCTTAAACAAATGTGCTTTCTACAGATAATTGAGATGTACAAACTATGGCATAAGGGAACAACAAGCAGATAAGAGGCAATCCGTAATTTCAATAAAGTCATTAATGAGCGAGCTAGGACGGACGTGGGGGGGGGTCGGGGGGGGGGGGGGGGGGTGGGGGGGGTTGAATCAGAGTTGGATGAAAGTTCAAAACATATTTTCCCAGTCATACTTGTTTTTCCCAAGTTCTCAGTTGTCTTGAACTCACTACAGTCAGATTTTGCAGTTCCGAGTTAAGTTGTTTTGAGCATGGCATGGTTCATTGACAGCATGGCCAATGTTGAATGTTTATAATTTGAAACTAAGAAAAGACACCCTTAATCTTAGACTTGGGACAACACAGCCACTCCACTGAACAGCAGGCTAATGATTGCTTTGCAATGCTTGCAGTTAGCCACTGATTCATTCCAAACCACTCATTGTTGATTTCAAATTTGTTGTGTAATATTTATGGCCGATGAGCACCGATACGTTTTATCTATAATTTCTCTTCATTATTTCTCTTCATATGACAAGGATTAAAAAGGATTTGCAAGTAGATTGTCGACTTGATTAATGATGATGACTGCTAGCTAAGATTTTGAAAGTAGGATGTTGACATGATCAGTCCAATCAAAGCTACTGTAGCTATAACGTGATTTGATTTCACTTTATCTGTGGCCAATGTCCTTGAGCCTTCTTGGATGGGCACTTCTAATGTATGGCAGCACCCAAGGGGCTTGAATTTCCGACCTCTACCCTTAGACTTGGCGGTGACGTAGTGTTCCCATGAGTGACCGAACACTGAGCCAATCACGGCGCAACGTTCTGTATTTTCTGCTGGCTTGCGCCACCACCACAGAAAGCACGGAGCTAGGCTGAAACGCCTGCATTTTGGAGCTCCCTTACTCAAGAAAACAAAAAAGATTACATGTTTGTATGCGGCTTTATTAACTCAATGATATATATATATATTTTTTTTTTTACATTGTTTGCAAAATGATGTGACACGTTTTAATGCCAAAATAACATGCAAAACAGGCAAGCCCCCCCCAAAAAGCATTTTTATTTATTTATTTTATAAACGTGGGGCTCAACTAATCGAACTACAGTTTGCAGTAGTTTGGTGGTAGTCAAGGTAGTGCTTTCGAGTAGTTAACTACTTTTTTGCCATGTAGCTAACTACTTGAACTACACACTACTCTTTTTGCAAAAATCAAATATGGGTGAAGTAGGCAAGAATTGTCTTGCTTTTTCAGCATCAGACCTGCCAAATGATCACTTGAAACAGTTTGTGTTTAATAGGCTGTTACACATTCTGTTAACATGTGATCTGTTCTTGCAAATTGTTGTCTGACATTTCAGATTTACATATGATAATTTATCACGAAGTAGTTTGGATGTAATGACCTACTTTTCCAGGGTCATTTTAGTTCAGTAAACTATGTTTCTTAAGGGTACCTTTTTAGTTTATCTTAACGTCTTTCAGTGTGAAGTAATTGGTAGCGTGATAAACTATCTTTTCAGAGTAACTTCCCCAACACTGGTCTCTCAACAAACCTATTGTCTCAGCCAGACAAGCTAACTAAGAGACCTGTAATTACCAGCATAATCAGCCCATTTTTATCTAGGCCTTTAAATGCCATAATTACTGGATTAGATCTTGAAAGTGACTTCAGAGCTAAATGGTATGCTAGATGGCAAAACAACAACCGCAGATTTGATTTTGTTTCTTTTTTCAAAGAGGCCACCTTCACTGTTTATTTCCTGTCTTGTAGCTGGTGAAGGGTATCCGATACAGCATCATGGTGGAACTAAGTAACACCCAGTGTAAAAAGGCTGCCAGACTGAGGGTCTGTGACTTCTACCCAGAAGAACACAACCTAAAGGTGAGGCCAGTATGTGTGTGTCTGTTTGTTTTTCTGTTTTAGGATGATAACGGTGTGGGTTGTTGGAGAGAAAGGGGGTTCCAGGGAAAGTACAGCTAAACTAATATCAGAGGCCTCCTCATCAAATCAAATAAAACCCCAATGTTTTGCAATAGTGAACATTGGCAATACCTAAACCACTCATTAAAAATAAACTGTCAACACTGAAGAGTGCCCAGTATCAAGGCCATTTTGTGTGTGTGTATCAGGGTCTACTGTAGGTTATTATTATAAACGTCTGTTCAGCTCTCCCTTCCACTAGTCATGTGACCAAGACAAGGTAAATAACTTCTCATGACTTGGATTTAACACAGTGTTACTGCAGCTATGTGCACAAGCAGACAGCTACCGTTCCCTCTTTGTTCCGCCTGCTGTATTTGTTTTCATGACTTAGCAGAAACTTAATCAGAAATGTCTCCAAGGTCAAGGGAACGAAGTGTTCGTGGTGTTCACCCCTGTGCTTCACTCCTGTATAGGTTCAGAAATGGACTGTTGTTGACAGAGGAAATGAGTTATTATTGTTAACATTACACTACATATCCTTTGTATGTGGCCTATGTGCTGTACCATTCCCATGTTATTAAACATCTAATTTAATTTGACGTGATGTATTTTAAACGGGCATTTCCCTAAAGCGCAGATAACAATACATTATGTTTTAATATACTGTCTATAAAGAAGTCATGAACACAGTAGCCCAATAAAATAAACACAGGTTATCTCACTAACCATGTTCTCTCCGCTGATGTGTTCTCTGTCAGACAGAGGTATGTGTGTTTGAGGTCTGGGACATTCCCTGGGAGAGCAAGTCCACCCTTCTCAAACAGAAGTGCCAGCCAGCAGGTTAGTGTCATAGGTTCAACTGTGGGATGTAAAGTTACCTTTGTGCATTTATTTGTTTCAGGAGTGTTTGTATAAATACTCATAGCTACATCCTAATTGTTTTTCATGATAATTGGTTTCCAGTTGATCCCAAACCAGTTGAGACCAACAAAGTTGAATTTCTGCCCCTCTCCACCAAACCAGTTAAGACCAACAAAGTTGAATTTCTACCCCTCTCCACCAAACCAGTTGAGGTAATAGAAAACATAGCATTTGTGGTATGTGTGTTTTTGAGTTTCACTTTTATTCTGTATACATATATATTTAATTTACTTGTGAATAATCAACTTGTCTTTTGTGACAGGAGTCAGTGGATTCTGTGGAGCTTCTGGGTCAGTTCAAAGAGTTTATGGTCAGATACAATAGGACTTACAGCAGCCAAGAGGGTGAGAGATATGTCAATCCATAATTCTACACAATACCATCCATCCAACTCCACAGATGAGACGGTAAAACATCTAAACATAACATTTTTGTCTGACCTTTGCTGCTACAGAGGCTGACCGGCGGCTGCGTGTCTTCCATGAGAACTTGAAGACTGCTGAGAAGCTCCAGTCTCTGGACCAGGGCACAGCCGAGTACGGGGTCACCAAGTTCAGCGACCTCACAGGTGTGTGTGCGCGCGCATGTGTGAGAATGCAGATTAACAAGCCTGAAGCAACTCCAGAACAACCACTGAGTGTGCTGGAGAGCTCACTGTCTGCCCTCTGGAGCAACAGAACTTCCTGTGTGTAATTCTGTGACAGTTTAAAACATGTTCCCTTGCAAAGAGAGCTAATCTGTTGAGTAATTTCACTTCTACATAGTTGATTTAGAGCCCTGCATAGGAATGGATTTTAATCCCGAGCCCTACCCATGCCTGTGACGTTCAGGCCCCACCCTACCAATGGCCCGATTTACTTCTGCCAAATTTAAGCCCCGGCTCAAAACCCCAAATCAGAAATAACCTCCTCCGTTAGTAAATCCATTAGCTGCTCCTCTCTGTCTGTCACTCACTCCCTGCGTGCAGCTTGCTCTGCATGCACTCTGAGTGTCTCCTGACTTGTATTTGACGAGGTTGAAGCACTTCTGACACCATGTTATGATCTAAGTCGGATATGACTACTGCAGCAGAGCATGAGCAAATGGCTCAGCTTCAAAATGTTAGTGATCAATTTAATGATACCCGAGTCCTGACCGTACCCTAGTTATTGATGAAAAAACAGACCCTACCCAGCCCTAACCCAATGTATAATGTCGGGGCCCGTCGGGCTTGGGTCGGGTAGCGGAGCCCTAAGCTAGTTCCACAAAGCTACAGTACAACTCCTCAGCTGTACACTGTGAATAATCCTTATTTCTTCTTCCTCTCCTCCCTCTACTCTCTTTTTCTCTCCCTCCAGAGGAGGAGTTTAGGACTCTGTACCTGAACCCCCTGCTGAGCCAGCAGAACCTCCAGCGGTCCATGAAGCCTGCAGCCATGCCCCACGGCCCCGCCCCGCCCAGCTGGGACTGGAGAGAGCATGGAGCTGTCAGCCCCGTCAAGAACCAGGTAGGACCGGGTTTAGAGATGGTCTTACAGACTGGAGATGACTACAGGTATGACTGTAAATGTTTATGTATGATTTGTATTTCTGATCGGGCAAATAACTGAAGGCTTTATGTAACATTCATAAAGTATTCATGACTCTGCTTTGATGCTTCACTAAACATTTATAGGTACGCAAAAGTCATACTTTCATTCATACTGTAGATATGACACAATTCATGGAAAATGTGGAGGTAGGAAAGGCCTGTGTGTGTATGACTGATTGTGTGGTTTGTGTTTGTATTGCAGGGCATGTGTGGTTCTTGCTGGGCATTCTCGGTGACAGGCAACATTGAGGGCCAGTGGTTCGCAAAAACTGGCAAACTAGTGTCTCTCTCTGAGCAAGGTAAGCACAAGCATTTGTAGGTATCATACACTTACCTGTCCAACAGTACTGTTTCCCTTTTCTCCATAAGAGCCTTGAATTGATTGGTTCAATGTCCTGTCACTCACAGAGCTGGTGGACTGTGATACAGTGGACCAGGCCTGTGGGGGCGGGCTTCCATCAAATGCGTATGAAGCTATCGAGAAGCTGGGTGGTCTGGAGACAGAGACTGACTACAGCTACACCGGCAAGAAGCAGAGCTGTGACTTCACCACCGACAAAGTCACCGCCTACATCAACAGCTCTGTGGAGCTGTCCAAGGATGAGAACGGTGAGTGGGAGGAGAACAACACTGAAAAAAGTAGCGCGAGAGAGAGCCGAGCGGGTAGGGTACACAGAGAGAAAGACACAGATGATAGGTTGAAGGTTTGGATGATGATTGAACAATGTGGTACAGATGATAGGTTGAAGGTTTGGATGACGATTGAACAATGTGGTACAGATGATAGGTTGAAGGTTTGCATGACGATTGAACAATGTGGTGCAGATGATAGGTTGAAGGTTTGGATGACGATTGAACAATGTGGTACAGATGATAGGTTGAAGGTTTGCATGACGATTGAACAATGTGGTACAGATGATAGGTTGAAGGTTTGGATGACGATTGAACAATGCGGTACAGATGGAGGAGGGTTGGCTTCATGTGTTAATCTTGGTTTCCTTCCCTTTTTATGTTTAGAAATCGCTGCTTGGCTGGCTGAGAACGGACCAGTATCTGTGGCTCTGAACGCATTCGCAATGCAGGTAACAGGTGTCACTGCTGCATGCTCCTTATTGATACTTAAATTAGCATCACTAAAACACAACTGAACAATGAAGTGACTAGTATCTATCTATCTAACCCCACCTGCTTTTCTCTCCTTGTTTCTCCTCAGTTCTACAGGAAGGGCGTGTCCCACCCTCTGAAGATATTCTGCAACCCCTGGATGATTGACCATGCAGTGCTGCTCGTGGGCTACGGAGAACGTGAGACTGACACTACTTATTTACCTTACATTAGCCTAGCGTAATAACAACACTGATGAGTCAGAATGTGTGAGTCATGTGTGTCTGGTTGTTTCTGTGTACAGGCCAAGGCAAACCTTTCTGGGCCATCAAGAACAGCTGGGGAGAGGACTATGGAGAACAGGTAAGAGGAAGCTGTCACACTGAACCTCTATGACAAGGAGTTATGTGGGGATTTGCAAACAGAGTGTATTTGTTTACACTGCTAAAACCTACTCTTAGAAAAAAGGTGCTATCAAGAACCAAAAAGGGTTCTTCGGCTGTCCCCGTAGGAGAACCCATTGGTTCTAGGTAAAATCCCTTTTGGTTCCAGGTAGAATCCTTTTGGGTCCAATTAGAACCATTTTGGATTCCATTTCAAATCAAATGTTATTTGTCACATGCGCTGAAAACAACAGGCTTAGACCTTACAGTGAAATGCTTACTTACAAGCCCTTAACCAACATTGCAGTTAAGAAAAATAAGTGAAAAAAATAAAAGTAACAAATAATTAAAGAGCAGCAGTAAAATAACAATACAGGTGGTACCGGTACAGAGTCAATGTGCTGGGGCACCGGTGAGTTGAGGTAATATGTACATGTAGGTAGAGTTAAAGTGACTATGCAAAGATAATAAACAGAGTAGCAGCAGTGTAAAACAGGGGGCAATACAAATAGTCTGGGTAGCCATTTGAAAAGCTGTGCAGGAGTCTTATGGCTTGGGGGTAGAAGCTGTTAAGAAGTGTTTTGGACCTAGACTTGGCGCTCCGGTACCGCTTGCTGTGCGGTAGCAGAGAGAACAGTCTATGATTAGGGTGGCTGAAGTCTTTTTGACAATTTGTAGGGCCTTCTTCTGACACTGCCTGGTATAGAGGTCCTGGATGGCAGCTTGGCCCAAGTGATGTACTGGACCGTATGCACTACCCTCTGTAGTGCCTTGCGGTTGGAGGCTGAGCAGTTTCCATACCAGGCAGTGATGCAACCAGTCAGGATGCTCTCGATGGTGCAGCTGTAGAACGTTTTGAGGATCTCAGGACCCATACCAAATCTTTTCAGTGTCCTGAGGGGGAATAGGCTTTGTTGTGCCCTCTTCATGACACTCTTGGTGTGTTTGGACCATGTTAGTTTGCTGATGTGGACACCAAGGAACTTGAAGCTCTCAACCTGCTCCACTACAGCCCTGTCAATGAGAATGGGGGTGTGCTCGGTCCTCCTCTTCCTGTAGTCCACAATCATCTCCTTTGTCTTGATCACGTTGAGGGAGAGGTTGTTGTCCTGGAACCACACGGCCAGGTCTCTGACCACCTTCCTATAGGCTGTCTCATAATTGTCGGTGATCAGGCCTTCCATTGTTGTGTCTTCGGCAAACTTAATGATGGTGTTGGAGTCGTGCTTGGCCATGCAGTCCTAAGTGAACAGGGAGTACAGGAGGGGACTGAGCATGCACCCCTGAAGGGCCCCCGTGTTGAGGATCAGTGTGGCGGATGTGTTGTTACCTACCCTTACCACCTAGGGGTGGCCCATCAGGAAGTCCAGGATCCAGTTGCAGAGGGAGGTGTTTAGTCCCAGGGTCCTTAGCTTAGTGATGAGCTTTGAGGGCACTATGGTGTTGAACGCTGAGCTGTAGTCAATGAATAGCATTCTCACATAGGTGTTCCTTTTGTCAAGGTGGGAAAGGGCAATGTGGATTTTTTTTTTTTTTTTTAGAGTGGTGTTTCACAGGCGCTTCATACGGGCAGTTATACAGGACAGTCATAAAGGACAGTCATACAGGGCAGTCATACAGGGCAGTCATACAGGACAGTCATACAGGGCAGTCATACAGGGCAGTCATACAGGGCAGTCATACAGGGCAGTCATACAGGGCAGTCATACAGGGCAGTCATACAGGACAGTTCGTGGCTGTTTCTC
Organism: Salvelinus fontinalis; assembly: GCF_029448725.1. Lineage (NCBI taxonomy): Eukaryota > Metazoa > Chordata > Actinopteri > Salmoniformes > Salmonidae > Salvelinus > Salvelinus fontinalis. The sequence continues at coordinate 17,823,017 of NC_074693.1, forward strand.
AGGAGCCTGGTGGTGCAGTTACCTCTTTTTGGAGGGAGCAGGTCATTCAGTGGATGGTTGAGTGTGCATGTCCTTCACCAGATACACTGCAGCCTGCTCTCGCTCGCTCTGCAATAGTGCAATAGAAATTGCATCATCTGTTGATCTGTTGAGGCGGTATGCCCCAACAGATCAGTGGGTCTAGGGTTTCTGGGATAATGATGTTGATGTGAGCCATGACCAGCCTTTCAAAGCTACAGACATGAGAGCTACGGGTTGGTAGTCATTTAGGCAGGTTACCTTAGTGTTCTTGGGCACAGTGACTATGGTGGTCTGCTTGAAACATGTTGGTATTACAGACTCAGTTAGGGACATGTTGAAAATGTCAGTGAAGACACTTGCCAGTTGATCAGCGTATGCTCTGAGTACACGTCCTGGTAATCCGTCTGGCCCTGCGACCTTGTGAATGTTGACCCGTTTAAAGGTCTTACTCACATCGGCTACGGAGAGTGTGATCACACAGTTGTCCGGAACAGCTGATGCTCTAATGCATGTTTCAGTGTTATTTGCCTCAAAGCGAGCATAGAAGTAATTTAGCTTGTATGGTGGGCTTGTTTCACTGGGCAGCTCGCGGCTGTGCTTCTCTTTGTAGTCTGTAGTAGTTTGCAAGCCCTGCCACATCCGACGAGCATTGGAGCCAGTGTAGTACGACTCAATCTTAGTCCTGTATTGACACTTTGCCTGTTTGATGGTTTGTCGGAGAGCATAGCTGAATTTCTTATAAGCTTCCAGGTTAGAGTCCCGCTCCTTGAAAGCAGCAGCTCTACCCTTTAGCTCAGTGCGGATGTTTCCTGTAATCCTTGGCTTCTGGCTGGGGTATGTACTAGAGGTCGACCGATTTATAATTTTTCAACGCCGATACCGATTATTGGAGGACCAAAAAAGCTGATGCCGATTATTCGGCCGATTTCTTTTATTTATTTGTAATAATGACAATTACAACAATACTGAATGAACACTTATTTTAACTTAATATAATATATCAATAAAATCAATTTAGCCTCAAATAAATAATGGAACATGTTCAATTTGGTTTAAATAATGCAAAAACAAAGTGTTGGAGAATAAAGTTAAAGTGCAATATGTGCCATGTAAGAAAGCTAACGTTTAAGTTCCTTGCTCAGAACATGAGAACATATGAAAGCTGGTGGTTCCTTTTAACATGAGTCTTCAGTATTCCCAGGTAAGAAGTTTTAGGTTGTAGTTATTATAGGAATTATAGGACTATTTCTCTCTATACCATTTGTATTTCATTAACCTTTGACTATTGGATGTTCTTATAGGCACTTTAGTATTGCCAGTGTAACAGTATATCTTCCATCCCTCTCCTCGCTCCTACCTGGGCTCGAACCAGGAACACAACGACAACAGCCACCCTCGAAGCAGCGTTACCCATGCAGAGCAAGGGGAATAACTACTCCAAGTCTCAGAGCGAGTGACGTTTAAAACGCTATTAGCGCGCACCCCGCTAACTAGCTAGCCATTTCACATCGGTTACACCATTCTAATCTTGGGAGTTGATAGGCTTGAAGTCATAAACAGCGCAATGCTTGAAGCACAGCGAAGAGCTTCTGGCAAAATGCAGGAATGTGCTGTTTGAATGAATGCTTACGAGCCTGTTGCTGCCTACCACCGCTCAGACTGCTCTATCAAATCATAGACTTAGTTATAACATAATAACACACAGAAATATGAGCCTTAGGTCATTAATATGGTCTAATCCGGAAACTATCATCTCGAAAACAAGACGTTTATTCTTTCAGTGAAATACGGAACCGTTCCGTGTTTTATCTAACGGGTGGCATCCATAAGTCTAAATATTCCTGTTACATTGCACAACCTTCAATGTTATGTCATAGTTACGTAAAATTCTGGCAAATTAGGCGGCCCAAACTGTTGCATATACACTGACTCTGCGTGCAATGAACGCAAGAGAAGTGACACAATTTCACCTGGTTAATATCGCCTGCTAACCTGGATTTCTTTTAGCTAAATATGCAGGTTTAAAAATATATACTTCTGTGTATTGATTTTATGAAAGGCATTGATGGCCTCCCGGGTGGCGCAGTGGTCTAGAGCACTGCATCGCAGTGCTAGCTGCGCCACCAGAGTCTCTGGGTTCGCGCCCAGGCTCTGCCGCGACCGGGAGGTCCGTGGGGCAACGCACAATTGGCTTAGCGTCGTCCGGGTTAGGGAGGGTTTGGCCGGTAGGGATATCCTTGTCTCATCGCGCTCCAGCGACTCCTGTGGCGGGCCGGGCGCAGTGCGCGCTAACCGAGGGGTGCGGGTGCACGGTGTTTCCTCCGACACATTGGTGCGGCTGGCTTCCGGGTTGGAGGCGTGCTGTGTTAAGAAGCAGTGCGGCTTGGTTGGGTTGTGCTTCGGAGGACGCATGGCTTTCGACCTTCGTCTCTCCCGAGCCCGTACGGGAGTTGTAGCGATGAGACAAGATAGTAATTACTAGCGATTGGATACCACGAAAATTGGGGAGAAAAGGGGACAAAATTTATTTGAAAAAAAAAGAAAGGCATTGATGGTTAGGTACACATTGGAGCAACGATATGCACCGCATCGATTATATGCAACGCAGGACACGCTAGATAAACTAGTAATATCATCAACCATGTGTAGTTAACTAGTGATTATGATTGATTGATTGATTGTTTTTTATAAGATACGTTTAATGCTAGCTAGCAACTTACCTTGGCTTCTACTGCATTCGCGTAACAGGCAGGCTCCTCGTGGATTGCAATGTAATCAGGTGGTTAGAGCGTTGGACTAGTTAACTGTAAGGTTGCAAGATTGAATCCCCCGAGCTGACAAGGTAAAGATCTGTCGTTCTGCCCCTGAACCCCCCGTTCCTAGGCCGTCATTGAACATAAGAATGTGTTCTTAACTGACTTTCCTAGTTAAATAAAGGTGTAAAAAAATATATAAAAAATACCGATTTCCGATTGTTATGAAAACTTGAAATCGGCCCTAATTAATCGGCCATTCCGATTAATCGGTCGACCTCTAGTATGTACGTACAGTCACTGTGGGGACGACGTCATCGATGCACTTAATGATGAAGCCAGTGACTGATGTGGTGTACTCCTGAATGCCATCGGAAGAATCCTGGAACCTATTCCAGTCTGTGCTAGCAAAACAGTCCTGTAGTTTAGCATCTGCTTCATCTGACTACTTTTTATTTACCGAGTCATTGGTGCTTCCTGTTTTAGTTTTTGCTTGTAAGCAGGAATCGGGAGGATGGAATTATGGTCTGATTTGCCAAATGGAGGGCGAGGGAGAGCTTTGTACGTGTCTCTCTGTGTGTGTGTGTGTGGGGGGGGGGGGGGGGGTAAAGGTGGTCTAGGGTTTTTTTCCCCCTCTGGTTGCACATTTGACATGCTGGTAGAAATGAGGTAAAACAAATTTAAGTTTCCGTGCATTAAAGTCCCCGGCCACTAGGTGCGTCGCCTCTGGAAGAGTGTTTTCCTGTTTGTTTATGGCCATATACAGCTCATTGAGTGCGGTCTTAGTGCCAGTATCGGTTTGTGGTGGTAAATAGACAGATACGAAGAATATAGATGAAAACTCTCTTGGTAAATGGTGTAGCTTATCATGACATACTCTACCTCAGGGAGCAGAACCTTGAGACTTCCTTAGATTTCGTGCACCAGCTGTTGTTTATGAATATACATAGACCGCCACCCCTTGTCTTACCAGAGGCTGCTGTTCTATCCTGCCCAAAAAGCGTTAAACCCGCCAGCTGTATGTTATTCATGTCTTGGTGAAACATAAGATATTAAAAAATGTTATGTCCCGTTGGTAGGATATACGTGCTTGTAGCTCATCTATTTTGTTATCCAATGATTTTACGTTGGCTAATAGGACTGATGGTAGAGGCAGATTACCCACTCGCCTTCGGATCATTACAAGGCACCCTTGTCCCTGATATCTCCGTCTCCTTTTCATGCCAATGACAGGGATTAGGGCCTTGTCTGGAGTAAATCCTTTGCGTCCGACTCGTTTAAGAAAAAATCTTCGTCTAGTACGGGGTGAGTAATCGCTGTCCTTATATCTAGAAGCTCTTTTTGGTAATAGGAGACGGTGGCAGAAACATTATGTACAAAATAAGTTACAAATAACACGAAAAAACAGACAATAGCACAATTGGTTAGGGGACCGTAAAAAAATCAGCTTCTTGATATGCCACACCTGTCAGGTGGCTGGATCATCATGGCAAAGAGAAATGCTCACTAACAGGGATGTAAACAAATGTGTGCACTCAATTAGAGAAATAAGCTTTTTGTGCGTATGGAACATTTCTGGGATCTTGTATTTCAGCCGCAGAACCCTTTTGGAACCCTTTTTTCTAAGAGTGAAGTCAAGCCTGAACTCTTGGAACATATTGTGCAAATAGAAGTTTTGACGTGTATTTTTGTGTTCATGTCTTGTTGCCTGTTCCTTTTCTTCCAGGGTTACTACTACCTGTACAGGGGATCCAGGCTCTGTGGGATCAATAAGATGTGCTCGTCTGCCATTGTGAACTAGGAGATCTCTCTCACACACACACACACACACACACACACACACACACACACACACAACCATATATATATATTATTTGATGCCAATCTTTTCCTGGCACATAAAACAAACCCAACCCTCAGCCAAACATGTACACACACACCTACAAACTGACCAAACTGCAATGCTACTCACCCTGCCCCCATAATTGTGTGGTCAGAACACTGCACAGTGCACTGGAAAACCTGTTGACACCTTACTGAAATAGGGGAGGCAGTATTCATTCATACCTCACCTCATTCTTCTTTACCAAAACAAACCAGTTCCGATTAAGTTATAGTTTCAAGGTACTACTGATCTTTTGTTGTGATTTTACTATAGGATTTTACATTTTATCTAGACTGAACAAAAATATAAACAAAACATGCAACAATTAACGATTTTACTGAGTTACAGTTCATGTAAGGAAGTCATTCTATTGAAATAAATACATTCGACCCTAATCTATGGATTTCACATGACTGAGCATGGGCACACTGACTTGGGAGCCAGGCCCACCCATGGGGTCGCAGTCAGCATGCCAATTGCACACTTGCTCAACACTTTAGACATCTGCGGCATTGTGTTGTGTGACAAAACAACACATTTTTTTTGTGGGCGTTTATTGTCCCCAGAACAAGGTGCACCTGTGTAATGATGATTCTGTTAAATCAGCTTCTTGATATTCCACACCTGTCAGGTGGCTGGATTATCATGGCAAAGAGAGATGCTCACTAACAGGGATGTAAACAAATGTGTGCACTCAATTAGAGAAATAAGCTTTTTGTGCGTATGGAACATTTCTGGGATCTTGTATTTCAGCTCATGAAAGATGGGACCAACACTACATGTTGCTTTTATTTTTGTTCAGTATAGAAGTCTTTTAGAATATTTTATTTAATTGTTGTGTTTTAGGCAGAGGTAAATTCTGGCATCTATCTCTTTACAATAGCAGAGTCTAAATGATAGAGTTCAGTAATGCTTTTTGGTGTCCGTTATGTTCCCCTGAATGTGACCACTCTGCTGATGCTTGTGCATTTTTGATAGTTTCCCCTCTGTTGTAACTTGTTCAGTGCAATACCATGTAATGTCAATCTCTCCCTAGTTTACAATTTACAACTTCACTGTACAAGTATTTAGAATGAGTGGGTTTGCATGGTTTCTGAGATTTTTAAAGGATCATACATTGGCTGATGTGTCGCCTATTAACTGTGTTACATATTGCTGTGCTGTGTAACTAGACCAACTAAGGTTGAATAAAACATATTTTAGCCTTTATCTTTTGTGAGCTGTCATTTCTGACGTCAATATCCTCTATGTTGTCTGGCTCATTGGAGAAACACATTATCTATTCACAGCAACATTCGGTTCTTGAATGCTCCCCAGACAAGGAAAATAATACAACTACAGACAGAAGGGTTAGTTTTAAATATATTTGCTAGCTTTAACTCTTTGCTACAAGTCCCGTAGTGCAACTGGGGTGAGAGCTGCTGAAAAGGAAAGAAAGCGCAAACGTTTTTTTCATTTCTTAGCCGCTATAAACACATATTTTTTTCATAGTTCACATGCCATTCGACAACCCAGAATCTTTGACCTACAGTAAAGATACACATGTTTGCAGTTCAGATTTACAAGGTATGTAGCAAGTGGCTAATTTCAAGTGTATGTGGGTGCTAACTTAATTTAGCTAAATTTACCAAGGAATATCTAGAAATACATTGTTATATCATATGGTCTAATCTTCTATAATTTCATAACATAAGAGCTAGTGTAATAGTATAACTTTAAACCGTCCCCTCGCCCCGACACGGGCGCGAACCAGGGACCCTCTGCACACATCGACAACAGTCACCCACGAAGCAGCGTTACCCATCGCTCCACAAAAGCCACGGCCCTTGCAAAGCAAGGGGCAACACTACTTAAGTCTCAGAGCAAGTGACGTAACTGATTGAAATGCTACTAGCGCGTACCCGCTAACTAGCTAGCCATTTCACATCCGTTACACTCACCCCCCTTTCAACCTCCTCCTTTTCCGCAGCAACCAGTGATCCGGGTCAACAGCATCAATGTAACAGTATAACTTTAAACCGTCCCCTCGCCCCGACACGGGCGCGAACCAGGGACCCTCTGCACACATCAACGACGGTCGCCCACGAAGCATCGTTACCCATCGCTCCACAAAGGCCACGGCCCTTGCAAAGCAAGGGGCAACACTACTTAAGTCTCAGAGCAAGTGACGTAACTGATTGAAATGCTACTAGCGCGTACCCGCTAACTAGCTAGCCATTTCACATCCGTTACACTAGAATAATTCTGACCATTAGCTAGCTGTTTGTGTATGATACGAGCTTTTCTTGTTTACTTAGCCAACCAGCCAGCCAGCTAGTGTGGACAGCTTTCCACTTGGCCCAAAACAAAACTTGTTCATTTTATGGCATCACGTTGCGCTGGCTGACCTTTTTTATTTTTTTGTATTACTAGTTAGCCTGTTGTTGGATATGTATGCCACCTACAATGTTCTGCTCATTATATTTTTGCTATCTGTTAACTCAGAGTACCAAAGCATGAGTCATAATACCCAGTGGTGATTTTAGCATGTAAATCTTGGTGGGGCAAACTCAAAAAATGTTTTTAGATGCATGCTGGCAAAGCCACAACGAAACACTTAACCCTGCGTTAATTGCACTATAACATGCTGACCAAACCGGACGCCAGCGCGTTGATTTTGTTCACCCACAGCAGAAGCGATCAGGACACGCAGGTTGAAATATCAAAACATACTCTGAACCAATTATATTAATTTGTGGGCAGGTCGAAAATTATTAAACATTTATGCCAAATTAGCTAGCTAGCTTGCTGCTGTTAGCTCATTTGTCCTGGAATATAAACACTGGGTTATTTTACTTGAAATGCACAAGGTCCTCTACACCGACAATTAATCCACAGATAAAACCGTAAACCGAATTCGTTTCTCCTCATCTCCTTCCTACGGACCTACGGGCTTCTTTTTCTTCTTTGGACTTAATATGGCGGTAGGCAACAAACTTTACGGTGCAGTGGTCGAGACACTTGAGCGGTGTGGTCAGCATGTGATGGTGACTACAAACTGTTACATGCTGACCAGACCGCACTCGCGCCATTGCGCACAAGTTGATTTTGTCTACCCACACCAGATGCGATCAGGACACGCAGGTTAAAATATCGAAACAAACTGATGTCATGATTTTACCTATTCCCCCCCCCCCCCCCAGTTTACCGGATTATCAGACACATTCACTGTCACCATGCAATCCTTAGGCTGTACAGTCGTGGCCAAAAGTTTTGAGAATGACACAAATATAAATTTCCACAAAGTTTGCTGCTTCAGTGTGTTTTAGATATTTTTGTCAGATGTTACTATGGAATACTGAAGTATAATTACAAGCATTTCATAAGTTTCAAAGGCTTTTATTGACAATTACATGAAGTTGATGGAAAGAGTCAATATTTCCAGTGTTGACTTCTTTTTCAAGACCTCTGCAATCTGCCCTGGCATGCTGTCAATTAACTTCTGGCCACATCCTGACTGATGTTAGCCCATTCTTGTATAATCAATGCTTGGAGTTTGTCAGAATGTTTGGGGTTTTGTTTGTCCACCCGTCTCTTGAGGATTGACCACATGTTCTCAATGGAGAACAAGGATATAGGCCTAACCCTTGTTATAGCGACAAGCAAAAAGCATATGCTACCACTTGTTTGCTTAGCCATAGGAAAAACAATGGTCCAGATTATATAAAGCGAACTAGGCTATAACAATGATTAACTCCACGATTATTTCTGCATAGTCTACTAGCCTATCGAAGGTCTTGCTCAGCCTCAACATCACAGGATAATGTGGTTGGTTTATTAAATGCTCTGCAATTTAGAGCTATGCCTAGCGCAAAATACCAAAAAGTTAGAATCGGTATGGGTCTATTCATAGACCAAACAGCTTAACAGATAAAAAAACATTTATTATTCAGGAGAATCCCATTGAATCAGGCTATTCATTTCAGTGCAGTTGCGTACTTACGCATATCCTTAGACTGAATGGAACCGAAAACACCCCAGCCTGTTTTGATCATGATGAAGCCTGAACATTTCAGCTGTTTGTCATTGACTTATCCCACAATAGCCTACAGATTTGATCCACATGAAGACCTAAACTTAGCAAAAAAAGAAACGTCCTCACTGTCAACTGGGTTTATTTTCACCAAACTTAACATGTAAGTTTAAATATGTGTATGAACATAACAAGATTCAACAACTGAGACATAAACTGAACAAGTTCCACAGACATGTGACAAAAGTAACAGTCAGTATCCGGTGTGGCCACCAGCTGCATTAAGTACTGCAGTGCATCTCTTCCTCATGGACTGCACCAGATTTGTCAGTTCTTGCTGTGAGATGTTACCCCATTCTTCCACCAAGACACCTGCAAGTTCCCGGACATTTCTGGGAGGAATGGCCCTAGCCCTCACCCTCCGATCCAACAGGTCCCAGACTTGCTCAATGGGATTGAGATCCGGGCTCTTCGCTGGCCATGGCAGAACACTGACATTCCTGTCTTGCAGGAAATCACGCACAGAACGAGCAGTATGGCTGTTGGCATTGTCATGCTGGAGGGTCACGTCAGGATGAGCCTGCAGGAAGGGTACCACATGAGGGAGGAGGATGTCTTCCCTGTAACGCACAGCATTGAGATTGCCTGCAATGACAACAAGCTCAGTCCAATGACGCTGTGACACACCGCCCCAGACCGTGACGGACCCTCCACCTCAATCGATCCCACTCCAGAGTACCGACCTCGTTGTAACGCTCATTCCTTCGACGATAAACGCAAATCTGACCATCACTCCTGGTGAGACAAAACTGAGCACTTTTTGCCAGTCCTGTCTGGTCCAGCGACGGTGGTTTTGTGCCCATAGGCGATGTTGTTGCTGGTGATGTCTGGTGAGGACCTGCCTTACAACAGGCCTACAAGCCCTCAGTCCAGCCTCTCTCAGCCTATTGCGGACAGTCTGAGCACTGATGGAGGGATTGTGTGTTCCTGATGTAACTCGGGCAGTTGTTGTTGCCATCCTGTACCTGTCCCGCAGGTGTGATGTTCGGATGTACCGATCCTGTGCAGGTGTTGTTACACGTGGTCTGCCACTGTGAGGACGATCAACTGTCCGTCCTGTCTAACTGTAGCGCTGTCTTAGGCGTCTCACAGTACGGACATTGCAATTTATTGCCCTGGCCACATCTGCAGTTCTCATGCCTCCTTGCAGCATGCCTAAGGCATGTTCACACAGATGAGCAGGGACCCTGGGCATCTTTATTTTGGTGTTTTTCAGTCAGTAGAAAGGCCTCTTTAGTGGCCTAAGTTTTCATAACTGTGACCTTAATTGCCTACCGTCTGTAAGCTGTTAGTGTCTTAACGACCGTTCCACAGGTGCATGTTCATTAATTGTTTATGGTTCATTGAACAAGCATGGGAAACAGTGTTTAAACCCTTTAAAATTAAGATCTGTGAACTTATTTGGATTTATACAAATTATCTTTGAAAGAGGGTCCTGAAAAAGGGACGTTTCTTTTTTTGCTGAGATTATATTTAATCTGGATTTGACAAACAAAAGCCTGACTTTCCCCCACGTCATATTTATTATAAATTAGGCTAAATGTATTCCCATTCATTTCCATAGGCTAACCATTGTGATTAATGTTATTTACCATCTTCTGATTTTCATGAATAAACAGGCATCAGGGTAAAAATATAATTTTAAATTCCCCCCCACACATTAATGTTATTTATTAAAACATTTTATTTAACCTTTATTTAACTGGGCAAGTCCGTTAAGAACAAATTGTTATTTACATCGTCGGCCTACCAAAATGCAAAAGGCCTCCTGCAGGGGCTGGGATTAAAATACAAATAAATTAAATAAAAATGTTACTTACCTTACATATCACAAAGTCAGCTAATTTCCACTCCATTCGTACGCAAATACCTTTGATTCATACACTGGCTTGTCTGGCTGGCATGTTTTCATTTTAAATAGGCCTTCCTTTATCTACACTGAAATAATATTATTTCAGTAGTACTCTATTATGATTTATTTACATTTTTATCATAGCTCATTAGTACACACTTGTGGTTGAATATATCTTTTTCATGTCTTATGATGTGTGTGACATGTGTGTCAATTTACTTTCAGGTATTTTTGTACACTCACATGGCAATCATAGGCTGAAATAGTGAATTATGGTGTGTGAAATAAAGAGGAGGTGGGTGCTGTGTGAATGGGATGTTCTGCCTGCTACTTGTTTTCACGAGGTAGTCAGTACGGAAGGTGGACTCGAAGAGGGAAACTGCAAAGTCCAGGCATTTTTGTTCTCTTTGTTCTGAATGTTTGTAGTGCTAGTGTTTTTTTGTTGTTTTTTAAGGGGTTTGTAGTGCTAGTGTTTTTTTGTTGTTGTTTTTTAAGGGGTTTGTAGTGCTAGTGTTTTTTTGTTGTTGTTTTTTAAGGGGTTTGTAGTGCTAGTGTTTTTTTGTTGTTGTTTTTTAAGGGGTTTGTAGTGCTAGTGTTTTTTTGTTGTTGTTTTTTAAGGGGTTTGTAGTGCTAGTGTTTTCAGCTCATCTGTGTCTCTCACATTATGTGCCCAGTATGATAGTTTTCTTGCTCTTTCTTAGCAGATAATGACAACATGACAATAACAGTAGCTGATGTAATGAAAAGTTGGAGGGTGGTTGGTAATGGAGGACATCAGGTGGATCCATGTCTGGGTGTTGGGCAGAACCTCTAGGTCCTGGAGAACAGGAGCAGAGTAAAGGGAACAGGGTAGGAGACAGACATAAACAAGCAAACGCACAGGTTAAAAGATTATCAGGTATGTAAAAATACAGTTATTGAATGATTTAATTTAAATGTTTGATTAGACATGCAATAATGTTAATGGCAGACAGAAAAAAAAGGATACCTGCCTAATTTGTTATGTCAGTGGAGTTGATAAGGGCGGTAAGGGATGGTCCCTGGAAAAGATAGAGATAAGTTGTGAGAGAAACTCCTGCACCCTGTCCATGTTCAGTCTCTCCTTGATTGATAATAGAAATACATGCAATTATATGTAATATTATTACAAATACATTTCTTATTTATCTCTTGGAAGGCCAGAAAATAAATTAACAACGGACAGTAATTTTTCTCAGTCCGTGCCTGAAGGTGGTCCTTGTTCAGATCTGGTTCGACAACTTCCACCACATCAGGTGCTATAGAATGTGATGGGCACAGAGGCAAATGAATGGAACAGGAGAAGAGGATGTGGTTGCTTGTGGAGGGAGAGCAGTGTGGGTGGTGGCTAGAACACCTACAGTGATGCTGATTGGTTGCTGTGGCTCATCAACTATTGACTAAAAGAAAAAGATTTAGAAATGAGTTTGACCTTGCCATAGTTCAACAGAAGAAAAACCTTTCATTAACATACTCCCAGAGATACTCCCTGAATGAAGTTACCTACCCATCCCCATTTACAATTTCATTCATCAATTAAATAAATTATTCTAAAGCACATTCAATTATTATTGTGGACTATAGGCTACTCCTGTATCTACCTTGTACAGTACCGTAATCATTGAATGAAGTAGAGTAGAGTATTTCCAATTTCATTTATCAATTAGATAAATAATACAAGCCCATACAGTTACATTATTGTAGAATAGGCTACTCCTGTATCCACACTATATTAGGATACCGTTATGATTTCATTGGTCTTGTCAGGCATGATTTTAGGTCTTCAATCGAAGTTGTATGTTGTACCTCGTTTCCCTTCTTCAGTGAAAAGTAATTCTGCATTCTCCATTTAATTCAGTTTGAGTGTGAATGTGTAGGCCCAGTGACAGTGGAAAAATAAACCCATAGCTCCAGCACACAATGGCATGTAGGGGTAGTGTATTACAATGTAGAATATGTATACTGTATATCCTATAGTACAATGGCATGTAGTGGTAGTGTATTACAATGTAGAATATGTATACTGTATATCCTATAGTACAATGGCATGTAGGGGTAGTGTATTACAATGTAGAATATGTATATATCCTAGAGTACAATGGCATGTAGGGGTAGTGTATTACAATGTAGAATATGTATATGTCCTATAGCACCATGTGTGTATATTTTCATTTAGAATTTAATTCATCCATGAAATAAATAATACTAGCAGATCAAATTACATTATTGTACACTAGCCTACTCATCTATCAACACAGTACATAATATTGCCTATGTGCTTTCGACAATATGTTATCAACTCGTTATCAACAAAAATGTATTATTTTCAAATGAACCTAAATATTTCCTAATATCACAACTTAAATATAGCCTACGTACTCCTCAATTGGATCAAGGACATCTTTGGATTTTTTTTCATCGTCTCTAAGGAAACTATCTGGAGCAGACACTCGAAAATCACTTCTGCCGCTTGTAAAAAAACAAACAAATGAATATCTGTGTCGCCGCTGAGCTCTCAAATACCGTGCCCGTCTCTCACTCTATGAACAGTCACTGCTATCCGGATTCCTTGGGATGTCCTTACCCTGAACCCTAAACTAAGACTAAACTTAACCATTTTACATTTATACTTGATAGAGGTAGGGACACCCCAAGGATCCAAAATATATCTAAAATGTCAGTAAAAAAAATGAACACCATACCTGTTAGCAAAGGTGTCAGCTAGAGATGACGTCCTTCCCCAAAATGTTGCCACAAAGTTGGAAGCACAGAATCATCTAGAATGTCATTGTATGCTGTAGCATTAAGATTTCCCTTCACTGGAACTAAGGGGCCTAGCCCAAACCATGAAAAACACCCCCAGACCATTATTCCCCCTCCACCAAACTTTACAGTTGACACTATTCATTCGGGCAGGTAGCGTTCTCCTGGCATCCACCAAACCCAGATTAGTCCGTTGGACTGCCAGATTGTGAAATGTGATTCATCACTCCAGAGAACGTGTTTCCACTGCTCCAGAGTCCAATGACGGCGAACTTTACACCACAGCAGCCGTGAACGGCGAGCTTTACACCACACCAGCTGACGCTTTGCATTACGCATGATGATTTTAGGCTTGTGTGCGGCTGCTTGGCCATTTTTACGCACTTCAGCACTCGGAAGTCCCGTTCTGTGAGCTTGTGTGGCCTACCTCTACGTGGCTGAGCTGTTGTTGCTCATAGACATTTTCACTTCACAATAACAGCACTTACAGTTGACCAGGGAAGCTCTAGCAGGACAGAAATTTGACCAACTGACTTGTTGGAAAGGTGGCATTCTATGACAGTGCCACGTTGAGAGTCACTGAGCTCGTCGGTGAACATTGGCAGTAGAAGGCCATTCTACTGCCAATGTTTGTCTATGGAGATTGCATGGCTGTGTGCTCTATTTTATACACCTATCAGAAACGGGTGTGGCTGAAATAGCTGAATCCACTCATTTGAAGGGGTGTCCACATACTGTTGGACATATAGTGTAGCGTCACCTATAGAAGTAACATACCAGTAAACCCCATTTTGCCAGCACTTCCATTACCATGGTAACTGCAAGGCCACCACACTTGATAAACTATTGTGTGTCCTGCTGTTGTTCAAATATAAAAACAATTGTTTCAAATAATCCTAACTCCCCCTAGGGATGTGATTTGACTTCTGACACACACACACACACACACACACACACACACACACACTGAGGAAGGCACAAGCTGAAAGCAGTGTGTGCAGGACATGTTGCCTGGAAAGGGGGACTCAGAGGATGACGAGAGCGATCTCTTCGTCAACACCATCCGCTGTAATGTCCACTACAGTGAAAGTGGGGAAGACACTGAGGATGAGAAGAAGGAAGTAGAGGACAGAGTGTAGAGCAGCTTGTATTGTTGAGATGTTTATGACAATCCCCTGGACAGATGTTTACACCAATGTCCCCCTCAGAATACACTGCTGCTGAGGAATATATCGTGGAGTGTACTCTCCCACTCCATGAATCCAATCGAACATCCTGCTGTTTTAACACGTATTTGGGGGTTGGACTTAGCATCCCATGGACATAATGTAGGTTAGATATATCATACAGTACTTATACCACCTGTCCTAGAGATGAACATGGGCATGCTTTGCTAAGCTATGTTAAAAAAGAGGTGAATGGTGGGAATGTTGAACTGGTCCATGACACCCTGACTGAGGTTGTGTCATAATATATGTACATAATGATTGTGTAATAATATCTTTATTGTGGTCTTTCATCAGAAAAATACTTACAATATAATTAACCCAATGAGTCCAATTGCAACGCTGGACTTCTAACCCCTTTTAAACATGGTGTTTTTGAGCTACATTCTGGGTGGTATCGTTGGATTCGTTTATTTCTTTTGCATCCATAGATACCAACTGTGTAAATTATGGGGGCTGACCTAGAGCGGTGTTTGTCAGAAAAGGGAGGATCCCGAATGATTTGAGGTACAAACTATTAAAAGGTGTCTATGAAAAGCTGAGAATCTCACTCGGATGTCCACAAGCCACACAGTCAGTAGAAGGTAGGGGGTTCTTCTACATAGACGATCAGAGGAAATCCCAGGACATAGTGTCTATAATACTGTAATAAACTCACATACTTGCTGTCACAAACTCCAAATAGTTATAACTGACTAGTTGGATATTCATTTCTCATTGAGCAAACCATTTCTATACTTACAGCATTCATATAAATTCTTGCTTTGGCAGACATTTTTTTATTGACAATTGTCAAAAAAACTCATGTTTGTCAAATTGTTTTGTGTTCTTTTTGTAGCCCTGGTTATCCTGAAAAGAAAATGGTAAAACATATCACTGTGAGGTTAAATATAAGGGCTGGACATACAGATAAATGTGTGTCAGATAAATTAAAAGCAGATTTCTTTTGGGGGGGGGAGGGGTCTCAGGACTGATAGGTTCAAGATTTTTTGGTCCAGATGTCTGATTCAAAATTAAATAATCAAATATTAAAATGGTTAATGTTCAGAGAAACATTGAAAAGTGCACAACATTTGTCAGAGAGGTTCATTTACACATTTATTTACTTATTTATCTGTTGGTTTCGGATAACCAAACCTCAGATCTAACTCAGCCATTATGCAGTGGCAGTGGTTAAATCAGTAAAATGTATTCATATTAACATGTTTGTTGCACCTCATGAGTCTGACTTTGCTCATAACTATCCCCCGAGCCCAAAAACTGAGCATGAGAATTCCTGCCCACAGCATGGGACCCAAACCTGTTCAACAGGAGGCAGTTGAGCCAATGTATGCAATATATGGCCTTCACAGTGACAGTCATCACAGTGGACTGTGTACAAAGTAGGTCATTCTGTTTAATGCTTCATCAAATACTGCTGTCACAAACAAACATTTCTTCAACATCAGTAAAAACAAACAACATCCAGTATTTCTGTCAAACGTAGATCCACGTTTATCACACTGTGGTGCCTTATAACAGGGCAGTTCTCAGCTGAAAGGATACCATTCTCCATCACCATCTATCATTTGAGTCAGTTTATAAAGAACCAGTCTAGTATTTCCTCAGGTTCCTCACATCGTTGTGTTTACAGTAATAATAGGTTAACATGAATAAATTGGTACTGTTCCCCATTCTCATGTTCCTCTCCATTGTCAAGTGGCAGCACACCTTCTCTATAGACAATCACCATCATGTCAGTTTTACATAATAGGATAGCCAGTCAGTGAATACCTCACTATGAAGGCCTTGCCTCTTCCCCATTTTCAAGTGGCAGCATAGCCGCGGGGTGCTAAGAGTGCTGCAGCACCTCCTGATAAATCATAATAAAAAAAGTATTCCTATAAACATTTCCTCAGAATTTCCAACATGTATTCAATGAGAATGACAACTCTACAGTGTATTCGGAAAGTATTCAGAATGTCCTTGAGTAGCCCAACCAGATCTGAGGTTTGGTTGACTTTTTCCACATTTTGTTATATTACAGCCTTATTCTAAAATTGATTAAATAGTATTTTCCCCCTCATCGATCTACACACAATAACCCCAAAATGACAAAGCAAAAACAAAAATGATATCACATGTACAGGTTTCTCCCATTCTTCTCTGCAGATCCTCTCAAGCTCTGTCAGGTTGGATGGGGAGCATCGCTGCACAGCTATTTTCAGGTCTCTCCAGAGATGTTCAATCGGGTTCAAGTCCGGGGACTGGTTGGGCTACTCAAGGACATTCAGAGACTTGTCCCGAAGCCACTCCAGCATTGTCTTGGCTGTTTGCCAAGGTCATTGACCTGATGGAAGGTGAACCTTCGCCTCAGTCTGAGGTCCTGAGCGCTCTGGAGCAGGTTTTCATCAAGGATCTCGCTGTACTTTACTCTGTTCATCTTACCCTCGACCCTGACTAGTCTCCCAGTCCCTGCCGCTGAAAAACATCCCCACAGCATGATGCTGCCAGCACCATGCTTCACTGTAGGGATGGTGCCAGGTTTCCTCCAGATGTGACGCTTTGCATTCAGGCCAGAGTTCAATCTTGGTTTCATCAGACCAGGGAATCTTGTTTCTCATGGTCTGAGAGTCCTTTTGGCAAACTCCAAGCGGGCTGTCATGGTGCCTTTTACTGAGGAGTGGCTTCCGTCTGGCCACTCTACCATAAAGGTCTGATTGGTGGAGTGCTGCAGAGATGGTTGTCCTTCTGGAAGGTTCTCCCCCAAAAGTCAAATCTTTAAAAAAATATATATATTTCACCTTTATTTAACCAGGTAGGCTAGTTGAGAACAAGTTCTCATTTACAACTGCGACCTGGCCAAGATAAAGCAAAGCAGTGCGACACAAACAACAACACAGAGTTACACATGGAATAAACAAACGTACAGTCAATAACAGAATAGAAAATATATATATATATGTCACGATCGTGTGGCGGATTAACGGACCAAAACGCAGCAGTTGGAAAATAAGCCATCTTCCTTTTATTATGAAGAAGGCAAGAAACAAAACAAAACACTGACACACTATACAAAACAAGAAAACGACCGTGAAGCTACTAACGTCGTGCACACACAGGCTACAAACGTTTAACATAGACAATTACCCACAACCAATGAGAGCCTATGGCTACCCTAAATAAGGCTCCCAATCAGAGACAACCGAAATCAGCTGTCTCTAATTGGGAACTCATTCAGGCAACCATAGACTCTCCTAGACAACTAAACATACATAGACAACACTAGACACCTGTACTCCACACAAACCCATATACTATACAACAACCCCTATACCATAAAAAACACCCAAAACCAACAAAACAAAAACATTCCCCATGTCACACCCTGACCTAACTAAATAAATAAAGAAAACAAAGAATACTAAGGCCAGGGCGTGACATAACCCCCCCCTTGAGGCGCGAACTCCGGGCGCACCATACACAGTCTAGGGGAGGGTCTGGGTGGGCTTCCATCCACGGTGGCGGCTCCGGCTCTGGTCGCGGTCCCCACGTCACCACAGTACCTAACCACCTCCTAGGCTTCCTCCAAACGACCCCCCTCCACATTAACCCCATTGCATTAAGGGGCAGTTCCGGACTAAGGGACAGCTCCGGACTAAGGGCCAGTACCAGGGTAAGGGGCAGTACCAGGATCAGGGGCAGTACCAGGGTAAGGGGCAGTACCAGGGTAAGGGGCAGCACCAGGGTAAGGGGCAGCACCAGGGTAAGGGGCAGCACCAGGGTAAGGGGCAGCTCCGGACTGAGGAATGGCAGCTCCGGACTGAGGGACTGCAGCTCCGGACTGAGGGACTGCAGCTCCGGACTGAGGGACGGCCCATGGCTGGCTGACAGATCTGGCTGCTCATGGCTGGCTAACGGATCTGGCTGCTCATGGCTGGCTAACTGATCTGGCTGCTCATGGCTGGCTGACGGATCTGGCTGCTCATGGCTGGCTGACGGATCTGGCTGCTCATGGCTGGCTGACTGATCTGGCTGCTCATGGCTAGCTGACGGATCTGGCTGCTCATGGCTAGCTGACGGATCTGGCTGCTCATGGCTGGCTGACGGATCTGGCTGCTCATGGCTGGCTGACGGATCTGGCTGCTCATGGCTGGCTGACTGATCTGGCTGCTCATGGCTAGCTGACGGATCTGGCTGCTCATGGCTAGCTGACGGATCTGGCTGCTCATGGCTAGCTGACGGATCTGGCTGCTCATGGCTAGCTGACGGATCTGGCTGCTCATGGCTAGCTGACGGATCTGGCTGCTCATGGCTAGCTGACGGATCTGCCTGCTCATGGCTAGCTGACGGATCTGGCTGCTCATAGCTAGCTGACGGATCTGGCTGCTCATGGCTGGCTGACGGATCTGGCTGCTTATGGCTGGCTGACTGATCTGGCTGCTCCTGTCTGGTTGGCGGCTCTGGCAGATCCTGTCTGGTTGGCGGCTCCGGCAGATCCTGTCTGGTTGGCGGCTCTGGCAGATCCTGTCTGACGGACGGCTCTAGCGGCTCCTGTCTGGCTGGCGGCTCTAGCGGCTCCTGTCTGGCGGACGGCTCAGTGGGCTCATGGCAGACGGGCGACTTTGCAGGCTCATGGCAGACGGGCGGCTTTGCAGGCTCATTGCAGACGGATGGCTCAGATGGCGCTGGGGAGACGGATGGCTCAGATGGCGCTGGGGAGACGGATGGCTCAGATGGCGCTGGGGAGACGGATGGCTCAGACATTGCTGTGCAGACGGCAGACTCCTGCCGGCTGAGGCGCACTGTAGGCCTGGTGCGTGGTGCCGGGACTGGTGGCACCGGGCTGGGGACACGCATCTCAGGGCTAGTGCGGGGAGCAGCAACAGGACGCACAGGACTCTGGGGACACACAGGAGGCTTGGTGCGTGGTTTAGACACTGGTGGTAAAGGGCTGGAGACACGCACCATATAGCTAGTGCGTGGAGGAGGCACTGGTGGTACTGGGTTGGGGCGGGGAGGTGGCGCCGGAAATACCGGACCGTGCAGGCGTACTGGCTCCCTTGAACGCCGAGCCTGCCCAACCTTACCTGGTTCTATGCTCCCCGTCGCCTGACCAGTGCGGGGAGGTGGAATAACCCGCACCGGCCTATGTAGGCGAACCGGGGACACCATGCGTAAGGCTGGTGCCATGTACGCCGGCCCGAGGAGACGCACTGGTGACCAGATGCGTTGGGCCGGCTTCATGACATACGGCTCAACGCTCAGTCTAGCCCGGCCGATACGTGGAGCTGAAATGTACCGAACCGGGCTATGCACGCGTACAGGAGACACCGTGCGCTCTACTGCGTAACACGGTGTCTGCCCGTACTCTCGCTCTCCACGGTAAGTACAGGGAGTAGGCGCAGGTTTCCTACCTGACTTCGCCACACTCCCTTTAAGGCCCCCCCCAAGAAATTTTTGGGTTGTACTCACGGGTCTCCAGCCTTGTCTCCGTGCTGCCTCCTCATATCGCCTCCTCTCGGCTCTAGCTGCCTCCAGCTCTTCACGAGGAAGGCGATATTCTCCCGGTTGAACCCACGGCCCCTTACCATCCAGTATCTCCTCCCATGTCCATGAATCCTGTGTAGGTAGGTCCTGTTGCCGCTTTCCATGCCGCTTGGTCCTATGGTGGGTAATTCTGTCACGATCGTGTGGCGGATTAACGGACCAAAACGCAGCAGTTGGAAAATAAGCCATCTTCCTTTTATTATGAAGAAGGCAAGAAACGAAACAAAACACTGACACACTATACAAAACAAGAAAACGACCGTGAAGCTACTAACGTCGTGCACACACAGGCTACAAACGTTTAACATAGACAATTACCCACAACCAATGAGAGCCTATGGCTACCCTAAATAAGGCTCCCAATCAGAGACAACCGAAATCAGCTGTCTCTAATTGGGAACTCATTCAGGCAACCATAGACTCTCCTAGACAACTAAACATACATAGACAACACTAGACACCTGTACTCCACACAAACCCATATACTATACAACAACCCCTATACCATAAAAAACACCCAAAACCAACAAAACAAAAACATTCCCCATGTCACACCCTGACCTAACTAAATAAATAAAGAAAACAAAGAATACTAAGGCCAGGGCGTGACAATATATTGGTCACATATTTCGCAGATGTTATTGCGGGTGTAGCGAAATGCTTGTGTTCCTAGCTCCAACAGTGCAGTAGTATCTAACAATTCACAACAATACACACAATCTAAAAATAAAAGAATGGAATTAAGAAATATATAAATATTAGGATGAGCAATGTCGGAATGGCATTGACTAAAATACAGTAGAATACAGTATACACATATGAAATGAGTAAAGAGGTATGTAAACATTATTAAAGTTCCAGAAGCTAATCAGAAGCTAACCAGAAGCTAACCAGAAGCTAGCCAGTTTACTGGCTAACGTTAGTATTCAGCTAACCACGGTTTGTGGTCATCAGCTATCCTTTAGCTTGAAAAGCTATCGCCAGTTTTGTACAACGTGACTCAGACCAGAGCATACGGGACCTATTTTCTCTCCATATCCCCGGATTTCAACCGCAAGCTCTGGACATTTACACCTGGATCTCGCAGCTAGCTAGCTGCTATCCGTGTGACTATTGGCTTACGTCGATCCCGACGCAAACATCAATTATTCCGGAGCTAGCCAGCTGAAGAGTTCCATCAACCACTCCTGGGCTACAATCACTTATCCGGACCCGTTTTACTGCCGATGCGGAGCCCCACCGGGCCTTCACGACTGGACTACCGACGTCATCTGCCCAAGGCTAGCTTTTTCAAGCAGAAATTTGCTTCCTGCAACACAAACTCAAAAAAGTTCTGGGACACTGTAAAGTCCATGGAGAATAAGAACACCTCCTCCCAGCTGCCCACTGCACTGAGGATAGGAAACACTGTCACCACCGATAAATCCACTATAATTGAGAATTTCAATAAGCATTTTTCTACGGCTGGCCATGCTTTCCACCTGGCTACCCCTACCCCGGTCAACAGCACTGCACCCCCCACAGCAACTCGCCCAAGCGTTCCCCATTTCTCCTTCTCCCAAATCCAGTCAGCTGATGTTCTGAAAGAGCTTCAAAATCGGGACCCCTACAAATCAGCCGGGCTAGACAATCTGGACCCTTTCTTTCTAAAATTATCTGCCAAAATTGTTGCAACCCCTATTACTAGCCTGTTCAACCTCTCTTTCGTGTTATCTGAGATTCCCAAAGATTGGAAAGCAGCTGCGGTCATCCCCCTCTTCAAAGGAGGGAACACTCTTGACCCAAACTGCTACAAACCTATATCGATCCTACCCTGCTACAAACCTATATCGATCCTACCCTGCCTTTCTAAGGTCTTCGAAAGCCAAGTCAACAAACAGATTACCGACCATTTCGAATCCCACCATACCTTCTCCGCTATGCAATCTGGTTTCAGAGCTGGTCATGGGTGCACCTCAGCCACACTCAAGGTCCTAAACGATATCTTAACCGCCATCGATAAGAAACAATACTGTGCAGCCCTATTCATTGACCTGGCCAAGGCTTTCGACTCTGTCAATCACCACATCCTCATCGGCAGACTCGATAGCCTTGGTTTCTCAAATGATTGCCTTGCCTGGTTCACCAACTACTTCTCTGATAGAGTTCCGAGTGTCTCCTTCCGTGGCCTCTAATTGCTCTTAAATACAAGTAAAACTAAATGCATGCTCTTCAACCGATCGCCGCCTGCACCTTCCCGCCCGTCCAACATCACTACTCTGGACGGTTCTGACTTAGAATATGTGGACAACTACAAATACCTAGGTGTCTGGTTAGACTGTAAACTCTCCTTCCAGACTCACATCAAACATCTCCAATCCAAAGTTAAATCTAGAATTGGCTTCCTATTTCGCAACAAAGCATCCTTCACTCATGCTACCAAACATACCCTTGTAAAACTGGCCATCCTACCGATCCTCGACTTCAGCGATGTCATTTACAAAATAGCCTCCAATACCCTACTCAATAAGTTGGATGCAGTCTATCACAGTGCCATCCGTTTTGTCACCAAAGCCCCATATACTACCCACCACTGCGACCTGTACGCGCTCGTTGGCTGGCTCTCGCTTCATACTCGTCGCCAAACCCACTGGCTCCAGGTCATCTACAAGACCCTGCTAGGTAAAGTCCCCCCTTATCTCTGCTCGCTGGTCACCATAGCAGCACCCACCTGTAGCACGCGCTCCAGCAGGTATATCTCTTTGGTCACCCCCAAAACCAATTCTTCCTTTGGCCGCCTCTCCTTCCAGTTCTCTGCTGCCAATGACTGGAACAAAATACAAAAATCTCTGAAACTGGAAACACTTATCTCACCTCATTTGCTCACATTGTATATAGACTTATTTTTCTACTGTATAATTGACTGTATGTTTGTTTTACTCCATATGTAACTCTGTGTTGTTGTATGTGTCGAACTGCTTTGCTTTATCTTGCCCAGGTCGCAATTGTAAATGAGAACTTGTTCTCAACTTGCCTACCTGGTTAAATAAAGGTGAAAAGAAAGTGACTAGTGTTCCATTATTATAGTGACCAGTGGTTCCATGTCTATGTATATAAGGCAGCAGCCTCTAAAGGTGCAGGGTTGAGTAACCGGGTGGTAGCCGGTTACTCGGAAGCTGTTTTTCAGTCTCTCGGGCCCAGCCAAGGCACCTCACATCTCCACAGACGAAATTTGGAGCTCTGTCAGAGTGACCATGAGGTTCTTGGTCACCTCCCTGACCTAGACTCTTCTCCCGCCGGGCCAGCTCTAGGAAGAGTCTTGGTGGTTCCAAACTTCTTCCATTTAAAGAATGATGGAGGCCACTGTGTTTTTGGGGACCTTCAATGCTGCAGACATTTTTTGGTACCCTTCCCCAGATCTGTGCCTCGACACAATCCTTTATTGGAGCTCTATGGACAATTCCTTCAACCTCATGGCTTGGTTTTTGCTCTGATATGCACTGTCAACTGTGGGACCTTATATAGACAGGTGTGTGCCTTTCCATATCATGTCTAATCAATTGAATTTACCACAGGTGGACTCCAATTAAGTTGTAGATACATCTCAAGGATGATCATTGGAAACAGAATGCACCTGAGCTCGTATAGCTAACATTTCTATGTGAATTTGGTCGGGTCGCCCACAAAGTTGCATATTGCAGCTTTAAGTCAGTTTCATACGAGTCAGTGATTACCTCACTATAGAGCTGAATTTTCAGAACTTCCCCATGGATCCGTCAGAAGTTCCTGTCCCTTGTTGTCTTTCACACTAAATGGATCTATCAGAAGTGTATTCTTGTTCTCCTTCTCAGTTCTCAGGATGGTGCTGTTGCACTCTGTCTGGTTCCTCATTAACTCCGACCAAAGCTTCATCACCTGAGCAGGGCTGCGTTTGTGTACCAGTAAGATAGTGTGGTACGCACACCGCTCTTCCCCCTCTTTCTTGGGGAAGTCGAAGGTGAGGAAGGCGGGGTGGTGGATGGGGTGGACCCCGAGCCTGTGGAGGCACATGCCCACGTAGACATCATCAATGGGGTACAGGTGAACTGTCCGGGAAATACGGTTGAGCCTCAGGGCCAGCTCCCCTGAGTACACCACCCCTCCCCCACCACCGTACGGAGGGTACAGACCTTTATAGAAACTAGCAGGAATAAAGTACTTGGTAGAGTTGACTCTGTTCGGGCTGGCTGCTCCTATCACATCCCCTACCATGAATCCCTTCATAACCTCTGACCCAGGCGCCCCTGACAGGATCGTCTGCTCCCGGAGGTAGTCTAAGAGAGCAGGGGTCCGCAACAGGACGTCGTCGTCCCCTTTAAAGACGAAGCGTGCCATGGAGCAGCGGGTGGAGAGCCAGTCCCACAGCAGCACGTCCTTCAGGGTGAGGTTAAAGAAGGAGTCGTGGAAGTCCCACTGGAGGATGTCCCTGTACTGGCGGCTCTCCAGCTGCAGCAGCTCGCTGACTTCCACCCGGGGCTCTGCGTGGTTCTTCCCCAGGAGGAAGACCCTCCGCACCACACCGCCGTTCCCTGTCGCCCCTGCCACCCACCCTGCCCGGCCCCATGTCTGCCGGATGGCTTGACGGTTCTCAAAGTTCAGATCCTTGGTCTTGATGGCCAGCACTAGGAGAGGCCCCTGTCCCTTCCTTAGCCCACGCCTACACAGTTTAGCCGGCTCAATGAGGACAGGGTAGTCCCTGAAGTGCATGGAGCGCACAAACATCTGCATCTGCAGGGGCAGCTCTGGGAAATCCTCAATTTGAGACATCAAGTTCCCAATCTCAGAGAACCCCGCACTCAAGGTGGGGAAGGAAAACTGCAAATAGTTTTTATTATTGTTATTATTGGTATCAATATGGTAATTGTACACTCTGCTGGGCATCAGGATGGGGTTGTATTGGCGGTCAATGTGTAGCTGGAGCAGGTTCCAGAGGGCTCCTCCGTGGGGCTTGGGGTCCCAGAAGGAGCTGGTGGGGTGGGGGGCCACGGTGCCATTACTGGTTAACCCCAGTGCAATGAAGCGCTCTGGTAGAGTTTGTGAGATAGGGGCAGCAGCGCCTGGGCCTGTGGTGGTGGTGGTGGTAGTACCATAGCACACAGCCAGGGTGACGTACACACAGAGAGATCCCACCAGGACACATGGAGTACAGCACAGGCATAGGAGAACACGCCGCCACCGCCAATGGTAGCGCGCCATTTAACTACAGAAAAAGAAGCAGCAAGGGAGAGAGAGCAGGCAGTGGAGAGCTGGCAAGATACATTTGGAGAAGAGTGGGGAAGAAATGGGGAAGAGATGTAAGGAGAGAGAGGGAGGAATGATAAGGGGAGTGAGAGAGGAGGGGAGGAGAGAGGTGGGAGATTTTATTATTGCAATCTTTTGTCACTTAAATCAATACAGCTACATGACTAACTAAGAATAATGACTAGGGCCCTGTGTTTTGGACAATCATGTGACATGATTTTTACCTTTATTTAAAGCTTTTTCATCAATTGTTCCCATTTGTTTTTATGTCAGATGGTCCAGCGCCATCCTCAGACAATTGCTTTAATGTAAAATACCGGGAAATATTTAATTTGAAATACCGGATAAGATTACATCTTATTTGAAGTTATTTATTAGTGCTTGACTTGGGCAGATCGCCGAACAGGTGTTGTGCCGAAAATCCCCCCCCCTGACGAAAATCTCCCCCTTGCCAGAGTTCACCCCCCATCTAATTTCCTTAATTTTGTGACTAGAGTCAAATACTTTCTGCGACACACATCATAGTCAAATACTTTCTATAGAACAAACTTCACATCAGGATAGGAAACCGAAATGAATAATTAGTGTACAGTTGAAGTCACAAGTTTACATACACTTAGGTTGGAGTCATTAAAACTCGTTTTTAAACCACTCCACAAATTTCTTGTTAACAAACTATAGTTTTGGCAAGTCGGTTAGGTCTACTTTGTGAATGACACAAGTCATTTTTACAACAATTGTTTACAAATAGATTATTTCCCTTATAATTCACTGTATCACAATTCCAGTGGGTCAGAAGTTAACATACACTAAGATGACTGTGCCTTTAAACAGCTTGGAAAATTCCAGAAAATGATGTCATGGCTTTATCCTTTGGAACATTTGTGGGCAGAACTGAAAAGCTTGTGGGAGCAAGGAGGCCTACAAACCTGACTCAGTTACACCAGCCTTTGTCAGGAGGAATGGGCCAAAATTCACCCAATTTATTGTGGGAAGCTTGTGGAAGGCTACCGAAGCATTTGACCCAAGTTAAACAATTTAAAGGCAATGCTACCAAATACTAATTGAGTGTATGTAAACTTCTGACCCACTGGGAATGTGATGAAAGAAATAGAAGCTGAAATAAATAATTCTCAACTATTATTCTGACATTTCACATTCTTAAAATAGTGGTGATCCTAACTGACCTAAAACAGGGAATTTTTACTAGGATTAAATGTCAGGAATTGTGAAAAACTGAGTTTAAATGTATTTGGCTAAGGTGTATGTAAACTTCCAACTTCAACTGTATGTGTGTTATATTAAACATAGAGGGAGTAAAATGTTGGCAGCAATAAACATTTCAGAACAACTATGGTTGAATTATTATCCTTACACTTGAAATATTACTAGTCGAATAAGACATGGGAGAGATGACAAATTATGGCAAAGATTTATTTATAGACTAATACAAAATCAGTAGCGGATTTAGGTATGGGCGACATGGTTAGCCGCCCAGTGCGGCATCTTGCCGGTGCCGGTGTTGTGCCGAAAAGCTGCCCTCTGCCAGAATTCCCCCCCCTCATTCGCGTGAATGCGCACGCACTCAATTCTTCATTGCTGCAACTTGCTTGCTAGTTGATATTTCTGATCACGTTAGGCTGCATTTCATTAGATTTTTTTATGTCGGTTTGATCGCAGGGAGACACTAATGTCTGCAGTTTTCGGTTTGGCGATGTGTTTCAAGTGTATTAGTCTATAAATAAATATCTTTGCCAAAATGCCTTATCTCTCCCATGTCTTATTCGACTAGTAGTTGTTCTGAAATGTTTATTGCTTGCCTACATTTGACTCCCTCCTCTATGTTTAATATAACACACATACATTCATTAATCATTTCGGTTGCCTATCCTGATGTGAAGTTTGTTCTATAGAAAGTATTTGACTATGATGTGTGCCACAGAAAGTATTTGACTAGCCACAAAAGTAAGAAAATTAGAAGGGGGGAGCATTTCGGCAAAGCTATTTTCTTGCCGAAATGAATAATTAATGTAATACATCCTCCCCCCTTCTAATTTCCCGAATTTTGGCAAAGAGATTTATTTATCGACTAATACAATTGAAACAAATAGCCAAACCGAAAACTGCAGGCATTACTAGTGCCTCCTCCGCGATCAAAACGACATAAAAAATGTATGAAACGCAGGTTTACATGATCAGAAATCTCAACTAGCAAGCAAGTAACAACAATGAAGAATTGAGTGCGTGCGAGTTCACGCGAAGGGGGGGGGGGGAATTCTGGCAGAGGGCAGCTTTTCGGCACAACACCGGAACCGGGGGTCGCCAAGGGCGCCATACAAGCTAGAACCGCCACATACACTTGAAACAAATAGCCAAACCGAAAACTGCAGGTAAATTGCTTTCTGCTACTAAGATCAGTGAAATGTAGGCTAAACTGACAACGGAGTGAAGACCAGAAATCTCAACTAGCAAGCAAGTCGCAGCAATGAAGAACGCGAAGGGGCGGAGAATTCTGACAGGGGGAGATTTTCGCCACAACAGCGGCTCTAATCATTTTGGGGGAAATTGCGTACTGACTCCGCTATAAAACAAAGTAGTTTATCGCCGGCCCAAATTCACAAAGTTGATCAAAGCGGAATGAAGGTGGGATCTGCATTGAAGAGAAATGGAGAGTGTGCATTAATTTCCTGATTCCGTTTTGTTCAAGTTTTTTTTGCCGCTAGTCTGTGAATCTGCGTAACAGTAGATTGTTCGAGATTGCGCAGATTGAAAATCCGACAGTTTGAAAGCACATGATGCGCTGTTCCAAATTGTAAAATGAGGGTTTGTAAACTCATGAAAAGTAATAATGTTAGTTTCCTAATTTTTGTTAATGTAATTCATTAAGGCCCACTTTTAAATATGATCAATCACTTAAAAATATACATATCAACCATCATCAGAATGACACTTCTGTGAGTGTATGTTTGTGCTGCGTGTGTGTGTCACTGCGAGTGAGGAGAGAGAGTGACATTTTAGCAGGTATAAAATATTAAGAGACAACTGACTAACTAGATAACCAATTTAAAACAATACATGTAGCAGTTATCTCGCTAGCTAACTATATCTAAGAATTAATCTCGTCGTCGCCTTTCCACCGGCACTGCACCGTTGGAAAGCTGTGATTCACCTCTATTTAACAGTAGCCCTGTAGTTGTAACAACGTTAAAATATTAGAATACTATCCTAATTGACAAATCATTTGCTGTGCATAGTTACTTGTAATACATTGATAGCCCCTGAAACATTAATATTTTTGCTTTATATACACTGAATATACCAAACATTAGGAACAAGTGTTTGGAACATGTTGACTCCAATGCTTCCCATGGTTGTGTCAAGTTGGCTGGATGTCATTTGGGTGGTTGACCATTCTTTGATACACACGGGAAACTGTTGAGCGTGAAAACCCAGCAGCGTTGCAGTTCTTCACAAACCGGGGCGCCTGGCACCTACTACCATATCCTGTTCAAAGGCACTTAATTTTTTTGTCTAGCCCATTCACCCCGTGAATGGCACACATTACACAATCCATGTCTCAAATGTCTTAAGGCTTAAAAATCCTTATTTAACCTGTCTCCTCCCCTTCATCTATACTGATTGAAGTGGATTTAACAAGTAACATCAATACGGGATCATAGCTTTCATCTTGTCAGTCTGTGTCATGGAAAGAGCATGTTCTTAATGTTTTGTATACTCAGTGTTTAAACATGTCTAGTTAGATACCTTGCTTTGAAGTAGCCTACCTTATCAATTTGATCCCTGATTCATTGAATGAAAACAAAGGTATTTGGTTGTAATATTGCAATATTGTATATCAAGGGTGGCAACCATCCTCCAGGATAGCTACTGGGTGTGCAGGGTTTTGTTCAAGCCTTGGTCTAACTACATTGTAGCCTAAACATCAGCTGCTCAACAGGACCTTGATAAGCAAACTTGGGTGTTTCAGGGCTGGATCAAAAGCTAAGACTGCACAAACAGGATCTTTCCAGATGGAGGGTTGACCACATCTTGATAACATTGAACTAACAGTACAGTTCTACTTTCTGGGAGTTTAAGTTCCTTGATAAAGGGCACAATGGCAGAGATGGTAGGCCTACATGGGATCAGTCACAGCTGCCTTCCAGTGTCAATAATGGTTACTTTTTCGTGTAGGCTATAATAATAGTCATGAAAATTTGGTTAAGTCATGGAAAATGTGTATGTACCCATAAGTGAATAATCAGAGGTTTCTATAGCATAATGTAATATGTGAATTTTGGTGAACAGTCTAATGGACCGACTTGGAAAAAGACAGCCCCTGCACTTATTTAATCCCAAGTCAAGCACTGCCATTTATGAGTATGTAACAAACGTGGCACAAAAAGTGTGCTGTGTATTGGGATATACAGTGGAAAATAAAGTAGGGCTATAGATTCCTTATCAATAATGAAATATCTAAAAATGATATGATATTCGAAATTCTAAAATTCATTGATAGTCTATTAGGCATATCTGAGAACTTCAAAATTAGTAAATTTGACCACATCCTACCTTTTCCGTATGACTATTATAGGCTAATATAAGCGTTGACTTTGATTTGTATCCATCGTGTGTGCCAACTGATATAAAAATTAGGTTGCCAAAACGTTAATTATATAATCACATAATAGCCTATAAAACAAAGGTATGATATTTTCTGTGGTCTTCTCAGACGATGCGGAAACCAAATGATCCCCTGAAGTGTTCTCCACTGTTACAAACGTTTGTGAAACAGCATAGCGGTAGAGCAAGAATTTACCTACAGTATACAGCAAAACCAGTTGCAGGTATATACATGAAGGACACTCCCCTCTATTGTCAGAAACAAGAACAGAGATACCTTACCTGATCGACCACTCAGTTTCAATCAATCAGCACCATACATTTGTTAATGTTGTTTATTTACTTTTAAGTCCCACTTCATTTTTGCACATTTCCAGTTGAAAAACGATAATTTAAGTATACATACAGTAAAGTACAGTGAGCAACACCGTGTATTTCACAATTGCGAAATTCAAGGGTTTGGCTTTATTGAGTCAAGGAGTTGTTCTGATGGTGCACTTGCGGGAACAATAGAGTACCACAGTATGAGTCATAATACCCATAAAACCTAACAATGAGAAACACACTTACCAGGCTCAAAACAAGGTAGCCATGACTAAATGCAGCTAAACAAATACCCTTCTTGTCAATTTAATGAGTAAGTTTCATGAAAACTTTTTTAAATTGAAAACCAGCCAGGCCAACATTTCCATGTGGGGCCCATAAGGGTTAATGGAGGGCTGTTCCATGGGCCACATTAGGTAAACCCAAAAGGGATATTCAAAGTTTTGTCCTCAGTATCCAAGCTGACTCCAAGTGTGGTTGCCATGTTGGGCTTAAAGAATGGTTACCACTTGGACCCCCATCTAGGATAACCAGAAGGTTCTCATAAAGTTGTCCTCAGTATCCATGTTGACCCCACATGTGGTTGCCATGTTGGGCTTTATGTGGGCTCATACCTTTTGAAGTCCAAGATGGCAACATGGCAACCACACCCATGTCGACAGTGAAGATGAGCAATGCTGCAGCACCATCAGTTTCTACTTGTACTATTTCATCCTTTTCCAGATATGAAAGTAGACATCCCTCAGTTACACAAGATGGTTGTTATATGCTGTGCTTTGGTCAATCAGAGTTCTGTTGTGCCATTTGAGGAGAGCACTTTCACCTTGTCGTCATGACAAAAGTGCCCCCTTAAACCATATCAATATATACAATGTCATTTGGAACGTGTAAAAGACTATTGTTTATGATACTGTAAACATACTGTACTTTAATAATGTTGTTGTATGGGTGAAATGAAAAGTATTGTGTCATCTCTGCTTTGCCTAGCCCCATTGAATAAAAATAATTTCTTATAGCCCAACTTTTCTTTCTTTACAATGTAAACACATTTAGCATAGACAATGTAATTGTTGTGGTAGTCTTAGGCAAACCATCTTCATTATCACAGTGACACCTCCAAGTGCCACTCAGACCTTCTTGGAGAAAAGTATCTGTTATTGAACTTAGTGGTAGTAGTTGTGTGTTTTAAGATAAGGACCCCATCATCTCCTGATTCCACCTAGATTACAAGAGTTGGATTTGCTAATAATTTCATGTCAGCACAAGGCAGGTACAAAATTCAGTATAATGATTAGCCTTATATGCATTGTTTAATGGTATCGTTTTTAAATTGAGAACATATAGCTGAACAGCATGTAAACAATGTGTGAGTTAAGCTATTCTCTGCTTCAGAAGCACAGTGTCAAGGAGTGCATTGCAAATGCCCATAAGGCTAATGCCATCATACTGTAGGCCAGTGGTTCCCAACTCCGGTCCTCGAATATACCCCCAAAGGTACAGTTTTATTGTAGCCCCGGACAAACACACCTGATTCAACTTGTCAACTAATCATCAGGCCCTAAATAAGTTAAATCAGGTATGTTTGTCCGGGGCTACAACAAAAATGTGTGATGTTGTGGGTACTGGAGGACCGGAGTTGGGAACCACTGCCGTAGGGCCTACGTCTGCTGTAGGTCATTATCAGCTGCAAAATGGGTTCACATGGCTGTTATCCCGAAAAAATAGTGACAATCAAATAAAACAACACAGAAATAGACTAATTAGAGATAGATTCCCTTCCCCTCTTTATTGAAAGATTGTGATCTGGGATTAATCAACTTCAACACTAGTTCATCCTGAATAATAGTTAAATTAATAATTAAAACAAGTTTTAACACTTAACTTCAAATAATCAACACTTTCATATAATTTCAAAGTGTACAAGTAATCTAACTCATGTAAAGGTTAGACATTTCAGTAAAACAACAAGTCAATACCAGGAGGTGGCCAACCCCACCCACTGAGACCTGATCTACTGGTTGAGCAGACTTCTGTCCAGCCCAGCAATAGCCCACGTAATTATAAACTAATTAGGTTTGATACATTGAATCAGGTGTGTTAGTACTTGGTTGGAACAGAAGCGTGCACACCAGTGGAGGCTGCTGATGGGAGCACAGTTCATAATAATGGCTGGAACATAATACACGGAATGGCATCACGTATTTAATAACGTTCCACCAATTCCCACTCCAGCCATTACCAAGAGCCCGTCCCCCACAATTAAGGTGCCTGTGGTGCACAACCAGCAGGGTTGGCCTGCTCCAGTTGTAATAGGTTTATACTTTTAAACACTATTTTTGTTTACAACATTTGCTAACATAGCTAGGTATACATAATCCATGGTATACAAGGATGCACTCGTATTCTCTTGGGACAGTAATTTGGACCTGTTGGACCATCTGCAGACAGGGTTTCACGACAGAAAACATCCCAAAGAAACAGGCTGCATTATACTCAAATTAGACAGTACTGAATATTATGTTGCTATCTTCTCGCTAGGGAATGGAACTGGAGAATCTTTTCATAATGTTCTCCCAGAAATGTACCTGCCTTATCCAGAGTAGCCTACTCTCCCTTCTCTGACAGCTGGCAGTGCTAGCTAACGTTAATCCTTTCACCCTCTTCCGTTAGCTCCAAATGCATTTGGAGTTAACGGTACAACGATAAATACATCAAAATAACTAACTAGCTTATATGAAGTTAGCAAGCAGGTGATATAAAATTCACTTAGTTAATAACTATACAGTATGTAAAGTTAGCTAGCTAACTAGCGAACATTACGTTAGCTTGCAGACTAAGTTTCGGTAGCAAGTTAGCTAATAATACATTTTTAATTGAACTTTTATTTAACTAGGCAAGTCAGTTAAGAACACATTCTTATTTACAATGAAGGCCTACCCCGGACGACGCTTGGCCAATTGTGCGCCGCCCTATGGGACTCCCAATCACGGCCGGATGTAATACATCGTTTTTGATCATTTTCAAAATATATTACTTACGTTATCCCACTACCTAACGTAAACTCACCCCACTCACCCCATTGTAGCGACTGTGTTGACTTCAAAATCGGGGGTGTGAACTAGGTTTCAATTCAAGCGTTGATCGACATGGTAACGGCTCTATAGTATTGGAGAAAAGTTGAAAAAACGGACCCTCCGTTACATCGTGACGTGTCATGTCGTAACGTACAGCAACTATTTCTGTCTTACAATCTCTCTCCACCAGGTGTAGCACTTCTCTCATCGTTTAAAAACAAGAAATGGACTGTGACGGGGGAAGGGGGGGATAGCTAGTCATTTTTTGCGTCATCATTGCATGCGATCAACATTCTCAAAGCCGCTGTTTACTTCTAAGATCACTTTAGCACCGCCCTAAAAACCTGATTCAAATTCGACACAAACCTTCAAATAGGTAATGACACATTATATAAACTCTTTATAGTGTTTTATTTACATTTTAGAGGCGATAAGGTGATAAGTTGGACAGATCGAGTGAAAAAAAGCAATTTTCCCACACAACATCTCTCCTTCTCACTATCACGCATTAGTTTCGCTTCCCCACCCGCCATTTTTAAAAAGACCCGAGGGGCTCATTGCCTGCTTGAATTATGCAGAAATTGGCAGCGTTTAGGTCATGTAATTGATAATGTTGGAAAGGGGAGAAATTGTGCTTTACAATGGTATTGACATGACAGTTGATCTGGAAGTATTACGTTTTTCGCTAAAATAAGGGAAATTGTACGGACCAAGGCGATGTACGAGGTTACGTGAGTTTACGTTACTTTTTCTCGGTCTTTAGAAAGACTAAATATTGGGCAATCTTCCTGACGTTTCCAGTGGTAGCAATACGCAACCAGCCATGTGGGCGATTGGAGGACTTTTACCAGACTGACTGGTCTTCCAACACGGTGGTTGGTAGGTGATTTGTGACGCAACTGCAAGCCCTCTATTTTGCACGTTCCGTGCCCAGGATTCGAGACAAGCAGTTGGACGTCGTCGACGTGGTGCGCCGCCTGGGAAAGCAAAGGGATGACAGATCTCCGCGGACAACCATCATGTGGTTCACAATGAGAATCAAGAACCGAATGAGTCCAGGTTTCTCGTGGAGAATAAACTACGAATCAAATATGCTCTCACTCCAGAAGATGCTGCTGCAAGGGAAAAACTTTAACCGGTGGCAAAAGAGGCTAGAGAAGAAGGGAGATATCCCTCAGTCAACTACAGCGGTAGAGATGAAGGGAGACATCCCTCAGTTAACTACAGCGGCCCTTTTGCATTTGTCGATGGAAAGAAGGTCGATTGCCAGGACGTCATGAAAGTACTGAATGTTTTGAAAACACTGTGCTCAGGTATATAGCTACATTGCTCTTTGGAGTCCACATCAGCAACAAACTAACATGATCCAAGTACACCAAGACAGTCGTGAGGAGGGCACAACAAAACCTATTCCCCCTCAGGAGACTGAAAAGATTTGGCATGGGTCCTCAGATCCTCAAAAGGTTTTACAGCTGCACCATTGAGAGCATCCTGACGGGTTGCATCACTGCCTGGTATGGCAACTGCTCAGACTCCGACTGCAAGGCACTACAGAGGGTAATGCGTACGGCCCAGTACATCACCGGGGCCAAGCTTCCTGACATCCAGGACCTCTATACCAGGCGGTGTCAGAGGAAGGCCCAAAAAATTGTCAAAGACTCCAGCCACCCTAGTCATAGACTTTTCTCTCTGCTACTGCACAGCAAGCAATATCAGAGTGCCAAGTCTAGGTCCAGGAGGCTTCTAAACAGCTTCTACCCCCAAGCCATAGGACTCCTGAACAGCTAATCAAATGGTTACCCAGACTATTTGTATTGCCCCCCCCCCCCCCTCTTCTATACTGCTGCTACTCTCTGTTATTATCTACTTTAATAACTCTTCCTACATGTACGTACTACCTCGACACTGGTGCCCCTGCACATTGACTCTGTACCGGTACCCCCTGTATAGCCCCTCTATTACTTACTGCTGCTCTTTAATTATTTGTTATTCTTATCTCTTACTTTTTATAGATATTTTCTTAAAACTGCATTGTTGGTTAAGTAAGCATTTCACTGTAAGTTCTACACCTGTGTTATTCGGCACTTGTTACAAATAACATTTGATTTGATTGACTTGAAATCGATGTCATCCTGTTCTTTCTAAGTCAAATGAAAACGTTAAGAGTTAGCTAAATTACTCTTGAGTAATAAGGCGATTGTCATTTTTACATTCCCCCATTTTATATCAGCAGGTTGGGAAATGTGAATACGGGTTCATCGTATTGATCACAGCTACCTCGGTTTAGGGTAGTCCAGGTCTTTCTCTAAGCTCAGGTTTCCTTACAGCTACCTAGCTTACTAGTTCAACTAGTTAACCAGTTATTAATATCACCACACTGTTTGTTTTCTTCTTCTTCTTTTTTTGTCGGGTTATGCAACGTTTTGAATTCAATGCACTAAATATTGTTTCTCTAAATGCCACCAGGGGTTTATGAAACATAACTAAAAGAAAAGCACTTTTATTTTTGTAAACACTAATGCAGATTTCATTCTACTCCAGGAGACTCACTCCTGCGATTCAGATTCTAGTTTTTGGAAATCGCAACGGGGAAATACTGTTAATTATAGTCACGGTTCTAACCACTCAGCTGGTACTATGATATTGATATTTCAGAGTCTTGTGTGTCCAAAGATGGGAGATGGGTTATATTGATCTCCAAACTAGATAATGCTTGTTTTATTACAATGTGTATGGATACAATTCTCACACTTCAAATAATACTTTATTTTTGGATATTGCTGATAAGCTTACTGAGCTACAAAACAAATATACACATTCATGGCTTATAATAGCTGAAGACATTAATGAAACACCTGATAACACTTTAGATAGATTTAAGCCTAGAATAGCTCAAAGAACTCAGAATTGTGGGCGGCAGGTAGCCTAGTGGTTAGAGCATTGGGCCAGTAACCAAAAAGTTGCTGGATTGAATCCCAAGCAGACAAGTAAAAATCTGTGGTTCTGCCCCTGAACAAAGCAGTTAACCCACTGTTCCACGGTAGACCGTCATTGTAAATAAGAATTTGTTCTTAACCGACTTGCCTAGTTTTTAAAAAAGGATTTTAAAAAATGGAGCTGATGGTGGGCTTGAAGTTGATATGATATAAGTAAACTGGATAAAAAGATGTATGCTTAGCGCTGAATCTATATGGTACTTCATTCCCTGTCATATTTTTGTGGAAATGCAACTATTATCCAACAAAATTACCCATCAAACTGTTCAAAGCCCTTTTAGCATGAAAAATATGTTATGTCCACAACTTCTCCCCACACAAGGCCCTGCTGTGGAACAACAAAGATATTGTTTTTAAAAACAAGTCTATGTTCTTCCCTAAGTGGTTTGAAAGAAATATTATATCTGTGCTTGATTTATTTGATAAAGAAGGAAATATA
Organism: Salvelinus fontinalis; assembly: GCF_029448725.1. Taxonomy (NCBI): domain Eukaryota; kingdom Metazoa; phylum Chordata; class Actinopteri; order Salmoniformes; family Salmonidae; genus Salvelinus; species Salvelinus fontinalis. The sequence goes on from NC_074693.1 coordinate 17,859,851, forward strand.
CTCTCTTATAGAGTTCTTACAAACATATAACTTCCCAATACATAATTTAATTCTATATGCAAAGCAATACCTTCAGGACTTAATTAATTATATCTCATTTGTGTTTTGGAGAACATGTCAAGATAGATGCACAACTTATGTTAGAAGGGTGCCCCTGCTGGGTAAGAAATGTAATAGTACATTATTTTACCCAAATTTTGTGATATCAAATTGGCAGACAGTCTTGTCGCTAGAGCGCGATGGGACAGCCAGACCCTCCCCTAACCCGGATGTCGCTGCGGCTATTGTCTCCCAGTCACGACCCAGAAGAAAGGACTTTGTTTCTGGCCAATTTGAGCCTGTAATCGAACCCACAAATGCTGATGCTCCAGATACTCAACTTGTCTAAAGAAAGCCAGTTTTATTGCTTCTTTAATCAGAACAACAGTTCTCAGCTGTGCTAACATAATTGCAAAAGGGTTTTCTAATGATCAATTAGCCTTTTAAAATGACAAACTTGGATTAGCTAACACAACGTGGTATTGGAGCACAGGAGTGATGGTTGCTGATAATAGGCCTCTGTACGCCTATTTAGTTATTCCATAAAATAAATCTGCCATTTCCAGCTACAATAGTCATTTACAACATTAATGATGTCTACACTGTATTTCTGATCAATTTAATGTTATTTTAATGGACAAAACATTTGCTTTTCTTTCAAAAACAAGGACATTTCTAAGTGACTCCAAACTTTTGAACGGTAGTGTACGTGTAGTGCTATGTTTTTTTGTTACTGTATTGTAAGTTTAAATGTTATAAAAAATGTATATAAAAAAAAAAAACATTCCATGACATGCTGTAAGGCATTGTTGGTAGATTATTAGATAAACCCTCTCAAAGTATAGGGAAAGATAGCCTACCTTTTTATGGTTGTTTGATCAATAGGACTGTAAAGTTCCCAAATGTAAGAGGACTCCTGTGGCATTTACATATTTGTAGAAATCCATTCAGCTGTATTACGTGGCTTTTGCCAAATGCATTCAAATGATCTAAAGTCGCACTGTTGCAACTGCCTGTAAACACACAGTCCAGTTCAAAAGTAAATGATGGCAGACCCTTGTGGCAAATTGCTTGTTTGCATAAAGGCCTGTTGGCTGTGGCGCACTGGTCTGCATAGGCTCCAGTCCAGGAGGAGACAGGTTTTTTATATTAGGTTCTATTTACTGTAGTGTCTATTAATTGTCCAAACACATGGGCGCTTTCCCACTCTATATTGCTATAGAATTTTCACAAATGCCTTAGTATACTTAAGGGACTGACAGTCATTTATTTCATTTTGGTAATATTGACAGCTAAGTAGGTTACAACATATTTGACAGAAATGTCACATATTCTAGGACTCACTGTATCTTTAAGTGCAAAACTTTCACATTTTGCAATATTCTGTCACACCCTGATCTGTTTCACCTGTCCTTGTGATTGTCTCCACCCTGCTCCAGGTGTCATCCATCTTCCCCATTAGCCCCTGTGTATTTATACCTGTGTTTTCTGTCTGTCTGTGCCAGTTTGTGTTGTTTGTTCAAGCCAACCAGTGTTTTGTGTCTCAGCGCCTGCGGTTTCCAGTCTCTCTTTTCGCACCCTCCCGGTTTTGACCCTTGCATGTCCTGACTCTGCGCCCGCCTGCCTGTCTCTGAGCCTGCCTGCCGACCGGTACCGCTGCCCCCCTCTGGATTACCGATCTCTGCCTTACCCTAAACCTGCCTGCCGACCGGTACCGCTGCCCCCCTCTGGATTACCGATCTCTGCCTTACCCTAAAGCTGCCTGCCGACCGGTACCGCTGCCCCCCTCTGGATTACCGATCTCTGCCTTACCCTAAACCTGCCTGCCGACCGGTACCGCTGCCCCCCTCTGGATTACCGATCTCTGCCTTACCCTAAACCTGCCTGCCGTCCGGTACCATTGCCCCACCTCTGGTTTTCTGACCCCTGCCTGCCTTGACCTGTCTATTGCCTGCCCCTGTTTGGAACATTAAACTATTGTTTATTCGACGTGGTCTGCATCTGGGTCTTCCCTTCATACCTGATATATTCAATGCCAAACTTGACACTTGAGAGAATTGCTCTCCTTTATGTAGGGCTGCTGTAATCTGATTTTTAATTCCTCAAAAACAGGGTTGTATCGTCAGCTAACTGGGAAATGTTCACCTCTTTATCACATACAACAATTCCTTCAAATGACTCTTGGTGACTATTGAACACATTATTTGTGATGCTACAGAGCCCATGACAAAGCAATTACATTTTTTTTTTTTTTTCATTTTACAAATGTATTTAAAATAAACATACCTTATTTACATATGGAGAAGGGTGATACCTAGTCAGTTGTGCAACTGAATGCATTCAACTGAAATGTGTCTTCTGCATTTAACCCAACCTTTTTGAATCAGATTATTCAGACTCTTTGCTATGAGACTCAATTGAGCTACGGTGCATCATATTTCCTTTGATCATCCTTGAGATGTTTCTACAACTTAATTGGAGTCCAACTGTGGTAAATTCAATTGATTGGACATGATTTGAAAAGGTGCAAACACACCTGTCTATAAAATATCCCACAGTTGACGGTGCATGTCAAAGCAAAAACCAAGCCATGAGGTCGAAGGAGTTGTCCGTAGAGCTCTGGGACAGGATTGTGTCGATGCACAGATCTGGGGAGGGGCACCAAAAAATGTCCGCAGCGTTGAAGGTCCCCAAGAACACGGTGACCTCCATCATTCTTAAATGGAAGAAGTTTGGAACAACCAAGACATTTCCTAGCCCCGGACAAACATACCTCATTTAACTTATTTAGCCCCGGACAAACATACCTCATTTAACTTATTTAGCCCCGGACAAACATACCTCATTTAACTTATTTAGCCCCGGACAAACATACCTGATTTAACTTATTTAGCCCCGGACAAACATACCTGATTTAACTTATTTAGGGCCTGATGATTAGTTGACAAGTTGAGTCAGGTTTGTTTGTCCGGGGCTACAATAAAACTGTACCTTTGGGGGTATATTCGAAGAACGCAGTTGGGAACCACTGGCCTACAGTATGATGGCATTAGCCTTATGGGCATTTGCAATGGACTCCTTGCCACTGTGCATCTGAAGCAGAGAATAGTTTAACTCCCACACTGTTTACATACTGTTCAGCGATATGTTCTCAATTTAAAAACGATACCAGAAGACAATGTAAATGAGGCTAAACATTACACTAGGTGTTGTACATGCCTTGTGCTGGCATGAATTCTTTTTGGTGCAAATCCAACCCTTGTAATCTAGGTGGTGAAATGTCTGGAAGCAGGAGACCATCAAATCAAATCAAATTAATTTAGAAAGCCCTTCTTATATCAGCTGATGTCACACAGTGCTGTACAGAAACCCAGCCTAAAACCCCAAACAGCAAGCAATGCAGGTGTAGAAGCACGGTGGCTAGGGAAAAATCCCTAGAAAGGCCAGAACCTAGGAAGAAACCTAGAGAGGAACCAGGCTATGAGGGGTGGCCAGTCCTCTTCTGGCTGTGCCAGGTGGAGATTATAACAGAACATGGCCAAGATGTTCAAATGTTCATAGATGACCAGCAGCGTCAAATAATAATAGTAATCACAGTGGTTGTAGAGGGTGCAACAGGTCAGCACCTCAGGAGTAAATGTCAGTTGGCTTTTCATAGCCATTCATTCAGAGTATCTCTACCGCTCCTGCTGTCTCTAGAGTGTTGAAAACAGCAGGTCTGGGACAAGGTAGCACGTCCGGTGAACAGGTCAGGGTTCCATAGCCGCAGGCAGAACAGTTGAAACTGGAGCAGCAGCACGACTAGGTGGACTGGGGACAGAAAGGAGTCATCAGGCCAGGTAGTCCTGAGGCATGGTCCTAGGCCTCAGGTCCTCCGTGAGAAAGAAAGAAAGAAAGAAAGAAAGAAAGAAAGAGAAAAAAGAAAGAGAATTGGAGAGAGCATACTTAAATTCACACAGGACACCGGATAAGACAGAAGAAATAGTCCAGATATAACAGACTGACCCTAGACCTCTGACACAAACTATTGCAGCATAAATACTGGAGGCTGAGACAGGAGGGGTTGGGAGACACTGTGGCCCCGTCCGAGAGAGGGGAGAGAGGGGAACCGGCCAGGCAAAGACAGCAAGGGCAGTTCGTTGCTCCAGTGCCTTTCCGTTCACCTTCACACTCCTGGGCCAGACTACAATCAATCATAGGAAGAGATGAGTCTTCAATAAAGACTTAAAGGTCGAGACCGAGTCTGCGTCTCTCACATGGATAGGCAGACCATTCCATAGAAATGGAGCTCTATAGGAGCAAGCCCTGCCTCCAGCTGTTTGCTTAGAAATTGTAGGGACAGTAAGGAGGCCTGCGTCTTGTGACCGTAGCGTACGTGTAGGTATGTACGGCAGGACCAAATCAGAAAGATAGGTAGGAGCAAGTTCATGTAATGCTTTAGAGGTTAACAGTAAAACCTTGAAATCAGCCCTAGCCTTAACAGGAACAAAAGCATGGATACATTTTTCTGCATAATCTTTGGACAGAAAGCTTCTGATTATTGCAATGTTACGTTGATGGAAAAAAGCTTTCCTTGAAACAGTCGTGATATGTTCGTCAAAAGAGAGATCAGGGTCCAGAGTAACGCTGAGGTCCTTCACAGTTTTATTTGAGACGAGTGTAAAACCATTAAGATTAATTGTCAGATTCAACAGAAGATCTCTTTGTTTCTTGGGACCTAGAACTAGCATCTCTGTTTTCTCCGAGTTTAAAAGTAGAACATTTGCCGCCATCCACTTCCTTATTTCTGAAACACAGGCTTTAAGGGATGGCAATTTTGGGGCTTCACCATGTTTCATCGAAATGTACAGCTGTGTGTCGCCCGCATAGCCGTGAAAGTTAACATTATGTTTCCGAATGACATCACCAAGAGGTAAAATATATAGAGATGATGGGATCCTTATCTTAAAACATACACACAACTACTACCACAAAATTCAATGACAGATACTTTTCTCCAAGAAGGTCTGAGTGGCACTTGGAGGTGTCACTGTGATAATGAAGATGGTTTGCCTAAGACTACCACAACAATTACGTTGTCTATGCTAAATGTGTTTACATTGTAAAGAAAGAAAAGTTAGGCTATAAGAAATTATTTTTATTCAATGGGGCTAGGCAAAGCAGAGATGACACATTCGATTTTCATTAAAGCAAGCTACTGTAGGAGAACTGATGGATGGGTTAGCTATGTTAGGAATTCTGTTAGGTTGTTTAACAAGGCAACTACTGTCACCATTGGCCTCATGGGCCGAGGGACACCTGTATGTTTGACAGAGCTTGAAGAATTTTTGAAAGAATAATGGTCAAATGTTGCACGATCCCGGTGTGGAATGCTTTGGAGACTTACCCAGAAAGACTCACGGATATAATCACTGTCAAAGGTGCTTCTACAAAGTATTGACTCAGGGGTGCTAATTTCCTGTCACTGTGAAGTGTGTGCGTGTGTGAGACCACCACCATGTCTCCTAATTATCTCCTTCGTTGATCTATTTGATGCTTGTCATAAAATAAAGATTAGCATCTTAGTGTTGGCGCTTAGCCCAGTAGAATGGCAGATCAGATGAATCATGCCAGCAAAATGTCAGGCAATAAAAATCCTACCTATCCGAAATGTTGTCCCATTTCCAAACCACAAAAAGGAAGGAAATAATTAAGGGGGAAAATCTGTTAGATCTATAAAAAGTAAATCAAATCAAATTTTATTTGTCACATGCCCCGAATACAACAGGTGTAGACCTTATTGTGAAATGCTTACTTATAAGCCCTTAACCAACAATGCAGTTCAAGAAATAGAGTTAAGAAAATAAACAAAAGTACAACATTTTATAAAAAGTAACAATAAAATAACAATAACGAGGCTATATACGGGGGTACCGGTACCGAGTCAATGTGCAGGTTAGTCGAGGTAATTTGTACATGTAGGTAGCGGTAAAGCGACTACGCATAGATAATAAACAGCGAGTAGCAGCAGTGTAAAAACAAGGGGGGGGGGGGGGGGGGGGGGGGGGGGGGGCGGGGGTTCCCTTACGGTAGCAGAGAGAAAAGTCTATGACTAGGGTGACTGGAGTCTTTGACAATTTTTCGGGCTTTCCTCTGACACTGCCTGGTATATAGGTCCTGGATGGCAGGAAGCTTGGCCCCAGTGATGTACTGGGCCGTACTCACTACCCTCTGTAGTGCCTTACGGTCGGATACCAAGCAGTTTCCATACCAGGCAGTGATGCAACTGGTCAGGATGCTCTCGATGGTGCAGCTGTAGAACTTTTTGAGGATCTGGGGACCCATACCAAATCTTTTCAGTCTCCTGAGGGGGAAAAGGTGTTGTCGTGCCCTCTTCACGACTGTCTTGGTGTGTTTGGACCATGATAGTTCGTTGGAGATGTGGACACCAAGGAACTGGAAACACTCGACCCGCTCCACCCGCTCCACCTGGCCCTCCTTTTCCTGTAGTCCATGATCAGCTCCTTTGTCTTGCTCACGTTGAGGGAGAGTTTGTTGTCCTGGCACCACACTGCCAGGTTTCTGACCTCCTCCCTATAAGTTGTCTCATCGTTGTCGGTAATCAGGACTACCACTGTTGTGTTGTCAGCAAACTTAATGATTGTGTTGGAGTCATGCTTGGCCATGCAGTTGTGGGTGAACAGGGAGTATACAAGGGGACTAAGCATGCACCCCTTGTTGAGGATCAGCGTGGCAGATGTGTTGTTGCCTACCCTTACCACCTGGGGAGGGCCCATCAGGAAATCCAGGATCCAGTTGCAGAGGGAGGTGTTTAGTCCCAGGGTCCTTAGCTTAGTGATGAGATTTGTGGGCACTCTTGTGTTGAATGTTGAGCTGTAGTCAATGAACAGCATTCTCATATAGGTGTTCCTTTTTTCCAGGTGGGAAAGGGCAGTGTGGAGTGTGATTGAGATTGTATCATCTGTGGATCTGTTGGGGCGGTATGCAAATTGGAGTGGGTCTAGGGTTTCCGGGATGATAGTGTTGATGTCAGAATGACCAGCCTTATTAAACACTTCATGGCTACCGACGTGAGTGCTATGGGGCGGTAGTCATTTAGGTAGGTTACCTTCACTTTCTTGGGCACAGGAACTATGGTGGTCTGCTTGAAACATGTAGGTATTCTAGACTCGAAAATGACGATGAGGTACTTGCCAGTTGGTCCTAGTATGCTCTGAGAACACGTCCTGGTAATCTGTCTGGCCTTGTGAATATTGACCTGTTTAAAGGTCTTGCTACAGAGAGTGTGATTACACAGTCGTCTGGAACAGCTGGTGCTCTCATGCATGCTTCAGCATAAAAGGCATTTAGCTCATCTGGTAGGCTCGCATCACTGGGCAGCTCGTGGCTGGGTTTCCCTTTGTTGTCCATAATATTTTGCAAGCCCTGCCACATCCGACGAGCGTCAGAGCCGGTGTAGTAGGATTAAATCTTAGTCCTGCATTGACGCTTGGCCTATTTGATGGTTCACCTGAGGGCATAGCGGGATATCTTTTAAGCATCCGGATTAGCGTCCTGCTCCTTGAAAGCAGTAGCTCTAGCCTTTAGCTCGGTGCGGATGTTGCCTGTAATCCATGGCTTCTGGTTGGGATATGTACGTACGGACAGCGTGGGGACGATGTTGTCAATGCACTTGTTAAATGAAGCCGGTGACTGAGGTGGTATACTCCTCAATTCCATTGGATGAATCCCGGAATATATTCCAGTCTCTGTTAGCAAAACAGTCCTGTAGCGTAGGATCCGCATCATCTGATCACTTCCATATTGAGCAAGTCACTGGTTCTTCCTGCTTTAGTTTAAGCTTGTATGTAAACAGGAATCAGAAGGATAGAATTATGGTCAGATTTGCCAAATGGAGGGTGAGGGAGAGCTTTGAATGCGCCTCTGTGTGTGGAGTAAAGGTGGTCTATAGCTTTTTCCTTCTGGTTGCACATGTGACATGCTGGTAGAAATGAGGTAAACAAATTGAAGTTTTCCTGCATTAAAGTCCCTGGCCACTAGGAGCGCCGCTTCTGGATAAGCATTTTCTTGTTTGCTTATGGCCTTATACATCTTGAGTGCGGTCTTAGTGCCAGCATCGGTTTGTGGTTTTGAATAGACGCCTATGAAAAATATAGATGAAAACTCTCTTGGTAGATAGTGTGGTTTACAGCTTATCATGAGGTACTCTACCTCAGGCGAGCAATTCCTCGAGACTTCCTTGATATTAGACATCGCGCACCAGCTGTTATTGACAAATAGACACCCCCACCCCTCGTCTTACCAGACGTAGCTATTCTGTCCTGCCGATGCATGGAAAACCCAGCCAACTGTATATTATCTGAGTCATCTTTCAGTCACGACTCTATGAAACATAAGATATAACAGTTTTTAATGTCCCGTTGGTAGGATAGTCTCGAACAGAGATCATCCAGTTTATTCTCCAGAGATTGCACATTGGCCAATAGAACGAATGGTAGAGGCGGGTTACCCACTCTCTGACGAATTCCCACAAGGCACCCCGAACTCTGCCCCCTATATTTCAGTCTTTTCTTCATGCAAATGAAAGGGGATTTGGGCCTGGTCTTGGAAAAGCAGTATATCCTTCGCGTCGGACTCATTAAAGAAAAATCTTTGTCCAGTTCGATGTGAGTAATTGCTGTTCTGATATCCAGAAGCTCTTTTCAATCATAAGAGAGGGTAGCAGAAACATTATGTACAAAATAAGTTACAAACAATGCGAAAAAAACACACAAAATAGCACAGTTGGTTAGGAACCTGTAAAACGGCAGCCATCCCCGCTGTTATCAATCACTGGCTACGTGTGAAGACACAGCATAGTTTGGTGGAGTAGAAAGTATGAGTCTAAAAAGGATGTGATGATGAAAGTGAGGCATTCTGAACTGAAGGTTTTCAGATGAGGTCATGAAATAAGAATTGGGGAATTCAGCAGCTAACACGATTGCCTCTGTCACGACTGACTAGGTGTGTAGAAGGAATCAAACGCAGAGAGCAGAGAGGTCCAGTGGAAAGATGCTCTTTAATGCAGCACCAAAAGTAAATGCCCAATCACGCAGGGCGCAAAACACTGACCAACCCAATACAATGGGTAACACGGTCCAGAGCACAAAACAACACCAAACGACATAACCGTGAACATAAAAATAATCCCGCACAACACAGGGGCGGGTTTCACAACCTAAATAGGGAAGTAAATCAAACACACACAAACAAGGAACAGGTGTAACTAATTAGACAAAACTAAACAAAAAGAAAAAGGGATCGGTGGCGGCTAGTAGGTAGACCGCCGAGCATCACCCGAACAGGCGGGGGAGCCATCTTCGGCAGGAGTCGTGACAGTACCCCCCCCCCCCCCGACGCGCGGCTCCTGCAGCGTGCCACCACCGGCCTCGAGGGCGGCCCGGAGGGCGAAATGCCCCCCACCGGTACCCAGCACCTCTCCTCCGGACCGTACCCCTCCCAGTCCACGAGGTACTGTAGGCCCCTCACCCGGCGTCTCGAGTCCACAATGCTACGTACTGTGTACGCCGGGGACCCCCGATGTCCAGAGGTGGCGGAGGGACCTCAGGCACCTCACCTTCTTGTAGGGGACCAGCCACCACCGGCCTGAGGAGAGACACATGAAACGAGGGGTTAATACGATAATAAGTAGGAAGCTGTAACCTATAACACACCTCGTTTATCCTTCTCAGGACTTCAAATGGCCCCACACACTGCGGCCCCAGCTTCCGGCATGGCAGGCGGAGGGGCAGGTTTCGGGTCGAGAGCCAGACCTTGTCCCCCGGTGCGAATACGGGGGCCTCACTGCGGTGCTGGTCAGCGCTCTTCTTCTGCCGTCCACCCGCCAGTCTCAACGATTCCTGGACAGCTCTCCAGGTGTCCTATGAGCGCTGCACCCATTCCTCCACCGCAGAGCCTCGGTCTGGCTCTGATGCCATGGGGCCAGGACCGGCTGGTAACCCAACACACACTGGAAGGGAGACATGTTCGTCAAGGAGTGGCGAGAGTTCTGAGCGAGCTCTGCCCAAGCAACATACCTCGCCCACTCCCCTGGCCGGTCCCGGCAATACGACCGCAGAAACCTGCCCACATCCTGGTTTAATCGCTCCACCTGCCCATTACTCTCGGGGTGGAAACCCGAGGTCAAGCTGACCGAGACCCCCAGCCTCTCCATAAACGCCCTCCAAACTCTGGACGTGAACTGGGGACCCCGATCAGAGACGATGTCCTCAGGCACCCCATAGTGCCGGAAGACATGGGTAAACAGAGCCTCCGCTGTCTGCAGGACCGTAGGGAGACCGGGCAATGGGATGAGGCGGCAGGACTTAGAGAACCGATCCACAACGACCCGGATCGTGGTACTTCCCTGGGACGGGGGATGATCGGTGAGAAAGTCCACCGTCAAGTGTGACCACGGCCGTTGTGGAACGGGGAGGGGCTGTAACTTCCCTCTAGGCAGGTGTCGAGGAGCCTTGCTCTGAGCGCACACTGAGCAGGAGGAGACATAAAACCTCACATCCTTAGCCAACGTGGGCCACCAGTATCTCCCCCTAAGACTCTGCACTGTCCTCTCAATGCCAGGATGACCCGAGGAGGGTAGAGTATGAGCCCAACGAAGTAACCTGTCCCGGACACCTTGCGGCACATACTTAGCCCCTGCTGGACACTGAGGGGGGGCAGGCTCCAACCGCGAGGCCCTCTCTATCTCCGCGTCCACCTCCCATACCACCGGTGCCACGAGACACGAAGGTGGAAGGATGGGGGTCGGCTCGATGGACCGCTCCTCGGTATCATATAGGTGGGACAGCGCGTCGGCCCTGGTGTTTAGGGAGCCTGGCCGGTACGAGATGGTGAAGCGGAACCGGGTAAAAAACATGGCCCATCTAGCCTGAGGCGGATTTAGTCTCCTCGCTGCCCGGATATACTCGAGATTACGATGGTCAGTCCAAATGAGAAAAGGGTGCTTAGCCCCCTCAAGCCAATGTCTCCACACCTTCAGAGCCTTGACTACAGCTAACAACTCCCTGTCCCCCACGTCATAGTTTCGCTCCGCCGGACCGAGCTTCTTCGGGAAAAAAGCACAAGGGCGGAGCTTTGGTGGCGCACCCGAGCGCTGGGACAGCACGGCCCCCACTCCAGCCTCGGACGCGTCCACCTCCACTATGAACGCTAAAGAGGGATCCGGGCATTGGTGAACAGCTCCTTCAGACGACTGAAGGCTCTGCCCATCTCTGCTGACCAACGCAAGCGCGTCGGTCCTCCCTTCAACAGTGAGGTAATGGGAGCAGCCACCTGACCAAAACCTCGGATAAACCTCTGATAGTAATTGGCAAACCCTAAAAAACGCTGCACCTCTTTTACCGTGGTCGGAGTCGGCCAATTACGCACGGCTGTAACGCGGTCACACACCATCACCACCCCGGAGGTGGAAATGCGATAACCCAGGAAGGAAATGGCTTGTTTGGAGAACACACATTTCTCAGCCTTGACATACAGGTCATGCTACAGCAGTCGCCCAAGTACCTTACGCACCAGAGACACGTGCGCGGCGCGTGTGGCAGAATAGATCAAGATGTCATCGATGTACACTACCACTCCCTGCCCGTGCAGGTCTCGGAGAACCTCGTCTACGAAAGATTGGAAGACGGCTGGAGCATTCTTCAACCCATATGGCATGACGAGGTACTCATAATGGCCAGATGTAGTACTAAATGCGGTTTTCCACTCATCTCCTCTCCGGATACGCACCAGGTTATGCGCACTCCTCAGGTCCAGTTTTGTGAAGAAACGCGCCCCGTGAAAGGATTCCGCCGCCGTAGCGATGAGAGGTAGTGGGTAACTAAACCCCACTGTGATTGAATTTAGACCTCTATAATCAATGCACGGACGCAGACCTCCCTCCTTCTTCTTCACAAAAAATAAACTCGAGGAGACGGGTGACGTGGAGGGCCGAATGTACCCCTGCATCAGAGATTCAGTGACAAATGTCTCCATAGCCACCGTCTCCTCCTGGGACAATTGGTACACGTGACTCCTAGGAAGTGCAGCGTTCTCCAGGAGGTTTATCGCACAGTCCCCTCGACGATGGGGTGGTAATTGGGTCGCCTTCTTCTTACAGAAGGCGATAGCCAAATCGGCATATTCAGAGGGAATGCGCACGGTGGAAACCTGGTCTGGACTCTCCACCGTAGTTGCACCTACGGAAACTCCTATACACCTGCCTGAACACTCCTCTGACCACCCTCGAAGAGCCCCCTGTCTCCGTGAAATCACCGGGTTGTGAAGAGCTAACCACGGAATTCCCAGCACCACTGGAAACGCAGGTGAATCAATAAGGAATAGACTAACCCGTTCCCCTGCGTTACCATGTCCAGTGGCACCGTGGCCTCCCTGAGGCACATCCTCCCTGAGGCTACAACGGAAGTGGTCCATCAAAGCCCTGTTGTTCCACCCCGCTCCTGCGGCCAAGGTCCGGAACTCCAGGGCAAAGTCCTGCTCGCTCCTCGTCTCCTGTCGCAGGTGGAACAGCCGTTCTGCCGCTCGGCCCTCCGGTGGGTAATCGAACACAGCCCGGAAACGGCGGGTGAACTCGGGGTAGTGATCCCTCGCCGAGTCTGGGCCATTCCACACTGCATTTGCCCATTCCAGGGCTCGCCCCGTCAGACAAGAGACGAGGAAGCTCACGCTCTCCTCTCCTGAGGGAGTTGGACGGACGGTAGCTAGGTATAATTCCAGTTGGAGGAGGAACCCCTGACACCCAGCCGCCGTCCCATCATACTCCCTGGGGAGCGCCAGACGCAGGGCCCCGGAGCCGGATGCTGAAGCAGGGGTAGGTGGTGCTGGTGGAGGGGGCGCTGGAGATGAGGTGGGAAGGCCACTCCTCTCCCATCGGTCCATCCTCTCCATCATCTGATCCATGGCGGACCCGATCCGGTGAAGAACAGTGGTGTGATGGAGGACCCTCTCCTCCATCGATGGGAGAGGAGGTGTGGCTGCTCCTGCTGATTCCATTTTTGAAGGTGCGGGATTCTGTCACGACTGACTAGGTGTGTAGAAGGAATCAAACGCAGAGAGCAGAGAGGTCCAGCGGAAAGATGCACTTTAATGCAGCACCAAAAGTAAATGCCCAATCACGCAGGGCGCAAAACACTGACCAACCCAATACAACGGGTAACACGGTCCAGCGCACAAAACAACACCAAACGACACAACCGTGAACATAAAAATAATCCCACACAACACAGGGGTGGGTTTCACAACCTAAATAGGGAAGTAAATCAAACACACACAAACAAGGAACAGGTGTAACTAATTAGACAAATCTAAACTAAAAGAAAAACGGATCGTTGGCGGCTAGTAGGCTGGTGACGACGACCGCCGAGCACCACCCGAACAGGCGGGGGAGCCAACTTCGGCAGGAGTCGTGACAGCCTCATTCTCATTCTACACATTCCTTGGGGAATCTTCTGCATTCCTTTTGTAGGGTCACTAAGGCCTTATGTAGGAAGGCAGATGTACTAATAATGGGTAGAATGGGAATATATTGCGCTTGCTGTTACTTGCTTTTTTAGATGCATGTGCTTTTTACCCCAACAAAGTTTGTTGTCGTTATAGCTCAAGTGAAAGATGTGATGTTCATCAATGATAAAGTATGTGTTATATTCTTGGAACAGATAAGACAGGAAAATATTGCCACCCAGTGGCCAGAAGCTTTCAAAGCCTGTTTTGCTTGTACAGTACAGTAGTATAAGGCAGAATAATTATTATCGGTTTGATAGACAGTCATCAATAGGCAGGTGAAAACAGCTTCTGACGTAAGCTAGAGAATCACCCTTACACCTTGAGGCTCATGAAGGAGAAGGCCTCTTCTTTGTGACAGAGAATGACAACACTTTCAAAATGGTAGGAATAAAGATTTATTTTCATATGAAGAGGTGGTTTGGATTTTTTTTTTTCTTTTTTACAAGTATGTTTTGATAAAACTTGCAAAAGACTTCTAGCATATCCCAAGAATGGAGACATGAGAAAAGGGGATTTATTGCTGAATGTTAAAATGAAGACACTTCACTGAGTGGAAAATGATTTCCTTGCTGCTTTTTCCATGCACCCAACTACCTGGACCTCTAGGACATGCAGGGGGGTGGGGTGAGGGGATTGGGGGAGGAGGGGGAGGGAGGGGGTGTCAAGGAGATGAGGACAACTGCTGGACAAACACAAACAATGGTTGTGTGCGCGTGTGTGTGTGTGTGCGTGTGTGTGTATGTGTGTGTGTGTGTGTGCGTGCGTGTGTGTGTGCCTGTGTGTGTGTTTGCGTGTGTGTGCGTGTGTGTTTGTGTGAGTGAGTAAATATGGAAGGTAGGAAAGATTGGTTGCAAGGGAAGGAGGTAAGGGAGATTTTACATTTCAACTACCACTATAAGCACACTACCCTCACTGGCAGTTTCCCACATTGCAAATCTCAGATTGAATACAATGTTACTAAGACAAACTAGCCAGAACTTTGGGCCATGAAAAAAACATGTATTTCTCTGTGATAAGTGATATTCCACAATAATCCTCTGAATTCATCTAAGGAGTTGGTGGTCATTTTTTTAAAGGTACTTATGTGTATTTTTTTTGTGATGCATGCATCTCCTGTGAGACTCGACTGGTAACATTGATATTTGAATTTAAAACCAACTCCTTTTTCCATTAGGTAGAGGAGCAGGACATCCGGGACCCTCTGCCCATTAAATCTCAGAATATTTCTGAGGTGAACCCTTTCTGAGGAATGCCTGTAACCCATAGCGGAGTGGGCAAGCTGTTGTCCTGTGTAGGTGTACCATGTCCCATGATAATAGGTTATGTTATACTCTATAATGTCATCGTCAAGATGGGGGGGATCGGACAGAGACAGACACATATCAGATCATTCAGTCAATGTGGCCAAGCAAGGTATACGTATGCTAATAATAAAGGTATAGGAATGCAACAAAGGATGCAATAATCGATAATACCAAACCGTCTGTTGGCTATGATGAAAAAAAGACAAACGGAACAGACTCAAACACACTGCAGTCCGTCGGTCAACGTAGGAGAGACTTCGCAAAAATAAACCTTTGTGACTTGCCACAGCACTCAGCAATCCAGTGCCATCATCACTACGAGCCACTGCCGTCGTCAACATCATCACAGAACAAACCCGTGTCATTACACTGTCATAGAACAATCATCTAAGAGACTCAACATCAACTACATATCAGCATGTTTTGGCATTTTTAAAACTTTTTTTTTCAAGTTTCAAGAGTTTCCAAAACTCCCTACTACATCACACATGAAAACAGACAAGGACGAGGGACATAATGGATCTGGCCTATGGACCATGGAGGTTCTTGGGAAATTGAGTTTTTTTCTTCATGGGTTGTGAAAGTCCTGAGACACAGTGCGGCTTTAGTTAAGCTGCTGGCATAGGAACGGGGGTGGGCAGTCCATGTAGGCCAGAATCAGGCTGGATTGACAGTATTGGTTGGATTGGCAGCTCCCTGGCCAATGAATGCTCATGGAAGGAGGTTTTACAGTGCAATGGAGCTTCTGGCAGCATGAGGATTGGCCGGGTAAGTATGTCAGTTTAACAGTGAACACACCCTCATAGCTGAATGGACACACTCAGGGCTCCCCGGCTGTGCCTGTGACCAGACTACAACTCATCATGGAGCACGCATATGCATGCGCGCGCGCGCGCACACACACACACACACACACACACACACACACACACACACACACACACACACACACACACACACACACACACACACACACACACACACACACACACACACACACACACCAAAACCGTCACCTACACTCACACCCATTTAAAAACCCTGAACACCTGTGAAGGTACCTTGGATCACCTGCATTCCTCTAAAACAATACACAGACAATGACAGGCGGCGGATGATGACATGAATGACTGATGTAAGTTAGTTGGAGCGACTCATCAAAAACTAGCGCATCACTTCCTGTACCAGGACAGGACACCACATCCAGTTGCGTCTGTGATAAATGTCCCCAGTGAAAAAAACAACTGCGTGTGGATCATACTCATGTAAACATAAACCTTTACACAGGGGTGATTCATATTGCATGATGACAGAATCATATCACAGTTCAAACAGGGAGATCCTAAATCAGAGGAAGTCAAAGTAAAGAGGTCTATAAAATGAGGAGTCTGTATTAGAAAGGCTACAAAAACTCAACTGGACCTCTGGCTTCAGCACACAGCAAAAGGCACCACAATATTATTCTATTGTCTAACTCGTGAAAAAATTGGCACGGAATAATTTTTTCTCTCTCTCATTAAGCTGTAAATCAAAAACTTTACATATAAATATTTTTCCCCTATAAAAAAAGTATTTGCTGTTAGCTAGTAGACAATTTTTGCTAAAATGAAAATAAATATTTCATTTGTTTAGAATATCTGTCTGTTATACAAAATAAAAATATGTCTCTACTCCACTGTTGTCTTTAGGTGGGTCAAAGGTTTTGGGGTCAGGGGTTAGAGGTCAGTGGTCAAGGTGCGCGGGTCTTAAAGGGGTGTGTTGTCATGTTTCGAGGAGCGCGACTGGGGGAATTTACTGTGTCCGTTGCTGCGGGGGCTTGGTCGCCCCTGTGCCCGGTGAGTCCGTATGTCAGTGGTGGTGCCAGGGGCGGTAGATGATCGGCACCCACGTTCGCACGGCTCCATGTTCATGTTCTGCATACTGAGGAAGGGCGTGCTCTCCCCGTGCCCTTCCTCTTCCTCCTCCTCCTCCTCTGATTGGCTGAAGCTCTGAGAACTGTAGTCCCGTAGGCCCATTGCATGCTGGGAGAAGTGTCCGTTGAGGCGGTTCCGACGCGGGCGCTGGCGGCTCCTGATTGGTTCGCGGGAGGAGGCGTACTCCTGCGTGGTCTCGTAGGCCTCGTCGTCAGGGAGACGGTAGGGGCTAGACGGAAGGCTGCCCGTGCTCTCCGTCAGATAGGGTTGGCGCGGGCGACGGGGCGGCCGGTACAACAGTCCATCCTGCAAGGACAGAAACAGAGATGAGACTGTCTCAGAAACACAATGTCACACACGAGATACTGCAGATTCTAACTAACAACAACGTACACTACCCACTGTAATCTACAACTAACATTATACACTACACACTATAATCTACAACTAACATTAAACACTACCCACTCTAATCTACAACTAATATCGTTCTCTACCCACTCTAATCTACAACTAACATTAAACACTACCCACTCTAATCTACAACTAATATCGTTCTCTACCCACTCTAATCTACAACTAACATTAAACACTACCCACTCTAATCTACAACTAACATCCTACACTACCCACTTTAATCTACAACTAACATTATACACTACACACTATAATCTACAACTAACATTAAACACTACCCACTCTAATCTACAACTAATTTCGTTCTCTACCCACTCTAATCTACAACTAACATTAAACACTACCCACTCTAATCTACAACTAACATCCTACACTACCCACTCTAATCTACAACTAACATTATACACTACACACTTTAATCTACAACTAACATTATACACTACCCACTTTAATCTACAACTAATATCGTTCTCTACCCACTCTAATCTACAACTAACATTAAACACTACCCACTCTAATCTACAACTAACATTAAACACTACCCACTTTAATCTACAACTAACATTATACACTACCCACTTTAATCTACAACTAACATTATACACTACCCACTCTAATCTACAACTAACATTATGCACCACCCACTTTAATCTACAACTAACATTATACACTACCCACTCTAATCTACAACTAACATTATACACCACCCACTTTAATCTACAACTAACATTATACACTACCCACTTTAATCTACAACTAACATTATACACTACCCACTTTAATCTATAACTAACATTATACACTACCCACTCTAATCTACAACTAACATTATGCACCACCCACTCTAATCTATAACTAACATTATGCACTACCCACTCTAATCTATAACTAACATTATGCACCACCCACTCTAATCTATAACTAACATTATGCACCACCCACTCTAATCTATAACTAACGTTATGCACCACCCACTCTAATCTACAACTAACATTATGCACCACCCACTCTAATCTATAACTAACATTATCCACTACCCACTCTAATCTATAACTAACATTATGCACCACCCACTCTAATCTATAACTAACATTATGCACCACCCACTCTAATCTATAACTAACATTATCCACTACCCACTCTAATCTATAACTAACGTTATGCACCACCCACTCTAATCTATAACTAACATTATACACTACCCACTCTAATCTATAACTAACGTTATGCACCACCCACTCTAATCTACAACTAACATTATGCACTACCCACTCTAATCTATAACTAACGTTATACACTACCGACTTTAATCTACAACTAACAACATTGTACACTACCTCCTCTAGTTTACAACAACACGATAAGGAAGTGGAAAATATGACTCATGAATCCCAGTTGTTATATGGTCTGCTTTCTGCCATTTGTGTAGCCACGTTGTCACGAGTGGGTTTAGCGGCAGGGTCATGGTCACCTGGGGGCATCTCAGCAGGGGCTGGTCATCCTCCCGGTGGTAGGCTGCGGTGGCAGGCGGCAGGGCGAGGGCGTGGCCCGTGTTGGGAGATGTGATGTGGAAGGTGGGCACCTGGGGGGACAGCGGGGGGTAGTGGAACTCGACAGGTGACAGACGGGCTGGCGTGGTCAACGCTGACACATACCTGTGGGGAGGAAGGGGGGAAACAGAGACACAAACAGTATCATTACATCTGGTTCAGAGGCCCAAAACTGACAACATTGACAACAACTAATATTGGGGTTTTTACATCTACAAATTGTTGGTGAAGATTCAATCTAGTCGTCTCACCTGTCGCTGTGAGGTGAATCTCTCAGAGAGTCGTAGGAGTCTCCATACTGCAGGCTGGCTCCCTCAGAACAGCCCCAGTAGGCGGCCCTCTGTGCCCGTGCCTCCATGCAGGTCGGGCTGCTGCATTTACTGGTGCCCACTGACGAGGAGAGCGCCCCTGACTGGAAGTCTGAGTTCATACTGTCTGTCCTCTCTATACTCCACGTCCGCTCCTCATGTCTATAGGGAGAGGGGAGTAAGTAAGGAAAGGGCTTTGGGAAATTTCTGATCAGCAGAAATGCCCAGGTGTGTCTCTACGTGTGTGAATGTGTGTCTATGTTTCTGTGTGTTACTACAGCACCTGGAGTTGTGGGAGACTGTAGATGAGTGGTGGGATCTGGTGGACATTCGGCTTCCTGCGAAGTTTACGGATTCTTCTGGTCCATGCTGTATAATACTACACTCTGTGGTAGGAGCGTTCTTTGAGATGTACTGTGAAAGGAAGAGAGAGATATGCATTGTGGGAGCAGCATGGGCATGGGCGATATGGGAATAAGGACGTGTTATAACACCCGTTACAAACAAAACAAATCTGTTTCTGAGCCTGAGGTAGGTTGTAGGCCCTGTATACACTCAGTTTGTACAACTGGTGTACAATGTATTTGACAAAACAATTGTGATCCAACGGAAGGTTTGTCTGCACAAAAATGTTTACACAGCGATTTTCGAGAAACAATGGTTGTGTAGAAAAGCGTGTGCACACAAACTCTCTGTAGTATAACAGAAATATCACTTCTACCACAACTGTCAAATGTGTTGTACATCAGTTGTACAACCTGAGAGGGTATGGGGCCGTAGTGACTCACGTCGACCATGGGGATCTCCTCAGGCCCTGGCCCGGGGTGGTTGGGACCGTTAGCCAGCATGCGGTTAGGCTGCTCCACACACTGGTTCTGGTTAATGCTCTGGTTCAGGTGGCCATGCATCTTCTTCCTCTGCTTCCTGTAGGACATACGCAATGAAAAGTGTAATGAGTTATTGTTCTAGAATACATTGAGAATGATAGTAGATAAGGGAAAATAGTAGGTAAGGAAAAATTTTGATAGAAAATGTTATAAATACAAACTACAGTGTTACAGTCATTTTATAAATGTCTGTCATCAAAATACCCGGCTTCAAACATGAATACTTTTTTATATATAATTAGTTAGTAAAGCTTAATTTCCGACATTATTGCTGTGATCATTGTGCAGCCCCAGTCAGTGAATGCCTCCTGGGCTCCGTGAAGAACTGGTTGAAATGATGTCATAATGATGCCATTAAAATCAGGGTGGGCTCTGTACAGTACTAGTACGTACTTGGTTTTGCAGTATGCCACCACACAGACCATGCCCACTACCAACAGTGCCACACAGATGCCTGTGATGGTCAACACCCGCCGCTGGTACAGCTCCTCTGCCTCTGTGAACAAACCACACACACACACGCACGCACGCACGCACGCAAGCACACACACACACACACACACACACACACACACACACACACACACACACACACACACACACACACAAACACAAACAAATACACATACATGTGAGCGCTACTTTACAGGAATATTCAAACAAAAGCTAACTCAGCTCCTCCCCTTTCCCTCCATACTCTGACATCACTGACCTATGACATCTAACCTCCCTAAAAGTAATCAATGGTGTTCCTCCTTCACCTTAATAGTGCTAACCTTAGACAAACCAAAACCGTGATGGTATTAACCCTGTAGGTTAACAGTGGCTTAGCCACAACATAGGCTGTTTCAGTTAGGAGGTGCTTATATTTGTCCTGTTTCACACATGTTCAAGCATGTATCAGTTCAACTTACAACGTCCAACAGTTAACCTCTAGTAGACTTTTTTTACTTGTAATACTAGCTTCTGTCGGTTTACTGTAGGTCAAGTTCAAACAATCTCCTAGAAACTAGGCCTCATTCTACATAGACCTCCATGTTGCAATGTGTGGTTGGTCTGGATTTCCCCTCTGCTTTCCCTACATGCACTAATGTATCATAATGTCTATGGAATGTATGTCAAAGAGGTCTAAGGACACATGCCTGTATGATGGAATCAGATGATAATCGTAAGAAAAAAAGCATTTTAGAGCAAAAACACCACAATGGTTTGGGGATATTTATAAAACTCACCAGCAACTAAATAAACACGTTTAAATCGACCAGAGAACGCACGGATATAGAACTCACAGATTACTCAGTCTTCATACGTTAACGAGGGAAATATAATGCAGCTTTTGCATGAGAGTTATCATTATTTTGCAAGGTTTAATGTGGTTTTCTGATCGTTTGTGTCAAATCAAAAGTGTCTAGAATCTCTGTTGTCATGGTGAAGCTTTATGAATACCTCCCTGTCAGGTGTTCTGATGGTGTTTGACTGACCAATGAGCAGAAGGCTCATTGTGGCAGAACATTGTCAGCAGATAAGTCACAATGACAGAGTAAAACAAACAGAACATGGAGAGAGGGGGAACAAAAGAAAGAAAGAAAGAAAGAAAGAAAGAAAGAAAGAAAGAAAAAGGAAGATGGAAGGAGGAGACGGCCAGACGGTGGAGGAAGAGGGGCTGGGAAGGTGTGGGGAGGGGGTGTCTAAAATGGGGTGGTGGTGGGGCTTTTAGTGCTAAAGGTAGGGGGACTGGGGTGCTGTCTAGAGAGCCTTAGCCTGGCATTGTATGTGTGTCACAGAAGAGGGGACTGATAGGGAATGAGATTGGTGGTTGGCTGCTACTGAAGGAGCTAGGTCACTATCACTTGCAGGAGCCTCTGATTCAATGCCAATCAACTGGGGAATGCTGGACCTACCACCTACCAGTGGCTGTCTCTATGGAAGATAGTCTTATGGGACGCTGTCTATTGTTTCAGGTGTGGTGTTACTGATATATAACCATCAGCACATTTCTCGCCAGTTTGTCTCTCTGTGACTCAAAAGCTTCACTCATAATGTAGCCTCATACCTTCTGCTTCCACAGTGTCTTCCTCTCCATCATCAACATGTCTGTGGCTTTGCTGTCTCCCTCTCTATACAGTAACATAATGGCGTGTACAACAAAGCTTAGTTTCAAGGTTTTCTATAATTGAGAGAGAGGGCTAGCATGCATGCAGATTGACAAGTGTCTTTGGACCTGGTAGGTAAGTGGGCAAGTGACAGATCGACAGATCAGAGAAGAGCTATTGGTTCTAGAGAGATGGTAGTAGTAATGTGTGACTGTGAGAGGATATTGGCAACTCTTAAAATTAATAATATACATTCAAATGAATAATTGTTCCATACCCATAAATTCAATTCCAAGATGCTCTGCCAACGCAGAAAGTTGGACACAATGAAAAGGAAAGAGAACAAGTTTCAGAGAGTGATTGTCTACATTGGAACATAGATATATAGATAGTAGATACTAAACCATGAGGTTAGTATGGAATTGTTCCGTGACGTACAGTAATAATCGTTACTGGCAGGTGCCACGTCCAGTAACAGACAGACAACGCAGACAGCCGCAGCTCTGTGACCCCAGAAACGAAAGGAAAGGAAAGAAAGAAGCATAACTAATAAAAGAGAGAGGGAAGCAGGCAGGAGACATGCAGAGACAGAGACAGAGACAGAGACAGCCACTTCACTTACTGCCATATTTACTAGATCTCATTTCTGGGGTAAACAATTTTTTTTCGTGGACAAAAAAATGAATTAATAAAACAAGATAAAAAAGCAATTTGTTACTTTCCAACCTTTTGGAGATGAGGCTGGTTGGCACAGAAATGGGAGCAGCTTTGTAGGTCGACAGATTAATGACATGTTCTAATTGTGTCTCTCATAGTTTCTTGTGTTTACTAAAAATAGTATTTTGTATCACATTGTCACCCTATAGCTTCTATCTGGTCTTTTTTTTCCTGAATTGATTATGATAAAGTATGACAGTGTTTTCTATTTTACAGCGTGAGCACCAGTAGAAAAAGGTGTGCCCTTAATTCACTTGTATGATGCCACCCCTGATAAAACAACCTGGTCTCATAGATTAGACGTACCATAGTAAATGTAAATCTGTGACACTCAAATTGGTATGATATGATACGTTCGTTATGATTTCATAGAACAGAAGATAACTTAACTCAAAAACTATAAGCATGGTAGTTGATCAGGGTGTATGGATAAGCGTATAACACGAATGTCTAGCAATCCAAAGGTTGCGTGTTCAAATCTCATCACAGACAACTTTAGCATTTTAGCTAATTAGCAACTTTGCAACTACAGTAGTGGCCAAAAGTTTTGAGAATGACACAAATATTAATTTTCACAAAGTCTGCTGCCTCAGTTTGTATGATGGCGATTTGAATATACTCCAGAATGTTATGTAGAGTGATCAGATGAATTGCAATTCACTGCAAAGTCCTTTTTTGCCATGCAAATGAATTGACTCCCAAAAAAACATTTCCACTAGATTTCAGCCCTGCCACAAAAGGTCCAGCTGACATCATGTCAGTGATTCTCTCGTTAACACAGGTGTGAGTGTTGACGAGGACAAGGCTGGAGATCACTCTGTCATGCTGATTGAGTTCGAATAACAGACTGGAAGCTTCAAAAGGAGGGTCGTGCTTGGAATCATTGTTCTTCCTCTGTCATCCATGGTTACCTGCAAAGAAACATGTGCTGTCATCATTGCTTTGCACAAAAAGGGCTTCACAGGCAAGGATATTGCTGCCAGTAAGATTGCACCTAAATCAACCATTTATCGGATCATCAAGAACTTCAAGGAGAGCGGTTCAATTGTTGTGAAGAAGGCTTCAGGGCGCCCAAGAAAGTCCAGCAAGCGCCACGACCATCTCCTAAAGTTGATTCAGCTGCGGGATCGGGGCACCACCAGTACAGAGCTTGCTCAGGAATGGCAGCAGGCAGGTGTGAGTGCATCTGCACGCACAGTGAGGTGAAGACTTTTGGAGGATGGCCTGATGTCAAGAAGGGCAGCAAAGAAGCCAATTCTCTACAGGAAAAACATCAGGGGCAGACTAATATTCTGCAAAGGGTACAGGGATTGGACTGCTGAGGACTGGGGTAAAGTCATTTTCTCGGATGAATCCCCTTTCCGATTGTTTGGGGCATCCGGAATAAAGCTTCTCCTTGAGAAGACAAGGTGAGCGCTACCATCAGTCCTGTGTCATGCCAACAGTAAAACATCCTGAGACCATTTATGTGTGGGGTTGCTTCTCAGCGAAGGGGGTGGGCTCACTCACAATTTTGCCTAAGAACACAGCCATGAATAAAGAATGGTACCAACACATCCTCCGAGAGCAACTTCTCCCAACCATTCAGGAACAGTTTGGTGACGAACAATGCCTTTTCCAGCATGATGGAGCACCTTGCCATGAGGCAAAAGTGATAACTAAGTGGTTCGGGGAACAAAACATCGATATTTTGGGTCCATGGCCAGGAAACTCCCCAGACCTCAATCCCATTGAGAACTTGTAGTCAATCCTCAAGAGGCGGGTGGACAAACAAAAACCCACAAATTCTTGAAAAAGAAGGGTCAACACTGCAAATATTGACTCTTTGCATCAACTTCATTTAATTGTCAATTAAAGCCTTTGACACTTATGAAATACTTGTAATTATACTTTAGTATTCCATAGTAACATCTGACAAAAATATCTAAAGAGACTGAAGCAGCAAACTTAATATTTGTGTCATACTCAAAACCACGACTGTACTTACTACTTTTTAGCGTGTTAGCTAACCCTTCCCTAACCCTAACCTTAACCCTTTAACCTAACTCCTAACCTTAACCCTAACCACTAGACTAGCTAACATTAACCACCTAGCTAACGTTATCATTAGCCAACTAGCTAACGTTAGCCACAACAAATTGTAACTCGTAACATATCTCATGTTTTGCAAATTTGTCTACATATTGTATAAATTGTAATTCGTAACATATCATACGAAATTGATTATGGACATCCACAAAGGAATACATATTGTACGAAACGTAACATATCAGACTAATTGAAGTGTCCCGGATTTACGTTACAGCTACCCCTGAGTCCAGGTTGCATAGAAAAGACTGATCATTGCAGGATTAACCAAATATAATATATATGTACTGCAAATAGTATGTAGTATGTATATATTCATATTGTGCTCCCATTAGGGAAGAACGATGACAAACTAGTTCAAAGTGCTTTACTCCCAGCTACTATACACTGTGCACTGTACTATACTTCCATGGCAAAGAACTGGTCACACAGGTAAACAGAACGTTGATGGGGCAAACAAACCAGACATTTGAATGATTTGAATATCAGAACTGATTTAGGATGAGCTCTCAGGAAATATTATGACAATGGGTTATCAGTTGCCCATCTGCAGCAGGACTACTGTACTAACATCTAGTCAGAACATCACAGATAACTACAGGTCTTCACATCAAGCATTGCATCAAGCCATCCAAGCTGCATATCAGGTGCACCCTGTAAATGACATTCACTGTATCATTATCCAGTCTTTACTGCAGCATATTGTGTAGCACATGATCAGGAGGGCATGCATAGGAACCTATGTGTTAACTCTGTTGTGTGTTTCTCTGCATGCACCTCTGTCCATTATTAAGGGGTCTACTGGTTAACTCCCTCTGTAAGGACCAGCTCCAGGTAGGACATATAGTGCAGCAGAGGAAGGTGAGAGGAATGGCAACAGGAAAGGGATAGACATAGAGGCATGCACACCCCCCCCCCCCCCCCCCCCCCCCCCCCCCCCACACACACACACACACACACACAGGTACTGTAGGTATCCACCTCCAGAGCATGCAGCAGTGTCCCAATGAGGAAGACAGACAGACAGACAGACAGACAGACAGGAGGAAATGAACATACTGTAAAAACCTGCCATGACGGATTTTTGACAGCGATCACCTGTATAGTCATTTGGACACCTGATGGGGGAAACAAGCCACAGAAGGAGAGGACGGAGGGAGGAAGGAGAAAATAGTAGGTTGAGAGACGGAGGAGGGAGTACATATAAGAGGAGGGAGGGAGAGAGGGAGGGAAGGAGGGACACAAGAGAGCAGAGAACATGGAGTTAGAAACAGAGCACAACCTAACAGTATGTGACAGAGGTACAGAGAGCGCTATCAAAGACAGTACAGTATGAAGATATGTAGAAACGGCTTCTCCAATAGAAATCCCTGATCACACTTGTAGGCCATGTCATGGCGACGTTAGCTAGCATAGCTCATGCATAGAAACACGTCATTGGGTTTAACGCTTGTGTCGCGCTGAACTGCGCATGTGCAGACCATCAAATAAAACTCCTTTGACATAAAGTTTTTGACAAAAATGAAAACGTGTCAGTTGGTAACTTTCACGAGGTTGTCATGACAGGTTCAGGTTGTGCCGTTAGAATACGGGAATATTAACAACAAAGGACACATTTTTCCCTTTTCCCATTGACTTGCCAAACCCCAAAACCCAATCTAGTCTGTCTGGTCTGCTTTGCGACGTGTTTCCGGAAGTATCACAATGTTGCACCTCTGGGTTTGAAAACTCTGTGGCGTATGGGCATTGCTATGACATCATCACCATGAAGTCAACGCTATGATATCATTGCATGTGGAAGGCTGGAAGGTGTGGGAGGAGTCAGAGCTGAAAGCAAAAGCAGAAACACCTCCTAGACATAACTGCTGGACAGGGTTTGTTTCCCAATATGCACTTTCATAGAGGTTGGGCTTGAAAAACTGCAAAGGCTAAGTCTGTAAGGAAGCCCCCCTTTGCTGAAGGACCTCATTGACATCTAGGAGAGAAAGGTGGGGGATTGGAGTACACAGGGGATGTCCAAGTTCTCACACTTACCGTACTGTAACTACACAGCAACTACACTGTAATTACAGTGTGAGTCCAGGCAGCATAATTCTCCCTAACACATACATATCCTGATCCCTGATTTTCTAAAACAGCATTCAGTTCAACTAGTCTCACAGGGTCTGCATATTCATAAAATGCATAAAACTGCACAGGAGATATTTTTTCCTCATACAGTACCAAAGACACAACATCAATGTGCATTTTGGATCAATTAAAGCAAAAACCTCACTCAGCAAAAACCCCACTCAGCAATTTCCCATGGAGTTATAAATAGAGTAGAAGCAAAGAGTGGATCTGAGACACTTGAGGCAGCATGCAGGCTAGCAGATCCTCTCTCTCTCTCTCTCTCTCTCTCTCTCTCTCTCTCTCTCTCTCTCTCTCTCTCATCTCTCTCTCCTTCTCTCTCTCTCTCTTCTCCTCCTTCTCTCCTCTCTCTCTTCCTTCTCTCTCTCTCTCACCTTCTCTCTCTCTCTCTACCTCCTCTCTCTCTCTCTCTCCTCTCTCCTCTCTCTTCTTCCTCATCCTTCTCTCTCTCTCTCTCCTTCTCTCTCTCTCTCTCTCTCCTCTCTCTCTCTCTCTCCTCTCTCTTCTCTCTCTCTACCTCTCTCCTCTCTCTCTCCTTCTCTCTCTCTCTCTCTCTCTCTCTCTCCTCTCTCTCTCTCTCTCTCTCCTTCTCTCTCTCTCTCTCTCTCTCTCTACCCCCTCTCTCTCTTCCTCCTTCTCTCTCTCTCACCATCCCTCCTCACTTCCTCTCAACCCTTCGATCTCCCTCTCACCTCTTTCTCTCACTATTCTTCTCGCACCCTCTCACCCTCTCAATATCCTGCTATCTCCATCTCTCCCTCTTTCCCATCTCCCCACTCTCTCTCTCTTCCCCTCTTTTTGTCAGCCTTGAGAACAAGCTAAAGAAAAACAGCCTCCACTCATCTCCACAGAGGGATAAAACAGCCCTCATCTGAATGATGTTATTCCTCCATTTCATTCTCTTGTTCTGTCTCTCTGATGCTGAAGGAGGATTGGAGGGAAAGGGATTTGTCTGAGAACTGCTAACCTCTAACAAAGAATGCCAGAGCCACATCATCGCCAGGCTAGTCTACTTTGTTCATTCAGAACTGTGCTGATCTCTCTAAACAGACTGGCATCTTGGCTCAGAGAGAACACAACATAGCTCTAACTCTGTTTCTCTACGTGCAGCTCTGTCACAACATAGCTCTAGCAGGGTAGCCTAGTGGGCGGCAGGGTTGCCTAGTGGTTAGAGCGTTGGACTAGTAACCGCAAGGTTGAAAGTTCGAATCCCCGAGCTGACAAGGTACAAATATGTTATTCTGCCCTTGATCAGGTTCCTAGGCCATCATTGAAAATAATAATTTGTTCTTAACTGACTTGCCTAGTTAAATAAAGGTAAAATAGCACTGTCTCTCTCCACACAACTCAGACACACAACTCACAATCAGGAAGAACGACCCTTAATTCACCGGTGACATGGCTGGATACACATCTACCTCCCACAGCCTGACTGTGTAGGTTAGGGTATCAGCCAACACCCAAACACCTCATAAGGTTTTCCTTCAGATCTTTAAAATAGGCTGTTTGTCACAGTATGTAACAGAACAAGGTATAACTAAGTCTAGTTTTTAGGCTGTCTGTCGTAGTACGAAACGGAACAAGGTATAACTCGTTTTTAGGCTGTCTGTCGTAGTACAAAACGGAACAAGGTATAACTCGTTTTTAGGCTGTCTGTCGTAGTACGAAACGGAACAAGGTATAACTCGTTTTTAGGCTGTCTGTCACAGTACGAAACGGAACAAGGTATAACTTGTTTTTAGGCTGTTTGTCGTAGTACGAAACGGAACAAGGTATAACTTATTTTTAGGCTGTCTGTCGTAGTACGAAACGGAACAAGGTATAACTAGTTTTTAGGCTGTCTGTCGTAGTACGAAACGGAACAAGGTATAACTTGTTTTTAAGCTGTCTGTCGTAGTACGAAACGGAACAAGGTATAACTAGTTTTTAGGCTGTCTGTCGTAGTACGAAACGGAACAAGGTATAACTAGTTTTTAGGCTGTCTGTCGTAGTACAAAACGGAACAAGGTATAACTAGTTTTTAGGCTGTCTGTCGTAGTACGAAACGGAACAAGGTATAACTAGTTTTTAGGCTGTCTGTCGCAGTACGAAACGGAACAAGGTATAACTTGTTTTTAGGCTGTCTGTCGTAGTACGAAACGGAACAAGGTATAACTAGTTTTTAGGCTGTCTGTCGTAGTACGAAACGGAACAAGGTATAACTCGTTTTTAGGCTGTCTGTCACAGTACGAAACGGAACAAGGTATAACTAGTTTTTAGGCTGTCTGTCGTAGTACGAAACGGAACAAGGTATAACTCGTTTTTAGGCTGTCTGTCGCAGTACAAAACGGAACAAGGTATAACTTGTTTTTAGGCTGTCTGTCGTAGTACGAAACGGAACAAGGTATAACTCGTTTGTAGGATGTCTGTCACAGTACGAAACGGAACAAGGTATAACTAGTTTTTAGGCTGTCTGTCACAGTACGAAACGGAACAAGGTATAACTCGTTTTTAGGCTGTCTGTCGTAGTACGAAACGGAACAAGGTATAACTAGTTTTTAGGCTGTCTGTCGTAGTACGAAACGGAACAAGGTATAACTCGTTTTTAGGCTGTCTGTCGTAGTACGAAACGGAACAAGGTATAACTCGTTTTTAGTCTGTCTGTCGCAGTACGAAACGGAACAAGGTATAACTCGTTTTTAGGCTGTCTGTCGCAGTACGAAACGGAACAAGGTATAACTCGTTTTTAGGCTGTCTGTCGCAGTACGAAACGGAACAAGGTATAACTCGTTTTTAGGCTGTCTGTCGCAGTACGAAACGGAACAAGGTATAACTAGTTTTTAGGATGTCTGTCACAGTACGAAACGGAACAAGGTATAACTCGTTTTTAGGCTGTCTGTCACAGTACGAAACGGAACAAGGTATAACTAGTTTTTAGGCTGTCTGTCACAGTACGAAACGGAACAAGGTATAACTCGTTTTTAGGCTGTCTGTCGCAGTACGAAACGGAACAAGGTATAACTCGTTTTTAGGCTGTCTGTCGCAGTACGAAACGGAACAAGGTATAACTCGTTTTTAGGCTGTCTGTCGTAGTACGAAACGGAACAAGGTATAACTAGTTTTTAGGCTGTCTGTCGTAGTACGAAACGGAACAAGGTATAACTAGTTTGTAGGCTGTCTGTCGTAGTATGAAACGGAACAAGGTATAACTCGTTTTTAGGCTGTCTGTCGTAGTACGAAACGGAACAAGGTATAACACGTTTTTAGGGTGTCTGTCGTAGTACGAAACGGAACAAGGTATAACTCGTTTTTAGGCTGTCTGTCACAGTACGAAACGGAACAAGGTATAACTCGTTTTTAGGCTGTCTGTCGTAGTACGAAACGGAACAAGGTATAACTCGTTTTTAGGCTGTCTGTCGCAGTACGAAATGGAACAAGGTATAACTTGTTTTTAGGCTGTCTATCGTAGTACGAAACGGAACAAGGTATAACTCGTTTTTAGGCTGTCTGTCGCAGTACGAAACGGAACAAGGTATAACTAAGTCTACTTTTTAGGCTGTCTGTCGTAGTACGAAACGGAACAAGGTATAACTAAGTCTAGTTTTTAGGCTGTCTGTCGCAGTACGAAACGGAACAAGGTATAACTAAGTCTAGTTTTTAGGCTGTCTGTCGTAGTACGAAACGGAACAAGGTATAACTCGTTTTTAGGCTGTCTGTCGTAGTACGAAACGGAACAAGGTATAACTAAGTCTAGTTTTTAGGCTGTCTGTCGTAGTACGAAACGGAACAAGGTATAACTCGTTTTTAGGCTGTCTGTCGTAGTACGAAACGGAACAAGGTATAACTCGTTTGTAGGATGTCTGTCGTAGTACGAAACGGAACAAGGTATAACTCATTTTTAGGCTGTCTGTCACAGTACGAAACGGAACAAGGTATAACTCGTTTTTAGGCTGTCTGTCGTAGTACGAAACGGAACAAGGTATAACTCGTTTTTAGGCTGTCTGTCGTAGTACGAAACGGAACAAGGTATAACTCGTTTTTAGGCTGTCTGTCGTAGTACGAAACGGAACAAGGTATAACTCGTTTTTAGGCTGTCTGTCGTAGTACGAAACGGAACAAGGTATAACTCGTTTTTAGGCTGTCTGTCACAGTACGAAACGGAACAAGGTATAACTCGTTTTTAGGCTGTCTGTCGTAGTACGAAACGGAACAAGGTATAACTCGTTTTTAGGCTGTCTGTCGCAGTATGAAACGGAACAAGGTATAACTCGTTTTTAGCTGTCTGTCGTAGTACGAAACGGAACAAGGTATAACTCGTTTTTAGGCTGTCTGTCGCAGTACGAAACGGAACAAGGTATAACTCGTTTTTAGGCTGTCTGTCACAGTACGAAACGGAACAAGGTATAACTCGTTTTTAGGCTGTCTGTTGCAGTACGAAACGGAACAAGATATAACTCGTTTTTAGGCTGTCTGTCGTAGTACGAAACGGAACAAGGTATAACTAGTTTTTAGGCTGTCTGTCGTAGTACGAAACGGAACAAGGTATAACTAGTTTGTAGGCTGTCTGTCGTAGTACGAAACGGAACAAGGTATAACTAGTTTGAAGGCTGTCTGTCGTAGTATGAAACGGAACAAGGTATAACTCGTTTTTAGGCTGTCTGTCGTAGTACGAAACGGAACAAGGTATAACACGTTTTTAGGGTGTCTGTCGTAGTACGAAACGGAACAAGGTATAACTCGTTTTTAGGCTGTCTGTCGTAGTACGAAACGGAACAAGGTATAACTCGTTTTTATGCTGTCTGTCGCAGTACGAAACGGAACAAGGTATAACTAGTTTTTAGGCTGTCTGTCACAGTACGAAACGGAACAAGGTATAACTCGTTTTTAGGCTGTCTGTCGCAGTACGAAACGGAACAAGGTATAACTCGTTTTTAGGCTGTCTGTCGTAGTACGAAATGGAACAAGGTATAACTCGTTTTTAGGCTGTCTGTCGTAGTACGAAACGGAACAAGGTATAACTCGTTTTTAGGCTGTCTGTCGCAGTACGAAACGGAACAAGGTATAACTCGTTTTTAGGCTGTCTGTCACAGTACGAAACGGAACAAGGTATAACTCGTTTTTAGGCTGTCTGTTGCAGTACGAAACGGAACAAGGTATAACTCGTTTTTAGGCTGTCTGTCGTAGTACAAAACGGAACAAGGTATAACTAGTTTGTAGGCTGTCTGTCGTAGTATGAAACGGAACAAGGTATAACTCGTTTTTAGGCTGTCTGTCGTAGTACGAAACGGAACAAGGTATAACACGTTTTTAGGGTGTCTGTCGTAGTACGAAACGGAACAAGGTATAACTCGTTTTTAGGCTGTCCGTCGTAGTACGAAACGGAACAAGGTATAACTCGTTTGTAGACTGTCTGTCGTAGTACGAAACGGAACAAGGTATAACTCGTTTTTAGGCTGTCTGTCGCAGTACGAAACGGAACAAGGTATAACACGTTTTTAGGCTGTCTGTCACAGTACGAAACGGAACAAGGTATAACTAGTTTTTAGGCTGTCTGTCACAGTACGAAACGGAACAAGGTATAACTCGTTTGTAGACTGTCTGTCGTAGTACGAAACGGAACAAGGTATAACTCGTTTTTAGGCTGTCTGTCGCAGTACGAAACGGAACAAGGTATAACACGTTTTTAGGCTGTCTGTCACAGTACGAAACGGAACAAGGTATAACTAGTTTTTAGGCTGTCTGTCACAGTACGAAACGGAACAAGGTATAACTAGTTTGTAGGCTGTCTGTCGTAGTACGAAACGGAACAAGGTATAACTCGTTTTTAGGCTGTCTGTCACAGTACGAAACGGAACAAGGTATAACTAGTTTTTAGGCTGTCTGTCACAGTACGAAACGGAACAAGGTATAACTAGTTTGTAGGCTGTCTGTCTCAGTACGAAACGGAACAAGGTATAACTAGTTTTTAGGATGTCTGTCGCAGTACGAAACGGAACAAGGTATAACTCGTTTTTAGGCTGTCTGTCTCAGTACGAAACGGAACAAGGTATAACTAGTTTTTAGGCTGTCTGTCACAGTACGAAACGGAACAAGGTATAACTCGTTTTTAGGCTGTCTGTCACAGTACGAAACGGAACAAGGTATAACTAGTTTTTAGGCTGTCTGTCGCAGTACGAAACGGAACAAGGTATAACTCGTTTTTAGGCTGTCTGTCTCAGTACGAAACGGAACAAGGTATAACTAGTTTTTAGGCTGTCTGTCACAGTACGAAACGGAACAAGGTATAACTCGTTTTTAGGCTGTCTGTCTCAGTACGAAACGGAACAAGGTATAACTAGTTTTTAGGCTGTCTGTCGCAGTACGAAACGGAACAAGGTATAACTCGTTTTTAGGCTGTCTGTCGCAGTACGAAACGGAACAAGGTATAACTAGTTTTTAGGCTGTCTGTCACAGTACGAAACGGAACAAGGTATAACTCGTTTTTAGGCTGTCTGTCACAGTACGAAACGGAACAAGGTATAACTCGTTTTTAGGCTGTCTGTCGTAGTACGAAACGGAACAAGGTATAACTAGTTTTTAGGCTGTCTGTCACAGTACGAAACGGAACAAGGTATAACTAGTTTTTAGGCTGTCTGTCGTAGTACGAAACGGAACAAGGTATAACTAGTTTGTAGGCTGTCTGTCACAGTACGAAACGGAACAAGGTATAACTCGTTTTTAGGCTGTCTGTCACAGTACGACACGGAACAAGGTATAACTAGTTTTTAGGCTGTCTGTCGCAGTACGAAACGGAACAAGGTATAACTCGTTTTTAGGCTGTCTGTCTCAGTACGAAACGGAACAAGGTATAACTAGTTTTTAGGCTGTCTGTCACAGTACGAAACGGAACAAGGTATAACTCGTTTTTAGGCTGTCTGTCTCAGTACGAAACGGAACAAGGTATAACTAGTTTTTAGGCTGTCTGTCGCAGTACGAAACGGAACAAGGTATAACTTGTTTTTAGGCTGTCTGTCGCAGTACGAAACGGAACAAGGTATAACTAGTTTTTAGGCTGTCTGTCACAGTACGAAACGGAACAAGGTATAACTCGTTTTTAGGCTGTCTGTCACAGTACGAAACGGAACAAGGTATAACTCGTTTTTAGGCTGTCTGTCGCAGTACGAAACGGAACAAGGTATAACTCGTTTTTAGGCTGTCTGTCGCAGTACGAAACGGAACAAGGTATAACTCGTTTTTAGGCTGTCTGTCACAGTACGAAACGGAACAAGGTATAACTCGTTTTTAGGCTGTCTGTCACAGTACGAAACGGAACAAGGTATAACTCGTTTTTAGGCTGTCTGTCGTAGTACGAAACGGAACAAGGTATAACTAGTTTGTAGGCTGTCTGTCACAGTACGAAACGGAACAAGGTATAACTAGTTTTTAGGCTGTCTGTCGTAGTACGAAACGGAACAAGGTATAACTCGTTTTTAGGCTGTCTGTCACAGTACGAAATGGAACAAGGTATAACTCGTTTTTAGGCTGTCTGTCACAGTACGAAACGGAACAAGGTATAACTAGTTTTTAGGCTGTCTGTCGTAGTACGAAACGGAACAAGGTATAACTCGTTTTTAGGCTGTCTGTCGCAGTACAAAACGGAACAAGGTATAACTTGTTTTTAGGCTGTCTGTCGTAGTACGAAACGGAACAAGGTATAACTCGTTTGTAGGATGTCTGTCACAGTACGAAACGGAACAAGGTATAACTAGTTTTTAGGCTGTCTGTCACAGTACGAAACGGAACAAGGTATAACTCGTTTTTAGGCTGTCTGTCGTAGTACGAAACGGAACAAGGTAAAACTAGTTTTTAGGCTGTCTGTCGTAGTACGAAACGGAACAAGGTATAACTCGTTTTTAGGCTGTCTGTCGTAGTACGAAACGGAACAAGGTATAACTCGTTTTTAGTCTGTCTGTCGCAGTACGAAACGGAACAAGGTATAACTCGTTTTTAGGCTGTCTGTCGCAGTACGAAACGGAACAAGGTATAACTCGTTTTTAGGCTGTCTGTCGCAGTACGAAACGGAACAAGGTATAACTCGTTTTTAGGCTGTCTGTCGCAGTACGAAACGGAACAAGGTATAACTAGTTTTTAGGATGTCTGTCACAGTACGAAACGGAACAAGGTATAACTCGTTTTTAGGCTGTCTGTCACAGTACGAAACGGAACAAGGTATAACTAGTTTTTAGGCTGTCTGTCACAGTACGAAACGGAACAAGGTATAACTCGTTTTTAGGCTGTCTGTCGCAGTACGAAACGGAACAAGGTATAACTCGTTTTTAGGCTGTCTGTCGCAGTACGAAACGGAACAAGGTATAACTCGTTTTTAGGCTGTCTGTCGTAGTACGAAACGGAACAAGGTATAACTAGTTTTTAGGCTGTCTGTCGTAGTACGAAACGGAACAAGGTATAACTAGTTTGTAGGCTGTCTGTCGTAGTATGAAACGGAACAAGGTATAACTCGTTTTTAGGCTGTCTGTCGTAGTACGAAACGGAACAAGGTATAACACGTTTTTAGGGTGTCTGTCGTAGTACGAAACGGAACAAGGTATAACTCGTTTTTAGGCTGTCTGTCACAGTACGAAACGGAACAAGGTATAACTCGTTTTTAGGCTGTCTGTCGTAGTACGAAACGGAACAAGGTATAACTCGTTTTTAGGCTGTCTGTCGCAGTACGAAATGGAACAAGGTATAACTAAGTCTACTTTTTAGGCTGTCTGTCGTAGTACGAAACGGAACAAGGTATAACTAAGTCTAGTTTTTAGGCTGTCTGTCGCAGTACGAAACGGAACAAGGTATAACTAAGTCTAGTTTTTAGGCTGTCTGTCGTAGTACGAAACGGAACAAGGTATAACTCGTTTTTAGGCTGTCTGTCGTAGTACGAAACGGAACAAGGTATAACTAAGTCTAGTTTTTAGGCTGTCTGTCGTAGTACGAAACGGAACAAGGTATAACTCGTTTTTAGGCTGTCTGTCGTAGTACGAAACGGAACAAGGTATAACTCGTTTGTAGGATGTCTGTCGTAGTACGAAACGGAACAAGGTATAACTAATTTTTAGGCTGTCTGTCACAGTACGAAACGGAACAAGGTATAACTCGTTTTTAGGCTGTCTGTCGTAGTACGAAACGGAACAAGGTATAACTCGTTTTTAGGCTGTCTGTCGTAGTACGAAACGGAACAAGGTATAACTCGTTTTTAGGCTGTCTGTCGTAGTACGAAACGGAACAAGGTATAACTCGTTTTTAGGCTGTCTGTCGTAGTACGAAACGGAACAAGGTATAACTCGTTTTTAGGCTGTCTGTCACAGTACGAAACGGAACAAGGTATAACTCGTTTTTAGGCTGTCTGTCGTAGTACGAAACGGAACAAGGTATAACTCGTTTTTAGGCTGTCTGTCGCAGTATGAAACGGAACAAGGTATAACTCGTTTTTAGCTGTCTGTCGTAGTACGAAACGGAACAAGGTATAACTCGTTTTTAGGCTGTCTGTCGCAGTACGAAACGGAACAAGGTATAACTCGTTTTTAGGCTGTCTGTCACAGTACGAAACGGAACAAGGTATAACTCGTTTTTAGGCTGTCTGTTGCAGTACGAAACGGAACAAGGTATAACTCGTTTTTAGGCTGTCTGTCGTAGTACGAAACGGAACAAGGTATAACTAGTTTTTAGGCTGTCTGTCGTAGTACGAAACGGAACAAGGTATAACTAGTTTGTAGGCTGTCTGTCGTAGTACGAAACGGAACAAGGTATAACTAGTTTGAAGGCTGTCTGTCGTAGTATGAAACGGAACAAGGTATAACTCGTTTTTAGGCTGTCTGTCGTAGTACGAAACGGAACAAGGTATAACACGTTTTTAGGGTGTCTGTCGTAGTACGAAACGGAACAAGGTATAACTCGTTTTTAGGCTGTCTGTCGTAGTACGAAACGGAACAAGGTATAACTCGTTTTTATGCTGTCTGTCGCAGTACGAAACGGAACAAGGTATAACTAGTTTTTAGGCTGTCTGTCACAGTACGAAACGGAACAAGGTATAACTCGTTTTTAGGCTGTCTGTCGCAGTACGAAACGGAACAAGGTATAACTCGTTTTTAGGCTGTCTGTCGTAGTACGAAATGGAACAAGGTATAACTCGTTTTTAGGCTGTCTGTCGTAGTACGAAACGGAACAAGGTATAACTCGTTTTTAGGCTGTCTGTCGCAGTACGAAACGGAACAAGGTATAACTCGTTTTTAGGCTGTCTGTCACAGTACGAAACGGAACAAGGTATAACTCGTTTTTAGGCTGTCTGTTGCAGTACGAAACGGAACAAGGTATAACTCGTTTTTAGGCTGTCTGTCGTAGTACAAAACGGAACAAGGTATAACTAGTTTTTAGGCTGTCTGTCGTAGTATGAAACGGAACAAGGTATAACTCGTTTTTAGGCTGTCTGTCGTAGTACGAAACGGAACAAGGTATAACACGTTTTTAGGGTGTCTGTCGTAGTACGAAACGGAACAAGGTATAACTCGTTTTTAGGCTGTCCGTCGTAGTACGAAACGGAACAAGGTATAACTCGTTTGTAGACTGTCTGTCGTAGTACGAAACGGAACAAGGTATAACTCGTTTTTAGGCTGTCTGTCGCAGTACGAAACGGAACAAGGTATAACACGTTTTTAGGCTGTCTGTCACAGTACGAAACGGAACAAGGTATAACTAGTTTTTAGGCTGTCTGTCACAGTACGAAACGGAACAAGGTATAACTCGTTTGTAGACTGTCTGTCGTAGTACGAAACGGAACAAGGTATAACTCGTTTTTAGGCTGTCTGTCGCAGTACGAAACGGAACAAGGTATAACACGTTTTTAGGCTGTCTGTCACAGTACGAAACGGAACAAGGTATAACTAGTTTTTAGGCTGTCTGTCACAGTACGAAACGGAACAAGGTATAACTAGTTTGTAGGCTGTCTGTCGTAGTACGAAACGGAACAAGGTATAACTCGTTTTTAGGCTGTCTGTCACAGTACGAAACGGAACAAGGTATAACTAGTTTTTAGGCTGTCTGTCACAGTACGAAACGGAACAAGGTATAACTAGTTTGTAGGCTGTCTGTCTCAGTACGAAACGGAACAAGGTATAACTAGTTTTTAGGATGTCTGTCGCAGTACGAAACGGAACAAGGTATAACTCGTTTTTAGGCTGTCTGTCTCAGTACGAAACGGAACAAGGTATAACTAGTTTTTAGGCTGTCTGTCACAGTACGAAACGGAACAAGGTATAACTCGTTTTTAGGCTGTCTGTCACAGTACGAAACGGAACAAGGTATAACTAGTTTTTAGGCTGTCTGTCGCAGTACGAAACGGAACAAGGTATAACTCGTTTTTAGGCTGTCTGTCTCAGTACGAAACGGAACAAGGTATAACTAGTTTTTAGGCTGTCTGTCACAGTACGAAACGGAACAAGGTATAACTCGTTTTTAGGCTGTCTGTCTCAGTACGAAACGGAACAAGGTATAACTAGTTTTTAGGCTGTCTGTCGCAGTACGAAACGGAACAAGGTATAACTCGTTTTTAGGCTGTCTGTCGCAGTACGAAACGGAACAAGGTATAACTAGTTTTTAGGCTGTCTGTCGTAGTACGAAACGGAACAAGGTATAACTAGTTTGTAGGCTGTCTGTCGTAGTACGAAACGGAACAAGGTATAACTAGTTTGAAGGCTGTCTGTCGTAGTATGAAACGGAACAAGGTATAACTCGTTTTTAGGCTGTCTGTCGTAGTACGAAACGGAACAAGGTATAACACGTTTTTAGGGTGTCTGTCGTAGTACGAAACGGAACAAGGTATAACTCGTTTTTAGGCTGTCTGTCGTAGTACGAAACGGAACAAGGTATAACTCGTTTTTATGCTGTCTGTCGCAGTACGAAACGGAACAAGGTATAACTAGTTTTTAGGCTGTCTGTCACAGTACGAAACGGAACAAGGTATAACTCGTTTTTAGGCTGTCTGTCGCAGTACGAAACGGAACAAGGTATAACTCGTTTTTAGGCTGTCTGTCGTAGTACGAAATGGAACAAGGTATAACTCGTTTTTAGGCTGTCTGTCGTAGTACGAAACGGAACAAGGTATAACTCGTTTTTAGGCTGTCTGTCGCAGTACGAAACGGAACAAGGTATAACTCGTTTTTAGGCTGTCTGTCACAGTACGAAACGGAACAAGGTATAACTCGTTTTTAGGCTGTCTGTTGCAGTACGAAACGGAACAAGGTATAACTCGTTTTTAGGCTGTCTGTCGTAGTACAAAACGGAACAAGGTATAACTAGTTTGTAGGCTGTCTGTCGTAGTATGAAACGGAACAAGGTATAACTCGTTTTTAGGCTGTCTGTCGTAGTACGAAACGGAACAAGGTATAACACGTTTTTAGGGTGTCTGTCGTAGTACGAAACGGAACAAGGTATAACTCGTTTTTAGGCTGTCCGTCGTAGTACGAAACGGAACAAGGTATAACTCGTTTGTAGACTGTCTGTCGTAGTACGAAACGGAACAAGGTATAACTCGTTTTTAGGCTGTCTGTCGCAGTACGAAACGGAACAAGGTATAACACGTTTTTAGGCTGTCTGTCACAGTACGAAACGGAACAAGGTATAACTAGTTTTTAGGCTGTCTGTCACAGTACGAAACGGAACAAGGTATAACTCGTTTGTAGACTGTCTGTCGTAGTACGAAACGGAACAAGGTATAACTCGTTTTTAGGCTGTCTGTCGCAGTACGAAACGGAACAAGGTATAACACGTTTTTAGGCTGTCTGTCACAGTACGAAACGGAACAAGGTATAACTAGTTTTTAGGCTGTCTGTCACAGTACGAAACGGAACAAGGTATAACTAGTTTGTAGGCTGTCTGTCGTAGTACGAAACGGAACAAGGTATAACTCGTTTTTAGGCTGTCTGTCACAGTACGAAACGGAACAAGGTATAACTAGTTTTTAGGCTGTCTGTCACAGTACGAAACGGAACAAGGTATAACTAGTTTGTAGGCTGTCTGTCTCAGTACGAAACGGAACAAGGTATAACTAGTTTTTAGGATGTCTGTCGCAGTACGAAACGGAACAAGGTATAACTCGTTTTTAGGCTGTCTGTCTCAGTACGAAACGGAACAAGGTATAACTAGTTTTTAGGCTGTCTGTCACAGTACGAAACGGAACAAGGTATAACTCGTTTTTAGGCTGTCTGTCACAGTACGAAACGGAACAAGGTATAACTAGTTTTTAGGCTGTCTGTCGCAGTACGAAACGGAACAAGGTATAACTCGTTTTTAGGCTGTCTGTCTCAGTACGAAACGGAACAAGGTATAACTAGTTTTTAGGCTGTCTGTCACAGTACGAAACGGAACAAGGTATAACTCGTTTTTAGGCTGTCTGTCTCAGTACGAAACGGAACAAGGTATAACTAGTTTTTAGGCTGTCTGTCGCAGTACGAAACGGAACAAGGTATAACTCGTTTTTAGGCTGTCTGTCGCAGTACGAAACGGAACAAGGTATAACTAGTTTTTAGGCTGTCTGTCACAGTACGAAACGGAACAAGGTATAACTCGTTTTTAGGCTGTCTGTCACAGTACGAAACGGAACAAGGTATAACTCGTTTTTAGGCTGTCTGTCGTAGTACGAAACGGAACAAGGTATAACTAGTTTTTAGGCTGTCTGTCACAGTACGAAACGGAACAAGGTATAACTAGTTTTTAGGCTGTCTGTCGTAGTACGAAACGGAACAAGGTATAACTAGTTTGTAGGCTGTCTGTCACAGTACGAAACGGAACAAGGTATAACTCGTTTTTAGGCTGTCTGTCACAGTACGACACGGAACAAGGTATAACTAGTTTTTAGGCTGTCTGTCGCAGTACGAAACGGAACAAGGTATAACTCGTTTTTAGGCTGTCTGTCTCAGTACGAAACGGAACAAGGTATAACTAGTTTTTAGGCTGTCTGTCACAGTACGAAACGGAACAAGGTATAACTCGTTTTTAGGCTGTCTGTCTCAGTACGAAACGGAACAAGGTATAACTAGTTTTTAGGCTGTCTGTCGCAGTACGAAACGGAACAAGGTATAACTTGTTTTTAGGCTGTCTGTCGCAGTACGAAACGGAACAAGGTATAACTAGTTTTTAGGCTGTCTGTCACAGTACGAAACGGAACAAGGTATAACTCGTTTTTAGGCTGTCTGTCACAGTACGAAACGGAACAAGGTATAACTCGTTTTTAGGCTGTCTGTCGCAGTACGAAACGGAACAAGGTATAACTCGTTTTTAGGCTGTCTGTCGCAGTACGAAACGGAACAAGGTATAACTCGTTTTTAGGCTGTCTGTCACAGTACGAAACGGAACAAGGTATAACTCGTTTTTAGGCTGTCTGTCACAGTACGAAACGGAACAAGGTATAACTCGTTTTTAGGCTGTCTGTCGTAGTACGAAACGGAACAAGGTATAACTAGTTTGTAGGCTGTCTGTCACAGTACGAAACGGAACAAGGTATAACTAGTTTTTAGGCTGTCTGTCGTAGTACGAAACGGAACAAGGTATAACTCGTTTTTAGGCTGTCTGTCACAGTACGAAATGGAACAAGGTATAACTCGT
Source organism: Salvelinus fontinalis (assembly GCF_029448725.1). Classification (NCBI taxonomy): domain Eukaryota; kingdom Metazoa; phylum Chordata; class Actinopteri; order Salmoniformes; family Salmonidae; genus Salvelinus; species Salvelinus fontinalis. The sequence continues at coordinate 17,901,470 of NC_074693.1, forward strand.
TTTTAGGCTGTCTGTCACAGTACGAAACGGAACAAGGTATAACTAGTTTTTAGGCTGTCTGTCGTAGTACGAAACGGAACAAGGTATAACTCGTTTTTAGGCTGTCTGTCGCAGTACAAAACGGAACAAGGTATAACTTGTTTTTAGGCTGTCTGTCGTAGTACGAAACGGAACAAGGTATAACTCGTTTGTAGGATGTCTGTCACAGTACGAAACGGAACAAGGTATAACTAGTTTTTAGGCTGTCTGTCACAGTACGAAACGGAACAAGGTATAACTCGTTTTTAGGCTGTCTGTCGTAGTACGAAACGGAACAAGGTAAAACTAGTTTTTAGGCTGTCTGTCGTAGTACGAAACGGAACAAGGTATAACTCGTTTTTAGGCTGTCTGTCGTAGTACGAAACGGAACAAGGTATAACTCGTTTTTAGTCTGTCTGTCGCAGTACGAAACGGAACAAGGTATAACTCGTTTTTAGGCTGTCTGTCGCAGTACGAAACGGAACAAGGTATAACTCGTTTTTAGGCTGTCTGTCGCAGTACGAAACGGAACAAGGTATAACTCGTTTTTAGGCTGTCTGTCGCAGTACGAAACGGAACAAGGTATAACTAGTTTTTAGGATGTCTGTCACAGTACGAAACGGAACAAGGTATAACTCGTTTTTAGGCTGTCTGTCACAGTACGAAACGGAACAAGGTATAACTAGTTTTTAGGCTGTCTGTCACAGTACGAAACGGAACAAGGTATAACTCGTTTTTAGGCTGTCTGTCGCAGTACGAAACGGAACAAGGTATAACTCGTTTTTAGGCTGTCTGTCGCAGTACGAAACGGAACAAGGTATAACTCGTTTTTAGGCTGTCTGTCGTAGTACGAAACGGAACAAGGTATAACTAGTTTTTAGGCTGTCTGTCGTAGTACGAAACGGAACAAGGTATAACTAGTTTGTAGGCTGTCTGTCGTAGTATGAAACGGAACAAGGTATAACTCGTTTTTAGGCTGTCTGTCGTAGTACGAAACGGAACAAGGTATAACACGTTTTTAGGGTGTCTGTCGTAGTACGAAACGGAACAAGGTATAACTCGTTTTTAGGCTGTCTGTCACAGTACGAAACGGAACAAGGTATAACTCGTTTTTAGGCTGTCTGTCGTAGTACGAAACGGAACAAGGTATAACTCGTTTTTAGGCTGTCTGTCGCAGTACGAAATGGAACAAGGTATAACTAAGTCTACTTTTTAGGCTGTCTGTCGTAGTACGAAACGGAACAAGGTATAACTAAGTCTAGTTTTTAGGCTGTCTGTCGCAGTACGAAACGGAACAAGGTATAACTAAGTCTAGTTTTTAGGCTGTCTGTCGTAGTACGAAACGGAACAAGGTATAACTCGTTTTTAGGCTGTCTGTCGTAGTACGAAACGGAACAAGGTATAACTAAGTCTAGTTTTTAGGCTGTCTGTCGTAGTACGAAACGGAACAAGGTATAACTCGTTTTTAGGCTGTCTGTCGTAGTACGAAACGGAACAAGGTATAACTCGTTTGTAGGATGTCTGTCGTAGTACGAAACGGAACAAGGTATAACTAATTTTTAGGCTGTCTGTCACAGTACGAAACGGAACAAGGTATAACTCGTTTTTAGGCTGTCTGTCGTAGTACGAAACGGAACAAGGTATAACTCGTTTTTAGGCTGTCTGTCGTAGTACGAAACGGAACAAGGTATAACTCGTTTTTAGGCTGTCTGTCGTAGTACGAAACGGAACAAGGTATAACTCGTTTTTAGGCTGTCTGTCACAGTACGAAACGGAACAAGGTATAACTCGTTTTTAGGCTGTCTGTCGTAGTACGAAACGGAACAAGGTATAACTCGTTTTTAGGCTGTCTGTCGCAGTATGAAACGGAACAAGGTATAACTCGTTTTTAGCTGTCTGTCGTAGTACGAAACGGAACAAGGTATAACTCGTTTTTAGGCTGTCTGTCGCAGTACGAAACGGAACAAGGTATAACTCGTTTTTAGGCTGTCTGTCACAGTACGAAACGGAACAAGGTATAACTCGTTTTTAGGCTGTCTGTTGCAGTACGAAACGGAACAAGGTATAACTCGTTTTTAGGCTGTCTGTCGTAGTACGAAACGGAACAAGGTATAACTAGTTTTTAGGCTGTCTGTCGTAGTACGAAACGGAACAAGGTATAACTAGTTTGTAGGCTGTCTGTCGTAGTACGAAACGGAACAAGGTATAACTAGTTTGAAGGCTGTCTGTCGTAGTATGAAACGGAACAAGGTATAACTCGTTTTTAGGCTGTCTGTCGTAGTACGAAACGGAACAAGGTATAACACGTTTTTAGGGTGTCTGTCGTAGTACGAAACGGAACAAGGTATAACTCGTTTTTAGGCTGTCTGTCGTAGTACGAAACGGAACAAGGTATAACTCGTTTTTATGCTGTCTGTCGCAGTACGAAACGGAACAAGGTATAACTAGTTTTTAGGCTGTCTGTCACAGTACGAAACGGAACAAGGTATAACTCGTTTTTAGGCTGTCTGTCGCAGTACGAAACGGAACAAGGTATAACTCGTTTTTAGGCTGTCTGTCGTAGTACGAAATGGAACAAGGTATAACTCGTTTTTAGGCTGTCTGTCGTAGTACGAAACGGAACAAGGTATAACTCGTTTTTAGGCTGTCTGTCGCAGTACGAAACGGAACAAGGTATAACTCGTTTTTAGGCTGTCTGTCACAGTACGAAACGGAACAAGGTATAACTCGTTTTTAGGCTGTCTGTTGCAGTACGAAACGGAACAAGGTATAACTCGTTTTTAGGCTGTCTGTCGTAGTACAAAACGGAACAAGGTATAACTAGTTTTTAGGCTGTCTGTCGTAGTATGAAACGGAACAAGGTATAACTCGTTTTTAGGCTGTCTGTCGTAGTACGAAACGGAACAAGGTATAACACGTTTTTAGGGTGTCTGTCGTAGTACGAAACGGAACAAGGTATAACTCGTTTTTAGGCTGTCCGTCGTAGTACGAAACGGAACAAGGTATAACTCGTTTGTAGACTGTCTGTCGTAGTACGAAACGGAACAAGGTATAACTCGTTTTTAGGCTGTCTGTCGCAGTACGAAACGGAACAAGGTATAACACGTTTTTAGGCTGTCTGTCACAGTACGAAACGGAACAAGGTATAACTAGTTTTTAGGCTGTCTGTCACAGTACGAAACGGAACAAGGTATAACTCGTTTGTAGACTGTCTGTCGTAGTACGAAACGGAACAAGGTATAACTCGTTTTTAGGCTGTCTGTCGCAGTACGAAACGGAACAAGGTATAACACGTTTTTAGGCTGTCTGTCACAGTACGAAACGGAACAAGGTATAACTAGTTTTTAGGCTGTCTGTCACAGTACGAAACGGAACAAGGTATAACTAGTTTGTAGGCTGTCTGTCGTAGTACGAAACGGAACAAGGTATAACTCGTTTTTAGGCTGTCTGTCACAGTACGAAACGGAACAAGCTATAACTAGTTTTTAGGCTGTCTGTCACAGTACGAAACGGAACAAGGTATAACTAGTTTGTAGGCTGTCTGTCTCAGTACGAAACGGAACAAGGTATAACTAGTTTTTAGGATGTCTGTCGCAGTACGAAACGGAACAAGGTATAACTCGTTTTTAGGCTGTCTGTCTCAGTACGAAACGGAACAAGGTATAACTAGTTTTTAGGCTGTCTGTCACAGTACGAAACGGAACAAGGTATAACTCGTTTTTAGGCTGTCTGTCACAGTACGAAACGGAACAAGGTATAACTAGTTTTTAGGCTGTCTGTCGCAGTACGAAACGGAACAAGGTATAACTCGTTTTTAGGCTGTCTGTCTCAGTACGAAACGGAACAAGGTATAACTAGTTTTTAGGCTGTCTGTCACAGTACGAAACGGAACAAGGTATAACTCGTTTTTAGGCTGTCTGTCTCAGTACGAAACGGAACAAGGTATAACTAGTTTTTAGGCTGTCTGTCGCAGTACGAAACGGAACAAGGTATAACTCGTTTTTAGGCTGTCTGTCGCAGTACGAAACGGAACAAGGTATAACTAGTTTTTAGGCTGTCTGTCACAGTACGAAACGGAACAAGGTATAACTCGTTTTTAGGCTGTCTGTCACAGTACGAAACGGAACAAGGTATAACTCGTTTTTAGGCTGTCTGTCGTAGTACGAAACGGAACAAGGTATAACTAGTTTTTAGGCTGTCTGTCACAGTACGAAACGGAACAAGGTATAACTAGTTTTTAGGCTGTCTGTCGTAGTACGAAACGGAACAAGGTATAACTAGTTTGTAGGCTGTCTGTCACAGTACGAAACGGAACAAGGTATAACTCGTTTTTAGGCTGTCTGTCACAGTACGACACGGAACAAGGTATAACTAGTTTTTAGGCTGTCTGTCGCAGTACGAAACGGAACAAGGTATAACTCGTTTTTAGGCTGTCTGTCTCAGTACGAAACGGAACAAGGTATAACTAGTTTTTAGGCTGTCTGTCACAGTACGAAACGGAACAAGGTATAACTCGTTTTTAGGCTGTCTGTCTCAGTACGAAACGGAACAAGGTATAACTAGTTTTTAGGCTGTCTGTCGCAGTACGAAACGGAACAAGGTATAACTTGTTTTTAGGCTGTCTGTCGCAGTACGAAACGGAACAAGGTATAACTAGTTTTTAGGCTGTCTGTCACAGTACGAAACGGAACAAGGTATAACTCGTTTTTAGGCTGTCTGTCACAGTACGAAACGGAACAAGGTATAACTCGTTTTTAGGCTGTCTGTCGCAGTACGAAACGGAACAAGGTATAACTCGTTTTTAGGCTGTCTGTCGCAGTACGAAACGGAACAAGGTATAACTCGTTTTTAGGCTGTCTGTCACAGTACGAAACGGAACAAGGTATAACTCGTTTTTAGGCTGTCTGTCACAGTACGAAACGGAACAAGGTATAACTCGTTTTTAGGCTGTCTGTCGTAGTACGAAACGGAACAAGGTATAACTAGTTTGTAGGCTGTCTGTCACAGTACGAAACGGAACAAGGTATAACTAGTTTTTAGGCTGTCTGTCGTAGTACGAAACGGAACAAGGTATAACTCGTTTTTAGGCTGTCTGTCACAGTACGAAACGGAACAAGGTATAACTCGTTTTTAGGCTGTCTGTCACAGTACGAAACGGAACAAGGTATAACTAGTTTTTAGGCTGTCTGTCGCAGTACGAAACGGAACAAGGTATAACTAGTTTTTAGGCTGTCTGTCGTAGTACGAAACGGAACAAGGTATAACTCGTTTGTAGGCTGTCTGTTGCAGTACGAAACGGAACAAGGTATAACTCGTTTTTAGGCTGTCTGTCGTAGTACGAAACGGAACAAGGTATAACTCGTTTTTAGGCTGTCTGTCGCAGTACGAAACGGAACAACGTATAACTCGTTTTTAGGCTGTCTGTCGCAGTACGAAACGGAACAAGGTATAACTAGTTTTTAGGCTGTCTGTCACAGTACGAAACGGAACAAGGTATAACTAGTTTTTAGGCTGTCTGTCGTAGTACGAAACGGAACAAGGTATAACTCGTTTTTAGGCTGTCTGTCACAGTACGAAACGGAACAAGGTATAACTCATTTTTAGGCTGTCTGTCACAGTACGAAACGGAACAAGGTATAACTAGTTTTTAGGCTGTCTGTCGCAGTACGAAACGGAACAAGGTATAACTAGTTTTTAGGCTGTCTGTCACAGTACGAAACGGAACAAGGTATAACTAGTTTTTAGGCTGCCTGTCACAGTACGAAACGGAACAAGGTATAACTAGTTTTTAGGCTGTCTGTCACAGTACGAAACGGAACAAGGTATAACTAGTTTTTAGGCTGTCTGTCACAGTACGAAACGGAACAAGGTATAACTAGTTTTTAGGCTGTCTGTCGCAGTACGAAACGGAACAAGGTATAACTCGTTTTTAGGCTGTCTGTCACAGTACGAAACGGAACAAGGTATAACTAGTTTTTAGGCTGTCTGTCGCAGTACGAAACGGAACAAGGTATAACTAGTTTTTAGGATGTCTGTGGGGCCTTGTTGATCTGGGAGAAGTAAATGCATTCCACCCTCATTACCTGGTGCTTGTTTAAAAAAAAATGTTTTGGGCTACAAAATCATTTAACAGCATGCAGCCATTCTAGCAACTGTCTGGGAATGAGCTGGATATTTATTAGAGAGAGAGATAATAATACAAAGAGAGAGAAAGAGAGAGGGGAAGAGAGCAAGAGAAAGAAGAAGAAAGAGATGAAGGGGAAGACACCTAGATTTCGAGAAGAGGACAGATCAGAGATGGGGGAAAGATTCATGTTTGTAGAGAGGAAGAGAAACAGAGGGGTGAAGAAAGAATAATGAGTTTACAATCAACAGGGAAGCATTTTAATGTTGCACCCAGACTAATCCTTGAGAGGATCATTTACAATGAGCTTGATGACACTTGGCATTCTGTGTCTGGAGAAGGAGATTGGCGATTGGGTTAACAGGGTGAACAACACACAGCTGAAGCCACATAGTGACAGACACAGCAGGAGGACAGGACCAGTCACTTACTTGCATGACAGTTGGTTTATACCGTGTATGAAATAACAGTCTCCACCGTTCACACAGTACGACTTCTCTGTGTCGTTACAGCGCCGGGCGTGACTCGAGCCCGGAGACAGAGTAGTGGTCACTATGGAGGAGAGAGAGTAAGAGTAGGGTTCAGCAAGGAAGAGGCGGAGCGTGGCGGTAACTAAGGAAGAGAAGGAAAGTGTAGAGGTCACTATGGAGAGGGTTAATAAATGGTTACTAAGGAAGAAAGGGAAAGAACGTTGCCGTGGTGGATGTCAAGAAAGAGAGAATGAACATGGTGGTAACTAAGGAAGATAGAAAGAGTATGGTGGTTGTCAAGGAAAACAGAGTCTGTGGTAGTTAATGAAGAAGGTGGAAAGAGTGTGAAAGTCATACTGCAGAGTGGGGATGGTGTCTGTGGACTCACGGCTCTGGACGCTGATGCCGCTCGTAGCGTTTTCTTGGCCCAGCGTGTTCTCAACCACACACGTGTAGTTCCCAGAATCCTCCAGCCTCGCTCGGTTGATCTGGACCTTGGAGTTTTTCCTTCAGAAAATGAGTGAGGAAGAGAGGAGAGAGACACATGGAGTGAGAGTGATTCCTTTGAGTCAATATGAATGGTTGTTCAAAACAGAAACAAGTGTCTCTAGAATTTTTGGAACTTTGCTGTGTGTGAATGTGTGACTGGAGGTTGGCTGGTCTCTGAGACTCACTTATTGGTCTTGATTTTGACGTCTTTTCCCTTCTGGAGTTCTCGGCCATCTTTGTACCACTGGAAGGAGGGGCTGGGGTTCCCTGACGCCTCACACTTCAGATACAGTCTCTCCCCCTCCATTAGAGACTGGCTCCGCATCGGCCGCAACTTAGGGGCCGCAGCTAGGGAGAGAGAGAGAGACACAGAGAGAGAGGGAGAGAGAGAGAGAGAGAGAGAGAGAGAGAGAGAGAGAGAGAGAGAGAGAGAGAGAGAGAGAGAGAGAGAGAACGAGAGAGAGAGAGACACACATAGAGAGAGAGAAAGAGAGAGAGAGACACACACACAGAGAGAGAGAGAACGAGAGAGAGACACACACACACATAGAGAGACACACAGAGAGAGATAGAGAGATATAGATAGAGAGAGACACAGAGAGAAAAAGAGAGAGAGAGAGAGAGAGAGAGAGAGAGAGAGATTGAATGAATGAATGAATGAATGAAATGTCTCTGTTCATTTAGAACTTCTGTGAGTGTAATGTTTACAGTTAATTTTTGATTGTTTATTTTACTTTTGTTAATGATCTATTTCACTTGCTTTGGCAATGTAAACATATGTTTCCCATGTCAATAAAGCCCTTTGAATTAAATTGAATTGAGAGAGCAAGAGAGAGAGAAACAGAGAGAGAAAGAGAGAGATGGGTGGGTAGGTAGGGAGAGAGTTAAAAATAAGAAGGATAGAGGCAAAAGTTAGAAACAAGGCTAACATTATTTGTTCATCAACTGCAGGACCCCAGGTGAACCCTGACCCCAGCTGGCATTTTGACATGGGCTCTTGACACTTTACTAATTGATTCTCTGTTCCAAACCACCTCCGTTACAGAGCAGCTCAGTATACACTAACACTGAACTGAATCCTGGAGAGTCAGTTTTCACCTTTCGCATTTCTTTGTCTCTTTAAAAAGAGAGGGGCGCATTTTGAGGAGTTAAAGCTTTTCTAGCTAGCCTCTGCAGTAGAGCTTTGATAAGGAGTGCTGTGTTTTCCAACCTCGCTCTGCCATCAACTGGTCAACTGGCACAGTGTGAATCTCTGGAGACCCTCACTCTCTTCCCCTTAAAAATATAACAGCCTGCAACACTGCCGGAGCCGGAAGCACAAAGAGGTCCACTATGGAGCGCCGTTTGGGTCTTTGCATGTCAAAAAACATACACATCAAATTACACTGTTTGAGCGTCATATAAGCTTGTTGACCAATCAGGACTTGAATATGACTGCACCTCACATAATAATTGAACACGTTCATACATTTTTTATATAGTTATTTCACATTAATTACACTATCACTCGTATTTCATATGTCACAGCAGTTCACCGATATGTATACTATTATGCTGGTAAAGGTTTGTTTAGTGCACCTGTCACTGCTTCACTTGAGAGCAGACACACTACCCAAGCTCTGGGACAGTGCTGGTCAGGAAAAAAAAGGTAGCTAGCTGATGCATGCAAAATGTGTTCTTCCCCAAAAACATAGCAAAACAAGATAATCTGTTTCAGTAGCTATAGTTAGCTAACTAACTATCTAGCTAGGTGTCATAATCTAAAATATCCCTCATTTATAAGATTGTGCTTATTAGATTAATGATTGTCGAATCCACCTATGTGAAGCTAGACATAATAAGGATTAGCCACAATAGTGTAATTTGCGGTTCGCCTTCAAAATAAAAGTCTCTCACTGAAAGTGATGCAAATGAAAACAAATAGCGCCATAATGGAATTGATCATGCTAAACGAGTTTTGAATGTTTTTATATAATTTCAACAAAAGACAATAATTTGTGAATTTGACAAAAATCTGTTGAAATTACACTGTGGATGTATTCGACTTTAGAATTGCAGATGTGTATGTGATGTGTAATGTGCTTCTTCCATTAAACTCAGCTTAACCTGGACATCCGCCTCATCCTTGTTCTGACCGGACATTCTGTAGTGGTTTCTACCGGCCTTAAGCCAGCATCTAAGATTTCTTATTACATTCACGGTCCCTCGGTTCTCTACAACCCTACCTGTTTTTCAGTATTGAACACTATTCCAGAGGAAAAACAATACGACCTGGATGTTTTGGAGTCTGATAACTCTTAGGAGGTCTTCGCGAAAAAAGCACTTGGGTACTAAGTAGACTGATACCCCATTTCATTGATCCCAAATACTTAAGTAAAGCTGTACAGTGCGATATGAATGTCAAAATGCACAATAGGCAGACTGGGGAGGTGATTTCCCACAGCCAAAGTCCTACAATAAGAGCTACAATGCTAATATTTGCGTAAACTCTTCGCAGTTGTGTTCTGTGGGTGTTACCAAGTAGACTGATACGGCATTTCATTGCTCCACATTCCAACACTCCAACCTGGTTTAACATTATCTAGTCTCAATATGGCATGATTCCACCAACAGTAACCGTGTGCGTCACTTTCAGAGGGACTTTTATTTAGAAGGCGAACTGCAAATTCCACTATTGAGACTAATCCTTATTGTGGCTACCTTCACAATACATAACCCGGTCTGGTCAAGCCTCACTGGAGCTAGCTGGCTGCTTATAACGTTAGCTTTGGGCAACAAGGTTAGGTAGCTGGCTAGCTAGTTATTTTCATAGGAGAACAACAAGTGGCTACCTAGCTAATACTTACTCACATGGATTCCTAAATCATTGCTAAGAATATTGAAGAATACTGCAGTTTCACTGGTCATTGTTTTCAGGCTGCTTAGCTAGTACGGTACCACGCTAAAACTAGCTAAATACACTGACATGAGCCAGAACAGGGGAGCACAAAGGAAATACACTGACATGAGCCAGAGCAGGGGAGGACAAAGGAAATACACTGACATGAGCCAGAGCAGGGGAGCACAAAGGAAATACACTGACATGAGCCAGAGCAGGGGAGGACAAAGGAAATACACTGACATGAGCCAGAGCAGGGGAGCACAAAGGAAATACACTGACATGAGCCAGAGCAGGGGAGGACAAAGGAAATACACTGACATGAGCCAGAGCAGGGGAGGACAAAGGAAATACACTGACATGAGCCAGAGCAGGGGAGCACAAAGGAAATACACTGACATGAGCCAGAGCAGGGGAGGACAAAGGAAATACACTGACATGAGCCAGAGCAGGGGAGGACAAAGGAAATACACTGACATGAGCCAGAGCAGGGGAGCACAAAGGAAATACACTGACATGAGCCAGAGCAGGGGAGGACAAAGGAAATACACTGACATGAGCCAGAGCAGGGGAGGACAAAGGAAATACACTGACATGAGCCAGAGCAGGGGAGGACAAAGGAAATACACTGACATGAGCCAGAGCAGGGGAGGACAAAGGAAATACACTGACATGAGCCAGAGCAGGGGAGGACAAAGGAAATACACTGACATGAGCCAGAGCAGGGGAGCACAAAGGAAATACAAACACAAGAGACAACAGCAGCATAGTGATTGAATAGCTGCACACACACAGGCATGCACACATACACACACAAGTGGACACACGCAAGCATGCACGTGTACACACGGGAATACACGCACACACACACACACAGTCCATTGACAATTGAGAAAAAATCAAGCGCGAACCCTGTTGTTAAAGTGCCCTCCTTATTGCATCACCATCTTGCCTTCTCTCTTTTAATGATCCTCTCTCTCCACACTACCCTCTCCACAATGATCCTCTCTCTCTCCACACTACCCTCTCCACAATGATCCTCTCTCTCTCCACACTACCCTCTCCACAATGATCATCTCTCTCTCCACACTACCCTCTCCACAATGATCCTCTCTCTCTCCACACTACCCTCTCCACAATGATCCTCTCTCTCTCCACACTACCCTCTCCACAATGATCCTCTCTCTCTCCACACTACCCTCTTCACAATGATCCTCTCTCTCTCCACACTACCCTCTCCACAATTATCCTCTCTCTCTCCACACTACCCTCTTCACAATGATCCTCTCTCTCTCCACACTACCCTCTCCACAATGATCATCTCTCTCTCCACACTACCCTCTCCACAATGATCATCTCTCTCTCCACACTACCCTCTCCACAATGATCCTCTCTCTCTCCACACTACCCTCTTCACAATGATCCTCTCTCTCTCCACACTACCCTCTCCACAATGATCCTCTCTCTCTCCACACTACCCTCTCCACAATGATCCTCTCTCTCTCCACACTACCCTCTCCACAATGATCCTCTCTCTCTCCACACTACCCTCTCCACAATGATCCTCTCTCTCTCCACACTACCCTCTCCACAATGATCCTCTCTCTCTCCACACTACCCTCTACACAATGATCCTCTCTCTCTCCACACTACCCTCTCCACAATGATCATCTCTCTCTCTATACTACCCTCTCCACAATGATCATCTCTCTCTCTATACTACCCTCTCCACAATGATCATCTCTCTCTCTATACTACCCTCTCCACAATTATCCTCTCTCTATAATACCCTCTCCACAATGATCATCTCTCTCTCCACACTACCCTCTACACAATGATCCTCTCTCTCTCCACACTACCCTCTCCACAATGATCATCTCTCTCTCTATACTACCCTCTCCACAATGATCATCTCTCTCTCTATACTACCCTCTCCACAATTATCCTCTCTCTATAATACCCTCTCCACAATGATCATCTCTCTCTCCACACTACCCTCTACACAATGATCCTCTCTCTCTCCACACTACCCTCTCCACAATGATCCTCTCTCTCTCCACACTACCCTCTCCACAATGATCCTCTCTCTCTCCACACTACCCTCTCCACAATGATCCTCTCTCTCTCCACACTACCCTCTCCACAATGATCCTCTCTCTCTCCACACTACCCTCTCCACAATGATCCTCTCTCTCTCCACACTACCCTCTACACAATGATCCTCTCTCTCTCCACACTACCCTCTCCACAATGATCATCTCTCTCTCTATACTACCCTCTCCACAATGATCATCTCTCTCTCTATACTACCCTCTCCACAATGATCATCTCTCTCTCTATACTACCCTCTCCACAATTATCCTCTCTCTATAATACCCTCTCCACAATGATCATCTCTCTCTCCACACTACCCTCTCCACAATGATCCTCTCTCGCTCCACACTACCCTCTCCACAATGATCATCTCTCTCTCTATACTACCCTCTCCATAATGATCGTCTCTCTCTCTATACTACCCTCTCCATAATGATCTTTTCTCTCTCTATACTACCCTCTTCATAATGATCTTCTCTCTCTCTATACTACCCTCTCCATAATGATCGTCTCTCTATACTACCCTCTCCATAATGATCTTCTCTCTCTCTATACTACCCTCTCCATAATGATCGTCTCTCTATACTACCCTCTCCATAATGATCGTCTCTCTATACTACCCTCTACATAATGATCTTCTCTCTCTCTATACTACCCTCTCCATAATGATCATCTCTCTCTCCACACTACCCTCTCCACAATGATCATCTCTCTCTCCACACTACCCTCTCCACAATGATCCTCTCTCTCTCCACACTACCCTCTTCACAATGATCCTCTCTCTCTCCACACTACCCTCTCCACAATGATCCTCTCTCTCTCCACACTACCCTCTCCACAATGATCCTCTCTCTCTCCACACTACCCTCTCCACAATGATCCTCTCTCTCTCCACACTACCCTCTCCACAATGATCCTCTCTCTCTCCACACTACCCTCTCCACAATCATCCTCTCTCTCTCCACACTACCCTCTACACAATGATCCTCTCTCTCTCCACACTACCCTCTCCACAATGATCATCTCTCTCTCTATACTACCCTCTCCACAATGATCATCTCTCTCTCTATACTACCCTCTCCACAATGATCATCTCTCTCTCTATACTACCCTCTCCACAATTATCCTCTCTCTATAATACCCTCTCCACAATGATCATCTCTCTCTCCACACTACCCTCTACACAATGATCCTCTCTCTCTCCACACTACCCTCTCCACAATGATCATCTCTCTCTCTATACTACCCTCTCCACAATGATCATCTCTCTCTCTATACTACCCTCTCCACAATTATCCTCTCTCTATAATACCCTCTCCACAATGATCATCTCTCTCTCCACACTACCCTCTACACAATGATCCTCTCTCTCTCCACACTACCCTCTCCACAATGATCCTCTCTCTCTCCACACTACCCTCTCCACAATGATCCTCTCTCTCTCCACACTACCCTCTCCACAATGATCCTCTCTCTCTCCACACTACCCTCTCCACAATGATCCTCTCTCTCTCCACACTACCCTCTCCACAATGATCCTCTCTCTCTCCACACTACCCTCTACACAATGATCCTCTCTCTCTCCACACTACCCTCTCCACAATGATCATCTCTCTCTCTATACTACCCTCTCCACAATGATCATCTCTCTCTCTATACTACCCTCTCCACAATGATCATCTCTCTCTCTCTATACTACCCTCTCCACAATTATCCTCTCTCTATAATACCCTCTCCACAATGATCATCTCTCTCTCCACACTACCCTCTACACAATGATCCTCTCTCTCTCCACACTACCCTCTCCACAATGATCATCTCTCTCTCTATACTACCCTCTCCACAATGATCATCTCTCTCTCTATACTACCCTCTCCACAATTATCCTCTCTCTATAATACCCTCTCCACAATGATCATCTCTCTCTCCACACTACCCTCTACACAATGATCCTCTCTCTCTCCACACTACCCTCTCCACAATGATCCTCTCTCTCTCCACACTACCCTCTCCACAATGATCCTCTCTCTCTCCACACTACCCTCTCCACAATGATCCTCTCTCTCTCCACACTACCCTCTCCACAATGATCCTCTCTCTCTCCACACTACCCTCTCCACAATGATCCTCTCTCTCTCCACACTACCCTCTACACAATGATCCTCTCTCTCTCCACACTACCCTCTCCACAATGATCATCTCTCTCTCTATACTACCCTCTCCACAATGATCATCTCTCTCTCTATACTACCCTCTCCACAATGATCATCTCTCTCTCTATACTACCCTCTCCACAATTATCCTCTCTCTATAATACCCTCTCCACAATGATCATCTCTCTCTCCACACTACCCTCTACACAATGATCCTCTCTCTCTCCACACTACCCTCTCCACAATGATCATCTCTCTCTCTATACTACCCTCTCCACAATGATCATCTCTCTCTCTATACTACCCTCTCCACAATTATCCTCTCTCTATAATACCCTCTCCACAATGATCATCTCTCTCTCCACACTACCCTCTCCACAATGATCCTCTCTCGCTCCACACTACCCTCTCCACAATGATCATCTCTCTCTCTATACTACCCTCTCCATAATGATCGTCTCTCTCTCTATACTACCCTCTCCATAATGATCTTTTCTCTCTCTATACTACCCTCTTCATAATGATCTTCTCTCTCTCTATACTACCCTCTCCATAATGATCGTCTCTCTATACTACCCTCTCCATAATGATCTTCTCTCTCTCTATACTACCCTCTCCATAATGATCGTCTCTCTATACTACCCTCTCCATAATGATCGTCTCTCTATACTACCCTCTACATAATGATCTTCTCTCTCTCTATACTACCCTCTCCATAATGATCGTCTCTCTATACTACCCTCTCCATAATGATCATCTCTCTATACTACCCTCTCCATAATGATCGTCTCTCTATACTACCCTCTCCATAATGATCTTTTCTCTCTCTATACTACCCTCTTCATAATGATCTTCTCTCTCTCTATACTACCCTCTCCATAATGATCGTCTCTCTATACTACCCTCTCCATAATGATCTTCTCTCTCTCTATACTACCCTCTCCATAATGATCGTCTCTCTATACTACCCTCTCCATAATGATCGTCTCCCTATACTACCCTCTCCATAATGATCGTCTCTCTCTCTATACTACCCTCTCCATAATGATTTTCTCTCTTTCTATACTACCCTCTCCATAATGACCGTCTCTCTATACTACCCTCTCCATAATGATCGTCTCCCTATACTACCCTCTCCATAATGATCGTCTCTCTCTCTATACTACCCTCTCCATAATGATTTTCTCTCTCCCTATACTACCCTCTCCATAATGATCTTCTCTCTCTATACTACCCTCTCCATAATGATTTTCTCTCTCTCTATACTACCCTCTCCATAATGATCGTCTCTCTCTCTATACTACCCTCTCCATAATGATCGTCTCTCTATACTACCCTCTCCATAATGATCGTCTCTCTATACTACCCTCTCCATAATGATCCCCTCTCTCTTTATACTACCCTCTCCATAATGATCATCTCTCTCTCCATGCTACCCTCTCCATAATGATCGTCTCTCCATGCTACCCTCTCCATAATGATCCCCTCTCTCTCTATACTACCCTCTCCATAATGATCCTTTCTCTCTCTATACTACCCTCTCCATAATGATCCCCTCTCTCTCTATACTACCCTCTCCATAATGATCCCCTCTCTCTCTATACTACCCTCTCATAATTATCCTCTCTCTTTCTCTATACTACCCTCTCCATAATAATCCTGTTTCTATATCACACTTTCTATAATGACCATCTCTCTCTCTATACTACCCTCTCCATAATTACTCTCTCTCTCTTTACTACCCACTTCATTAGTATCTTCTCTCCATATTACCCTCTCCATAGTGATCTTCTCGCTATACTACCCTCTCCATCATGATCCTCTCTCTACTGTCCTCTCCCCTTAAGCATCTCTCTCTCCACATAGCGTCCTCTCCCTTTCTCTCTAATAATGAATCAAAGACATCTGGGAAATATTGTATACACACTTTACGCACTGTACACAGATGCACACATGCACATCTGGCACTGACACACCACCTGCGTGTGTGTGATACCAAACTTGCTGAGCCAAGCCTTCTATATCATTGAGTGATCTGAGGATGCCGCTGTTCGGACACATGGGGCAGGGCCTAGCCGGAATAGAACACAATCGGACCAATCAGACATGACCAGCACTCACAGGCTTCCATCAAGGGGTCCTCTCAAGGTCAGCTGATGCTCACACTGCCTCCCCCCTCCTCCCTCCACTCTTCTCCATCTCCTCTCCCGTTCTTACCCTTCTTCTTACTCTCCAGAGAAAGGCAGAAACAAAATTGATCAGATTTTATGGTAAGCGTGATTCAATAACAGAGAGTGATATGAAAGCCAAATCAATTAGGACTGTTCACAGCAGGGTGCGTGTCACAGTGCCAAGCCAACTCATGTTGAGAAACAAAGCACATGGACACATGGAGGGAGGGGATCTATAGACCGGGGTGTGAAGGCCATACCACAGTATATTCATCAGCTATATGTTATATGCGAAACAGAATGTTGGTAGTTAATGCTGTGTGTGTTTGGTGAATGTATGAACATATGTTAGGGTGGCGTTCTGCATATGTATCAGTGTGTGTGTGTGTGTGTGTGTGTGTGTGTGTGTGTGTGTGTGTGTGTGTGTGTGTGTGTGTGTGTGTGTGTGTGTGTGTGTGTGTGTGTGTGTGTGTATGAAAGTGAGAAGCACTTCTATCTCAGTCTCAGATCGGTGTGATTTCTGCAGCGCACAGCTGTCACCATGGAAACCAGAGCGGGAGAGGGAGTGAGAGAGAGGGAGAGAGTAAGGCAGAGAGAGAGAGAGAGAGGGAGGGAGGCAAGAGAGGGAGAGATGCGCATTCGAGTATGTGTCCCTCCATGACATGCTCTCTCTGTTTCTCTGTCTCTCTCTCTCTCTATCTCTGTTTCTCTCTCTCGCTCTCTATCTCTGTTTCTCTCTCTCGCTCTCTGTCTCTGTTTCTCTCTGTCTCTCGGTCTCTCACTCTCTCTCTCTATCTGTCTCTGTTTCTCTCTCTCTGTCTCTGTTTCTCTCTGTCTCTCACTCTCTCTCTCTCTCTCTCTCTCTCTGTCTCTGTTTCTCTCTCTCACTCTCTCTCTCTCTGTTTCTCTCTCTCTCTCTCTGTCTCTCACTCTCTCTCTCTCTGTCTCTGATTCTCTCTCTCTCTGTCTCTGTTTCTCTCTGTCTCTCACTCTCTCTCTCTCTCTCTCTCTCTCTCTCTCTCTCTCTCTCTCTCTCTCTCTCTCTCTCTGTCTCTCACTATCTCTGTCTCTGTCTCTCACTCTCTCTCTCTCTGTCTCTGATTCTCTCTCTCTCTGTCTCTGTTTCTCTCTGTCTCTCACTCTCTCTCTCTCTCTCTCTCTGTCTCTGTTTCTCTCTGTCTCTGTTTCTCTCTCGCTCTCTCTCTGTCTCTGTTTCTCTCTCTCTCTCTCTCTCTCTCTCTCTCGCTCTCTCTCTCTCTCTCTCTCTCTCTCTCTCTCTCTGTCTCTGTTTCTCTCTCTCGCTCTCTGTCTCTGTTTCTCTCTGTCTCTGTTTCTCTCTCTCTCTCTCTGTTCCTTTCTGTCTCTGTTTCTTTCTGTCTGTCTGTCTGTCTGTCTCTCTCTCTCTCTCTCACCCTCTCTCCTTTTCTCGCTGTCTCAACAGTTCACGTCAATCTCTCCTTCTCTCATTTATTGATTGGATTATTTTTGGATGCACATTTGAATCTCAACAGGATCTCCTGTATACATGTAGGCCTAATCAAATCTCTAAGCTCAATGTAGCCTGGAGAGAGCTGTATGCAAGACTACTGAAGAGCACAGGTCAGGGGAGAACACACACACACACACACACACACACACACACACACACACACACACACACACACACACACACACACACACACACACACACTGCAAGCCTAAATGGATAAGCTATATATTAGTCTTTCCTCCTAATATGTACAGCCTGTTGTATGAGAAACAAGAACAGAGAGTGTGGGAGTGAGGGAACGGAAGAGAGAGGAGACTTTGGGAGAATTTGGGAAGGTAGGGAGAGAGAGGTGAGACAGGGGGAGACAGAAATAGAGAGAGAAAGAGATTGGTCATGTGTGTAAGAGAGAAGGTGGAGGAGAGAAAGATTTTGATCATGTGTGTAAGAGAGAAGGTGGAGGAGAGAAAGAGATTGATCCTGTGTTGGTAAGAGAGAAGATGGAGAGAAAGAGATTGATCATGTGTGTGTAAGAGAGAAGGTGGAGGAGAGAAAGAGATTGATCCTGTGTTGGTAAGAGAGAAGATGGAGAGAAAGAGATTGATCATGTGTGTGTCAGAGAGAAGAAGGAGGAGAGAAAGAGATTGTTCATGTGTGTGTAAGAGAGAAGAAGGAGGAGAGAAAGGAAGACATGATGTGTGTGAAAATAAATGATGACATGGGAAAGAGAAAGGTGAGGATAGGTAGAAATGAGGGATAGAGAGGAAGAGAGAGAGAGAGGGGGAGAGAGATAGAGGGGGGAGAGAGAGCGAGAGAAAGAGAGAGAGAGAGAGAGAGAGAGAGAGAGAGAGAGAGAGAGAGGGGGGGGGGGGAGAGGGAGAGAGAGGATGAGAGAGAGAGAGAGAGAGAGAGAGAGAGAGAGAGAGAGAGAGGGGGAGAGAGATAGAGGGGGGAGAGAGAGCGAGAGAAAGAGAGAGAGAGAGAGAGAGAGAGAGAGAGAGAGAGAGAGAGAGGGGGGGGGGGGAGAGGGAGAGAGAGGATGAGCAGAGTTAGTGATGAATAGTTGATGAAGCGCTTGCGGGCAGAGCAGTGGGGAAAAGCTATTCTCTTCCCCTCCTCTCCCTTCTCTAACCCCCCCTCTCTACCCCTTCCTGACATGAATCGTGTGCAAGCCATGCTACTAACCCTCTGTCCCTGACTACCTCTCCTCCTCCCTCCATCTATTTACCTCTCTCCCTGGCCCCCCTCTCTAACCTCCACACCTCTCTTCCTCTCTGTCACCTCTCCCTCGTTACCCTCTCTTTCTCTCTTTCATATTTATCTATCACCTCATACCTAGAGAGAGAGAGAGAGAGAGAGAGAGAGAGAGAGAGAGAGAGAGAGAGAGAGAGAGAGAGAGAGAGAGAGAGAGAGAAACAGACAGAGACAGACAGTGAGACAGAAAGACAAAGGGGTGTGGCAACAATCTTTGGGCGTGGGATGGATGGATGCATGGCTGAGGAGGGGGACCGGTACTCCACTGGTCAATCAGACGTGACCATCACTCTCTCTCTGTTTTTGTAAAAGGTTCCTCTCATTTACAAATACAACCATCTCCTCTTCTCATCTTCCTTCTAAAAGGCCTCCTGACTTGGTTCAGTTTCCACTGAGGGACAGGAAAGGATGAGTGCTGTTACATTATTCACAGAGGGACTAGAATGGGGACTACACACTCGCAGGAGCAGTGCTTGTATAGCTTACCTGTCTGTGTCTGACACAACACACAGCAGCTGGCTGATGAGAGAATCATGTTCACACCAACCCTGATAGGATTCTAATAACCAGTTCATTGAAGTGACCACATACATGCTCATCCTCAATGCAGACCTCAGCTGACATGTAATTATTGTGTTTAAAAAAATCTGGGCACCACACACACACACACACACACACACACACACACACACACACACACACACACACACACACACACACACACACACACACACACACACACACACACACACACACACACACACAGTCAGTGTGCATAATTTATACAAGCCCCAGATCTCTCTGCTAAAGACAGCATGCTGAGGCATTTGCAGCAGAGCAGCAGCAGTTCATTGATGTGTGTGTGTGTGTGTGTGTGTGTGTGTGTGTGTGTGTGTGTGTGTGTGTGTGTGTGTGTGTGTGTGTGTGTGTGTGTGTGTGTGTGTGTGTGTGTGTGTGTGTGTGTGTGTGTGTGTGTGTGTGTGTGTGTGTGTGTACAGTTTTGTGCTTGCATGATGCAGTGGCTGAGGTATAATGCTGCTCTACATAGACAGAAATTACAATGACAGAGAGAGAGAGAGAGAGAGAGAGAGAGAGAGAGAGAGAGAGAGAGAGAGAGAGAGAGAGAGAGAGAGAGAGAGAGAGAGAGAGAGAAGGGGGTAGAGAACTTGTGTAGATACTCAAAGCATTAGAGCCTGTCTCTCTGTACATCTGGTACTTTGCATGATGAGATTCCAGTGGTGAGTAAGAGTCTGTCTGTGTCACTGTTGAGTCAAGGAAGTGTGGTCTTTGATGGCAGCATCTGAGTAGAAGATTACCTACACTACAGTCATCCCTGCCTCAGCAAGAATATTTGACACTAAAGCTGCTCTGTGGCTAACTAAATAGCTGGATAACAACGAAAGCACTTCAGCTGCAGACAGGGAATGGTTGAGCCGTACAGAAACCCACAGCTGACAGAGACAAACACTCCTAGCATCCTGTTGTCTCCTCTCTATTATGAGCCCTGATAAGTGGAAATGGTGGCTAGGTCTCAACTGCATCCATTTCACCCATCAAGGCCTTTCAAATTACTGGTCATGAGAGCAATGAGAATGAGTTGAAGATTTTTGTTTTGTTTTTGTGTCTCATCATGATCTAACAGCACCAACCGTTCAGGACTGGATGGTTGGTCTCCCTACTTCCTGTCACATGGTGTCAGTCTCCAGGTGTCAGAGAATGTGTACTGTCCATGGTGCTGAAACACTGTCAGGAAGATGTTGACATTAGCCTCAGGTAGAGACCAGGGGCTGTATGTATCAAGCGTCTCAGAAAAGGAGTGCTGATCTAGGATCAGGTCTTTCCTGTCCATGTAAGCTTATTCATTGTGATCTAAAAGGCAAAACCAATCCTAAATCAGCACTACTACTCTGAGACACTTGATACATACGGCCCCTGATCATACCGGTATTGTTTCATCATGCTAAAGGTGATGAGCTGAGCAAAGACTGCTTCAGTTCTCCAGACCATTTGGACACATCCAAAGAATGTGTCACAGAGAATAGCAACTAATGTAACTGATGGTTTAAAGAGACAATAGGCCACTGTCTTACTCTTAGATTGCACGACAACAAGTTAAACAGACTGAGAATGGATGGATGATATTCAAGAGGTCAGAGAATATGAGCTGTCCACGGTGCTGAAACATTGTCATGCCTCTCATCTTTAGTGAAGGGCCCTAAAGGACTAAATATCCACCACCTGGTCTAACAGCACCAACCGGTTAGGACTAGAAGCTAACTGACATCTGAACGAATACTGATGGGTATTTGAAATGAAACTGTGTCATATTCTGTCAGATTCACTCTTTCTCTCTCTCTCTCTGACACCGCTCTCTCTCTCTCTTTCTCACTTTCTCTTTCTTTCTCTCTCTCTGATACCTGTCCACCTCGCTCTCAGACATGGGATACTACACTCACACACACACTCACTCACACACACACACACACACACACACACACACACACACACACACACACACACACACACAAACTTTGGTTAAACTATCCTTACCTGCCAGCACTGAGGCTTTTGTACAGAATCTATGTTCCATCTTTTGACTCTACATAGCCAAGCATGCCAGTATCTTACCAACATGCACACTATAGACGGTAAATAATTTCCATATTCATGGATTGTCCATATCAAATCAATGTGCTTTGTACATGGAAATCGTGCTTCGAGCGGGAGCATGCTTCTACACCTGCATTGTTTGCTGTTTGGGGTTTTAGGCTGGGTTTCTGTACAGCACTTTGAGATATCAGCTGATGTAAGAAGGGCTATATAAATAAATTTAATTTGATCGTCTCACTCGTCACCAGTATTGCCTATTCTACATCACTCTCACCTATAGCCAAATGTACTACAGTCTCTAGGATATCTGTCTCACACATCCATGCATGTCCTGGGAAAAAAAACGAGCCGTCTTAGTTATGTGTCACCAGGGCATGGAGATTTGAACTGTGTCAATCATCACCCATATGCGCTCACAGGGAGACCAAAGACTCCTTATATCACCGGGGTATTAGCGTGCGGCCCTGAAGCGTCCAATAAAAGCTCAACTTACCGCAGTCCTCACACAACACGCTCTCCACATCCTTCTTCAGGTCCGTTCCGCTGGCGTCCAGCGGAGCAAACGATGCCTTGAATACTAAAGGCTCGCCTGTTGGGTCCATGAAAAATATATATCTGTGGTTCTCCTCTACAGTAGTGCACGGGGCCTCGGAACCGAAGTCCCCGACGGTCACGAGCTGCTCCCGCTCGAGTCCGCCGCTGTTCACGGGCCATACGTCTAGCACTTTGACATTCACACTGTACGGGTCCCGAGAGACGTTTTCCGGTGAGGAGCGCACCTCGCCCTCGATGACCACGGCGGATCGGTACGCCTGGTCCTGGAGGGAATTGAGACTCGGGGCGTAACAGGCGAAAGAAACCCCAATGACCAGCATGGAGAAATGGACCGGATCAAGCCTCATGCCGTCGGCCGTGGCTCCGTTGCTGCAGTGCTGGGGCGGCTGAGGGGCGCGGATGACGGAGCGGGGTTGAAGTGGGAGACTGCGAATAGGCTCCGATAGCAGGGCAGAGCGGCAGACCTTGCATAAGTGTCCATGCCATCTGTGTCTGCCGCTTTCCCCATACGGTTTCAGATGGGGACACACTAGCCTAAGAACCGGAAACGGCCCGGTTCTGCATGGTTAAAAATGTGGTTGCTGCATCCTCCTTCAAACCTATTATTTTCTCTTAAAACGCAAAACAAGACTCGTAAATTACCCTCTACTCGAAACCAGAGGTTCTGCATGAAGCCTCTATAGTTTATTCTCTCTCTCCAGCAAATGTCATTGCACGGGTGGGCGCATTGGCTCTCTATAACGGAAAACAAATGTTAGATTTCGCCAACAGAAAAGCACACATACACACAGCCAGACACACACAAGGTCGGGCTTTTTGATCCACCTTCAGAAATGTAGAAATCGGATTACTTTTCAGTAAAACGAAGAGGACAGAAGATAGCTGTTATCTGGTTATCCGGTTAGGAAAAGCCACAGCGCGCTCCCTCCAGCCTCGTCCCCTGCACCCCTCAAACACGAGCGGCTTACGTGAGCAAACATCACCTGCCCGGCCACTGGCGTCTGCTACCACTTCCTGCGCAAACACACTAATGACCGGAGCCGCGCACCCAACACCTCTCACCTCAAACCACTGACCACGGGTCAATGAAACCGCCTTGAGTCAGAACCACGGGCAACCATGATAGCAACAGCATATGGTTCGGTCGCGGTTCAGTTTAAAAAGATCCACCAAACCCAGCGCTTAGAGGAGTGCGTACTGAACCACAGGGCTGGCGATTCAGAGAGTAAGTATAGAGACAAGGCTACACTGCGGCTAGTGCGATGACTAACGCTGCGAAAATATCAATGGTTCCAGTAGTAGCCTATTGCACGGCACCTGTGAGTTGGAGACCCCTCTTTCTGTCTAATCTGGCCAAACCACTGGTTACTATGCAGCCAAAGCCAAGCAGGCAACCCCCACAGAAGGATACCCAATAGCCGCCCCACCTTTTGAAAGGCACCGGGTCCTGCGGGCATGTTCATACAGGGCTGGAGATTTCTGCACCAAAAGAAAATGAGTAATGTGGTGGCCGAGTGGCTCGGCGTGTGGCCACATGTGAGAATATCGATTACCAGCATTGAAGTAATGGGGAAGCCACATGTGGATAGGCGGATGCATGTAAAATGTGTGTTTTTTCTCTTCTCAAACCGCCAACAGAGTGACGAAAGATGGCTATGTCATACACATATACAAGATACACTATGTCATACACAGCTTCATGGTGGTGGTATTTTCCTCCCTCTACCAGACGCCCCCCACCCCATCAATCAATCACTTAATTCGTTCAAGATTCCCCCGCTCGCGCATTCAGAGCGCAAGCTAGATGTCCTTGCTTAGAGGTCAGAAAACGTGCGCTGTCTGTGGTGCTGAAACGGCGTCAGAAAGATTATATCAGTCACCGGTAGAGAAGTGATCATACTGTGATTTCTGATCATACTAAGGATATTTGACTGATTTTACCTCATGATATTACAGATCACATTATATAGACTGAATATTGTTTTAATTAGTCCCATCTGTCATCAAATTCTATTTCCTTTTGACGCTCTGTTTTCATCCCCAATCAAATCACTCCTTCAACACGTCTGAGTCAATTATCTCATAAAGAGACAAATAAACAGTTATCACTTCATTAGACTATTTTATCTCATTTTATCCGCCATGCTGTACATGTACATCAATAAAATACAAATTTGTATTGTCTGTCTCTTCTCTGTTCAACACATGGGTGGGCTAGTGTTTCATTCGAGGAATTTGTTAGATGCTACAGATGCAGGCGAAACACCCGTTTCTGTCATGACAGATGATGACCATTTTTTATGTTTTGTGTAATATGAGGATGTTATATTACTAATAGGAAATGGAAATAATCAGGGACATTATAATGAAGCATCACACATTATCACACATTATGAAGGACTATATGCAGCTGCTGCACAGTTTAGGCGCAAACTTGTATATCTTGAACACACCCCTCTCCAAAACTACAGTAGGCTACTTTCATTTCCTTTCTAAAGCGTAGAGCTCTCGCGATATCGGCGGAGTGGTTGACGGGTATTCGAGGTTGCAGCAGGCTGAGGGAGACCGTGGAAGGTAAGCAGGGAGGCAGCATCATGGCGGACAGAGACAGTGGCAGTGACCACGGAGGGCTGGCCACAGGCCCCGGCTCGCTGCCCCCGGGCGCGATGGGCGCCGCGGCAAGACTCCAACACGACACAGAGGAGCTCGCATCGAAGCGAGTCGACATCCAGAATAAGCGCTTCTACCTAGATGTGAAGCAGAATGCAAAAGGCCGCTTCCTAAAGATAGCCGAGGTCGGAGCTGGAGGAAACAAGAGCCGCCTCACTCTTTCTATGTCAGTGGCAGTGGAGTTCCGCGACTATCTCGGGGACTTCATCGAACATTACGCCCAACTGGGCCCGAGCAACCCGGACATAGTGCAGGATGAGCCCCGGCGAGCCCTCAAGAGCGAATTTCTAGTGCGAGAGAATCGCAAATATTACATGGATCTGAAAGAGAACCAGAGGGGGCGGTTCCTCAGGATCCGTCAAACCGTTAATCGGGGGCCCGGATTGGGAAGCGCACAAGGCCAGACAATCGCGCTTCCAGCGCAGGGACTTATCGAGTTCCGTGATGCTTTAGCCAAACTCATCGATGATTACGGTATGGATGAGGATCCAGCCGAACTACCCGAGGGCACCTCCTTGACTGTTGACAACAAGCGCTTTTTCTTCGACGTGGGTTCCAACAAGTATGGAGTGTTCATGCGGGTCAGCGAGGTGAAGCCTACCTACCGGAACTCCATCACTGTTCCGTGCAAAGTGTGGTCCAAATTCGGCAACACGTTCTGTAAATATGCAGAGGAGATGAGAAAGATCCAGGAGCGGAGTAGAGAGAAACGGGCCTCCGAACTCCTACCGGAGGGCCAACATGGTGACGACGGGGACGATGATTGACGGATTACCGGCTTGAGCAGAAATAAATAAATAACAACAAACAGACTTTATAATCAGACTTTTACTATAAAATATAAAGAGAGAATTCCAAGGGAAGCACCCCACACACAACCTTCACAGTCAGATTGGCAGTACTGTCTCGTCGCTCATTGCTGGATGTCACCCACTTACCAACCATTTTAACAGTAAGCCGCTGCTAACAATAACTGTTTCAACTGTAAAATATGAACTGTTTCCTACTTGATTTAAATGACAATGAACAGAGTGTTTATTCCTCTAACAAACAAACAAACCGATTTTGCACACGTCCATGCTATTTCGAAAAGGTTTCCAAAGTGCAAATTAAAAAAAATACAAAATAAAAACCGGGGTGTAAGCCTACATGGAAATCACGACGGTCTCCATTTGAAGAAACATTTGACATCAGCACAAAGAGAATATATATAAATTACTTTACCAAACCAAAATCTGAAATCAGATGTAGTTTATTATTATAAGGTACGCAGGAAATAAAAAGTAAAGCGCTATCCATTAATGTGTACTGCAGAGCGCAGCGCACAGGCTGAAACAGACACATCTGCCAATATGCCTACACCTCTTTTTAAAAGGCATTTGAGAAAGTAATAGTGTTTTATTTGATCGAAAATGTAGCTATAACTCGTTTCTATCATGTCATAGACCTTCATTATGGAGTCTTTATAAATGAAGAGGAGAGTCTAAATACTGCGCTTCTATATAGGCCTAAATGGGCTAAAATCCTCTTTACTATTGAATATCTACCCCTTTTCACCATGTCCATTCAAATTTGGACCAATGGTTAGATGAAAAAAGTGCTAACCTAGATATACTAATTATGATTTTGTGAATCAGCTGTATTTAAATCCTAAAATGCCCACGTTTTCTGTGGGCGAGTTTTCTTTTTGGGGGGGTGGAATGGGGTGTAAAACGAGATGCTCAACCGGTGATGGGAGCGCGAGACGCGTAAAAAAGACGCATCAGCGCGCGGCTACATGCATGCTGAGCCGCGAGGGCGCATCCTCTCTGACGTCAGAACAACCTGGTGCCTTATACACTCCACTCGTTTACGTGTTTCACATTGTGGTCGATGTTAATGATATCTCTCTCGACCACTGTATGTTTTCATTGATGAGTACTGTACTGCAGTATGGCTATTGGTCAACACTAACCATCCAAACCAGAGGCCCTTTTCTGTAGCCTGTCTCCCTCCACAGGCAGGAGAGCAGAGAATGGCCCCTAGAACAGCAACAGCAGCAGCACTTCTAATGTGAGCATGGATAGTCATCAGAGATGTGGCGTTGAGTCTGTCCACCTCTTGCACCATGTAAAATAAGATGGGTTGTAACTGGACGTATACAGTAGTCAGTCAGTGGGGATGAGATGGAGACGGATGATGGATGAATGCCCTAAGAGTCCCTTGTGAAGTTTTTGGATGTAGGCCAAAAGGCCAAGGCAGTATCTTTCTATGGTGCTACAGCCCCAATATAATTCAAATTAGACCGGGCTAGCCGGTCTAATTTGTCACCTTGCGTTATTTGATTTCTCAATGTTACTCTCCACATGATGTTGTCTGAGCAGCAGTCTCCCGCTACACAGTGTGATGACAGACTGTGAGGACATTACATTATAGTGTGCAATATTGTACGTGCCAATCGTGGCATTGTATGTCGTATAGACAAAAAAAAGATACAAATATATGTGTTTGATATTTGAAAAGCATGAGGCTGAATTCTGCATTATTATGGAAATGTGAAGTCTTTCTCTGCACTTAAGTGAAAAGATGTCAAACTAGTGTGTGAGATTTCCCATCACTTTTATATACAGTAACCCACTGTGTTTCAGTGAGTGTAGGCACGTTTCTGCTGTTTCTCTTTCCACAGAATCGCTACAGAGACATAGCTACTTCCCCTCACAAATCAGATAGCTTATCTCATCTTCAAGTCAGTGTTAAAGGCACAGTCTTCCCCCTTCTGTGTCTTATAATTTAATTGAATAGTATCTTGAAACTTTTGTTTTACTTGGATAGAAGGAGAAAAGTTAAACGAACATTACACAATGTCAACAAATTGACACGATGACAGAGGGGGTTGCCCTGACGATGAAGTGACCAACCATTCTGCCTGGGGTGAAGACGAATCATTCTGACAGTTACCCAGCATCCCTTTCTCCTAGTTCAGCAGTAAACAATGCCATAGAGGATTTCTTTAAGCGATGATTAACAATCAGCCAGCTAGGTTAACCATTAGTAGCTGTATTTAGAGTATCACTGGGTGGCTTGGATTAGTTTATTAGATCTAAACCTACTCTACTGTACTGCCATCAGACCGACTGGCATGATGTTGAAGACAGACTGAGCAGTAGTAGGTCTGCTATAATTCCACCTGCCATTTGGATTTGGTCGGAGTTACAAGTGTAAGAACGAGGCCTCCAGATGCATGGGTCCCTATGTGGGGCCCCATATTATATGGCCCTTTACTAGGCCAGCATTACAGCTACATTGGGTTTCTCTCCTCTTCTGGAGAATATTATATTCCCTAACACTGCCCCAGAATGTCAGAGATCCTTTGCATAGAGTAAAATCCACAGTTTATCTGCTACATTGTCACATAAAGCACATTTGAGGCCAGAATTCAGTCAATACGGCACTAATGCTGTGAAAGACCAAATGCTATTTCTACACAGTACAGGCTTGATTGAATTCAAGCCTTAAATGCGAGACATGAAGACTGGAAATTCAATCCACCTTTTTCAACACTCTCTTACTTGCCAATCCTAGACATACTAATTCTAACTCATTCAGCTCACATTTTAGGTTTGTATGCCTCGCTCTGTAAAACGCACACATTTTTGAAAAATATTAAACAAAAGTGATACTTTTTTTGTCAGTTCACAAGGTGCTATTGGGTACGTTCTGGTTCCGGAGTGGAGTGGTTCTGTGTAGTAGATTCTAGAACACTGCCTATTATAAAGGTACAGCACAGTGTTGGGGTCAGAACCAACTGCTACCGTCCAGAGTGGATGACTTTACCATGTTGCTCACATTGCACAGTTAATCAATGGTGCACAAAATGGACGCCATGTGTTTTTGTCCGATAATCAAAACCTGCAATGGGTTGATTGAAACTGTGCAGCAGCATGGCTAGTTCAGTTCAGTGTAACATTGGTGGTGGTGATGGTGCTTGTGTGGTTTGCATCAGAGAGAGATGTCTTAGAATTTATGACCTATTAGAGGTGCTTTGTTCTTCTTATTTGTACTTAACAGTGGGAATGTGTATTTTCTGACCAGTGATCTAAACAACAGCTGCATGACCATGGTAACAACCTCTACCAGTCCCTTTGGAGGTTTGGTCTTCTGTTATCTCTCCCAGTAGAATTCCAAAACAGACTAAACTAACTTCCATTCATTCTACCAAGCTGTTTAAAGATCTGTTCATCTGATGTTTGTTTTCTTCAGTTCACCTGATCTAGTTTCAGTGTTCTATTGTCACTATGACGTTTCACTGGGCCTTCAAGTTCAGACCAATCACACACAGACAAAGTCTATAATATGGGCAAGGCCAATCACAATCTTGTTTGTGAAGCCAACAGTCATCTTGACCATTACTAGCTCAGCACGCATTCTGTTTTGCACATACCAATGCAGAATCCTTCATGTATGCAGACTGTATAGGCTACTGTTATGTACAGGGACGAGACATTGGGAAAAGGGGCTATAAAAGTCAATGGGGAGGAAGGGGGTCAATGCACAATGAACATATCCCATGTCACCGTATGGTCTAACTACCCGTTTATCAACCCTATATTATATGTTGTACCTTTCAAAATATTTTATCTGTGGTGTGCGTGTGTGTGTGTGTATATATATATATATATATGGTTTGTTAAATATGATGATCCTTTCAGAAAAATCTAACATACAGTATAAACAGGAAAAGCATATTGCTGTTTTTTTCCTTTGTATTTTATACTTACAGAAAGCATTGAATAAAATGGAGAAATACTTGCACTTTAGATATATTAAGAAAATACAAAATCTGCATATTATTTTTGATAGGGATCTCACATTCAAAGAGTAGAAATTACTTTCCAGGCTTCATGACATTGCTGGACAGAGATGTATCGAGTTCTACTTATTTAAGTATATTTTGTCTGTGTTTCAGAAGGTTTACTAAAGTAAATTGCATGATTAACTAGTGCTACACCAATATTGTTATTTTTTAGTTGGTAAAAATGTCTGAAAACTGTGATAACAGTCCACATGTCCCATGTATAACTTCTCATACATTCTAGAGCAGTTCTTACTGATTTATGGCCTTTCCTGACTACATGACGATGGTGCTTAAGTTGGCTTTGAAAAATCTGCTCATCCTACATCTGGCATCATCATAACTTGCATTTTACTGTACTTCATTACTTTGTTTATGTACTTTCACTACCTTATTAAATTTATGTTGATGGAAAAAGGTGTGCTGTTTTGTACGTTGTTTTAATGTTAGAAAGCCGTTCGTCTGAAAATGACTAATTGCAATACACCGTCATTCCTCATGCTCGTGTCTATATAGAGTGTCTGGCTGAGTTCCACAGAAAATTTTCATCAGAATGGTCCAAAATAACTTCAATATGGAAGTACTGGTAGTGGCGCCAATATACCTACCTGCTGGTGAAGTGGGAAGTTCGCTAGAAGAGACTTCAGGCGCTTTCCAACGTGCTGGTGAAGGCGATATGCGATAATGGTGCGGTCCATGGTGCTAAAATAGGCCTATTCATATGGAAGGCCAAAAAGTTCAAATCGTCTTACCCGGAGGATAGACAGGCTGGCGGACAATGTCGCGAAAATAATGCACGCGCATCGATGGGGCCCGAATCCGTGCGTTATGATTCTGAGCGGTCAGATAGCTAGCAACAATGACGAGAAGCTGTCATGTGGGGAATCATAGTTGGCTCGTTTAAGCTGGTTTTTATCTTGTTATTGATACCATGTCTTGTTTTGAGGATGTTTTGATTGATTTCATGTCAATGATAATATGGCTAAAATTCGCTAGCTAGCTAACCAATAACTGTAACAATGTATTTGAAAGACAATCAAATAAAATGTTATTTGTCACATGCTTGGTAAACAACCGGTATATACTAACAGTGAAATGCTTACTTGAAGGCCCTTCCCAACAATGCAGAGGACAAAAAGAGAAATAATAGAAAACTAATATGAGTTCGAGTTGATATGCAGGGGTGCGAGGTAATTGAGGTATATACACTGTATGTACATATAGGTAGGGATAAAGTAACTAGGCAACAGGATAGATAATAAACAGTAGTAACAGCAGCATATGTGGTGAGTAAAAAGACTTAGTGCAAAAATGGTAAATGCAAATAGTTAAATAGTTAACCAATAGCTACCCAGAACAACTATTTATCAGTCTTATGGCTTGGGGGTAGAAGCTGTTCAGGGTCCTGTTGGTTCCAGACATGGTGCATCAGTACCGCTTGTCATGTGGTATCAGAGTCTATGACTTGGGTAGCTGGAGTCCTTGACAATTTTTAGGGCCTTCTTCTGACACCGCCTGGTATAGAGGTCCTGGATGGCAGCGTGCTCGGCCCCAGTGATGTACTGTGCGATACGCACTACCATCTGTAGTGCCTTGCGGTGATGCAGCCAGTCAAGATGCTCTCAATGGTGCAGCTGTGGAACCTTTTGAGGATCTGAGGGCCCATGCCAAATCTTTTCAGTCTCCTGAGGGGCAAGAGGCGTTGTCGTGCCTTCTTCAAGACTCTGTTGGTGTGTGTGGATGACTGTTGGTGTTAATTCCTTAGTGATGTGGACACAGAGAAACTTGAAGCTCTCGACCAACTCCACTACAGCCTTGTCAATATGGATGGGGGTGTGCTTGGCCCTTTGTTTCCTGTAGTCCACGATCAGCTCCTTTGTCTTGCTGACGATGAGGGAGAGGTTGTTGGCCTGGCACCACACTGCCAGGTCACTGAGCTCCTCCCTATAGGTTGTTTCATCGTCGTCGGTGATCAGGCCTACCCCCGTCATGTCATCAGCAAACTTGATGATGTTGTTGGAGTCATGCGTAGCCACAGTCGTGGGTGAATAGGAAGTACAGGAGGGGACTAAGCACGCACCCTGAGGAGCCCCCGTGTTGAGGGTCAGTGTGGCGGAGGTGTTGTTGCCTACCCTCACCACCTGCGGGCGGCCCGTCAGGAAGTCCAGGATCCAGTTGCAGAGGGAGGTGTTCAGTCCCAGGGACCTGAGATTGGAGGGTACTATGGTGTTGAATGCTGAGCTGTAGTCAATGAACAGCATTCTCACATAGGTATTCCTCTTGTCCGGGTGTGAGAGGGCAGTGTGGAGTGCAATAGAGATAGCGTCATTTGTGAATCTATTGGGGCGGTATGAGAATTGGAGTGGGTCCAGGGTATCTGGGATGATGGTGTTCATGTGAGCCATGACCAGCCTTTCATAGTATTTCATGGCTACAGATGTGAGTGCTACCTTAACAACAACTGCTCATTGTGTCCACGATGTGGATGTGATGTGTATTAGTAATACATTGTGAACTAGCTATGCATGCAAGTCGCCAATATTCTTTAACTCAAACTGAAAGACAACATTCCCCACATTATTTCCTTGCCTGCATTACATTTCTCTTATAGAAACATAGTGCCGAGGCAATATCTCTAGATAAAGAATTTATAATAAAAACATCAACACCAATTTCTATTATATAAAAGATGACTTTATGAAGCCCTGACAATAATAACTAGTAAAGGTGTATTTCACTTTAAACTGGCCAGAACAAACAGAACAACTATATAACATGTCTTTACAACAAAGTGCCCTAGCTTCCTTAGTTAAACAAAATACATACTAATATTTTAGACAGGACTAGCAAAGTAAAAAACCTTCTCACATTTCTATATTACAACAGCACTGCTCTACCCTAAAACATAGGGGAAACAATGGTTAGTTAGCACAACAGCCAAAGTGACAAGGTCGGTCCTCAGAGTAAGAAAGACATAACTAATAAGGTATAAAATGGGAGTTCTGATTCTGAATTCCACTTCAGTAAACATAACTAAGGATCAATGATCCAGTCTCATCACTATGGAATAGAAAAACACAGGATCTACGTATATAGCCCCTGTGTCTGGTCTGACTGTGCAAATATTCCGTACCGCTTTAGTGTCGAGAAAGAGATAATAGGAATTAGGGACACAATCCCATCTGAAGTCCAGTCAGGAGAGGGGGAAGGGAGAAAGAGATGAGTTTCAAAGTTCAATGAAGAATAATGGAGTCCAGCAGAAATACTCCCTTCCTTTCTTCCTCCATCTTTCCATGGTTCCGAGAGAGCTGGGTTAGTCTCCTCTCTCTGGTCTCCGATAGGAATATGATTCTACACCACGTGTAACGCTGTGTTCTGTTCAACACTTCCTCTACCTCCTCTGCTGCTCAGCACTACCTCTACTTCCTCTGCTGCTCAGCACTTCCTCTACTTCCTCTGCTGCTCAGCACTACCTCTACTTCCTCTGCTGCTCAGCACTTCCTCTACTTCCTCTGCTGCTCAGCACTTCCTCTACTTCCTCTGCTGCTCAGCACTTCCTCTACTTCCTCTGCTGCTCAGCACTACCTCTACTTCCTCTGCTGCTCAGCACTTCCTCTACTTCCTCTGCTGCTCAGCACTTCCTCTACTTCCTCTGGTGCTCACCACTTTCTCTACTTCCTCTGCTGCTCAGCACTACCTCTACTTCCTCTGCTGCTCAGCACTTCCTCTACTTCCTCTTCTGCTCACCACTTCCTCTACTTCCTCTGCTGCTCAGCACTTCCTCTACTTCCTCTGTTGCTCACCACTTTCTCTACTTCCTCTGGTGCTCACCACTTTCTCTACTTCATCTGCTGCTCACCACTTCCTCTACTTCCTCTGGGGCTCACCACTTCCTCTACTTCCTCTGCTGCTCACCACTTTCTCTACTTCCTCTTCTGCTCACCACTTCCTCTACTTCCTCTGGTGCTCACCACTTCTGCTACTTCCTCTGCTGCTCACCACTTCCTCTACTTCCTCTGCTGCTCACCACTTCTGCTACTTCCTCTGCTGCTCACCCCTTCTGCTACTTCCTCTGCTGCTCAGCCTGTGCAGTCCTGCTGCTTTGTCTTTCAGTCTTTTATTGTTGTATCTGCACTCTGATGATGATATGACAGGAAGATGAGCTTGCTCCAACTCAGGGAGAGACGTCTTCTCTTCTTCTGCATCAAAGAATAACAACACAGAACACAGATCCTTTAACGTTAGACCTGCTTCCTTTAACCCTGAACCCCACGTCCACTGGCCATCGCTCAACCTCAAACCCACAACTACGCTGGCTCTCACACACACACACACACACACACACACACACACACACACACACACACACACACACACACACACACACACACACACACACACACACACACACACACACACACACACAACGTAATCAAAATGTTCAATTCAACAACACATCTCACTTTTTTCCTTAAACCGTTACTCCTCATACTCAGTCAAATTCCTCCATCCCAGCTTCCACTCAGCGTAACAGCAATACAGGTGTCCAGACAGTAACATAGAACGAAGGGTTATACAACATGGCACAGTGCTTTCATTCAGTCTGATATCATATATGAAGCTCAGGTTCAAGTGGAATAAGAAATCTACAATAAATAAATACATATTAATAATAAATAGTCTATACAGCAAGGAGTTGATCATCATAACAGTTCTGAGAGTCTGAGTAAGTGTTCATCATCATAAGGCTCTCATACAGTAGGTGTGTTACATAGGCCTGCTCAATAGGCCTGTTCAGATACACTGAGTTTCCGTGCTCTATATGGTCCAGAGAAACCTGTTGAAGGCTCAGGTGAGAGAGACTACTTGATGCTACTGTGCCCCTCCACCCTGAAATCCACCATCCACCTCCTCAAACCAAAACACTCCACCCTTCCTTATAATGTCACTTCCTTTATGCAGGTAAGTCCTCTCTCCTCTTTCATCATTTTTTCCACATCGTCGTGTTCTCTGTTATACGTGTTCTTATAAGCACTGCCAGAGACAATTAGCTGTTGGTTAAATAACACCAGTAATACTGTATAGCTGGAACAATTATTACCGCTTTACTGTGCAATGAAATAGGAAGGAGGGATGATTTGGGGAGTTGGTTGGATATGAATCCAGTGCTTAGGCATTTAGGGGGGTGAGCCCTTTGGCTCAGAGGACAGTTACAGGGGGGTGCATGATGGTGTTTTTAAGGGGGGTCTCCTCTCAACTCCGCTGGCCCGGGGCAGTGCGTCCAGAGGCCCTGCCGTTGAGACTGTGCTGGCTGATGGAAGGAGAGGACTGGGTCTTCCGGAGGTAGCCCTCGCGCCCCCCTCGGCCCTCGCCGATCCCGCTCATCACGCTAGCCTCTATCTTCTCCAGGTCGTCTGTCTCTGCCCTCATCTTGGCCTGGAGCAGGTTGATATACGTCTCGTACCGACTCTTCTGCAATGGAGAGAGAGGGGGAATGAAGATGTGACTATAAATGTGCGTATATCACACATATGGCTCATTTAACAAATAGCTATTACACAATGCTACCCTACTGAGAGAAAGAGGATGAATGTCAAATTAACTCATGATGGGGAAAAATACAGAGAAAGGGAATATAGGACATTGATATTATGATTCTGTCACAACTATAACACAACAACAGCACATCTATTTGAGATTTACTCAGACCTACGTACCGAGAAACAGTTACAGAGAGAGAGAGAGAGAGAGAGGAGAGAGAGGAGAGAGAGAGAGAAAGAGAGAGAGAGCGATGATATTAATTAACAATCATTTTGATCCGAATGTGCAAATTGTCCAAACAGATCCATAAGGTAGATGGGCTATTTAAAAATGGTTATTGGACCATAAACAGATTTGGCTCATTAATATACTATACGGTCCAAATAATGATGATCCACACTTCTTTGAAAATACATATAATAATTTATCAAGCTACAAGCAATAGAATAATATTATTATGGTGGGAGATTATAATACGTGTTAAATACCTCAATGGACCGTAAAGGAAATCACACTCCAAACAATCACCCTCATGTACTTAAGGAAATCATGAATGTCATGGATATATTGGAATAAGTGGATATATGGAGGCTTAAATACCCTGACCTAGTGAGATATACGAGGCGGAGGCTTAACCAAGCTTGTCATCTTGACTACTTTCTTATGTTATTCTCGCTGGCACCAAAAGTTTAAAAAGTGTTGATAGGGGACAGAATGTGGTAGGACCATCAAATAATTGTCATATACATTACTCTTACAGAATTTCCACATGGGAGAGGATATTTGAAATGTAATCAAAGCCTATTGGATGATAACTTGTTTTTAACTAGGACAGAATAATTTATAACTTACTTTTTCCGATATACCACAAGTACAGCAGATGCCCTTATTGTATGGGGCACTTTTAAATGTGCCTTTAGAGGCCATGCAATTCAATACTTATCTTTAAAACAAAAGCAATTTAGGTCAAAAGAGTCCACATTAACAAAGGAATTTGAAGGCCTAGCAGTACAGTCAGATAGCAATAAAACTGTGCCATAGAGGCACAGAATAAGCTAGAGGACAAAACAAAAAGAAATGGAGGAACTTATTCAAGAAAGATCCAGTGTAATATATTATAAAAAATAAATCGAACTGGATGGAGTATGGGGAAAAATGCAACAAATAATTTTTTAATCTCCAACATAGAAATGCTACCAAAAATGATTTCCTGAAACTTCTTACAAATGATGGAGTCACTCATGATTCACCAAACTATATTTTGAAATAGGAAGCTAAGTACTTTAAGCATATGTTTCCGTTTCAGTCTCCTGCATCTCCACTAACCGAAATGAATTGTACAGAAAGACTCATGTGAAGGCCAAATTACAGAGGAGGAACTTCTTGATGCAATTAAAGTCAGGAAAACTGCAGGGCTGGATGGCATTTAGGAATGTTATTAGCATGTTTTAACCACTCCTATAAAAATGGTAGATTATCAGATACTTAACAAAAAGGTCTCATTTCATTAATACTGAAACAGGACCAAAGTGGTACCTATAAAGATCCAGTCCATTTAATTGGAGGTCCCTTACACTTCAATGGTGTGATGCCCAAATTCTGGCAAAATGTATAGCGCATAGAATTAAAAAGGTATTGTTGGATATAATTCATCCTAATCAGACAGGTTTTTTACATGGACGATACATTGAGGATAATATAAGACAAGTACTGGAAACAATAGACCACTATGACAAATCTGTGAAATCAGGCCTGGTATTCATAGCTGACTTTGAAAAGGCTTTTGATAAACTATGACTCATTTGATTAATTTATAAATGCCTGGAATATTTCAATTAACGAGAATCTCTTATAAAATGGGTTAAAGTTATGTTTCGTAACCCTAGGTGTTAAATAGTAAATAATGGCTAGATCTTTGAAAGTATTAAACTGTCAAGAGGAGTAAAACCATGTTGTTGTCACGTTCGTTGTCATCCTCCTCGTCTGAGGAGGAGTAAGGATCGGACCAAAATGCAGCGTGGTTAGAATACATACTTCATTTAATAAACGAAGATGAAACGAAGAACACTTGACAAACTATACAAAACAACAAACGAACGTGAAGCTATATAACAAATAGTGCTGACACTAAAACACTACACATAGACAATAACCCACAACCCACAATACAAAACAGGCTACCTAAATATGGTTCCCAATCAGAGACAACGCAAAACACCTGTCTCTGATTGAGAACCATATCAGGCCAAACACAGAAATAGACAAACCAGACAAACAACATAGAATGCCCACACAGATCACACCCTAACCAACCAAAACATAAAACATACAAAGCAAACTCTGGTCAGGGCGTGACACTTGTCCGCTATCGGCATTTCTATTTATTATGGCCATAGAAATGCTAGCTATTAAAATCAGATCTAACAATAATATCAAGTAATAGAAATCCAGGGCTTAACAAAAAGGTGTCATTGTACGATGATGATTCATGTTTTCTTTTACATCCACAATTAGAATCCCTCCACAGCCTCATAGAGGATCTAGATACTTTTTCTAACCTTTAATTAAAATCAAATTATGATAAGTGATAAGTGTACATATTATGTATCACATATTTTTTTTACTTTTACATTACTGTGTAGTTAACCAATAAAATGGTCTGACGGGGATGTGGACATACTCAGTATTCATATCCAGAAAGAAAGAAATTATCTCCCTACGATACATTATAATAGAAAGTAAGCAATAGATAAGATCTTTCTACCATGGAAAGGAAAATACCTGTATATTTGTGGAAAAATCAACCTGATTAGTCATATCTCTTTAGTCATATCCCAGTTTACTTATTTGCTTATGGCCTTCTCTACACCTAGCGACCGGCTTTTTAAATTATATGAGCAAAAAATATTCCATTTAATTTGGAACAGCAAGCCAGACAAAATTAAAAGGGCTTATTTATATGATAAATATGAATTTGGAGGGCAGAAATGATTAAATCATAAAGAATTAGACCTCTCACTGAAGGCTTCAGTCATACAAAAGTTATACTTAAATCCAAACTGGTTCTCTAGCAGATTA
The DNA here is from genome assembly GCF_029448725.1 of Salvelinus fontinalis. Classification (NCBI taxonomy): domain Eukaryota; kingdom Metazoa; phylum Chordata; class Actinopteri; order Salmoniformes; family Salmonidae; genus Salvelinus; species Salvelinus fontinalis. The sequence goes on from NC_074693.1 coordinate 17,939,892, forward strand.
GTAAGAATGTCCCTTGTTCAAGAATGGCCTTTTTCTCTTTATTCAGATTAGAACTTCTCACTTTCGGTTATTTGAAAATGAAATCATCGCTAAAATATATCGCGATTTTTACAAGCCATAGAAAGTTGGTTGCAATTTTAGTTTCATCCACCAGAAAAGACATAACAAATAATACAACAAATATTGTGGTTAAACTCAAATATACTAATTGATCAAAAAAACATTATTTGGGGAAAAAATGCTTAAAAAGGGCATCATCTTTGTAAATTATATCATAAATAGGACTGGTGGAGTTAGGTCACACATGCAGCTATCAAAAATATATGGAAACGTCTGCTCTAACCGAAATTACAACCAAACTAACTGCAACATTGCCGCAAAAATGGAAGAGGCAAGTGGAAGGGGGGAAAAGTAAGGAACTTGTCTGTCGACCCTGCATTAAAGAACAAAATCGGTAAGAAAAATTGTGATGAAAAAGTATACCAGTTTCATTTAAGGTCCAAAAAAGTGACCGCTGTGCCATATAGATTGCAAAATAGTTGGGAAGACATTTTCGATGTACCGATTTCATGGCACATGGTTTATGAGCTCATACACAAAACAATGGCAGATTTAAAACTTTACATGTTTCTATTTAAATGCTTATACAAAATTCTTGCAACCAATAGAATGTTATATGTATGGAGGATACAACCATCCCAGCTCTGTAGATTTTGCTGCGAAGAGACAGAATCATTAGATTCCATATGTAGCTTGTTTTTGGTTGCAGGTTCAGGAATGGCTGAAGGATTGTAACATTTACCTGGATCTAACTGTGCAAATAGCACTGCTGGGTGATTTGAAAAGTCAAAGTGAATCGATCTATAATACAATAATACTTTTGTCAAAAATGTTTATCTATAATTTCCAATCTGTAGAAACTATGAGAATAGAAAGGTTCAGAACTTTTGTGAAACATCACAGCACAGTTGAAAAATATATGGTAAATAGAAATCAAAACTGGATGGTGTTCAGAGATACAATAAATGGGAAAGTTAGCTGAAGGATGGGACTATATTATGTAGAAGCCTAAGTGTTGTTATCCATTGGTTTACTCCAATTAGGGGAGGGGTGATAGGGTTAGGGGAAAATAAAGAAGGAAAATATATGAAAAAATATAAATATACACAGTACCAGTCAAAAGTTTTGACACACCTACTCATTCAAGGGTTTTTCTTTATTTTTACAATTTTATACATTATAGAATAATAGTGAAGACATCAAAATTATGAAATATCACATATGGAATCATGTACTGAAATAACAAAATAATTTATGAACAAATCAAAATATATTTTATATTTTGGACTCTTCAAAGTAGCCACCCTTTGCCTTGATGACAGCTTTGCACACTCTTAGCATTCTCTCAAACAGCTTCACCTGGAATGCTTTTCCAACAGTCTTGAAGGAGTTCCCACATATGCTGAACACTTGTTGGCTGCTTTTCCTTCACTCTGCGGTCCAACTCATCCCAAACCATCTCAATCGGGTTGAGGTCAGGTGATTGTGGAGGCCAGGTCATCTGATGCAGCACTCCATCACTCTCCTTCTTGCTCAAATGGCCCTCACACAGCCTGTAGGTGTGTTGGGTCATTGTCCTGTTGAAAAACAAATGATAATCCCACGAAGCGCAAACCAGATTTTTATTTTTTATTTTATTTAACTAGGCAAGTCAGTTAAGAACAAATTTTTATTTTCAATGACAGCCTAGGAACAGTGGGTTAACTGCCTTGTTCAGGGGCATAGTGACAGTTTTTGTTTTACAATGTCAGCTCGGAGATTACGATTTTGCAACCTTTCGGTTACAAGTCCAACGCTCTAACCACTAGGCTACCTGCCGCCCCCAGATGGGATGGCGTATTGCTACAAAATGCTGTGGTAGCCATGCTGGTTAAGAGTGTCTTGAATTCTAAACAAATCACGGACAGTGTCACCAGTAAAGCACCCACACACCATCACATCTCCTCCTCCATGCTTCACGGTGGGAACCACACGTGGAGATCATCCGTTCACCAACTCTGAGTCTCACAAAGACATGGCGGTTGGAACCAAAAATCTTAAATTTGGACGCATCAGACCAAAGGACATATTTCCACCGGTCAAAATTCCATTGCTCTTGTTTCTTGGCCCAAGCAAGTCTCTTCTTATTATTGGTGTCCTTTAGTAGTGGTTTCTTTGCAGCAATTTGACCATGAAAGCCTGATTCACACAGTCTCCTCTGAACAGTTGATGTTGAGATGTGTCTGTTACTTGAACTCTGTGCAGCATTTATTTGGGCTGCAGTTTCTGAGGTTGGTAACTCTAATGAACTTATCCTCACCCAGAGGTGACTCTGGGTTGTCCTTTCCTGTGGCGGTCCTCATGAGAGTCAGTTTCATCATAGCGCTTGATGGTTTTTGCAACTGCACTTGAAAAAAGTTCTTGAAATGTTCCATATTGACTGACCTTCATGTCTTAAAGTAATGATGGACTGTTACTTGAGCTGTTCTTGCCATAATATGGACTTGGTCTTTTACCAAATAGGGCTATCTTCTGTTAACCAACCCTACCCTGTCACAACACAACTGATTGGCTCAAACGAATTAAGAAGGAAAGAAATTCCACAAATTAACTTTTAACAAGGCACACCTGTCAATTTAAATGCATTCCAGGTGACAACCTCATGAAGCTGGTTGAGATAATGCCTAGAGTGTGCAAAGCTGTCAACAAGGCAAATGGTGGTTACTTTGAACAATCTAAAATCTAAAATATATTTTGATTTGTAAAACACTTTTTTGGTTACTACATGAGTCCATATGTTTAATTTCATAGTTTTGATGTCTTCACTTTCCTGTACAATGTAGAAAATAGTAAAAGTAAAGAAAAACCTGGATTGAGTAGGTGTGTCCAAACTTTTGACTGGTGCTGTATATATATATATGGAGATTGGAAATGATGCAGACAATTACATTTGTATTTATTTTACTTAACCTTTATTTAACTAGGCAAGTCAGTTAAGAACAAATTCTTATTTACAATGACGGCCTACCCCGGGCCAAACCCTAACTCGAATGACGCTGGGCCAATTGTGCGCTGCCCTAAGGGACTCCCAATTACAGCCGGTTGTGATACAGCCTGGAATCAAACCAGGGTCTGTAGTGACGCCTGTGGCACTGAAATGCCTTAGAGTGTCTTAGACCACTGAGCCACTTGGGAGCCACTTGGGAGCCCCATTGATCGAAGCCACAATCTATTTGCAATATTAAAGCTGATCTACCCCCCCTAAAAGAGAGAGAAAGAAAGAAAGAGATGCAATATTTCTCCTTTAAGACAAACTACACATATTATGCAAAATGATGTGGGCCAGAAGTCAGTCTATCTATCTATCTATCTATCTATCTATCTATCTATCTATCTATCTATCTATCTATCTATCTGTCTATCTATCTGTGTATCTGCCTGCCTGCCTGCCTGCCTATCTGCTGTGTCTCTTACCTCATATATGAGGTAGTGCTCTTTGATTCGGTACTCCTCCCACTCTCTGCTCTTGGGAGAAGGCGAGGGCGGACTCTTCCTGTGTTCCTCCACCTCCATACTCATCTGCTTCAGCTTCCCCTCGTGAAACTGCAGCTGCTCCTCCTGCACCAATCACAACAACCCATCAACCAGCAGTAACAGCCAATCAAATACCACAATCAATCTAGGGTGCACTATCAAACTACGCTATATTTGTGGCTGTGTGTGTGCATGCATTGTCAATGTATGTGATTGATTGAACACACACACATGAGTTAATGTGTATGTGTGTGTGTGTTTACGTGTGTACCTGGTTTAGCCGGGTAGAAGAGGAGGGCAGTAGAGGTCTACAGAACGTCTTCATGGAGCCGATGGCAGCAGGGAAGGCCGGGGCAGAGAACAGAGCTGCTACCAGGTTAATACGAAATATCCATGACATCATCTCTTCCTCACTCCTACAGAGAGAGAGAGGGAAAGGAAGGAAGGGAGGGAGAGCGGGAGAGAGAGAGAGAGAAAGAGAAAGAGAGGGGGAGGGAGGAATCGAGAGAGAGTGGGAGAGGGAGAGAGAGAGGGAGGGAGGTAGAGAGAGAGAAAGAGTGGGAGAGAGAGAAAGAGAGGGAGAGAGAGACAGGGGGGAAGATAGACGTGTCTGTGTGAGCTCAGTTGGTAGAGCAGGACACTTTTAGTGCCAGGATAGTGGGTTCGATTCCCGGGACCACCCGTACATAAAATGTGTGCATGCATGACTGTAATTCATTTTTGAAAAAAAGTATCAGCTAAATACCATACATTATTATTATTGTAATATGAGAGAGAGTATGACACAATTTGCAACAAAATAATATTTGGCTGATAATATTAATAATATTCGGCTAATAATAACGCAACATTTCTGTACATCATGAAAGTCAGTTATCATTGTAAGACAAAATAACAATGTGCATTAGGGGACACAAAGCTGGTTCCCATGAACATGCCTCCCCTACAGGCCAGAGAAGCAGAGGACCTACGGTGCCTGCAGTAGGAACACTCTCCAGTCAGAGAGAGAGAACAGGTCTACCCTACAGGCCAGAGTAGCAGAGGACCTACGGTGTCTGCAGTAGGAACACTCTCCAGTCAGAGGTCTTTAGTTTGAGGACGTTGGGTCTCTTGCTGTAGTCTGTAGCGCGGGTGGCTAACGCATGGTGGATACGCACAGCGTTCTTCAGGTCCCCCTCACACAGCTCTGCATCAGCCTTGTACTCATCCTGTCAACAGGGGGAGACACACACATATAACATCGTCAGAGAGCTCCTACTACTGTGTGTGTGTGTGGGGGGGGGGGCAGAGAGAGTCACACACATGCAGCTGAGCTACCACTGCTGCATCCCCTTGTCACCACTACTGCAGTGGTAGAAGTCTGTTTCTATGGTAACGGAGAGGTATCTGGTACCTTCTGGAGATAAAGGATCATCCCCTTTAGAACCGCATAGAACTTCTTCCAGCCTCGCCGTCCTCGTGGGGCTAGAGAGCGAGAGAGAGAGAGAGAGAGAGAGAGAGAAAGAGAGAGAGAGAGAGAGAGAGAGAGAAAGAGAGAGACCCATTATTTCTAACATTGTTTAAATCCCAATAACTGAAGACTCACGCATTAAGAAATACCATGTGTGTGATTATGTGTGTGTGTGTGTGTGTTTGTGTGTGTTTGTGTGTGTCCTCACTGCGTTTGCCGTCCATGTCTGCGTGGCTTTTGCGGGTCAGGACACCATGTTTATAGGTGACAGCGTTGAGTAGGATGGGGATGGCGATGAAAGGGTTATTGCCATCCGTTACCCTGGCAACCCCCCTCTTCCCCCCTCCCTCACACTGCTCCTCCACCAGCTCTGATAGACTCTTCCTGAACTCCTCTTCCTCACTGCAATACATCAGACATCAGATATAACATAGGACACACACACGCACGTGCACACATGAACAAGCATCACACACACACACACACACACACACACACACACACACACACACACACACACACACACACACACACACACACACACACACACACACACACACACACACACACACACACACACACACACACACACACACACACATACCTGAGAATGGATACTCACATTGCCCATTCAAGCTTCTCGTTCTTTATTGAATTATACAACACCTTAACAGGAAGAGGAAGTAAAGAAATCAAAATGGTGGGAGAGAAAACTCACATTACACCTCATTGTACTGAATGAACTTCAGAGTAATGTCAACTTTGGAATCTGACCAATTATTACATTATCAATATTGTCCTAGCATTGTTGAACACACCTTTAATAGGTCTTTAGGGAAGTCTTTGCCGTCATTTAGGCTATCCAGATTACTGATGAACTGCTGGCAAGACATCTTCTTCCCAATGTTCTGGACAAGAGAAACAAAACCACACAGAGAATTAAAACTAAATACTGTATCTGTTGAGAAACCTTTAAAAATATTGACCACTAGGTGTCAGTGCTGTGCAGTTAGGGCACTAGCTATTCTCATCATCATGCACTATGTGTTGATTGGTTACATTACAGCCACAGATATACTGCATACTGTACATGGAGAGACACAGAAGAGGTTAGTGCTAAAAACCACTTACCACCTACGGAGCAGGACGACCAGAGGTTACACAGAGGTCACACAGAGGACAGACAGAACGCAGGAGGATAGAGGGAATGAGAGGAGAGGAGACGAAAGGAAGGAGAGAGGGAGAGATTGTGAGAGCGCATGTTAAAGTAACACTGGCTAAGAGTTAGTATACTGTGGTATTTAGTAGTAGGAGACAGAAAGAGGAGGCAGAAGGAGACAGAAAGAGGAGGCAGGAGACAGAAAGAGGAGTCAGAAGACAGAAGACAGAAAGAGGCAAAAAAAGTAGGACAGAGCACAGAAGCGAGAGAGAGAGAAAGAAAGAGAGGGGAGCTATGTTGATGCAGCACATCACTTCTAAACAGGTGTTGCCTGGCTTAAGGAGGGGGGGTATTCTTAAAGACAGCCAAGCTAAAAATATAAATACAATGAGTCGACTGCAGTAGGGGGGATCCTGCCTTTACATTGATTTCCATCCATCTCCACAGATTGTAGGTTTGATAACAGAGCTGTACATACGTGTCCATGTAGATCGGTGTTGAGCAGCATTAGGGCGCAGGTTAACGTATGGGCTCCGTCTGTTGGAAGAAGAGAACATATTTTTGAATGTTATCTAAATGTCATGAGTGACTATCTTATATTTTGAAGTCTCAACAATACCTAGCATAATACTTTATAATATGCCATTCAAAATGTGAATGTAAGAAATGTCATGTTTTTTTTATGTTTTTTGGGAGAAACTGGTTGGGGCAGCTCCACCTCACGGGCAAAACCTTTTAGTGGCCTACCTCTTGATGACGAAGAGTAAAATTAGCAGCTCTAATGTTAATGTCCTGCAATTCTACAAATTTAGCCATGGGGCGTAGAGAAATCATTGCAGTTTTAAAGCACAGTTTTGACAATTCTACACATTTTCCCATGTGATGATGAGAAACTTTTTGAAATGTATAGCTAATTTCCAGCAATTCTAAACATTTTCCCATGGGGCAGAGAGAACATTTTGTAGTTTTAAAACTCATTTAATGCATGCGATTCTGCTTACGTCGCCATGGTGCAGAGAGAACATTTTGTAGTTTTAAAACTCATTTAATGCGATTCTGCTCACTTTGCCATGGGGCAGAACTAAAACTTTGCAGTTCTAAAGCGAATTTCCTGCCATTCTACACATTTTGCCATGGGATGGAGAGAATCTTTTTCAGTTTCATAGCTAATTCCACACATTTTGCCATGACTTACAATGCCTTCAAAAAGTATTCACACCCCTTAACTTTTCCCACATTTTGTTCACACACAATACCCCACAATGTCAAAGTGGAATTATGTTTAAAAATAAAAATAAAAAATGAATTAAAAAGGAAAAGTTGAAATGTCTTGAGTCAATAAGTATTGAACCCCTTTGTTATGACTAGCCTAAATAAGTTCAGGAGTAAAACTTTTCTTAAAAAGTCACATATTAAATTGCATGGACTCACTCTGTGCGCAATAATGGTGTTTAACATAATGTTTAATGACTACCTCATCTCTGTACCTCACACATACAATTATTTGTAATGTCCCTCAGTCGCGCAGTGAGTTTCAAACACAGATTCAACCACAATGATCAGGGGGGTTTTCACACCTATTGGTAGATGGGTAAATAAAATTTTAAAAAAGCAGACATTGAATATAGATTTGAGTATGGTGAAGTTATTAATTACACTTTAGATGGTGTATCAATAAACACAGTCACAAATAAGATTCAGGCGTCCTTCCTAACTAAGTTGCCAGAGAAGAAGGAAACCGCTATTTAAAATAGTTAGAGTTTAATAGCAGTGATAGGAGAAAACTGAGAATGGATCAACAACATTGTAGTTACTCCACAATACTAACCTAATTGACAGAGTGAAAAGAAGGAAGCCTGTACAGAATAAAAATATTCCAAAACATGCATCCTGTTTGCAACAAGGCACTAAAGTAAAGAAATCTACTTTTTGTCCTGAATACAAAGCGTTATGTTTGGGGGCAAATCTAACACAACACATCACTGAGTACCAGTCTTCATATTTTCAAGCATTGTGGTGGCTACATCATGTTATGGGTATGCTTGTCATCAGCAATGACTAGGGTGTTTTTTATGATAAAAAGAAACAGAATAGAGGGAAGCACAGGCAAAATCCTAGAGGAAAACCTGGTTCAGTCTGTATTCTAACAGGAAAACTCACCTTTCAGCAGGACAATAACCAAAAATACAAGACCAAATATACACTGGAGTTGCTTACCAAGACAACATTGAATGTCCTAGTTACAGTTTTGACATAAATTGGCTTGGAAATCTGAGAAAGAATTGTAAATGGCTGTCTAGCAATGATCAACATCCAACTTGGCAGAGCTTGAAGAATTTAAAAAAATTATAATTTGCAAATAATGTACAATCCAGGTGTGCAAATCTCTTAGAGACTTACCCAGAAAGACTCACAGCTGTAATCGCTGCCAAAGGTGATGCCAACATGTACTGACTCAGGGGGTTGAATACTTATCTAATCAAGATATATTAGTGTATTATTTGTATCTTTTTTTGTTACAAATTTTTGAATTTGTCTTCCACCATTTTAATCCCACTTTGTAACACAACGGAATGTGGAAAAAGTAAAGGGGTGTGAATACCTTCTGAAGGCGCTGTATGCCATGTTAATATTTTTATTTTATTTTTTATTTCACCTTTATTTAACCAGGTAGGCTAGTTGAGAACAAGTTCTCATTTGCAACTGCGACCTGGCCAAGATAAAGCATAGCAGTGTGAACAGACAACAACACAGAGTTACACATGGAGTAAACAATAGACAAGTCAATAACATGGTAGAAAAAAGAGAATCTATATACAATGTGTGCAAAAGGCATGAGGTAGGCAATAAATCGAATAATTACAATTTAGCAGATTAACACTGGAGTGATAAATCATCAGACGATCATGTGCAAGAAGAGATACTGGTGTGCAAAAGAGCAGAAAAGTAAATAAATAAAAGCAGTATGGGAGTGAGGTAGGTAAATTGGGTGGGTAGTTTACAGATGGACTATGTACAGCTGCAGCGATCGGTTAGCTGCTCGGATAGCAGATTTTTAAAGTTGTTGAGGGAGATAAAAGTCTCCAACTTCAGAGATTTTTGCAATTCGTTCCAGTCGCAGGCAGCAGAGAACTGGAAGGAAAGGCGTCCAAATGAGGTTTTGGCTTTAGGGATGATCAGTGAGATACACCTGCTGGAGCGCGTGCTACGGGTGGGTGTAGCCATCGTGACCAGTGAACTGAGATAATGCGGCACTTTGCCTAGCATAGCCTTGTAGATGACCTGGAGCCAGTGGGTCTGACGACGAACATGTAGCGAGGGCCAGCCGACTAGGGCATACAGGTCGCAGTGGTGGGTCGTATAAGGTGCTTTAGTAACAAAACGGATGGCACTGGGATAAACTGCATCCAGTTTGCTGAGTAGAGTATTGGAAGCTATTTTGTAGATGACATCTCCGAAGTCGAGGATCGGTAGGATAGTCAGTTTTACTAGGGTAAGTTTGGCGGCGTGAGTGAAGGAGGCTTTGTTCCGGAATAGAAAGCCGACTCTAGATTTGATTTTGGATTGGAGATGTTTGATATGAGTCTGGAAGGAGAGTTTGCAGTCTAGCCAGACACCTAGGTACTTATAGATGTCCACATATTCTAGGTCGGAACCGTCCAGGGTGGTGATGCTAGTCGGGCGTGCGGGTGCAGGCAGCGAACGGTTGAAAAGCATGCATTTGGTTTTACTAGCGTTTAAGAGCAGTTGGAGGCCACGGAAGGAGTGTTGTATGGCATTGAAGCTCGTTTGGAGGTTAGAGAGCACAGTGTCCAGGGAAGGGCCGGAAGTATACAGAATGGTGTCGTCTGCGTAGAGGTGGATCAGGGAATCGCCCGCAGCAAGAGCAACATCATTGATGTATACAGAGAAAAGAGTCGGCCCGAGAATTGAACCCTCTGGTACCCCCATAGAGACTGCCAGAGGACCGGACAACATGCCCTCCGATTTGACACACTGAACTCTGTCTGCAAAGTAGTTGGTGAACCAGGCAAGGCAGTCATTAGAAAAACCGAGGCTATTGAGTCTGCCGATAAGAATATGGTGATTGACAGAGTCGAAAGCCTTGGCCAGGTCGATGAAGACGGCTGCACAGTAATGTCTTTTATCGATGGCGGTTATGATATTGTTTAGTACCTTGAGCGTGGCTGAGGTGCACCCGTGACCGGCTCGGAAACCGGATTGCACAGCGGAGAAGGTACGGTGGGATTCGAGATGGTCAGTGATCTGTTTGTTGACTTGGCTTTCGAAGACCTTAGCTAGGCAGGGCAGGATGGATATAGGTCTGTAACAGTTTGGGTCCAGGGTGTCTCCCCCTTTGAAGAGGGCTTTCCAATCCTTGGGGATCTCAGATGATACGAAGGAGAGGTTGAACAGGCTGGTAATAGGGGGTGCGACAATGGCAGCGGACAGTTTCAGAAATAGGGGGCCCAGATTGTCAAGCCCAGCTGATTTGTATGGGTCCAGGTTTTCCAGCTCTTTCAGAACATCTGCTATCTGGATATGGGTAAAGGAGAAGCTGGGGAGGCTTGGGCGAGTAGCAGCGGGGGGGGGCGGGGCTGTTGGCCAAGGTTGGAGTCGCCAGGTGGAAGGCATGGCCAGCCATTGAGAAATGTTTGTTGAAGTTTTCGATTATCACGGACTTATCAGTGGTGACCGTGTTATCTAGCCTCAGTGCAGTGGGCAGCTGGGAGGAGGTGCTCTTGTTTTCCATGGACTTTACAGTATCCCAGAACTTTTTGGAGTTAGAGCTACAGGATGCAAATTTCTGCTTGAAAAAGCTGGCCTTTGCTTTCCTGACTGACTGCGTGTATTGGTGCCTGACTTCCCTGAACAGTTGCATATCGCGGGGGCTCTTCGATGCTATTGCAGTTCGCCACAGGATGTTTTTGTGCTGGTCGGGGGCAGTCAGGTCTGGAGTGAACCAAGGGCTATATCTGTTCTTGGTTCTGCATTTTTTGAACGGAGCATGCTTGTCTAATATGGTGAGGAAGTAACTTTTAAAGAATGACCAGGCATCCTCAACTGACGGGATGAGGTCAATATCCTTCCAGGGTACCCGGGCCAGGTCGATTAGAAAGGCCTGCTCGCAGAAGTGTTTCAGGGAGCGTTTGACAGTGATGTCGTTTGACCGTGGACCCGTGGCGGATACAGGCAATGAGGCAGTGATCGCTGAGATCTTGATTGAAGACAGCAGAGGTGTATTTGGAGGGCAAGTTGGTCAGGATAATGTATATTAGGGTGCCCATGTTTACGGATTTAGGGTTGTACCTGGTGGGTTCCTTAATGATTTGTGTGAGATTGAGGGCATCAAGCTTAGATTGTAGGACTGCCGGGGTGTTAAGCATATCCCAGTTTAGGTCACCTAACAGAACAAACTCTGAAGCTAGATGGGGAGCGATCAATTCACAGATGGTGTCCAGGGCACAGCTGGGAGCTGAGGGGGGTCGGTAGCAGGCGGCAACAGTGAGAGACTTATTTCTGGAGAGATTAATTTTTAAAATTAGAAGTTCGAACTGTTTGGGCATAGACTTGGAAAGTATGACAGAACTTTGCAGGCTATCTCTGCAGTAGATTGCAACTCCTCCCCCTTTGGCAGTTCTATCTTGACGGAAAGTGTTATAGTTGGGTATGGAAATCTCAGAGTTTTTGGTGGCCTTCCTAAGCCAGGATTCAGACACGGCAAGGACATCAGGGTTGGCAGAGTGTGCTAAAGCGGTGAGTAAGGCAAACTTGGGGAGGAGGCTTCTGATGTTGACATGCATGAGGCCAAGGCTTTTTCGATCACAGAAGTCAACAAATGAGGGTGACTGGGGACATGCAGGGCCTGGGTTTACCTCCACATCACCCGAGGAACAGAGGAGTAGTAGGATGAGGGTGCGGCTACAGGCTATCAAAACTGGTCGCCTAGAGCGTTGGGGACAAGGAATAAAAGGAGCAGATTTATGGGCGTGGTAGAATAGATTCTGGGCATAATGTGCAGACCAGGGTATGGTGGGGCACGGGTACAGCGGAGGCAAGCCCAGGCACTGGGTGATGATAAGAGAGGTTGTATCTCTGGACATGCTGGTCTCAATGGGTGAGGTCACCGCATGTGTGGGGGGTGGGACAAAGGAGGTATCAGAGGTACGGAGAGTGGAACTACGGGGTCCATTGCAAACCAAAACAATGATAACTAGCCTGAACAACAGTATGTAAGGCATATTGATATTAGAGAGAGACATACAATAAGGCATAAAGTGATTGCAGGTCATGATTGGGAGAGCTAGCTAAAACAGCAGGTGAAATAACAGCAGCTAGTCAGCTAACACAGCAACAGAAGGTAAAAATGGCGACGACTGGGCAGAGAGGGTCGGATTAACTACACACAGATCCTGAGTTAAGGCACAGAGCCGACAGATAAAACACAAATAAACAGAATGGAGTACCGTGAATTAATGGACAGTCAAGCAGGCATCAGCTATGTAGCCAAGTGATCATAGTGTCCAGGGGGCAGCCGTAGATGGAGTAGTGAGGCCTCCACTAAGCTAGCACGCGTTTAAAGTTAGTAGCCCGGGGGGGTGGTCTGCTCAGACGGAGGGGGTCTGCTCAGATGGAGGCCGGTTGAGGGCACCGGTTGAGGGCACGTCTGCAAACCAGACGTGGTCGTGTCGACAGAGAATCCAAGCCGGATAGCGATGGCGAAAGAGAGGTTGTGAATTGTAGAATTGTGTTTGCTAACTGGTGCTAGCTTCCTGGCTGCGCTAGCTGCAAGATAAGCTAGCAGTTAGCAGACCGGGGCAGGCAAGTTAGCCTTTGGGGGACGTCGCAATGGGGGGGAAGTCTGTTTTTGCCTCTTCGTGCGGTGACGTCGATAGACCAGTCGTGGAATTAGTAGGGTTCCAGGTAGCTCTAGGTAGCTAACAGGCCTAGTAGGTTAGCAGAATGGGCCTTCAGCGGGCGTCACGCCTGAGGGGCCTGTTGGAGTCCCCGGGCAGATTATGTCGGTATTCCAGTCATAGAGGATAGGCGGGGTTCCGTGCTCCGTACCGGCAGTAAATGGGTCCGGGTCTTGTAGCCCAGGAGTGGGCTTCAGTGGTAGCACAGGGGCCCTAGCTTCAGGCTAATTAGCTTCAGGCTAATTGGTGCCTGCTCCGGTGCCTGCTCCGGGATGGAGACGCTAGCCAGGAGTGGTCACCCGGGATTGTGGTTAGCTAGTTGCGAAGATCCAGATGAAAATGTTCAGAGTTTGCGGTAGGAATCCGGGGATATGGAGAGAAATAGGTCCGTTATGCTCTGGTTTTAGTCACGTTGTTCGAACTAGCGAGAGCTTTCCGAGCTAAAGGTTAGCTGATGACCGCTAGCAATGGTTTGCTAACTGATAGCTGGTAGGCAGTTAGCTGGCTATCTTCAGTAGATGGATTCCAGATCAGAAGTAAATAGAAATACTTTAGAAAAAAGCAGATCCACGCCACATTGGGTGAGGCGGGTTGCAGTTGAGTATTTAGAAGTTGAGGTTTAAGAAAGTATTTTTAAAAGATATGCGAAGAAAAAGATGTAAAAAGATATATACAAGGGACACGGGATACGGGACACGACAGGACAAAGACGTCTACACTGCTACGCCGTCTTGGAATATGTTATCTGAGTGAGCGTGACAAACAAAGTAAATTTGGACCCCCTGGAAGTCAGGGCCACGTGCCTTGCATAGCCGGTCAGTAATTGGGCAATGATTACTACAAGGTTTAGATTGCTGGCTAGACTAACTTACCTAGTAATCTATAAAACTGACATGGGGTAATTGAGTGACTGTCAGTGATTGAGATAACAAGAAAAAAAACTACTTGTGCACTACCAAGTGTTTAAATTGCACCTTGTGTGTTTTACTATTCTGACTTCCTAAAAAAAGGAAAGGGGGTCAGGGCCCCCTAGCGGCCATGAGTCCCTAAGCGTATTCTTATGTCGCTTAGTGGCAAGACCCGGCACTGGTTTTTCATTCAAGGCAACAAAGCTGTTATCGTCTTGTGATGGAAAATGTTATGTTTGTGCTTTTCTAACAACCAATTTCTGTGTTCACGCGAGTGATTGATTGAACGAGTCTTCACTATCAGTATCTGCAATATGACAGTACGACCAGACCCTTGTTTTGAGAACGAAAGATATCTCAGTTTCAAGGTCTCAGTTTAGAGAGAAGTCTCATGAGGTACTGGCATGAACCAGTATTGGTCGGTCACATGAATGAAGCAAACGTTAATGATGAATTCATTATGAATGATGAATAAGCTACAGTCGTATGAAAAAGTTTGGGCACCCCTGACAATTTCCATGTTTTCCCTTTATAAATAATTGTGTGTTTGGATCAGCAATTTCATTTTGATCTATCAAATAACTGATGGACACAGTAATATTTCAGTAGTGAAATTAGGTTTATTGGATTAACAGAAAATGTGCAATATGCATCAAAACAAAATTAGACAGGTGCATAAATTTGGGCACCCCAATAAAAAAAATCACATCAATATTTGTTACAGCCTCCTTTTGCTAAAATAACAGCCTCTAGATGCTTCCCATAGCCTCTAATGAGTGTCTGGATTCTGGATGAAGGTATTTCGGAACATTCCTCCTTACAAAACATCTCCAGTTCAGTTAGGTTTGATGGTTGCCGAGCATGGACAGCCCGCTTCAAATCATCCCACAGATTCTCAATGATATTCAGGTCTGGAGACTGGGATGGCCATTCCAGAACATTGTACTTGTTCCTCTGCATAAATGCCCGGGTAGATTTTGAGCAGTGTTTTGGGTCGTTGTCTTGTTGAAATATCCAGCGCCGGCGTAACTTCAACTTTGTGACTGATTCTTCAACATTATTCCCAAGAATCTGCTGATATTGAGTGGAATCCATGCGACCCTCAACTTTAACAAGATTCCCAGTACCGGCACTGGCCACACAGCCCCACAGCATGATGGAACCCCCACCAAATTTGACTGTGGGTAGCAAGTGTTTTTCTTGGAACGCTGTGTTCTTTTGCCGCCATGCATAACGTCCCTTGTTATGACCAAATAACTCAATCTTTGTTTCATCAGTCCACAGCACCTTATTCCAAAATGAAGCTGGCTTGTCCAAATGTGCGTTTGCATACCTCAAGCGACTCTGTTTGTGGCGTGTGCAGAAAAGGCTTCTTCTGCATCACTCTCCCAAACAGCTTCTCCTTGTGCAAAGTGCGCTGAATTGTTGAACGATGCACAGTGACACCATCTGCAGCAAGATGATGTTGTAGGTCTTTGGAGGTGGTCTGTGGGCTGTTTTTGACCGTTCTCACCATCCTTCGCCTTTGCCTCTCCGATATTTTACTTGGCCTGCCACTTCTGGCCTTAACAAGAACTGTGCCTGTGGTCTTCCATTTCCTCACTATGTTCCTCACAGTGGACACTGACAGCTTAAATCTCTGCGATAGCTTTTTGTAGCCTTCCTCTAAACCATAATGTTGAACAATCTTTGTTTTCAGGTCATGTGAGAGTTGTTTTGAGGCCCCGATGTTGCCACTCTTCAGAGGAGAGTCAAAGAGAACAACAACTTGCAATTGGCCACCTTAAATACCTTTTCTCATGATTGGATGAACTTGTCTATGAAGTTCAAGGCTGAATGAGCTCACCAAACCAATTGTGTGTTCCAATTAATCAGTGCTAAGTAGTTACAGGTATTCAAATCAACAGAATGACAAGGGTGCCCACATTTTTGCATATCCTATTTTTCACATCTGATTTAATTTCATACAACTTAATATTGCTACACTAAACATCTTTGTCTGGACAATACCCCAGTACTCAGCTTTTATTAGAAAATGAATGGCATGCCACTGTGATCATTTTCTGTGACGACAGAGTAAATTGATATGCTGCCTCAGAGGGGTGCCCAAACTTTTTCATACGACTGTATATGATGCAAATATAACTTGTCTGCAGTATATAAGAGAACTAACTAACAGGACTGCCCCGGAGAGCTCCTGATCGACATGTGTACTTGGTGCATTGAGTTGGTTGGAACCTCTCCAGTGTGCTGATAATAAAGAATGATTCATAAAAAATTGACTTTGAGTGTCCCTGTGTAGAATGTCCAAGACAGTCTTCATCCTCATCCTCATCATAGTCTTCCCAAGCCTCCCCAACACCCTAATTATAATCATCATCACCATCATCTTCTTCATCATTATCATTCCGTTCGGATATGTCCTTTCCTTCGGGGGCGAGGGCTGTGGGGTTGCAGACACAGAACCTCTTAGAGAAGTGGACCAGGATCCTCTCTCTCTCCTGGGTCTCACCCATCAGAGGAAAGGCTTGCAGGAAGTTCCTGAGAATTAGGTCAAAGACCAACGAGTGAGAAGGCAGTATTGTTTTCGGGCTAGAATGCAGAGTGTATCTGTCCGTACAGTGATATAGGCCATAAGCTACAGTCTCCATTTCTAGGCTTACTCTCATTTCTTTTTTAAATTGATAATGGCGTCGTATGAGTGAGGCTAAAGTAGATTAGTACAATACAATGCAGTGCACATTCAGTCAGTGTAAACTCAGTGTAAGTGTGGTTCACCACTCCCAATACAAACATGTTCATTTACTCTGGATATCTGCATTCTGTGGTTTAATACATGCATTCAAGACAGTCCCAAATCATGGCATACAGTATTCCAGGAGGTGACAGTTGACTGTATAGCAAAATAGAGGCACACTACAGCTCTATACTCAGAGAAATCAGTGTTAGGCTAATGTGTTGTGAGCAGTGCTGTGAGAATAGTGCTGACTGGGCTTACCTCAGGGCCTTGTCCAATGACAGATCAGAGAAGTCAAAGAAGCTGAGGTACTCTGACGCCACCAGCTGGCTGAACTCATTACTGCATCATGGACAGAGAGAGAAGGGATGGGGGAGGGAGAGCGAGAGAGGGGTAAAGAGAAGGGAGGGACGGGGAGCGATAGAAAGAAAGAAAGAGAGAGAGAGAGAGAGAGAGAAAGAGAGAGAGAGAGAGAGAGAGAGAGAAAGAGAGAGAGAGAAAGAGAGAGAGAGCGAGAGAGAAAAAGAAAGATTGATATGAAGTTCAAGATGATACAAAATACAATATAAAGACTGTGAGACATGCATGTGTATCAGTGACTAACTGAATGACTGTGTGTGTGTGTGTGTGTGTGTGTGTGTGTGTGTGTGTGTGTGTGTGTGTGTGTGTGTGTGTGTGTGTGTGTGTGTAGTCTTGTTTGTGTAGTCTTGTTTGTGTGGTCTTGTGTGTGTTTGGTCTTGTGTGTGTTTGGTCTTGTGTGTGTGTGTGTGTGTGTGTGTGTGTGTGTGTGTGTGTGTGTGTGTGTGTGTGTAGTCTTGTTTGTGTGGTCTTGTGTGTGTTTGGTCTTGTGTGTGTTTGGTCTTGTGTGTGTTTGGTCTTGTGTGTGTGTGGGGGGTGTGTGTGGGGGGGGGGTGGGTGTATGCCTGAAACCCCACTTCTTTCCCAGGTGGCGTGCCACATCGCAGCGTTTGAAGCCCTCCAGGTAGAACAGGCGCTTGGCAAGGCGTTTGGCGGCGTTACATTCGGCACGGCAACTGTTGGCCAGGGTGTCCGTGCTGCCTCTCTCCAGCTGCTCCAGACCGCTTAGCTCCGAGTCCGAGTCCGACAGCACGTCAGTGACGTTGGTATCACTGAGGAGGACACACACAGGGACATTCAGAAATTAGGACAGACACTCTCCACTTGATAACTGTGGACATTGCAACATGTGAGGTTGGCATTGTTGAGAACACAACACACACATACAGATCTCTGTGGACCAACCAACATGACAGCCTTAGTGAGCTGATAGTATGGCACCTGCCTGCCTCACAGAACAGTGCCCTAGCAGGACCACTGACTGGCAGTCATTGGGAGCTATAAACTCCAATTTCAAGACTCTTAATGACATAATGTCCTCTAAAGAAAAAACAGTCCATTTCATTAAACAAGAATAAACAAATAGGTACGATAATAAATATATGAATGTGTGATATTCTATCAACATGAAAGTTACATGGCAAATTAGATACGATTTTTCTCATATAACCCTGATTCAATAATAAAAATCCCCTGAAGACACATAAAGATAGAATATCTGAGACAGAGTCCTTATATCTCTCTATCCCTCTAACCAAAAACACATAAAACATCCTAAACAAACAGTACTGAAATAGTAGTAAAAACAAACGTCAATGGCCTCAATACCAGACCAGACCAGGTGTGCTGGTCGACCCTATCATTTTAAGTGTCTCTTTGATATTGTCAACATTCTCTCTATAAATGATACGGATTGTTCTGCATAATCTAATTAGAGCAATTTCATTCATTCCTACATTCAATACGCCTTCGCACGTTAATGTGTTGGTTGCCGTGGATACAACGGGCGGCGGAACCCGGTGTCCTAGGAGGAGAGACGGCAGGCGCAATTACTACCCCTCCCAGGTTGATGTCTCCTACATCACAATTACCCACAATCCTCACTGCAGGCAACAACGTGCCTTGAGCACAAGCCTCGCACAAGGATGGAACTATGCCCAAACGAGAATAGGTACTCATACCTCCCTCTGTACAAGGATGGAACTATCCCCAAACGAGAATAGGTACTCATACCTCCCTCTGTACAAGGATGGAACTATCCCCAAACGAGAATAGGTACTCATACCTCCCTCTGTACAAGGATGGAACTATCCCTAAACGAGAATAGGTACTCATACCTCCATCTGTACAAGGATGGAACTATCCCCAAACGAGAATAGGTACTCATACCTCCCTCTGTACAAGGATGGAACTATCCCCAAACGAGAATAGGTACTCATACCTCCCTCTGTACAAGGATGGCACTATCCCTAAACGAGAATAGGTACTCATACCTCCCTCTGTACAAGGAAGATGGATGGAACTATCCCCAAACGAGAATAGGTACTCATACCTCCCTCTGTACAAGGAAGATGGATGGAACTATCCCCAAACGAGAATAGGTACTCATACCTCCCTCTGTACAAGGATGGCACTATCCCTAAACGAGAATAGGTACTCATACCTCCCTCTGTACAAGGAAGATGGATGGAACTATCCCCAAACAAGAATAGGTACTCATACCTCCCTCTGTACAAGGAAGATGTACTCTTCTTCATCCAGCTGAACACAGACGAGGAGCTATCAACAAAATAATTGCTCTCCCTGCATTCTATTCATCATTATCTTTCATATGCATGTGCAATTACTGCCCTTCCCAGTTTGATGTCACAATTACTCACAACCCTCAACTAGGCAACAGCATGCAATGAGCACAAGCCTCACACTATCGCCAAAAGATGTCCAAACCTGCCCCTTTAAATCTTCATATCTTACAGATGCATTTCCCTAGCCTACTCTCCACGTTGGCCACCATGCCTAATCCTAATCACATTTCTGTTCACAAAAGAATTGTCGATCTACTGAATAATGAACAACTCGTGCCAGCCTGGGAGTCACCGCAATCCAGGGGCCCCCAGTGAAGACATACAATGTCCATCAAATGCACAACACACAGTCCTAAATTGAACCCTATTCCCTATAGTACTTTTGACCAAGGCCATTTAGAACAAAGACACTGACTCACAGCCACTGGCATTCAATATGGATTTGGACCCTTGATCTTTATCTTGGATGAAGTGAACTACAGTACAGTTCCATGTACCTTTCATTGTAACTATTATGCATATGAGAAGTCATGAGTAGATTTCCCCTGAATAGTAAGCTCATTTAAAAGTGAATCGTGTCTGTGTGTGTGTGTGTGTGCGTGTGTGTGTCTGTGTGTGTGAGCCCATACTTAGAGCATGAGACAGCATGTCTGTGACTCACATGGTAATCTCTCTCTCAGTTGTGCTGTGTGCCATCCAACCCTAGACCAGCAAGGGTGTGTCGGGTGAAGGGCATGAGGGCTCTGTCTGTGTCTGTCTGTCTGTCTGTCTGTCTGTCTGTCTGTCTGTCTGTCTGTCTGTCTGTCTGTCTGTCTGTCTGTCTGTCTGTCTGTCTGTCTGTCTGTCTGTCTGTGTGTGTGTGTGTGTGTGTGTGTGTGTGTGTGTGTGTGTGTGTGTGTGTGTGTGTGTGTGTGTGTGTGTGTGTGTGTGTGTGTGTGTGTGTGTGTGTGTGTGTGTGTGTGTGTGTGTGTGTGTGAGTGAGTGTCTGAGTGTGTGTGTCTGTGTGTATGTGTCTGTGTGTTTGTGTTAGAAAAAGGGGTGAGTGTGCATGTTATTTATAAGTAGGGGTGTGTGTGTCTGTGTGTTTCATAACTGAGGCTTGTAGCTATACGCGCAATCACTGGCATCTCTGTGCAATGTCTTGATGGAATAATACCAAGGACTCAGCATTAAGCGATCCAACACAACACCAGTCTAATACACCACTGGATCATCCATAACCTACTGCCCCTCAGTCTCATTCTGTTATTCAAACCCTAACACTTCTAAAATAACACAGCATTCACTGATGCTGCACTACAGTATACTGCCGTGACAATACAGTATGCTGCTGTAACAATACAGTATACTGCCTTGACACTACAGTATACTGCCGTGACAATACAGTATACTGCCGGGACACTACAGTATATTGCCGTGACAATACAGTATACTGCCGTGACAATACAGTATACTGCCTTGACACTACAGTATACTGCCGTGACAATACAGTATACTGCTGTAACAATACAGTATACTGCCTTGACAATACAGTATACTGCCTTGACACTACAGTATACTGCCGTGACAATACAGTATACTGCTGTAACAATACAGTATACTGCCTTGACACTACAGTATACTGCCGTGACAATACAGTATACTGCTGTAACAATACAGTATACTGCCTTGACACTACAGTATACTGCCGTGACAATACAGTATACTGCCGTGACAATACAGTATGCTGCTGTAACAATACAGTATACTGCCTTGACACTACAGTATACTGCCGTGACAATACAGTATACTGCCGGGACACTACAGTATATTGCCGTGACAATACAGTATACTGCCGTGACAATACAGTATACTGCCTTGACACTACAGTATACTGCCGTGACAATACAGTATACTGCTGTAACAATACAGTATACTGCCTTGACAATACAGTATACTGCCTTGACACTACAGTATACTGCCGTGACAATACAGTATACTGCTGTAACAATACAGTATACTGCCTTGACACTACAGTATACTGCCGTGACAATACAGTATACTGCTGTAACAATACAGTATACTGCCTTGACACTACAGTATACTGCCGTGACAATACAGTATACTGCCGTGACAATACAGTATGCTGCTGTAACAATACAGTATACTGCCTTGACACTACAGTATACTGCCGTGACAATACAGTATACTGCCGGGACACTACAGTATATTGCCGTGACAATACAGTATACTGCCGTGACAATACAGTATACTGCCGTGACAATACAGTATACTGCCGTGACACTACAGTATACTGCCGTGACACTACAGTATACTGCTGTGACAATACGGTATACTGCCGTGACAATACAGTATACTGCCGGGACACTACAGTATATTGCCGTGACAATACAGTATACTGCCGTGACAATAACTGATAAAGACATAGGAATTATAGTCACTTTTTTTTTAAAGGAAACAGAGCAGCTTGTTAATTCCTAGGGGCATGTTGAACCACGTTGTTGCCAGTCTCCCATGAGAGTGAGCCACATGTAGCAAGGTCAACAGAGACGGTTCAAATGTATTGATCCACGTTACAAACCCATTATAAACTGACCAAAGTTCCAACCATACAGATAATTCATTGTAACGTTTTTTTACACGACATAGTCAATTAGCTTTTCTCAAACGTATGGTAATTATACTTCAAGTAGCCACATTTTTCATGATAGTGTTATTAAACTGATTAGTGGCAAATCCATGCTTTAGTTGATTTGCAACTGCTGTCAAAACTGTTCCGCTCAATATTGTAATTGCAAATACAGCACACACTCCCGTTTATTCTGAGTCTGACTGACACAAGAAACTTCAGAACAACTTAACTGTGGGCGAAACCATAAAAAAAACTTACAGAAGTTCGAGAAGCAAGTCGAAATGACAGTCATATTCCTCTTTCCACATTTTCTCTCCCGCGTTCGAGGATGGGAATCAGTGTCAAGGAGCGCACGGCATTATCAGCGGTGTTGGATAAAATCCGGCATTAGTCTTTGGCGGTATTTACCCAGAGGCTTAAACAATCAGATTTTCGTCAGTCTTTTCCAACACAAACGGGACTGGAAGCCGTGCATGGTTATTACCCCGTTTAAGAGCACATAACTATCTAACTATAGTGTTTGTAGCCTACAGCCTTTCCCCACAGTGTGAATGGATATTAGATTTTTCCCTTGAAGGTTCTTGGAAGTCTCCCTCAAAAAAGAATGTGAGGGGCGGAGCGACAGACCACACAATCTACTGAATTATGTTCCTAAATCTTGTTAGTACGCACTCACTTCGATGATCATTCAGGTCTGTACATAACCCATTACGCCACTCCCTCCCTGGTCTTTTCCGACGGTTGCTAGGGTGTGATGCAAAGAAAAGCCCGTTTTCTTTTGGCCTAAGGCCCAGAAACCACATAGTTAACATAACTCTTCAGAATATCAGTCATATTCTAAAAATGTGTCATATGATCATATTCAAAGGTAGGTCCACTTCTACCCTACAGCTATGTTAATTTCCCTCTACAGTGCATTCGGAAAGTTTTCAGACCTTTTTCTACATTTTGTTACGTTACAGCCTTATTCTAAAGTTAATTGAATCGTTTTTTCCCCTGATCAATCGACATACAATATCCCATAATGACAAAGCAAAAACAGTTTTTTTTTCAAATTATTGCACATTTATAAAATTAAATTAAAACTTAAATTAAATATTTACATAAGTATTCAGACCCTTTACTCAGTACTTTGTTGAAGCACCTTTGGCAGCAATTACAGCCTCGAATCTTCTTGGGTATGACGTTACAAGCTTGGCACACCTGTATTTGGGGAGTTTCTCCCATTCTTTTCTGCAGATCCTCTCAAGCTCTGTCGGGTTGGAATGGGAGTGTCACTGCACAGCTATTTTCAGGACTCTCCAGAGATGTTCGACCAGGTTTAAGTCCGGGCTCTGGCTGGGCTACTCAAGAATATTCAGAGACTTGTCCTGAAGCCAGTCCTGCGTGGATTTTGCTGTGTGCTTAGGTTTGTTGTCCTGTTGGAAGGTGAACCGTAACCCCAGTCGGAGTTCCTGAGCGCTCCGGAGTAGATTTTCATCAATGATCTCTCTATACCTTGCTCCGTTCATCTTTCCCTCGATCCTGACTAGTCCCCCAGCCCCTGCCGCTGAAAAACATCCCCACAGCATGCTGCTGCTACCACTATGCTTCCCCGTAGGGATGGTATTGGCCAGGTGATGAGCGGTGCCTGGTTTCCTCCAGATGTGACGCTTGGCATTCAGGCCAAAGATTCCAATCTTGGTTTGATCAGACGAGAGAATCTTGTTTATCATGGTCTAAGAGTCTTTAGGCGCCTTTTTGGCTAACTCCAAGCTGGCTGTCATGTGCCTTTTACTGAGGAGTGGCTTCCGTCTTGCCTATCTACCACAAAGGCCTATAGCTTGGTTTTTGCTCTGACATGCACTGTCAACTGTGGGATCTTATATAGACAGGTGTGTGCCTTTCCAAATCACGTGCAATCAATTGAATTTACCACAGATGTACTTCAATCAAGTTGTAGAAACATTTCAAGGACGATCAATGGAAACACAATGCACCAGAGCTCAATTTGGCGTTTCATAGCAAAGGGTCTGAATAATTATGTAAATAAGGTATTTCAGTTTTTCAGTATTTCAACATTTCTAACAACCTGTTTTCACTTTGTCATTATGGGGTATTGTGATGTCATTATGGGGTATTATGTGTAGATTGATGAGGAAAACGATTAATTTAATCAATTTCAGAATATTTCTGTAACGTAACAAAATATGGAAAAAGGGAAGGGGTCTGAATACTTTCTGAATGCACTGTATTTGGCCCTAGTGTTGTGTATTGTGTTGCCAACCATCTCTGACTTACCCTCCAAAAGCAGAAGAAGATGTGGAAGGGTGGCATTGTGATAGGTATAGATGACTGGCACACACACACACACACACACACACACACACACACACACACACACACACACACACACACACACACACACACACACACACACACACACACACACACACAGTGGCAGATATTAATCATCTACTCTGACACATCAATACATACTCCCTCTGTTTTTAAATTCCTCCTTCCCCCTTCCCCCTTCTAATCTTGAGGAATCATGGAGACAAAAATAAAGTGACAAGGGGAGGACAAACAGACAGAGGAGGGGAGAGAGGGAGGTGGGGGATAGAGAGACTGATAAGGTAGGACAAAGAGAAGAGAATAGGCACCTGGGACCCTTATCTAGACTAGACCTTATAGACAGCCATTGAAAGCTCGACAGCCATGATGTGACACCACAATAGGCCCTTATCACTAAACTAGCAGGAGACAGGATGTTGTCATCAACATTGTGATGCAAGTCACTGACAAGGATTCTAGTGAAGAATATGTTTATATAAGGCAGACGGGTCTCACAGAGTTTCAGCCCCCCAGCTCTATCTGACTTCTCAAATGGCCATCACATTCTAACATTTCACTGACATCAGCATTCCTTTCTAGCAGGCATCATAGGCCCGTGAACTCAATCATGACGTCAAACGATTGCAACGCAACCTCCAAAAGGAATATTTTGGAGTCTGGGTTGAACGTTTATGACATATTTATGAGCTCTCACTCCAAATGTAAAATACACTCCTGCAACCTCTAGAAGAACACCATAGGAACAGTAACAATTGGATACAATAGTCTTCGACTGTTTTGTTCTAGTTGATCAATGACGTAGGGTCTGGAGAAAAATATACGTAATAAATGTCCTCTCAGTCAATGGCATCGAGTGATACAGTCGATGTACGTATAACATGGCAAAAAATACAAAGGCAGCTAAAAATGTATGTAAATAAATCCAGTGAAATTATTTGGTGGGATTTAAGTATCTGCCAGCCAGGTCACCCGTGATACAAGTCAGTATTCGACGTCCATCCATGTCTGAGGACATCGGGAGATGACGTGAAAACTGTCCACTAGGGGCAACAGTGAGCGCTGTTACAATCTAGTAGGTTTCATTGTGGATGGGGATGGTGGATGGTGGATGGTGGACGGTGGACGGTGGACGGTGGACGGTGGACGGTGGACGGTGGACGGTGGACGGTGGACGGTGGACGGTGGACGGTGGACGGTGGACGGTGGACGGTGGACGGTGGACGGTGGACGGTGGACGGTGGACGGTGGACGGTGGACGGTGGACGGTGGACGGTGGACGGTGGACGGTGGACGGTGGACGGTGGACGGTGGATGGTGGACGGTGGATGGGAATGGTGGATGGGAATGGTGGATGGGGGATGACTACTAAGTGGACTGGACAATAGTTTTTAGAGAGATTGAGAGCTTTTCAGTGATAACCACCATAACCACCATTAACCACCTGGTGTTGGAGGGCCAGTAGGAGGCACTCTTTCCTCTGGTCTAAAAAAAAAAAGTGACACTGCCCTGTGTAGGGTGCCGTCTTTCGGATGGGACGTTGAACGGGTGTCCTGACTCTCTGAGGTCATTAAAGATCCCATGGCACTTGTCGTAAGAGTAGGGGTGTTAACCCCGGTGTCCTGGCTAAATTCCCAATCTGGCCCTCAAACCATCACGGTCACCTAATAATCCCCAGATTACTAATCCCCTGTAACTATTCCCCAGGTCGTTGCTGTAAATGAGAACGTGTTCTCAGTCAACCTACCTGGTAAAATAACGGATAAATAAATGTAAAAAAATAATAATATTAGCAGCACAGATGCGCAGCACAGTTCTGTTCAGCAGTAGGAAGGACGCGCCACACCCAGCCTACATCAGCTGGTGAGCTGAGGGGGAGCAAGTGATGAGTGTGGGCAGACAGGCTCTGCTCTGGCTCCGATTATACACTTCGCACAGACTACTCTATTTTTTGCTTCCCTGTAGCTAACCAGTCACCTGCATTCTAGTTAGCTACCCTTTGCCTGGTTAAATTTTATTTCACCTTTATTTAACCAGGTAGGCCAGTTGAGAACAAGTTCTCATTTACAACTGCAACCTGGCCAAGATAAAGCAAAGCAGTGCGACAAAATCAACAACACAGAGTTACACATAAGCAAGCGTACAGTCAACAACACAAAAGAAAATAAAAAAATAAAAACCTATGTATACAGTGTGTGCAAATGTAGAAGAGTAGGGAGCTGGGCAATAAAAAAATGGTCTGGGAACACGCACCACTGGGCAAGTGCGGGGAGCAGGAACAGGGCATACTGGACCCTGGATACGCACAGTAAGCCTGGTGCGTGGTGTTGGCACTGGTGGTACTGGATAGACCGGACCGTGAAGACGCACTGGAGGTCTGGAACTAATGGCCTGCACAACCCGTCCTGGCTGGATGGTAACTCTAGCTCGGCACGTGCGGGGCGCAGGCACAGGACGCATTGGACTGTGCAGACATACGGGAGACACAGTGCGCAACGCCGGCGCAGGATATCCTGGCCCGAGGAGACCCACTGGCTGTCTGGAGAGCAGGGCTGGCACCATCTTCCCTGGCTGGATCCTCACCCTAGCTCGGCAGATGCGGGAAGCTGGGATGTAGCGCACCGGGCTAAGCACGTGTACTGGAGACACCGTGCGTTCTACCGCATAACACGGTGCCTGGCCAGTACGACGCTCTCTCTCTCCATAGTAAGCACGGGGAGTTGTCGCAGGTCTCTTACCTGGCTTCGCCACACTCCCCGTGTGCTCCCCCCCAAGACATTTTTGGGGCTGCCTCTCGGGCTTCCTACCGCGCCGCCGTGCTCGTTTCCCCAACTCCATTCTCCTGTAACCCTCCTCGCACTCCAGCAAATCCCAGGCGGACTCCGGCACTCTCCCTGGGTCGACCGCCCACCTGTCTATCTCTTCCCAAGTTGTATAGTCCAGATTCTGCCCCCATGTCCAGAAATCCTGACATCGCTGCCTCTCCTGCTCCTGCCCGTTACCACGCTGCTTGGTCCTATTTTGGTGGGTGATTCTGTCACGATCGTCGTAAGAAGCGGACCAAAGCGCAGCGTGGTTTTAATACATTCTTCAATATTTAATGAAGAACACTTAAACAAACTTACAAAACAAAACGAATAAGACGAACGTGACCGCTATATAAACAATGTGGTAACATGCAACATAACATAGACAATAACCCACAACCCACAATACAAAACAGGCTACCAAAATATGGTTCCCAATCAGAGACAACGCAAAACACCTGTCTCTGATTGAGAACCATATCAGGCCAAACACATAGAAATATACAAACCAGACATACAACATAGAATGCCCACACAGATCACACCCTGACCAACCAAAACATAAAACATACAAAGCAAACTCTGGTCAGGGCGTGACAGGCTGTGTACAGGTACAGTGATCGGTAAGCTGCTCTGACAGCTGATGCTTAAAGTTAGCATGACTTTAGTTCCTGACTTTAGTTCCTTTTTTATGTCTCTATTTTGGTTTGGTCAGAGCGTGAGTTGGGGTGGGCATTCTATGTTTTGTGTTCTATGTTTTCTATTTCTGTGTGTTTGGCCGGGTGTGGTTTTCAATCAGAGGCAGCTATCTTCGTTGTCTCTGATTGAGAACCATACTTAGGTACCCTTTTCCCACCTGTGTTTTGTGGGTAGTTGTTTTCTGTCTTTGTGTCTTACCAGGCAGGACTGTTTCGTTTCATTCTCTTTGTTATTTTTGTTTAGTGTTCTGTTTTAAATAATTAACATGAACACATACCACGCTGCATTTTGGTCCGATGATTCCTCATCTTCAGACAACGAACGTTACAGAACTACCCACCACCAACGGACCAAGCAGCGTGGTAACGAGGAGCAGAGGGTTCAGGACTCCTGGACTTGGGAGGAGATATTGGACGGTAAGGGACCCTGGAGACAGGCTGGGGAATATCGCCGCCCGAAAGCAGAACTGGAGGCGGCAAAAGTGGAGAGGCGCAGCAGGCACGAGAGGCAGCCCCCAAATTGTTTTTGGAGGGGGCACACGGGGACATTGGTGGAGTCAGGCGATAGACCTGAGCCAACTCCCCGTGCTTACCGGACGCAGCGTGGTACTGGTCAGGCACCGTGTTATGCGGTGAAGCGCACGGTGTCGCCAGTGCGCGCTCATAGCCCGGAGCGCTATAGGCCAGCCCCCCGCAAGTGCCATGCGAGGGTGGGCATCCAGCCAGGGCGGATTGTCGCAGCTCAGCGTGTTTGGTCTCGGGTGCACCGTTTTGGCCCAGGGTATCCTGCGCCGGCTCTGCGTACTGTGTTTCCGGGGCGCTGGGAGGGTGCTGTTCATCCTATGGGCGAAAGTGGGCATTGAGCCTAATGGAGAGGTGCTAGCGGTAAGCACCAGATCTCCAGTGCTCCCCCACAGCCCGGTTCGACCTGTGCCTGCACTCTGGAGTGGCCGGGCTAAAGTGGGCATTCAGCCTGGAGGAGTGGTGCCAAGGCTAAGCACCAGAGCTCCAGTGCTCCCCCACAGCCCGGTTTATCCGGTGCCTCCTCTACGCACCAGGCCTCCTGTAGGTCTCTGCGTCTCCTCCCTCCAGAGTCGTCCTCCAGTCCGGACCCTCCAGCGACGCCCTCCTGTCCGGAGCTGCCAGAGTCGCCCTCCTGTCCGGAGCTGCCAGAGTCGCCCTCCTGTCCGGAGATGCCAGAGTTGCCCTCCTGTCCGGGGCCCGCTGCGAGGGTCCCCAGTACGGGGTCGGTGGCGAGGATCCTCGCTCTAGAGGCGCCACCTAAGTGGGCCAAGCCAGAGGAGGAGTGGGGTCTACATCCCGCACCAGAGCCGCCACCGCGGTGAAATGCCCACCCAGACCCTCCCCTATAGGTTCAGGTTTTACGGCCGGAGTCCGCACCTTTGGGGGGGGTATTGTCACGCCCTGACCTTAGTTCCTTTGTTATGTCTCTATTTTGGTTTGGTTGGGGTGGGCATTCTATGTTTTTGTTCTATGTTTTATATTTCTATGTGTTTGGCCGAGTGTGGTTCTCAATCAGAGGCAGCTTTCTATCGTTGTCTCTGATTGAGAACCATACTTAGGTAGCCTCATCCCACCTGTGTTTTGTGGGTAGTTGTTTTCTGTTTTGTGTCTGCACCAGCCAGAACTATTTCGGTCGTTCTCTTTGTTATTTTTGTTATTTCAGTGTTCAATAAATAATATGAACACGTACCACGCTGCACCTTGGTCCTCTCCTTCCAACAGCCGTTACATGTGGTTGCAGGTTCACCTGGCACATCCAAAGCCTTTTCTTTTGCGGTGTTTTTTATAGGTCACAAAGTGCTAATCGTCAATATCTAAATAATATGTGTGAAGTGCTTGATAGTGTATGTGATGTAAACAGAGAGGTCTACTTTCTTGAGGACCTGAATATTGACTGGTTTTCATCAAGCTGTCTGCTCAAGAGGAAGCTTCTCACTGTAAGCAGTGCCTGTAATCTGGTTTAGGTTATTAATCAACCTACCAGGTTGTTTACAAACTCTACAGGAACAAGATCATCCACATGTATTGATAACATTTTTACTAATACTGTAGAACGTTGTTCTAATGCTCTATCCATACCCATTGGATAAAGTGATCATAGTGGCTATATCCAGGAAAGCCAAAGATCCAAAAGCTGGGCCTAAAATAGTGTATAAGAGATCATACAAAATATTTTGCTGTGACTCTTATGTGAATGATGTAAACAATATTTGTTGGTCTGATGTGATTAAAGAGCATCCAGACGGTGCACTTCACTAATTTGAAGTCACTGAAACCCTTAACAAAGAGTTGCAGTCTGTTTTGGAACGGGTGGCCAGTAATAAACTGGTCCTGAACATCACTAAAACTAAGAGCATTGTATTTAGTACAAATCATTCCCTAAGTTCTAGACCTCAACTGAATCTGATAATGAATAGTGTGGCTGTTGAACAAGTTGAGGAGACTAAAATACTTGGTGTTACCTTAGATTGTAAACTGTCATGGTCAAAACATATATTAAGGGGTTGTAAAGATGGGGAGAGGTCTGTCCATATTAAATAGATGCTCTGCTTTTTTGACACCACAAAGCAAGTCCTGCGGGCTCTAGTTTGATCTTATCTTGATTATTGTCCAGTCAGATGGTCAAGTGCTGCAAAGAAAGACCTAGTGAAGCTGCAGCTGGCCCAGAACAGAGCAGCAGGTCTTGCTCTTCATTGTAATCAGAGGGATAATATGAATAACATGTAAGCCAGTCTCTCTTGGCTAAGAGTTGAGGAAAGACTGACTGCTTCACTTCTTGTTTTTAAAAGAAACATTAATGTGTTGGAAATTCCAAATTGTTTGCATAGTCAACTTACACACATCACTGACACACACACTTACCCCACCAGACATGCCACCAGGGGTCTTTTCACAGTCCCCAGGTCCAGAACAAATTCAAGAAAACATACAGTATTATACAGAGCCGTGAGTGCATGGAACTCCAAAAAACAAATACAAAATACAAAAACCACATCACGGCACAACGCCTCTCCCCCATGTGACCTCCTTGTGTGTATGTACTGTACTGTATATAACTGCTAGAAGCACACACACACACACACACACACTACATGTGAATGTTTTTAAATGTATGTAAATTGTAAAGTCTTTTGTCTGTAATGTATTTTTTGTTGTGTGTAGGACCCCAGTAAGACCAGCTGTTGCCATGGCATTGGCTAATGGGGATCCTAAAAAATCAAATCAAAATGGCCCACTGTTTTTGTAATTTTGACAATAACTAGACTACATCATTATTCAAATGACAAAAATGTGACAATGATATCTTAGTCAAAATGACTAAGACTAGACTAAATCTAAAAAAGGTGTGTATGTATGTGTGTGCGTGTGCGTGTGTGTGTGTTCATGGCATATTGCTGCTGGAACATGAGTGGATTATCTAAAGAGAATTTCAGCAGCAAAGAGAAGAACTCTCCCAAGAGCTTTATTACTTTAGAGTGACACCCACAAGGACAGGGCCTGTCTCTCTGGTGTTTGTGTGTGTGTGTGTGTGTGTGTGCATCTGTCTGTGTGTATGTTAGTGTGTGTGTGTGTGTGTGTGTGTGTGTGTGTGTGTGTGTGTGTGTGTGTGTGTGTGTGTGTGTGTGTGTGTGTGTGTGTGTGTGTGTGTGTGTGTGTGTGTGTGTGTGTGTTTGCATCCTTGCGTCTCTCTGTGTGTCTGTGCAGCACATATTACATGAAGCAGAGTAATCTTCAATGAGGAGCAGCTCCTCTGATATAGAGGTTGTGACTTTCATCTTGTCTGTTTACAGCCTCACATCACTGTATCCTGCTCACAGGGGAGAGAGGCCCAGGCTGTCCCAAATGGTACACTATTCCCTTTATAGTGCACTATTTTTGACCAGGGTCCATAGGACTGTGGTCAAAAGTAGTCCACTATAAAGGGAATAGGGTGCCATTTGGGACGCACTCCCAATCTTACATCATGATCAATGGGCACAATACCGTCTCCAACTCCATCACCTGCCTAGCATCTCTCTCTGACAGAAACATCATTCAGCCAGCAATGATCTGGATACCTACCGTAAAGCTATTCAGAAACAGATCTAGCTAGGTAGCACCAGCTGGCTTTCTAAGCTGTAATACTAGGACCACATGTGTGTCCTCATGTTCATATTGAGAGTGGCTGGGGATTTCAGGTCGGTGGTCTCCTATTCATGTGGCTTTAGTACAGCCATATAGCTATCTATATGGATTATAGCTAAGCTTCAACTATACTGGCCCACTGCTGTAGAGAGAGAACCAGAACCAATTCAATGTTCTCATGGAGATTGACTGATAGGCTTTCTGTAACAAGGAACCAGACCCACTGACTGACTGACTGACTGAGTAGCTTACTAACTGACTGACTGACTGACTAACTGGCTGGCTGACTGACTAACTGACTGACTGACTGACCGAGTAGCTTACTAACTGACTGACTGGCTGACCGACTAGCTTACTAACTGACTGACTGACTGACTGACTAACTGGCTGGCTGACTGACTAACTGGCTGACTGGTTGACTGACTGACTGACTGACTGACTGACTGACTGACTGGCTGACTGACTGACTGGCTGACTGACTGGCTGACTGGCTGACTGACTGGGTGGCTGACTGACTGACTGACTGACTGAGTGGCTGACTGACTGACTGACTGGCTGGCTGACTGAGTGGCTGACTGACTGACTGACTGACTGAGTGGCTGACTGACTGACTGACTGACTGACTGTCTGACTGACTGACTGACTGACTGTCTGACTGACTGACTGTCTGACTGACTGACTGGGTGGCTGACTGACTGACTGACTGACTGACTGGCTGACTGTCTGACTGACTGACTGTCTGACTGACTGACTGACTGGGTGGCTGACTGACTGACTGACTGACTGGGTGGCTGACTGACTGACTGACTGACTGACTAGCTGACTGACTGACTGTCTGACTGACTGACTGGGTGGCTGACTGACTGACTGACTGACTGACTGGCTGACTGTCTGACTGACTGACTGTCTGACTGACTGACTGACTGGGTGGCTGACTGACTGACTGACTGACTGGGTGGCTGACTGACTGACTGACTGACTGACTAGCTGACTGACTGACTGTCTGACTGACTGACTGTCTGACTGACTGACTGGGTGGCTGACTGACTGACTGACTGACTGACTGGCTGACTGACTGGGTGGCTGACTGACTGGGTTGATGAGTGCTCTTCCTCTCTTCCTTTTTGCGGCTGCTGGTTCCTGCTGAGATAAAGACTAGTTACCCACAATATTCTCAGTAATGATGTTAGCATTGTGGCTACCAGCTGGGTTTGGGAGAGGTGGGAAACAGAGAGGGAGGGAAGGAAGGGCAGAAGTTAAGGATAAAAGGAGAAGTATAGAAAATTAGGGGGAGAGGGAGGGAAGGGAAGAAGTGAGAGGAGGAAAAGGAGGGGTAGAGACAAGAGAGAGAAGATGGGATGGGACATGGGAGGGAGAAAGAGAGAGGGAGCACCAGAGAAGAGATCTGACTGTAAAAGAGAACAAACGTTGTGCATCATCCTCTGTTTGACAGAACGATGCAAACAAAGAGACAATTCCTGCTACTCTACCCATCCTCAAAGAGAGCTGCATGAGCACAGAGTGAGACTCCAAATATGATAAGAACTTAATCTACAAAGCATTTTTTTTTCATGCATTACGCTCAAATTGACTTCCCTACACCTGTATCCACTCCAGATTGAAAAGTGGCTGGTAAGTCTGGCATGATCTAGAAGCATGTGTTCTCCCCTCTCTCCCGCTGGGCAGAGGAAGGCCAAAGACGATGATGTCACCGCCAAAACAATGTCTTATTCAGCCAGTGGCTGACGGGCAGGAAGCAGGCTCTCGCTTAAACGATAACATCTGCAGAAATACAGAGAGAGAGAGAGAGAGAGAGAGAGCTGCCATCTATCAGAACTATTGGAAATGTACTGAGCATGTATAAATCCCTAGTGCAGAGAAGAGCTAATGTATTTTGGAGTTGGAACACATGCCAGCTTCACTCATTCTGGAATCCATCCTGGAATTCAGAATGATCTCTAATGCCATCAGTTCTAGAATTCACCACACAGCCTTTAGAATTCTGTGTGTCACACATTCCAAAAGGAGGCACTTAGCTCCATGATATCCTGTATCCTGCACTGATTCAGAAGTGGAACACCAAGTGATCAGCAGAACATTATCCCAGCAGTGATCTCTGACAATCTGACACGACATTAGACCCAGAGACTGTGGTCCTGTTGGGATAGTAGAATGGCTCCTGACCTATATCCGGGTCTCATGTTTCCATGTGTTTCACATTACCACGCTTATATGGGAGAACATAGCTATGTGATAATGGACCTGGTTGACGTTTTTTCTCCATCCCTAGCAAACACAGCTGATGAATCAAATTGCATTCTAAACTGAAGATCAAGATTAGGTGATTATTGGAGTCAGGTGTGTTAGATGGGGCTGGGGCAAAACTGTGACACCAATCAGGCCCTCGAGGACTGGAATTGCCCACCCTTGCTCTAGGAATTGATTACATTCAGTATTTTGTGTCGGTTGAATGTGCTGTTCATATTCTCAGCATTAACTAAACTATCCATAGCATAGACCCCCATCACCTGCAGCCTTGGACCTGTAGCACAAGCACAGCCAGACACAGCCAGTGGGAGGGGGGCAGTATGAACCGGACTCTCCCCTGAGACACCCAGCCAGACCAACCAGACCAGATCCCCCTGCTAATGAACCTCAGCCGGCCTGGCCATCTCACTCATGCCCCCTGCTGGATGTGAGCTTTACTAGACATGCTTTAGTAGTGGATAGGCCAGAGACTTTTCTTGAATGATATCTGAGTACTGCACTTTGATTCACCTAAATCAACCCTGCTTAAATTGATAGCCAACCAGCCACAACCTGTCACAACCTACTACTGACCCACTCAACATATTCCTAACCCTAGTCATAACCCTAACTGTAACCCTAAACCTAACCCTAGCTTCAAGTCCACACCCCGGCTCAACTCTAACCGTAGCCATTGATCTAACTCTAACTCACTCAACCCACCATAATTCCCCACCCCTTTGCCCCTGCCTTGCCATCTGACCTCATAGAGTTGGGTATGGCTCCAGAACCCTCCGCTCCCCCCTGGGTGTTCATGTGAAACCCATTTGGGATGGCCCATCGGCCAGGCTGGCTCAGGACAAACTCCGACCTGGTCCCGGTGATGGTGGTCCGCAGTGGGCTTCCTCCAGATCCAAGCTCACGGCCTGCAACACTCTCCCCAGGCTCAGGCTCTCCTCGCTGGGCCTCGGGTCCAGCCTCGCTTCCCTCCTGCTCCATTACAGTGGCTAGTTCCAGCTCCAGAGGCTCAGGACTCTGGAGAAAGGACCTCTGCTGGATGAGGGGGGTGAGCGGAGCCTCGAAGCTGACACAGCTGTCTGTCTCGTCTGTGAGTGACAGAACATCCAGGGAGTCTAGACTACTGTAGCACGTCCCCCCACGAAGAAGCGCAGACTCAACAATACGCTCAAACGTTGAGCTGAAGCCGTCCTTGTTGTCCATCCCGCTCTTCTCTCTCTCTCCCTCCCCGTCTTCCTCATCTTCCTCTTCCTCCCCCTCTATGGCGACAACATGCTCCACGATGCGTTCAAACACAGAGCTGAAGCTGTCCTGGTTCTCCCTTCCCTCCCCTTCCTCCTCCTCCTCTTCCTCCACCTCTGTGTCCGCCAGCTCTACGGAACACTCGAAGGTGGAGCTGAACGTGTCCAGGTGTTCATGGATGACCTCCACTAAGCCGCCTCCTTCTCTTTCATCTTCATCATCTTCATCATCCTCCTCTTCATGCCCTTTGATTCCATTCTCAGGTCCTATCCCATTGTCCAGCCTGTATGGAAACATAGAGTATCATCGGAATAAAACGTTTAATTAAATAGCTACACACTCGCCCTCCACATTAACACACTCATCTCAGTCTGTTGAAGGATGTTCTATAAATGATCCGACCTATACATTCACTCATGACCACACTAGTCAAGGACTGCTCATGTCTGTTGTACTGACCTGACTATGTCCAGAGACCGTGGTGGGTCTGGTAAGTCCTGGTCCTGGTCCTGGTCTTCTTCCTGATCCTCAGGTGGTGGTGGTGGAGGTAACTCCTCCTCACCCTCCTCCTCCTCTTCCTCCTCACAGCCGGGCTCGCAGGCTGGTTCTGACTCCTCTGTGGCCTCTGTGTTCATGTTATCCCCCTCTTTCTCCACCTCCTCCTCCCTTTCTTCCCTCTCCTCCTCTCTCTCTAGCTCTCTGTCTGGCTGACCATCCCCTGCATCTATCCTCTCATCCCCCACTCCATCTTCTTCATCACTTGTCTCTGCCATACTCTCTCTCTCTTCATGCACCTCTCCTTCTCCCTGCATCACTTGTTCCACTCCCTCATCTACCTCATCACCCTCTCCCTTTCCACTTTCCTCACCTTCTCTTTCTCTGTGTATTTCCCTTTGTACCGTAACACTTTCTTCCCCTTCCTTCTCATTAGTCCCCTCTATCCCCTCCATCTCCAGACGTTGCCCCTCCAGCCCTTGGTTTGTGGCTGGCTTCTCTGCAGGGTGGGCTGGCATCTCCCCTTGGCTGTCTGTGGATATAGGAGGTTCAGTCTGGGGGTGTCCCTGCCCCTCCTGGGTCATGGTGCCTAGGTGTGTGGGGGAGTCCTCTGGGGCCGGGGCGGAGACAGAGAGCTCTGGATCCAGGACTAGGGAGGACTGACCGTCTGGCGGAGAGAGAGAGATGAAAGAAAGGAAGCACAGGTATAAAAAGAGAAGAAAATAAAATTGAATAAAAAGGAGAGACAGTAGGAGGGAGGGGAAGGGTTGCTGTCTGATACAGTCATTTCATTATTATTAGCCTTAATTGTAATACGGAGGTCACCTTGGAAAGGAACGCCCAGTATTTGTGCATGTGTGTGGGTGTGTGTATGTATGTACGTGTTTGTCTCAATGTCTGTGTGTGTCTAGAATGATATCTCCTCTAAAGAACAGTTCAAAAGAAGGAGAAAACGAGCGGCACAAGAAGGAGAGTGAGAGAGAAAACGAGCAAAGGAAGATCATTTTAAAGCCCCTTCAGATCCATGTCAAAAGGATCCATCTGACAGTCATCTTTTCTCCAGAGCAGCAGGCCTTTAATCCACACAGCAGCTCCTCTACTCCTCCTCACATCTCACATCACATATCACATCACATCGCACATCACTCATTCACCACTTCATTTCTCCTCTTTCACAGCTGAATGGCTAACACAAAGCACTCAGGTTAAGTGCCCTGTTCTGGGGTCCATATGCTGAATGCCCACCGGGGATTTAAACCTGCAACCTTATGGACACCAAGCACCAATTTCTATTGGAACATCAGCTGGAGATGGGCAGTGAGTCTCACTCTTCATTGGTCTAGGTTGTGTTTCATTAGGCTGGATGCAGCACCAGCATAAGATAATGTGGCTAATGTATTATCGGACTGTAATAATAGCAATCAGTGTTCCTGTTATTGTTTGGCTGTAATGTAATTGGGTACTGTACAGAGAACAAGGCTTTTGGAACAAAGAACTCTTCGTGAAATTATAGTCGATTTTGGAGGAGCCGCCATTCCATCTTCCCATGTATTGTTTTCCCTACTTCTATGTTGTCACATTAATAAAGACAGAGTCTCTGTGCACTGACCTCGCATTGTCTGCTGATTCATCAGCATTAATAGACCGGCGGATAACCTACGGCTTTACATTAGTAGGTGTAAGCAGATTTGAGGTACGTGTTGGAGTCGGTTATGATTTGCTTGCAACTATGTCTCCAACCTCCCAACCCCATGGACCAGGCTGAACCTCCCAACCCTATGGACCAGGTTGAACCTCCCAACCCTATGGACCAGGCTGAACCTCCCAATCCTATGGACCAGGTTGAACCTCCCAACCCTATGGACCAGGCTGAACCTCCCAACCCTATGGACCAGGCTGAACCTCCCAACCCTATGGACCAGGCTGAACCTCCCAACCCTATGGACCAGGCTGAACCTCCCAACCCTATGGACCAGGCTGAACCTCCCAATCCTATGGACCAGGCTGAACCTCCCAACCCTATGGACCAGGCTGAACCTCCCAACCCTATGGACCAGGCTGAACCTCCCAACCCTATGGACCAGGCTGAACCTCCCAACCCTATGGACCAGGCTGAACCTCCCAATCCTATGGACCAGGCTGAACCTCCCAACCCTATGGACCAGGCTGAACCTCCCAACCCTATGGACCAGGCTGAACCTCCCAACCCTATGGACCAGGCTGAACCTCCCAACCCTATGGACCAGGCTGAACCTCCCAACCCTATGGACCAGGCTGAACCTCCCAACCCTATGGACCAGGCTGAACCTCCCAACCCTATGGACCAGGCTGAACCTCCCAACCCTATGGACCAGGCTGAACCTCCCAACCCTATGGACCAGGATGAAGTAAAGAGCAGACTAAAATGAATGACATAACCACATGAAGCAGATACAACAAGTGACATGCCGAGTCAGACACATTTATATAGACAGTATTATCATACCCACATGCCTAGTCCCACATTACCACACTCCAACGCACACAACCAAAACACCCAAACACACAGATAGACAGCCAAATACAATCAAACACTTATATAATCAAACATCAAAGCTATGGATGTTCTGCCTCTATTTCTCACATGCACACACACCTGCGCTCTCGGTTATGTTGTTGACAGTGTTGTTGGGTGTGACTCGCCTAAACAGGAGGACAGCTATGTAGAGCAGCAGTAAGAGTCCCACTGCTCAGGAGCTGGCAGATGTGTTCCTGTGCCCATACCCCACCTCACATTGTTATGCACTGTGTGTGTGTGTGTGTGTGTGTGTGTGTGTGTGTGTGTGTGTGTGTGTGTGTGTGTGTGTGTGTGTGTGTGTGTGTGTGTGTGTGTGTGTGTGTGTGTGTGTGTGTGTGTGTGTGTGTGTGTGTGTGTGTGTGTGTGTGTGTTAGTTTGATTGGCAGATGCTGTGATAGTATTAAAGGAGAATTGATAAGGCCTTAGAGCCCACTATTCTGCTGACCAAACCAGAATTCACTTACTTGCTCCAAAGACGCACATGCACGCATGTACACACACACACATCATCTGCCAATCAAGTTTAAATACTACCAACAAGAACCATAGTGTCTCTCCAAGACCTCTTTCTCTCATTCTCTCCGTCACACACACCCACATAGAGTACACACACACACACACACACACACACACACACACACACACACACACACACACACACACACACACACACACACACACACACACACACACACACACACACACACACACACACACACACACACACACACACACACACACACACACAGGTCTGGTTGGTTATTTATTGATCAAGACAAGGCTCCATTCCTCTGGGAGACAACAGTAATAAGCATGATTGGTCTGTTTAATGCAGCAGAGAGAATACTAAAGAAAACACTTTTGCACAAAAAAATACTACTGAGAACTACTACTGAGATCTACTATTGAGAACTACTACTGAGAACTACCACTGAGAACTACTACTGAGAACTACTACTGATAACTACTACTGAGAACTACTACTGAGAACTACTACTGAGAATTACTACTGAGAACTACTACTACTGAGAACTACTACTAAGAACTACTACAGAGAACTACTACTGAGAATTACTACTGAGAACTACTACTGAGAACTACTACTGAGAATTACTACTGAGAAAAACTACGAAGAATTATTACTGAGAACTACTACTGAGAACTACTACTGAGAACTACTACTGAGAATTACTACTGAGAACTACTACTACTGAGAACTACTACTAAGAACTACTACAGAGAACTACTGCTGAGAATTACTACTGAGAACTACTACTGAGAACTACTACTGAGAATTACTACTGAGAATAACTACGAAGAATTACTACTGAGAACTACTACTGAGAACTACTACTGAGAATTACTACTGAGAACTACTACTACTGAGAACTACTACTGAGGTTGAAAAGTTATTCAACAGGCAGCTTGTTTTATCTACAGGCAACATGTATCTACAGGCAACATGCTGTATCTACAGACAGCATGTTGTATCTACAGACAGCATGTTGTATCTACAGGCAGCATGTTGTATCTACAGGCAGCATGTTTGATCTACAGGCAGCATGTTGTATCTACAGTCAGCATGTTGTATCTACAAGCAGCATGTTTTATCTACAGGCAGCATGTTGTATCTACAGGCAGAATGTGGTATATACAGGCAGAATGTTGTATCTACAGTCAGCATGTTGTATCTACAGTCAGCATGTTTTATCTACAGGCAGCATGTTGCATCTACAGGCTGCATATTATATCTACAGTCAGCATGTTCTATCTGCAGGCAGCATTTTGTATCTGGAGGTAGCATGTTGTATCTACAGACAGCATGTTGCATCTACAGGCATCATGCTATATCTACAGGTATCATGTTATATCTACAGGTAGAAGGTTGTAGCAGATTTTGTATCTACAGGCAACATGTTGTATCTACAACCAGCAAGTTATATCTACAGGCAGCATGTTGATTCTACAGGCAGCATGTTGTATCTACAGGCAGCATGTTATACCTACAGGCAGCATGTTGATTCTACAGGCAGCAAGTTATATCTACAGGCAGCATATTCTATCTACAGGTAGAAGTTTGTAGCAGCATGTTGAATCTACAGGCAGCATGTTGTATCTACAGGCAGCATGTTGATTCTACAGGCAGCATGTTGTATCTACAGGCAGCATGTTGATTCTACAGGCAGCATGTTGTATCTACTACAGGCAGCATGTGGTTTCAACAGGCAGAATGTTGTATATATCGGCAGAATGTTGTAGCAAAATGTTGTATCTACAAGCAGTATGTTGTATCTATAGGCAGCATGTTGTATCTACAGACAGCATGTTGTATTTACAGGCAGCATGTTTTAGCAGCATATTGTATCTACAGGCAGCATGTTATATCTACAGGCAGCATGTTGTATCTACAGGCAGCATGTTGTATCTACAGGCAGCATGTTATATCTACAGGCAGCATGTTGTATCTACAGGCAGCATGTTGTATCTACAGGCAGCATGTTGTATCTACAGGTAGATGGTTGTAGCATAATGTTGTATCTACAGGCAGCAAGTTGTATCTACAGGCAGCATGTTGTATCTACAGGTAGATGGTTGTAGCATCATGTTGTATCTACAGGCAGCAAGTTGTATCTACAGGCAGCATGTTGTATTTACAGGCAGCATGTTTTAGCAGCATATTGTATCTACAGGCAGCATGTTATATCTACAGGCAGCATGTTATATCGACAGGCAGCATGTTGTATCTACAGGTAGATGGTTGTAGCATCATGTTGTATCTGCAGGCAGCAAGTTGTATCTACAGGCAGCATATTGTATTTACAGGCAGCATGTTTTAGCAGCATATTGTATCTACAGGCAGCATGTTATATCTACAGGCAGCATGTTATATCTACAGGCAGCATGTTATATCTACAGGCAGCATGTTGTATCTACAGGCAGCATGTTTTAGCAGCATATTGTATCTACAGGCAGCATGTTATATCTA
Organism: Salvelinus fontinalis; assembly: GCF_029448725.1. Taxonomy (NCBI): domain Eukaryota; kingdom Metazoa; phylum Chordata; class Actinopteri; order Salmoniformes; family Salmonidae; genus Salvelinus; species Salvelinus fontinalis. Next base: position 17,981,464 of record NC_074693.1, read on the forward strand.
CAGGCAGCATGTTATATCTACAGGCAGCATGTTTTAGCAGCATATTGTATCTACAGGCAGCATGTTATATCTACAGGCAGCATGTTGTATCTACAGGCAGCATGTTGTATCTACAGGCAGCATGTTGTATTTACAGGCAGCATGTTTTAGCAGCATATTGTATCTACAGGCAGCATGTTGTATTTACAGGCAGCATGTTTTAGCAGCATATTGTATCTACAGGCAGCATGTTATATCTACAGGCAGCATGTTGTATCTACAGGCAGCATGTTGTATCTACAGGCAGCATGTTGTATCTACAGGCAGCAAGTTGTATCTACAGGTAGCATTTTCAATCTACAGGCAGCATGTCGAATCTACAGACAGCATGTTGTATTTACAGGCAGCATGTTTTAGCAGCATATTGTATCTACAGGCAGCATGTTATATCTACAGGCAGCATGTTGTATCTACAGGCAGAATGTTGTATCTACAGGCAGAATGTTATATCTACAGGCAGCATGTTATTTATACATCAGGATATTATATCTACAAGTAGAATGTAGTAGCAGCATGTCGAATCTACAGACAGCATGTTGTATTTACAGGCAGCATGTTTTAGCAGCATATTGTATCTACAGGCAGCATGTTATATCTACAGGCAGCATGTTGTATCTACAGGCAGCATGTTGTATCTACAGGCAGCATGTTGTATCTACAGGCAGCATGTTATATCTACAGGCAGCATGTTGTATCTACAGGCAGCATGTTGTATCTACAGGCAGCATGTTGTATCTACAGGTAGATGGTTGTAGCATAATGTTGTATCTACAGGCAGCAAGTTGTATCTACAGGCAGCATGTTGTATCTACAGGTAGATGGTTGTAGCATCATGTTGTATCTACAGGCAGCAAGTTGTATCTACAGGCAGCATGTTGTATTTACAGGCAGCATGTTTTAGCAGCATATTGTATCTACAGGCAGCATGTTATATCTACAGGCAGCATGTTATATCGACAGGCAGCATGTTGTATCTACAGGTAGATGGTTGTAGCATCATGTTGTATCTGCAGGCAGCAAGTTGTATCTACAGGCAGCATATTGTATTTACAGGCAGCATGTTTTAGCAGCATATTGTATCTACAGGCAGCATGTTATATCTACAGGCAGCATGTTATATCTACAGGCAGCATGTTATATCTACAGGCAGCATGTTGTATCTACAGGCAGCATGTTTTAGCAGCATATTGTATCTACAGGCAGCATGTTATATCTACAGGCAGCATGTTATATCTACAGGCAGCATGTTTTAGCAGCATATTGTATCTACAGGCAGCATGTTATATCTACAGGCAGCATGTTGTATCTACAGGCAGCATGTTGTATCTACAGGCAGCATGTTGTATTTACAGGCAGCATGTTTTAGCAGCATATTGTATCTACAGGCAGCATGTTGTATTTACAGGCAGCATGTTTTAGCAGCATATTGTATCTACAGGCAGCATGTTATATCTACAGGCAGCATGTTGTATCTACAGGCAGCATGTTGTATCTACAGGCAGCATGTTGTATCTACAGGCAGCAAGTTGTATCTACAGGTAGCATTTTCAATCTACAGGCAGCATGTCGAATCTACAGACAGCATGTTGTATTTACAGGCAGCATGTTTTAGCAGCATATTGTATCTACAGGCAGCATGTTATATCTACAGGCAGCATGTTGTATCTACAGGCAGAATGTTGTATCTACAGGCAGAATGTTATATCTACAGGCAGCATGTTATTTATACATCAGGATATTATATCTACAAGTAGAATGTAGTAGCAGCATGTTGTATCTTCAGCCATTATGTTGTATCTACAGGGATCATTTTATATCTATAGGCAGCATGTGAAATCTACAGGCAGCATGCTGTATCAACAAGGCAGCATGTTAACTATACAGCAGCATGTTATATCTACAAGCAGAATGTTGTAGCAGCATGTTGTTTCTACAGACATTATTTTGTATCTACAGGCATCATTTTATATCTACAGGCAGCATGTTGTATCTACAGGCAGGATGTTTTATCTACAGGCTGCATTTTATATCTACAGGCAGCATGTTGTATCTACAGTCGTCATGTTATATCTACAGGCAGCATGTCATACCCACAAGCAGCCTTTTGTATCTACAGGCAGGATGTTTTATCTACAGGCTGCATTTTATATCTACAGCCAGCATGTTGTAGCAGCATGTTGTATCTACAGGCAGCATGTTGTATGTATATGCAGCATGCTATATCTACAGGCAGAAAATTGTACCTACAGGCAGCATGTTGAATCTACAGGCAGCAATCTATATCTACAGGCAGAACATTGTATCTACAAGCAGCATGTTGTATCTACAGACAGTATGTTGTATCTAAAGGCAGCATGTTGTATCTGCAGGCAGCATGTTGTATCAACAGGCAGAACATTGTAGCAGCATGTTATATCTACAGGCAGCATGTTATACCTACAGGCAGCATGTTGTATTTACAGGTAGAAAGTTGAAGCAAAATGTTGTATCTACAGGCAGCATGTTGTATCTACAGGCAGCATGTTATATCTACAGGCAGCATGTTATACCTACAGGCAGCATGTTGTATTTACAGGTAGAAAGTTGAAGCAAAATGTTGTATCTACAGGCAGCATGTTGTATCTACAGGCAGCATGTTGTATCTACAGGCATCATGTTGTTTCAACAGGCAGAATATTGAATATACAGGCAGAATATTGTAGCAAAATGTTGTATCTACAGGCAGCATGTTATAACTACAGGCAGCATGTTATACCTACAGGCAGCATGTTGTATTTACAGGTAGAAAGTTGAAGCAAAATGTTTTATCTACAGGCAGCATGTTGTATCTACAGGCATCATGTTGTATCTACAGGCAGCAATCTATATCTACAAGCAGAACATTGTATCTACAAGCAGCATGTTGTATCTACAGACAGCATGTTGTATCTACAGGCAGCATATTATATATAAAAGCAGCATGTTGTGTATACAGGCAGCAATATATATCTACAGGCAGAACATTGTATCTACAGGCAGCATGTTGTATCTACAAACAGCATGTTGTATCTACAGACAGTATGTTGTATCTACAGGCAACATGTTGTATCTACAGGCAGCATGTTGTATCTACAGGCAGCATGTTGTATCTACAGGCAGCATGTTGTATCTACAGGCAGCATGTTGTATCTACAGGCAGCATGTTGTATCTACAGGCAGCATGTTGTATCTACAGACAGTATGTTGTATCTACAGGCAGCATGTTGTATCTACAGGCAGCATGTTGTATCTACACGCAGCATGTTGTATCTACAGGCAGCATGTTGTATCTACAGACAGTATGTTGTATCTACAGGCAACATGTTGTACCAACAGGCAGAATATTGTAGCAGCATGTTGTATCCACAGGCAGCATGTTGTATCTACAGGCAGCATGTTGTATCTACAGGCAGCATGTTGTATCTACAGGCAGCATGTTGTATCTACTACAGGCAGCATGTGGTTTCAACAGGCAGAATGTTGTATATATCGGCAGAATGTTGTAGCAAAATGTTGTATCTACAGGCAGTATGTTGTATCTACAGGCAGCATGTTATATCTAGAGGCAGACTATTGTATCAACAGGCAGAATGTTGTATCTACAGGCAGCATGTTGTATCTACAGGCAGCATGTTGTATCTACAGGCAGTATGTTATACCTACAGGCAGCATGTTTTATCTACAGGAAGCATGTTGTATCTACAGGCAGCACGTTTTATCTACAGGCAGCATGTTGTATCTACAGGCAGCATGTTGTATCTACAGGCAGCATGTTGTATCTACAGGCAGTATGTTATACCTACAGGCAGCATGTTGTATCTACAGGCAGCATGTTGTATCTACAGGCAGCATGTTGTATCTGCAGGCAGCATGTTGTATCTACAGGCAGCATGTTGTATCTACAGGCAGCATGTTGTATCTACAGGCAGCATGTTGTATCTGCAGGCAGCATGTTGTATCTACAGGCAGCATGTTGTATCTACAGGCAGCATGTTGTATCTACAGGCAGCATGTTGTATCTACAGGCAGCATGTTGTATCTACAGGCAGCATGTTGTATCTGCAGGCAGCATGTTGTATATACGGGCAGCATGTTGTATCTACAGGCAGCATGTTGTATCTACAGGCAGCATGTTGTATCTGCAGGCAGCATGTTATGTTTGCAGCAGCATGTTCAATCTACAAGCAGAATTTTGAATCAGCATGTTGTATCTGCAGGTAGTATGTTGTATCTATAGGCAGCATGTTGTATCTGCAGGCAGCATGTTATATCTATAGGCAGCATGTTGTATCTACAGGCAGCATGTTATATCTATAGGCAGCATGTTGTATCTACAGGCAGCATGTTATATCTACAGGCAGACTATTGTATCAACAGGCAGAATGTTGTATCTACAGGCATAATATTGTATCTACAGGCAGCATGTTGAAACTACAGGCAGAATATTACATATACAGGTAAAATGTTATATCTACAGGCAGCACGTTGTATCTACAGACAGTATGTTGTATCTACAGGCAGCATGTTGTATATAGAGACTGCATGTTGTACCTACAGGCAGCATGTTATATATAGAGACTGCATGTTGTATTTACAGGCATCATGTTGTATCTAAAAGCAGCATGTTGTATTTACAGGCAGAAAGTTGTAGCAAAATGTTGTATCTACAGGCAGAGTGTTGTATTTACAGGAAGCATGTTGTATCTACAGGCAGCATGTTGTATCTACAGGCAGCATGTTGTATCTACAGGCAGCATGTTGTATCTACAGGCAGCATGTTGTATCTACAGGCAGCATGTTGTATCTACAGGCAGCATGTTGTATCTACAGGCAGCATGTTGTATCTACAGACAGTATGTTGTATCTACAGGCAGCATGTTGTATCTACAGGCAGCATGTTGTATCTACAGGCAGCATGTTGTATCTACAGGCAGCATGTTGTATCTACAGGCAGCATGTTGTATCTACAGGCAGCATGTTGTATCTACAGACAGTATGTTGTATCTACAGGCAGCATGTTGTATCTACAGGCAGCATGTTGTATCTACAGGCAGCATGTTGTATCTACAGGCAGCATGTTGTATCTACAGACAGTATGTTGTATCTACAGGCAACATGTTGTACCAACAGGCAGAATATTGTAGCAGCATGTTGTATCCACAGGCAGCATGTTGTATCTACAGGCAGCATGTTGTATCTACAGGCAGCATGTTGTATCTACAGGCAGCATGTTGTATCTACTACAGGCAGCATGTGGTTTCAACAGGCAGAATGTTGTATATATCGGCAGAATGTTGTAGCAAAATGTTGTATCTACAGGCAGTATGTTGTATCTATAGGCAGCATGTTGTATCTACTACAGGCAGCATGTTGTATCTACTACAGGCAGCATGTGGTTTCAACAGGCAGAATGTTGTATATATCGGCAGAATGTTGTAGCAAAATGTTGTATCTACAGGCAGTATGTTGTATCTACAGGCAGCATGTTATATCTAGAGGCAGACTATTGTATCAACAGGCAGAATGTTGTATCTACAGGCAGCATGTTGTATCTACAGGCAGCATGTTGTATCTACAGGCAGTATGTTATACCTACAGGCAGCATGTTTTATCTACAGGAAGCATGTTGTATCTACAGGCAGCACGTTTTATCTACAGGCAGCATGTTGTATCTACAGGCAGCATGTTGTATCTACAGGCAGCATGTTGTATCTACAGGCAGTATGTTATACCTACAGGCAGCATGTTGTATCTACAGGCAGCATGTTGTATCTACAGGCAGCATGTTGTATCTGCAGGCAGCATGTTGTATCTACAGGCAGCATGTTGTATCTACAGGCAGCATGTTGTATCTACAGGCAGCATGTTGTATCTGCAGGCAGCATGTTGTATCTACAGGCAGCATGTTGTATCTACAGGCAGCATGTTGTATCTACAGGCAGCATGTTGTATCTACAGGCAGCATGTTATATCTACAGGCAGCATGTTGTATCTGCAGGCAGCATGTTGTATCTACGGGCAGCATGTTGTATCTACAGGCAGCATGTTGTATCTACAGGCAGCATGTTGTATCTACAGGCAGCATGTTGTATCTGCAGGCAGCATGTTATGTTTGCAGCAGCATGTTCAATCTACAAGCAGAATTTTGAATCAGCATGTTGTATCTGCAGGTAGTATGTTGTATCTATAGGCAGCATGTTGTATCTGCAGGCAGCATGTTATATCTATAGGCAGCATGTTGTATCTACAGGCAGCATGTTATATCTATAGGCAGCATGTTGTATCTACAGGCAGCATGTTATATCTACAGGCAGACTATTGTATCAACAGGCAGAATGTTGTATCTACAGGCATAATATTGTATCTACAGGCAGCATGTTGAAACTACAGGCAGAATATTACATATACAGGTAAAATGTTATATCTACAGGCAGCACGTTGTATCTACAGACAGTATGTTGTATCTACAGGCAGCATGTTGTATATAGAGACTGCATGTTGTACCTACAGGCAGCATGTTATATATAGAGACTGCATGTTGTATTTACAGGCATCATGTTGTATCTAAAAGCAGCATGTTGTATTTACAGGCAGAAAGTTGTAGCAAAATGTTGTATCTACAGGCAGAGTGTTGTATTTACAGGAAGCATGTTGTATCTACAGGCAGCATGTTGTATCTACAGGCAGCATGTTGTATCTGAAGGCAGAATATTGTAAAAGCATGTTTTTTCTAAAGGCAGCATGTTGTATCTACAGGCAGCATGTTATATCTACAGGCAATATGTTGTATCTACAGGCAGCATGTTGTATCTACAGGCAGCATGTTATATCTACAGGCAGCATGTTATACCTACAGGCAGCATGTTGTATCTACAGGCAGCATGTTATACCTACAGGCAGCATGTTTTCTCTACAGGCAGCATGTTGTATCAACAGGCAGAATGTGGTATATACAGGCAGAAAGTTATATCTATAGGCAGCACGTTATATCTATAGGCAGTATGTTATATCTATAGGCAGCATGTTGTATCTACAGGCAGAATCTTCTATTTACAGGCAGCATGTTGTATCAACAGGCAGCATGTTATATCTACAGGTAGAAGGTTATACCTACAGGCAGCATGTTGTATCTACAGGCAGCATGTTATACCTACAGGCAGCATGTTATACCTACAGGCAGCATGTTGTATCTATAGGCAGCATGCTGTATCTAGAGGCAGCATGTTATATCTACAGGCAGCATGTTATACCTACAGGCAGCATGTTGTATCTATAGGCAGCATGTTGTATCCAGAGGCAGCATGTTATATCTACAGGCAGCATGTTATATCTACAGGCAGCATGTTGTATCTAGAGGCAGCATGCTGTATCTACAGGCAGCATGTTGTATCTACAGGCAGCATGTTATACCTACAGGTAGCATGTTGTATCTACAGGCAGCATGTTGTTTTTACAGGCAGCATGCTGTATCTACTGGAGGAATATTGTAGCAGCATGTTTTATCTATAGGCAGCATGTTCTATCTACAGGCAGCATGTTACACCTACAGGCAGCATGTTACACCTACAGGCAGCATGTTGTATCTACAGGCAGAATGTTGTATATAGAGGCAGAATGTTGTAGCAAAATGTTGCATCTACAGGCAGCACATTGTATCTACATGTAGCAGGTTATAACTACAGGCAATATGTTGTATCTACAGGCAGCATGTTGTATCTATAGGCAGCATGTCATTTATGCAGCAGCATGTTAAATCTACAAACAGAATGTTGAAGCAGCATGTTGTATTTACAGGCAGTATTTTGTATCTACAGGCAGCATGTTAAATCTCCAAGCAGCATGTTGTATCTACAGGCAGCATGTTGTATCTACAGGCAGAACGTTATATGCACGCAGTAGAGACATTATATCCAGACATACAGTAGCCACACAAACACACAAGCTCACACACAGACGCACACGCACACACGCACGCACGCACGCACGCACGCACACACACACACACACACACACACATGCTTCAGTAGACTGGCTACAGTTGCTGGCTCGGTGACTGAGTCTTTCCCCAGCGCATGTCATTGTTCCTTAAGGCAGATGAATACAAACCGCCCTACTAGCCCCTCCAGCCCAGTGAACCATGAAAATCTGCATCTCACCCTGATATGTCACTTCTATTGCATCAAGGTCAGACGTCGTGTTGCATTGTGTCATTATAGCTCTTTACAATGACTTCATCTAATTCATGTCATGGCATCAATCTTAAATGTAACCCCGATTTTCTTTTTTTTATTGGTTGCTAATTCACTTTTTCCCGAGAAAATAAATGGAAAGGGGTGGATGAGACTGGCGAGAGGGAGAGTGAGAGAGAGAGGAGAGAGAGTGGGAGAGAGAGAGGAGAGCGAGTGGGAAAGAGAGAGGAGAGAGAGTGGGAAAGAGAGAGGCGAGAGAGTGGGAAAGAGAGAGGAGAGAGAGTGGGAAAGAGAGAGGAGAGAGAGTGGGAAAGAGAGAGGAGAGAGAGTGGGAAAGAGAGAGGAGAGAGAGTGGGAAAGAGAGAGGAGAGAAAGTGGGAAAGAGAGAAGAGAGAGAGTGGGAAAGAGAGAGGAGAGAGAGTGGGAAATAGAGAGGAGAGAGAGTGGGAAAGCATGTTAGGCAGTGTCTTGTGTCTGGGGACTGGCTGGTGCAAGGGTGTCTGCACTGGCGTAGCACAAACTCCTGCATCTCCCGCAAGGCAGGGGGGCCCACAAGCTTTTGGGGGCACCCAACCCCACCCCAGAGGTCGGCCTCCCAGATATAATATGAACAGCTCATGAGCTATGAAATGTTTAGAATGACAGGAAATTACTTTAAAACTGCACAATTTTCTCTCAGCCTCATGGCAAAATATGTCACAGCGAGTGGCCCAGCGGTCTAAGGCACTGCATCTCAGTGCTTGAGGTGTCACTACAGACGCCTCAAACGTCTGTAGTCTATTTGTTCTTAACTGACTTGCCTAGTTAAATAAAGGTTAAATAAACATTTTAACATTTGTAGAATAGCAGAAGATTTGCTCAGAGATTCTTGAAAGAAAACTTTATTTTTGTGGTTAAATTTACTTTATTTTGTTGCGCTATTTCAGCTTAACATTTACATTCAGGGGCTTCCAAGTGGCGCAGCGGTCTAAGGCACTGCATCGCAGTGCATGAGATGTCACTACAAACCCGGGTTCGATCCCAGGCTGTGTCACAGCCGGTCGTGACCGGGAGAACCATGAGGCGGTGCAAAATTGGCCCAGCGTTGTCCGGGTTAGGAGAGGGTTTGGCTGGCATTTCCTTGTCCCATCACGCTATAGCGATTTCTTGTGGCGGGCTGGGCACCTGCAAGCTGACTTAGGTCGCCAGCTAGACGGTGTTTCCTCTGGCGCAGCGGTCTAAGGGTCGTGTTTCGGAGGGTCGTGTTTCGGAGTACGCATGGCGCCTCTCCCAAGTCCTTAGGGGAGTTGCAACTAGACTGAAACTACCAATTGGATATCAGGAAATTGGGGAGAAAAAGGGGTAAAAGAAAATAATAAAAAAATACATTTAGATTCAGGGGAATTCTATAAGGGAAAATATTTGTTTTGGGAATTTTCTAAATGCTTTTAATATTATTCATTTCCATGTCGGCTCTATACTGTCACGCCCTGGCCTTAGTATTCTTTGTTTTCTTTATTATTTTAGTTAGGTCAGGGTGTGACATGGGGAATGTTTGTGTTTTGTTGGTTTTGGGTGTTTTTATGGTAAAGGGGTTGTTGGGTATAGTAAATGGGTTTGTGTGGAGTACATGTGTCTAGTGTTGTCTATGTATGTTTAGTTATCTAGGAGAGTCTATGGTTACCTGAATGAGTTCCCAATTAGAGACAGCTGATTTCGGTTGTCTCTGATTGGGAGCCTTATTTAGGGTAGCCATAGGCTCTCATTGGTGGTGAGTAAATGTCTATGTAGAACGTTTGTAGCATGTGTGTGTATGTGCACAACGTTATTTAGCTTCACGGTCGTTTGTTGTTTTGTTCGTTTTGTTAAAGTGTTTCGTGTCGTGTTTATTTTTCGTCATCTTTAAAAATAAAAGAAGATGGCTTATTTTCCAAGTGCTGCGTTTTGGTCCGTCAATCCACCACACGATCGTGACATATACCTGGAAATGTCCTTGTCCAGAGCAAAGGATCCCAATTTAAAACTTTTCCAAAAAAGTGTTTAAAATCCTAAAAAGGGACAATAATGGATACTAACTGAACAATTATCTTATGTAGTTCCTTGCAATTATCTCAAAACTGTGATTCCTAAAAGATAGCCATTTTGGTTCAATTATGTTACATTCAATTAGGTTTTAGAGTCGTAAAGCAACTGAGGAAAAACTAAATTGCTACTGTGTATACCACTTGAAAGAAAAATTCCATTTTTGTCAACTCCTTAAAACATCAACTCCGCCAGAGTGCTGGAAATGTCTGATAGAATGGTTCTGTTTTTATTGGGGACTTTCAAATGAATCATTTTCCATATTTACAGATATTTGATTTGAAATTTTAGTTTTAGAGGCAAAAATATGTCTGTTTTGAGTGTCAGGTTGTCAACTCTGTCAGCAGCTTATTAACTCTGTCAGCAGCTTGTCAACTCCATCAATAGTTTTTGGTCAATATTCAGAAAAAGTATTTTAATCACTATTCTACACAGTTGAAGTATTTGCTGTACTATACCTAAGGGATAATGTTTGATTTTTAAATTTAATTTAATTTTCTAAATCTATAAAAACATTCCAAAATGCTAACGAAATGTTTGGAGATTTGCATTACATATTTGAATAATCTAATATTGGAATTAAACTATCAAGGCCAACACTTGTTGGACAATAATTATAAAAATGAAATGCTTTTTTATGATTTTATGGTGTCTGAGTTGATATGAATTAAGTTAGTGGCATTTGTTACTTTATATGGATTGATAGCTGATACCTTGGTCTATCAAACTATATATTTCAAATGTTGTTAATATTAAGACAATTATTTGTGGGAAAACATTTAGATTGTCCCATCTTTCAAGAATCCCTGAGCTCTAAAACAGCAACATTTTCTCTCAGCTTCATGGCAAAATGTGTAAAATAGCATGAGATTAGCTATAATAGTCCTACTGCACATTTTTCTCTCTGCCACATGGAGATATATTTTTTACCCACCACCTCACCCACCCACCCTCTCACCCACCCGTCTAACAGCGCTACGCCACTGGGTGTCTGGATGTCTGACGCCTCGATTGAAGGGCTGAATTAATTTGCGAGAAGAGAAGCACTTACAGACGGTTAACAATTGGGCTGTGAATCAAAACGTTATTTAGCCGTGTATTCAAATGAGCCCAGGTTTTCAGGACAGGAGACTTGACGTCCCAAGAAGCATTATTACAATGGATTTAGACTTGACGGATAAATACTATAATTAAGATAATAGCGGCTCGTGGCTCAGGGGTGAGAGGACTGTTATCAGACACCTGTTCCGAACAACCCATCTTTAGTGGGAGTGTGGGACCCACAGCACTGGGCAATCCTGTAGCCTACATCTATCTTACTCACAAAATGTGTGGCCTGGAATAGCTAAAAAAGACAAAAACAACAGGACAGGCTGCTCTGCACACATTCTCACTCTCACACACACACAGAGCCCGCGCGCAGCCTAGATGCAGATATATTCTCCCAACCTCCTCGAGCAGTAACCATGACAACAGGATGGTTTGGAGACACTGCTCGCGTTAAACGAGACCGGTGCTTTTCTTTTCCTCTCCAAAATAGACCTTGGTCGCTTTTCAAGATCGACTCACTTTTCTCCCTCTGCTCAGTTGAGGGTAGAAACCCCCTAAACAAAACCCAGTGGCCCACACACTGCATATTAACTCAATAGACAGAGAGAGTCCGAGACCCCCACCGGTAGACTAAAACGACAGGAAGAAACATGCATCTGCTTCCACTTTCCTCTATGCATTTTGGTCCTGGTACAAGGATAGGGATTTTGAAAAGAAAGCCTTTCAATTATCCCATTTAATCGGATTCCAGATTATTAATCGGATGGCTATATAGGCTTTGGTTCTTTATGGAATTACATCATTTGTGAACGCTAAATCTATCTACAGCCTAGCTATAATAACATTAAATTCATAACAATATCAGGCACCCACTATTGCACTCACCAACAAAATGCGTTGAATCAAAGGTAGCCTGAAAAGCCAGTTCTGCACTGCAGGTCCAGGTTGTATTCTCTCTCGGTCCATCCATCCACGCGGGGGAACATAGACCGTGGGTCTGCTTCGTCCTCTTCGTGCCGCGTCCTTCCCGACTGGTATCGTCTAATCTGCCCAGCAAGCAACTGTTCCCCTCACGGACTCTGGCGGTACAGTAGGCTTGTCTCGCCACCACACACTGGCTCAGGCATGGGGGAGGTCCAGCCGGTGGGAAATGAGTAGACCGATTGCGCGTGGATGGGGGCGTCTGTGTAAACGAGCGGATGTGGAGTCGCGTCCCTCTCCTCCCCGGCTGCATGCGAGGAGCATCGATCTCCAGTCTCCAATCAGTGTTCTGAGGCGCGCGGGCAGTGGGACTGTCTGTGTCTCGGGCCTGTGTTATGATTCCATTTACCACTAACTCAGGATAGAGAGGAGGTTTGGCTTACTTATAGCCACATAAATACATACTATTTTTAGTCATTTGGCTATAGTTTACATGGCGCAAAGGGCCTTTATCCATGTGTCTTTATTCCACTATCTTTATCCCACTGTCTTTATCCATGTGTCTTTATCCCACTGTCTTTATCCAACTGTCTTTATCCCACTGTCTTTATTCCACTGTCTTTATCCCACTGTCTTTATCCCACTGTCTTTATCCCACTGTCTTTATCCATGTGTCTTTATCCCACTGTCTTTATCCCACTGTCTCTATCCATGTGTCTGTATCCCACTGTCTTTATCCCACTGTCTTTATTCCACTGTCTTTATCCCACTGTCTTTATCCATGTGTCTTTATCCCACTGTCTTTATCCCACTGTCTTTATCCCAGTGCCTGTATTCCAGTGTCTTTATCCCACTGTCTTTATCCCACTGTCTTTATCCCACTGTCTTTATCCCACTGTCTTTATCCCACTGTCTTTATCCCACTATCTTTATCCATGTGTCTTTATCCATGTGTCTTTATCCCACTGTCTTTATCCATGTGTCTTTATCCCACTGTCTTTATCCATGTGTCTTTATCCCACTGTCTTTATCCATGTGTCTTTATCCCACTGTCTTTATCCATGTCTTTATCCCACTGTCTTTATCCACGTGTCTTTATCCCACTGTCTTTATCCCAGTGCCTGTATTCCAGTGCCTGTATCCCAGTGCCTGTATTCCAGTGTCAGCATATCAACATAGATGACACATGCACTGTTAGGTTATGTAAAACAGGATACATGGATATTTTGTATGGTTTCTGTAAAATATATATTTTGCAGGTAGTTGTTGTGTTACCAAAGGAAGCAGGCTTGAAATGTCCCTTACAGAAATCAATGAATAGGGTTTATCTTTGAATATAACAACAAGATATTTCTCTATCAAATACCATGTTACAGGAAGTATATTTTATCTCAAAAGTACTACCAGTATCCCCCATTGACCTAACTGCAGCATATATTGATGAGACTGCTTGTTCTCAGATGGATGTGTTAGGTAATACCTGTGACAGACAGGAGGGTTCAAAGTTCATGGGAAGGAACGCTTTGGTGACAGTTTCACTGAGGAAAGTTTAGGTGCTTTTAGCTATGCTTTAGGTAGCTCTGGTACTTACATCATCTCTGCACCCAGAACAAATTAGCTAAGGTTGAGGTGAGAGACTAGTCTACAAGAAAAGGGTGTTGTTTTCATTTTCCTGCCAGGGAATAAACTTGTAGGAGAAGAACAACACAGGCAATGTATAGTCCTGTGTGGTTCAGTTAGGAATATTGTGGCACTAGCAACACCAAGGTTGTTGGTTCAATTCCCTTATGGATTGCATATAAAAAAATGTATGTACTCACTGCACTTTAAGTCACTTGTGAGGAAAGCTTCTTCTAAGTGGCCTAATATTATTATTTAGCACAATTTCTGTAAGATGAAAGCATTGTCAATCTATATTATACTAGATAGGATGAATGATTTGGCTTGGATTACTTCAGTGGCTGACAACAAGAGGTTGAGTATTGATGGAGCCTGTGCTAATAATGCCCTTGACATAGGAGTAGAGGACCTCCATCCATGCCATCCCTCTCTCTCTCTCTCGCTCTCCCTACCTCCCTTCCAAACACCTGCATCCGTGACGCCAAGTCAAAAAGCAGAACGAGGCTTCGTTCAGGAAGGCAAAGTTGTATGACATTCAAAGTTGTGTGACGTTCACCTGAACAATTAGCATTGTCCTTGCAATACCCTTTAAACAGTGTCTCGCTTTAGTTCTATGGGTGCTTCTCAAGGGCATGTTCAAGAGCAGCAGACATTACTGTACTTTGCAGCATTCTGCAACCATACATTTGATTCTGCTCAAGTCTGTTTCCCTTTGTAAACAGTTCCAACCTGTGTGTTCATCCTGGATGTACAATGCATCAGTGATGCTGCCAACCTATACAGAACAACCTCACACCCATTAGACACCTCGGCCAAGGAGGAGCACAGCAATCAATAACACATGAAAGAGAGACTGGGGGAGGTGGAGAGTTGCATCAGAAAGAAAGACAGACTGGGGGAGGTGGAGAGGTGCATCAGAGAGAAAGACAGAAGACAAAGAGATAGAAAGAGGTAAAGAAAGGGGTCGTAGAGGGGTAGAGACAGTCCAGAATTAGAGAGGCATTCCAGATAGGGAAGGAGAGAGCGTGAGGGAGAGTGATAGACATAGAGAGAGTGTGAAGGAGAGTGAGAGAGAGAGTGAGCGTGAGGGAGAGTGAGAGTGGGAGAGTGAGAGACAGAGAGAGTGAAAGACAGAGGGAGAGTGAAAGAGAGAGAGAGCGTGAGGGAGAGTAAGGGCGAGTGAGATAGAGAGAGAGACAGAGGGAGAGTGAGAGACAGAGGGAGAGTGAGAGACAGTGAGAGTGAAAGAGAGAGAGAGCGTGTGGGAGAGTGAGGGACAGAGAGAGAGCGTGAGGGAGAGTGAGAGACAGAGAGAGAGCGTGAGGGAGAGTGAGAGAGAGAGTGAGAGACAGAGGGAGAGTGAAAGACAGAGGGAGAGTGAAAGACAGAGAGAGCGTGAGGGAAAGTGAGAGACAGAGAGAGAGCGTGAGGGAGAGTGAGAGACAGAGAGAGCAGAAGGGGGAGGGGGAGAGAGAGGATATGACAAAGAGGGTCCACAGAGTACAGATGACCATGACAAGGCTGCCTGCAGTATAATGGGGGAAACCCCCCTTCACAGAACCAATTCTGCCCCAAATGGCACCCTATTACCTACATAGTACACTACTTCTGTGGACCCATTGGGCTTTGGTCAAAAGTCCCGCACTATGTAGAGAATAGGATGCCATTTGGGAAGTACCCACTGTCAATCCTGATTACTTATCCATTAGTGGACCATCTGCCCCTCCCCCTTAAAACCAACCCCCCTGTCCACCCCACCCCCATGCCTGTATCCCAGGGGATGGCGTGATGGAGTGATAGAGGAGCGGAGAAGAGAAGAGAGGTGTGTCCCCTAATGACAGCTGCAGAATTCTGATGGACTAGCCCTGTTGGGAACAGTGGAATTCCCAGATGTGACAATGGGAGGGGGTGAGGAGGATGGAGGCTGGGGAGTGAAGAGGATGGAGGGAGGAGGGTAAGGAGAGGTAACGGCTAGTGTTTTGGTTGGTGAGAGGGTGGAGGGAGGGGGTAAGGAGAGGTAATGACTAGTGTTTTGGTTGGTGAGGAGGTGGAGGGAGGGAGGGGGTAAGGAGAGGTAAATGTGTAGTTATGATCAATGTGTAGTTATGATCAGTGTGTAGTTATGATCAGTGTGTAGTTATGATCAGTGTGTAGTTATGATCAGTGTGTAATTATGATCAGTGTGTAGTTATGATCAATGTGTAGTTATGATCAGTGTGTAGTTATGATCAATGTGTAGTTATGATCAGTGTGTAGTTATGATCAATGTGTAGTTATGATCAGTGTGTAGTTGTGATCAGTGTGTAGTTATGACCAATGTGTAGTTGTAACCAATGTGTAGTTATAACCAATGTGTAGTTATGATCAGTGTGTAGTTATGACCAGTGTGTAATTATGATCAATGTGTAGCTGTAACCAATGTGTAGTTATAACCAATGTGTAGTTATAACCAATGTGTAGTTATGATCAGTGTGTAATTATGATCAGTGTGTAGTTATGATCAATTTGTAGTTATGATCAGTGTGTAATTATGATCAGTGTGTAGTTATGATCAGTGTGTAGTTATGATCAGTGTGTAGTTATGATCAGTGTGTAGTTGTGATCAGTGTGTAGTTATGACAAATATGTAGTTATGATCGGTGTGTAGTTATGATCAATGTGTAGTTATGATAGTTATGATCAATGTGTAGTTATGATCAATGTGTAGTTATGATCAATGTGTAGTTATGATAGTTATGATCAATGTGTAGTTATAACCAATGTGTAGTTATGATCAGTGTGTAATTATGATCAGTGTGTAGTTATGATCAGTGTGTAGTTATGATCAGTGTGTAGTTATGATCAGTGTGTAGTTATGATCAATGTGTAGTTATAATCAATGTGTAGTTATGATCGGTGTGTAGTTATGATCAATGTGTAGTTATGATAGTTATGATCAGTGTAGTTATGATCAATGTGTAGTTATGATCAATGTGTAGTTATGATCAGTGTGAAGTTATGATCAGTGTGAAGTTATGATCAGTGTGTAGTTGTGTAGTATATAATGTTGTTTTGCTAACTTTGCTAATAATTACACTTTGATCAATCAACCTATATGGGAGAGAGGGGGGGAGGGTTCCTAGACGGGTGATATGATATGAAACATTTGAGTCTGTGGCTCAGAATCACTGGCTACCACACTGGCTACCACATGTAGCCAACACATACACGTACAGACAGACGCAGCTTGGGCTCACATGGACGCAGTCACACACACACATGCACAGATAGACTGAGACTGAGCTGGAATTAAAGACAGAAATCCTCAAGATGTACATCGATACAGTCTTTACAGCTGTCTGTCCGTCCGTCCGTCCGTCCGTCCGTCCGTCCGCCCCACACCAGACTGTGCTAGGGTAAACAACATGGAGCTTACTGAGACAGCTGGGCCACACGTACACATGCATCCATGTGTATGTGTCAGATCAGAGAGCTCCACAGCAGTACAGTCTCTGTGTGTGTGTTAGATCAGAGAGCTCCACATCAGTACAGTGTGTGTGTGTGTGTGTGTGTTAGATCAGAGAGCTCCACATCAGTACAGTGTGTGTGTGTGTGTGTGTGTGTGTGTGTGTGTGTGTGTGTGTGTGTGTGTGTGTGTGTGTGTGTGTGTGTGTGTGTGTGTGTGTGTGTGTGTGTGTGTGTGTGTGTGTGTGTTCCACTAAGGGAGAGGCAAACATATTGCAGTGAGTCTTACAGAGATGAAAAGGAATTACATGGAAAAATACTTTTTTTATATTTAAATGTTTATTTATTTTTAGGGGGTGTTCAAGCTTTAATATTGCAGATAGATTGTTGCTTCCATCAATGTAATTGTCTGCACCATTTCCAGTCCCCCATATATTTTTTGGGGAAATATATCTATCTATATACATACAGTGAGCACCATAATTCATTGGACAGTGACAATTTTTTTGTTATTTTCGTTCTGTACTCTAGCACTTTGAGTTTGGAAGGATACAATGACAATGAGGGTGAGGTGCAAACTGTCAGCTTTAATTTGAGGGTATTTTCATACATATCGGATGAACCGTTTAGAAATTATTGAAGCTTTTGTACATAGTCCCCCCCATTTTCGGGCATCAAAAAACATTGGACAGTTTAACATAATGTAGAATAAAGTAATCATTGTTAATATTTGGTTGCATATCCTTTGCATGCAATGACTGCTTGAAGTCTGCGATGCATCGACATCACCAGACGCTGGGTATCTTCCCTGGTGATGCTCTGCCAGGCCTGTACTACAGTCATCTTCAGTTCCTGCTTGTTTCAGGGAGCCTTTCTGAGCCTTATGAAGGCCAGCTTCATTTGCATCGACACTGCTGTCTTCCTCATGTTGTCACACCACAACAACAACCTCCAAAGGCAATAGCAATAGTCTAGAATCAATACTATTCATCAACAGCTCTCCTGCATTCACTAACGACACCAATGAATACACCTGCCTAACGACACACATCTGTGAAGCCAATTCAACAAATAATTGTAGTACCTTAAAATGGCGGGACTATGTACAAAAGGTGCTGTCATTTCTAAACGGTTCATCCAAAATGTATGAAAATACCCTAAAATTAAAGCTGACAGTCTGCACTTCATCCTCGTTGCCGTTGTATCCTTTCAAACTCAAAGTGCTTGAGTACAGAAACAAAAAAAACAAAAAATGGTCACTGTCCAATGAATTATGGTGCTCACCCGTAAAAACATACACATATACCTATACACATATATATATATATATAAACATTCATATATATACACATATATATATACATACACATACATATATACATACGTACATCTACACACTTTCTTTTAAATATACCTTTATTATTCCCCGCAAATCACCCCTCCCCCAATGTGAGCAAACAAATGAACAACAACCTTCAGTTTATACATACTATACACATTTTACAGACACAATCGATGTCCATGATGTCCATCCAGTTTGATTTCTATTTGTAACTGTGCTGTGATTCTTCACAAAAGTACTGAACCTTTCTATTCTCATAGTTTCTACAGATTGTAAATTAAAGTTAATATTTTTGCTAAAATAATTATTATATTATTGATCGATTGACTATGGCTTTTCAAATCACCCAGTATTATTATCTGCAGAGTTAGTTCTAGGTAAATGTTGCAATTCTTCAGCCATTCCTGGAGCTGTGACCAAAAACGAGCTACATATGGACAGTACCAAAATAAATGATCTAACGACTCTGCCTCCTCGCAGCAAAATCTGCAGAGTTGGGAAGATGTTATCCACCCTATATATAACATTCTATTGGTTGCAAGAATTTTGTATAATTATTCAAATTAAAAAATTCAAAGTCTTGAATCCAGTGTCGTTTTGTGTGTCAATTCATAAACCATGTGCCATGGAATCGGTACATCGAAAATCACTTCCCAAATATTTTGCAATTTATATGGCACAGCTGTCCATTTTTTGGTCCTTAAATGAAACTGGTATATATTTTTATTGTTCAACAATTTTCTTTAACCATTTTTGGTCTTTAATGCAGGGCCGACAGACAAGTTCCTTACTTTTCCCCCCCCTTCCACTTGCCTCTTCCATTTTTTTGTGGTAATGCTGCAATTAGTTGGTTGTAATTTTGGTTAGAGTGTAACGGCAGTCTATTTCGTCCTCCTCATCGGACGAGGAGAGGCGAGAAGGATCGGAGGACCAATGTACAGCGTGGTAAGTTTCCATGATTTAATAACATGAAAACAATATACAATTACAAAATAACAAAACAAACTAACCGTCACAGTCCCTAGTGGCACAAACACTGACACAGAAAACAACCACCCACAAAATCCCAACACAAAACAAGCCACCTATATATGATTCTCAATCAAGGACAACGATTGACAGCTGCCTCTGATTGAGAACCATATTAGGCTGAACACAGAAACAGACAAACTAGACACACAACATAGAATGCCCACCCAGCTCACGTCCTGACCAACACTAGAACAAGCAAAACATATAAGCACTATGGTCAGGACGTGACATAGAGCAGACATTTCCACATGTCTCTGTTAGCTGCATGTGTAACATAACTCCACCAGTTCTATTTATGATATCATTTACAAAGATTATACCTTTTTTTAAAGATTTTATTAAAAAAATAGTTCTTTATCAATTAGTATATTTGAGTTTAACCACAATATTTGTTGTATTATTTGTTCTATCTTTTCAGGTGGATTAAACTGAAATTGCAACAAACTTTCTAAGGCTTGTTTAAAAATAAACAGTATTTTGGAGATTATTTTGTTTTCAAGTAACTGAAAGTGAGCAGGTGTAATCTGAATAAAGGGAAAAAGGCCCTTCTTGAACATCTGGTGAGACATTCTTACTTGTGTGACTGATGCCTTTAATGAGAGGTCTAACGCTTTAACATTTAATAATTTCTGCCCTCCTTTTTTGTTCATATAATTTAAAAAGCAGATCACTAGGTGTAGGCAAAACCATAAGCAAATAGGTCAACTGTGATATGACTAAAGAGTTAATCAGGGTGATTTTTCCACAAATAGACAGGTATTTTCCTTTCCATGGTAGCAAGACCTTATCTATTTTTGCAAACTATCTATTAAAATATATTGGAGTGATATCATTTCTTTCTTTCAGGATATGTATACCGAGTATGTCCACATCCCCGTCAGACCATTTTATTGGTAAACTACACAGTAATGTAAAAGTTGAATTTTTTGTGATCCAATATGTAATATTAATTATGAGAATTTGGTTTTAATCCAGAGAGGTTAGAAAAATTATCTAGATCCTCTATGAGGCTGTGGGGGGATTCTAATTGTGGATTTAAAAGAAAACATGTATCATCAGCATACAATGACACCTTTTGTTTTTAAGCCGTGGACTTCTAATCCTTTAATATTATTGTTGGATTCAATTCTAACAGCTAACATTTCGATGGCAATAATAAATAGATATGCCAATAGTGGACAACCTTGTTTCACTCCTCTTGACAGCTTAAACCGTTCTGAGATGTAGCCATTATTTACTATTTTACACCTAGGGTTACTTTTCATAACTTTAACCCATTTTATAAGAAATTCTCCAAAATTGAAATATTCCAGGCATTTATATATAAACTCCAGTCATATTTTATCAAAAGCTTTTACAAAGTCAGCTATGAAAACCAGGCCTGGTTTCCCATATATTTCACTTGTCTATTCTATGAGCCAAGCATTTAGCTAGAATTTTTGCATCACAACACTGTGTAAGAGGCCTCACATGTTTTAAATGGACTGGATCTTTATTTTTACCACTTGGGTCCTGTTTCAGTAATAATGAAATCAGACCTTCTTGTTGCATGTCCAATAATCTAGTATTTATATAGGAGTGGTTAAAACATGCTAATAATGGTCCTCTGAGTATATCAAAAAATGTTTTGTATACTTCCACTGGTATGCCATCCAGCCCTGGAGTTTTCCCAGACTTAAAGGCTTTAATTGCATCAAGAAGTTCCTCCTCTGTAATATAGCCTTCACAAGAGTCTTTCTGTACAGATGTTAATTTTACATTATTAATAGGGAAAAAAATCTATACAATTAGCTTCGGTTAGTGGAGATGGAGGAGACTGAAATAAAAAAACATTCTTAAAGTACTTGACTTCCTCTTTCAAAATATCGTTCGGTAAATCATGAGCGATTCCATCATTTGTAACAAGTATCAATAAAAAAAAATTGGTAGCATTTCGATGTCGAAGATTGAAAAATAATTTGTTGCACTTTTCCCCATATTCCACCCCATTCGCTTTCTTTTTATAATATATTACACTGGATCTTTCTTGAATAAGTTCCTCCATTTCTTTTTCTTTTTCCTCTAAATTACTGTGAGCATCCATGGTACAGTTTTTATTGCTATCTATCTCTACTGTTACTCCATCAATTTCATTTGGTAATATGGACTCTTGACCTAAATTGCATTGTTTTATAGATGAGTACTGAATTGAATGACTTCTAAAGGCACATTTAAAAGTGTCCCACACAATAAGGGGATCTGCTATACCTACAGTTGAAGTCAGAAGTTTACATACACTTAGGTTGGAGTCATTAAAACTCGTTTTCAACCACTCCACAAATTTCTTGTTAAACAATTTTTTTTGCAAGTCGGTTAGGACATCTACTTTGTGCATGACACAAGTAATTTCTCCAACAATTGTTTACAGACAGATTATTTCACTTACAATTCACTGTATCACAACTCCAGTGGGTCAAAAAACTGTACCTTTAAACAACTTGGAAAATTCCAGAAAATTATGTCATGGCTTTAGAAGCTTCTGATAGGCTAATTGTGTCACGGTTTTCTAAAGTTGAACCCAGAAGCAGACCAGGACAAGGAGAGTAAGACTAAGGTGAGTATTTATTTACAAGTTTGAATGTAGTGATAGAAAAATCCAAGTGACGGAGCGGGCAGCGGAGGTGAGTTGATGGGATTGAATAGGCAGATCACCGACGACCAGGTAGGGATGAGATGAGTGTTCCGGGTGAATGACTGTAGACAGAAAAAACAGAGGTGAGTTCAAGGCAAGCAAAACGTACAAAACAACAAAACAAACTCTATCAAACTGGAGGCTGATACACTGGCACAACATACTGTCCATGGCTAACGATCCGGCAGGGAATGGATGTCAGGTCAGTGCTTATGAAGTGGAGGGGTGATGATCAGGACCAGGTGTGCAGATAGCGGATTGGAAACAGGTGCGGTAAATCAGAGATCTCCCAACCAGCTACGTCGCCCGGCAACCAGACAGGGTGCGTTCCAGGACACCGGAAAAAACACTCCAGGACAGAACACAGGCAAAAACAGACTCAGGAAGCGGGATTTGTGACAAATTGTCATAATTTGAATCAATTGGAGGTGTACCTGTGGATGTATTTCAAAGCCTACCTTCAAACTCAGTGCCTCTTTGCTTGACATCATGGTAAAATCAAAATAAATCAGCCAAGACCTCAGAAAACAAATTGTAGACCTCCACAAGTCTGGTTCATCCTTGGGAGCAATTTCCAAATGCCTGAAGATACCACGTTCATCTGTACAAACAATAGTATGCAAGTATAACACCATTGGACCACCCAGCCGTCATACCGCTCAGAAAGGAGACTGTCTCCTAGAGATGAATGTACTTTGGTGCGAAAAGTGCAAATCAATCCCAGAACAACAGCAAAGGACCTTGTGAAGATGCTGGAGGAAACAGGTACAAGATTTTCTATATCCACAGTAAAACGAGTGCTATATCGACATAACCTGAAAGGCCGCTCAGCAAGGAAGAAGCCACTGCTCCAAAACCGCCATAAAAAAGCCCGACTACAGTTTGCAACTGCCCATGGGTATAAAGATTGTACTTTTTGGAGAAATGTCCTCTGGTCTGATGAAACAAAAATAGAACTGTTTGGCCATAATGGCCATTGTTATGTTTGTAGGAAAAAGGGGGAGGCTTGCAAACTGAAGAACACCATCCCAACTGTGAAGCACGGGGGTTGCAGCATCATGTTGTGGGGGTGCTTTTCTGCAGGAGGGACTGGTGTACTTCACAAAATAGATGGCATCATGAGGCAGGAAAATGATATGGATATATTGAAGCAACAACTCAAGACATCAGTCAGGAAGTTAATGCTTGGTCGCAAATGGGTCTTCCAATTGGACAATGACCCCAAGTATACTTCCAAAGTTGTGGCAAAATTGCTTAAGGACAACAAAGTCAAGGTATTGGAGTGGCCACCACAAAGCCCTGACCTCAATCCTATAAAAAATGTGTGGGCAGAACTGAAAAAGCGTGTGTGAGCAAGGAGGCCTACAAACCTGACTCAATTACACCAGCTCTGTCAGGAGGAATGGGCCAAAATTCACCCAACTTATTGTGGGAAGCTTGTGGAAGGCTACCCAAAACGTGTGACCCAAGTTAAACAATTTAAAGGCAATGCTACCAAATACTAATTGAGTGTATGTAATATTTCTGACCCACTAGGAATGTGATGAAAGAAATAAAAGCTGAAATAAATCATTCTCTCTACTATTATTCTGATATTTCACATTCTTAAAATAAAGTAGTGATCCTAACTGACCTTAAACAGGGTATTTTTACTAGGATTAAATTACAGGAATTGTGAATAACTGAGTAGAAATGTACAGTATTTGGCTAAGGTGTATGTAAAACTCTCACTTCAAGTGTATGTTATGTCAGAAAAAGTCAGTTATAAATGATTCTGTCCTAGTTAAAAACAAGTTATCACCCAGCAGGCTTTGATTACATTTCCAATATCCTCTCCCACGTGGAAATTCTATAAGAGTAATATATATGCCAATTATGTGATGGTCCGACCACAATCTGTCTTGCAGGGTGTATCTTGGACAACGATGCCTCTCTCTATAATTACACAATCAGCACAAACTACCGCCCAGTGGGAGAAGCAAAAGTGTGTCTGTTTGCATGTGTGTGTGTGTGTGTGTGTGTGTGTGTGTGTGTGTGTGTGTGTGTGTGTGTGTGTGTGTGTGTGTGTGTGTGTGTGTGTGTGTGTGTGTGTGTGTGTGTGTCTGTCTGTCACGTTCTGACCTTAGTTCCTTTTTTATGTCTTTATTTTAGTTTGGTCAGGGCGTGAGTTGGGGTCGGCATTCTATGTTGTTTTTCTATGTTTTGTTCTGTATTTATATTTCTATGTGTTTGTCCTAGTATGGTTCTCAATCAGAGGCAGGTGTCAGTCGTTGTCTCTGATTGGGAGCCATATTTAGGTAGCCTGTTTTCTATTGTGTTTTGTGGGTGATTGTTTCCTGTGTTAGTGTTTGCACCATACGGGACTGTTTCGGTTTTCATTTATTCTCTTGTTCTTTTGTATTTTGTATTCATTCTCGATTAAATGATATTATGGATACGTACCACGCTGCATTTTGGTCCTCCTCTCCTTCCACCAACGAAAGCCGTTACAGTGTCTGTGTGCGTGTTTGTGTCTGTGTCTGTGGGAGATACAGACATATTGTGTGTGTGTCTCTCATCTGGGTCATTTTATTCAAAGGCGTGATGGGGGTTACAAAAACATCCTCCTACGAGAGAGAAAGAGAGCAAGAGAGAGGGATGGAGGAAGGGAGAGAGGGAGAATGGGAGGGAGAGATTCCTTAATTTGATCCTTAAATACTTTCACCTGTGTAAACATCCCAGAGCAAATGGTGCAGCCAACAAAAATGAATAAAACAACATAATTATCCCCAAAAATATTTAAAAAAGAGGGCAAGAGTGAGAAAAGAAACAAGAAGGAAAATACCGCACAGTATTCACATAAAAAGTGAAAGAGAGAGAAAAAGCCAGTGCGAGATACACTGAGTGTGTATGTTATGTGTTATACTGGGAATGTGTCTGACTGTTTATGTGTGACTGGTTATGTGTGACTGGTTATGTGTCTGACTGGTTATGTGGGACTGGTTATGTGTCTGACTGGTTATGTGTGACTGGTTATGTCTGACTGGTTATGTGTGACTGGTTATGTGTGTGACTGGTTATGTGTCTGACTGGTTATATGTGACTGGTTATATGTGACTGGTTGTGTGTGACTGGTTATGTGTGACTGGTTATGTGTGACTGGTTCTGTGTGACTGGTTATATGTGACTGGTTATGTGTGTGACTGGTTATGTGTCTGCCTGGTTATATGTCTGACTGGTTATTTGTCTGACTGGTTATGTGTCTGACTGGATATAT
The DNA here is from genome assembly GCF_029448725.1 of Salvelinus fontinalis. Lineage (NCBI taxonomy): Eukaryota > Metazoa > Chordata > Actinopteri > Salmoniformes > Salmonidae > Salvelinus > Salvelinus fontinalis. The sequence goes on from NC_074693.1 coordinate 18,007,107, forward strand.
GTCTGACTGGTTAAGTGTCTGACTGGTTAAGTGTCTGACTGGTTAAGTGTCTGACTGGTTAAGTGTCTGACTGGTTATGTGTCTGACTGGTTAAGTGTCTAACTGGTTAAGTGTCTGACTGGTTATGTGTCTGACTGGTTATGTGTCTGACTGGTTAAGTGTCTGACTGGTTAAGTGTCTGACTGGTTATGTGTCTGACTGGTTATGTGTCTGACTGGATATATGTGTGACTGGTTATGTGTCTGACTGGATATATGTGTGACTGGTTATGTGTGACTGGTTATGTGTGACTGGTTATGTGTGGCTGGTTATGTGTGACTGGTTATTTGTCTGACTGGTTATGTGTCTGACTGGATATATGTGTGACTGTTTGTGTGTGTGACTGGTTATGTGTGTGACTGGTTATGTGTCTGACTGTTAATGTGTCTGACTGGTTAAGTGTCTGACTGGTTATATGTCTGACTGGTTAAGTGTCTGACTGGTTAAGTGTCTGACTGGTTATGTGTCTCACTGGTTATGTGTCTGACTGGTTATGTGTCTGACTGGTTGTGTGTCTGACTGGTTATGTGTCTGACTGGATATATGTGTGACTGTTTGTGTGTGTGACTGGTTATGTGTCTCAATGGTTAAGTGACTGACTGGTTAAGTGTCTGACTGGTTATGTGTCTGACTGGTTAAGTGTCTGACTGGTTATGTGTCTGACTGGTTATGTGTGACTGGTTATGTGTCTGACTGGTTATGTGTGACTGGTTAAGCGTCTGACTGGTTAAGCGTCTGACTGGTTAAGTGTGTGACTGGTTATGTGTGACTAGTTATGTTTCTGACTGGTTTCGTGTGACTGGTTATGTGTGTGACTGGTTATGTGTGTGGTTGGTTATGTGTGACTGGTTTTGTGTGACTGGTTATGTGTCTGACTGGTTATGTGTGTGACTGGTTATGTGTCTGACTGGTTATGTGTGACTGGTTATGTGTGTGACTGGTTATGTGCCTGTATGCTACGTCTTGCTTGTCCTATGCTGCTATGTCTTGTTCTATGTTGCTATTGTCTATATTGTAATTGTTTTTAATAACCTGCCCAGGGACTGAGGTTGAAAATTAGCCGGCTGGCTAAAACCGGCACTTTTACTGAAACGTTGATTAATGTGCACTGTCCCTGTAAAAATAAAATAAACTCAAACTGTGACTAGTTATGTTTCTGACTGGTTATGTGTGTAACTGGTTATGTGTGACTGGTTTTGTGTGACTGGTTATGTGTGACTGGTAATATGTGTGACTGGTTATGTGTCTGACTGGTTATGTGTGTGACTGGTTATGTGTGTGACTGGTTATGTGTGTGACTGGTTATGTGTGTGGCTGGTTATGTGTGACTGGTTATGTGTGACTGGTAATATGTGTGACTGGTTATGTGTGTGACTGGTTATGTGTGACTGGTTATGTGTCTGACTGGTTATGTGTGACTGGTTTCGTGTGACTGGTTATGTGTGTGACTGGTTATGTGTCTGACTGGTTATGTGTGACTGGTTAAGCGTCTAACTGGTTAAGCGTCTGACTGGTTAAGTGTGTGACTAGTTATGTTTTTGACTGGTTTCGTGTGACTGGTTATGTGTGTGACTGTTTTTGTGTGTGACTGGTTATGTGTGTGACTGGTTATGTGTGTGACTGGTTATGTGTGACTGGTTATGTGTCTGACTGGTTATGTGTCTGACTGGTTATGTGTGACTGGTTATGTGTGTGACTGGTTATATGTGACTGGTTATGTGTGTGACTGGTTATGTGTGACTGGTTATGTGTGACTGGTTATGTGTGTGACTGGTTATGTGTGTGACTGGTTATGTGTCTGACTGGTTATATGTGACTGGTTATGTGTGTGACTGGTTATGTGTGACTGGTTATGTCTGACTGGTTATGTGTGACTGGTTATGTGTGTGACTGGTTATGTGTCTGACTGGTTATATTGTTACGAACAATGAGGACAATTGTAAGGAGTCAGGCGCAGAGAGCAAAGGTAATGGGGAAAACCACTCTTTAATGTCCAACCAGAATAACAACTGGTAACGTCAAAAACATTTGGCGTAAAATCCGACTTGAATAAAGTACACACTGGAAAATAAATCCAGACTGTGGAAAAACCCCAACGTGAAAATAACAACCTCATACAAAAACAGAGAGACAAGCCCGCACAAACAGGAACGGGCTAAACGAACTTAAATAACACCAACTTAACAACCAAACAATAAACAGGTGAAATCAATTAGTCAAAAACCAAAGGAAAAGGAAAAAGGGATCGGTGGCAGCTAGTAGACCGGCGACGACGACCGCCGAGCGCCACTCGAACAGGAAGGGAGGCCACCTTCGGTAATACTCGTTACAGTACCCCCCTCCTGACGCGCAGCTCCCGCAGCGCGCCGACGCCGGCCTCGAGGACGACCCGGGGGCCAAGGCGCAGGGCGATCCGGATGGAGGCGATGGAACTCTCTCAGCATAGATGGATCCAATATATCCCCCACCGGGACCCAGCACCTCTCCTCTGGACCGTACCCCTCCCAGTCCACGAGGTACTGCAGGCCCCTCACCCGGCGTCTGGAATCCAGAATGGACCTTATCCTGTACGCCGGGGACCCCTCTATATCCAGAGGGGGTGGAGGGACCTCCGGCACCTCACCTTCCTGCATGGGACCAGCTACCACCGGCCTGAGGAGAGACACATGAAATGAGGGGTTAATACGATAATACGAAGGAAGTAACAATCGGTAACACACCTCATTTATTCTCCTCAGGACTTTAAATGGCACTACACACTGCGGACCCAGCTTCCGGCAGGGCAAGCGGAGGGGCAGGTTTCGGGTCGAGAGCCAGACCCTATCCCCCGGTGCAAACACGGGGGCCTCACTGCGGTGACGGTCAGCGCTCTTCTTCTGCCGTCTACTCGCCTGACGCAGAGACTCCTGGACGGCTCTCCAAGTCTCCTTAGAGCGCTGTACCCACTCCTCCACCGCAGGAGCCTCGGTCTGACTCTGATGCCATGGTGCCAGAACCGGCTGATACCCCAACACACACTCAAATGGTGACATGTTGGTAGAGGAGTGGCTTAGTGAGTTCTGAGCAATCTCTGCCCAGGGGATGTATCTTGACCACTCCCCTGGCCGGTCCTGGAAATACGACCGCAGAAACCTACCCACCTCCTGGTTCACTCTCTCCACCTGCCCATTACTCTCCGGGTGATACCCCGATGTAAGGCTGACCGAGACCCCCAAATGCTCCATAAACGCCTTCCATATTCTGGAAGTGAACTGGGTACCCCGATCAGAAACAATATCCTCGGGCACCCCGTAGTGCCGGAAGACATGGGTAAATAATGCCTCCGCAGTCTGCAGGGCCGTAGGGAGACCGGGCAACGGGATAAGACGGCAGGACTTAGAGAACCGATCCACAACGACCAGGATCGTAGTGTTCCCCTGAGATGGAGGTAAGTCAGTCAGAAAATCCACCGAAAGATGGGACCACGGCCGTTGTGGAACGGGGAGGGGTTGTAACTTCCCTCGAGGCAGGTGCCTAGGAGCCTTACTCTGAGCGCACACCGAACAGGAAGAGACATAGAATCGCACATCCCTCTCCAAGGTGGGCCACCAGTACTTCCCCCTAAGACCTCGCACTGTCCTCGAAATACCCGGGTGACCTGACGAGAGTATACCATGAGCCCATCGAATCAATTGATCACGAACAGCGAGCGGTACATACCTACGCCCCTCCGGGCACTGTGGAGGCGCAGGTTCCTCCCTTAACGCCCGCTCGATGTCCGCGTCCACCTCCCATACTATCGGTGCCACCAACTTGGCCGCCGGAATGATGGGAGTAGGATCGATGGACCGCTCCTCTGAGTCATAGAGGCGAGACAGCGCGTCGGCCTTAGTGTTGAGGGAACCTGGTCGATACGAGATCGTAAAACGAAATCTGGTGAAATACATGGCCCACCTTGCCTGACGCGGATTCAGTCTCTTAGCTGATCGGATATACTCCAGGTTACGGTGGTCAGTCCAGATGAGGAAAGGGTGCTTAGCCCCCTCAAGCCAGTGTCTCCACACCTTCAGGGCTTTAACAATAGCCAACAACTCCCTATCCCCCACATCATAATTCCGCTCCGCTGGCCCGAGTTTTTTCGAAAAAAAAGCACAAGGGCGGAGTTTTGGTGGCACACCCGAGCGCTGTGAGAGCACCGCTCCAACCCCAGCCTCGGATGCGTCCACCTCTACTATAAACGCCAAAGAAGGGTCCGGATGCGCCAACACTGGCGCCTCGGTAAACAGCACCTTCAACCTACAGAAGGCTCTGTCTGCCTCTGCTGACCACTGCAAACGCACCGGCCCCCCCTTCAGCAGTGAGGTAATAGGGGCTGCTACCTGACCAAAACCCCGGATAAACCTCCGGTAGTAATTGGCAAACCCTAAGAACCGCTGCACCTCTTTTACCGTGGTCGGAGTCGGCCAATTACGCACGGCTTTTACGCGGTCACCCCCTATATCCACCCCCGAGCTGGAAATGCGATAACCCAGGAAGGAAACGGCTTGTTTAGAAAACTCACATTTCTCCGCCTTCACGTACAGGTCATGCTCCAGCAGTCGCCCAAGAACCTTGCGCACCAGAGACACATGCGCGGCGAGTGTAGCGGAGTAGATCAAAATATCGTCAATATACACCACCACACCCTGTCCGTGCAGGTCTCTGAGAATCTCGTCAACAAAGGATTGAAAGACAGCTGGAGCATTCTTTAACCCGTACGGCATGACGAGGTACTCATAATGGCCCGATGTAGTACTAAACGCGGTTTTCCACTCATCTCCCTCCCGAATACGCACCAGATTATACGCGCTCCTGAGATCCAGTTTCGTGAAGAACCGTGCTCCGTGGAATGATTCCATCGCTGTAGCGATGAGAGGTAGTGGGTAACTAAAACCCACCGTGATGGAATTGAGACCTCGATAATCAATACACGGACGCAACCCACCATCCTTTTTCTTCACAAAAAAGAAACTCGAGGAGACGGGTGACATGGAGGGCCGAATGAATCCCTGTCCCAGAGCTTCCGTGACATATGTCTCCATAGCCAACGTCTCCTCCTGGGACAAAGGATACACATGACTCCTGGGAAGTGCAGCGTTTACCTGGAGGTTTATCACGCAATCCCCCTGTCGATGGGGTGGTAATTGGGTCGCCTTCTTTTTACTGAAAGCGATAGCCAAATCGGCATACTCAGCGGGAATGCGCACGGTGGAAACCTGGTCTGGACTCTCCACCGTTGTCGCACCGATGGAAACTCCTACACACCTGCCTGAACACTCATCAGACCACCCCTGTAGAGCTCCCTGTTTCCACGAAATCGTCGGATTGTGAATAGCCAGCCAGGGAATCCCCAGCACCACCGGAAACGCAGGTGAATCGATAAGAAACAGACTAATCCGTTCCTTATGATTCCCCTGCGTAATCATCTCCAAAGGAATTGTGGCCTCCCTGACCAGCCCTGACCCTAACGGTCGACTATCTAAGGAGTGCACAGGGAAAGGGGGGTCTACCTTAACTAACGGAATCCTCAACTTCTGAGCGAGTCCGCGATCTATAAAGTTCCCAGCTGCGCCTGAATCGACTAGCGCCTTATGCTGGAGAGAGGGAAAAAATTTAAGGAAACATATTAACAAAAACATGTGACCAACAGGAAGCTCTGGGAGAGTGTGGTGCTGACTCACCTGAGGTGACCGAGGAGTGTTCTGCCTGCCCTCTCGATTCCCAGATAAACTCCTCCAGCACCGACCGGAAGTGTGCCCTCTTCGGCCACAACTGGTACAGGAGGAGCCTCCTCCAATCTCCCTAGATGCTGCCCCTCCTAGCTCCATCGGGATGGGAGCAGGAGGGTCAGGAGATGGAACGGACAGGACCCTTTCAGAACGTCCACGAGCAGCTAGCAGATGGTCTAACCGTATAGACATGTCTATTAGTTCATCCAAACTTAGCGTAGTGTCCCGACAAGCCAGCTCTCTGCGGACGTCCTCTCTCAGGCTACACCTGTAATGGTCTATCAGGGCCCTGTCGTTCCACCCTGCTCCAGCGGCCAAGGTCCGGAAATCCAGCGCGAAGTCCTGCGCGCTCCTCGTCCCCTGTCGTAGATAGAACAATCTCTCACCCACCGCTCGGCCATCTGGAGGGTGATCGAACACGGCCCGAAAACGGCGGGTGAACTCCGGGTAGTGACCCCTCGCTGAGTTGGCCCCGTTCCAGACCGCATTGGCCCACTCTAGGGCTCTACCCGTCAGGCAGGAGACGAGGACACTCACGCTCTCTTCGTCCGAGGGAGCTGGTCGGACGGTGGCCAGGTACAGATCTAATTGTAGCAGGAATCCCTGGCACCCCGCCGCCGCTCCATCGTACTGGCTTGGAGGCGTAATACGCAAGGCGCTGGTACCGGATTCCGCTGGAGGAGATGGTATAGTTGCTGGAGGGAGGGTAGGTGGGTTAGTAGGGAGACCACTCCTCTCCCAACGATCCATCCTCTCCATCATAAGATCCATAGCTGATCCGATGCGATGGAGGATGGACGTGTGATGAAGGACTCTCTCCTCCATCATGGGGAGAGGGGTGGTCGCTGCTCCTGCTGGCTCCATAGTACGGTGCGGGCTTCTGTTACGAACAATGAGGACAATTGTAAGGAGTCAGGCGCAGAGAGCAAAGGTAATGGGGAAAACCACTCTTTAATGTCCAACCAGAATAACAGCTGGTAACGTCAAAAACATTTGGCGTAAAATCCGACTTGAATAAAGTACACACTGGAAAATAAATCCAGACTGTGGAAAAACCCCAACGTGAAAATAACAACCTCATACAAAAACAGAGAGACAAGCCCGCACAAACAGGAACGGGCTAAACGAACTTAAATAACACCAACTTAACAACCAAACAATAAACAGGTGAAATCAATTAGTCAAAACCAAAGGAAAAGGAAAAAGGGATCGGTGGCAGCTAGTAGACCGGCGACGACGACCGCCGAGCGCCACTCGAACAGGAAGGGAGGCCACCTTCGGTAATACTTGTTACATATATGTGACTGGTTATGTGTGTGACTGGTTATGTGTGACTGGTTATGTGTGTGACTGGTTCTGTGTGACTGGTTATATGTGACTGGTTATGTGTGTGACTGGTTGTGTGTGTGACTGGTTATGTGTGTGACTGGTTATGTGTGTGACTGGTAATGTGTGAGACTAGTTATGTGTGACTGGTTATGTGTCTGACTGGTTAAGTGTCTGACTGGTTATGTGTGACTGGTTATGTGTCTGACTAGCTATATGTGACTGGTTATGTGTGTGACTGGTTATGTGTGACTGGTTATGTGTGTGACTGGTTCTGTGTGACTGGTTATGTGTGTGACTGGTTATGTGTGTGACTGGTTATGTGTGTGACTGGTAATGTGTGAGACTAGTTATGTGTGACTGGTTATGTGTGTGACTGGTTATGTGTGTGACTGGTAATGTGTGAGACTAGTTATGTGTGACTGGTTATGTGTGTGACTGGTAATGTGTGAGACTAGTTATGTGTGACTGGTTATGTGTCTGACTGGTTAAGTGTCTGACTGGTTATGTGTGACTGGTTATGTGTGACTGGTTAACTGTCTGACTGGTTATGTGTGTGACTGGTTATGTGTGACTGGTTAAGCGTCTGACTGGTTAAGTGGGTGACTGGTTATGTGTGACTGGTTAAGTGTGTGACTGGTTATGTGTGTGACTGGTTATGTGTGACTGGTTAAGCGTCTAACTGGTTAAGAGTCTGACTGGTTAAGTGTGTGACTGGTTAAGTATGTGACTGGTTATGTGTGACTGGTTATGTGTGTGTGTTTGCATTTGTTTTGACAGAGACAAACAGAGAGAGAGTATCAGAGAGAGAGAGTATGCTTGTGACCTTGCCAGCTGGTGGCAGAATGAGGCGTGTCTTTCCAACCATGTGTGTGTGTGTGTGTGTGTGTGTGTGTGTGTGTGTGTGTGTGTGTGTGTGTGTGTGTGTGTGTGTGTGTGTGTGTGTGTGTGTGTGTGTGTTTGCGTGCGTCTGTATGTGTGTGTGTATCAGGCTGCTGCCCCTCCGGAGTGCCCAGGCTGTACGGTTGGCACGGAAACAGCTTGGCGGGCTTGGGGACGGGGGGAAGGGGCTGGTGCCAGACCCGAGGAGAAGACATTAAACGCTGCCGCCACTGCCAAGCGACCTGGTCACCATGGTAACACCGTGGTCCCAAAGCCTTCCTTCTGCTGTCATCAGCAGAACATGACATATGTCATACAGAGGTCATAAGCTGTCATAAGCAGTCATAACAACTCATGTTAGATGGTGTCTGTAGTGTAGTCAAGACCTTTACTTTACCCAGACATACCCAGACATGACTTGCTCTACAGGGATACTGATATAAATATGGGTTCCCAGAAACCCCTCTTTTAACTCTCTCCCTCCCTCCCTCCCCACCTTACCACACCAATACCAGATATGCGAATGAGTTCACCCTGACAATCAGCTGGATAATACCTGTCCCTCATGTCCACTAAAAACCAGACACCTGTTGACTGACATCCAGATACCATTCCTTATATGCTCCTATTCTAGCCTTCACACCTGCTTTGGTCCACATTGTGTTTCATTGATGGACAAAATGTGCTAAATTGTAGTGTACTGGTATTTGAGGTTTAAAAAGGCTTCTGAAGTTTGTGTGACTGGTTATGTGTGTGACTGGTTATGTGTGTGACTGGTTATGTGTGACTGATTATGTGTGTGATTTGCCGTTATGAAAAATGTTTCAACCCCTACAAAAAATGTCCGTTAATTATAATCCACATAATAATTCACATGTCCTGTTGCTGCAGGATACATTTCCTGCTCTGAGAAACTGGTCAAATTAAGAGAACCCAGCTGTCTGTCCTGTTAGCCCAACACATTGTTCATTTCAATCACATCTAATTGTGATCCAGTGTGAGGAGCCATGTCTCTGAATACATCCCAAATGTCTCCCTATGGCTCTGGTCAAAGGTAGTGCACTATATAGGGAATAGGGTGCGAGTTGGCACGTAACGTGTGTTTGAACATGCATTAAACATCATGCTGTCATGGTTACCGCCACTATTGGGGGGTAGAACGTTTCTCATGGAAATCACCTTGATGATGTCACAAAATCAAATGGGCAGGATTTAAGGGCGCCAGCCCAGATGCATTTTGGGAAATCTAATCTGGATTACTGACAGTAAGAGTGCACTCTTCTCAGGTCTGACTGTCTTACTGGGGGATGCAGTGACAAAACGCTGCTCATCATTGTTAGTTCATTCTATTTCCTGCCAAACACAGTATCCTACAGAAACTTAAAGTCAAATGCCAGATGCAGTGGTTTAATGGTCAAATGGTTCCTAGATGTGTAGCAGTATGGTAGAAGTGTATGGTTGATTCTGTTAGAAGGACACCCAAAGGCTACCAATTGACATTGATACTAATCTATTTTGACCAGCAGAGGATGCTAGATATGTGTTACAGTAGTACAGTAATCTGCAGCTCATTGCGAACACACCACACACCACACACCACACACCACACACCACACCACACACCACACACCACACACCACACACCACACCACACACCACACACCACACTACAATGCCCTAAAGCACACTTCACTACACTACTCTGCACTACACTACATTACATTATACCACACCACACCACACCACACCACACCACACTACACTACACCACACTACCCTACACAACCCCAGCATACTACATTACACTACATTGCACTACAATACACCACACTACAGTACATTACACGACATTACACTACATTACACTACAATACACCACACTACACTACATTACACCACATTACATTACACCACACTACACTTCTCCACACTACACCACCCCACTAAACTACACCACACTACACTAAATTACACCACACCACAACACACCACACTACACTACACTACACCAAACTACCCTACACTACACTACTCTACACCACACCACACAACACTACACCACCCCACTACACTACATTACACAACGCTACATTGCATACACCACACTACACCACCCCACCACACTACACCACACTACATTACACTACATTACATTACATCACACCACACGACATGCCATTACACTACACTACACTACATTACATTACATTACACCACACTACACCCCACTACACCACACCACACTACATTACACTACACCACTCTACATTACAACACACTACACTACATTAAACTACACCACACTAACCACCCCACCACACTACACCACACTAACCACCCCACCACACTACACTACTCTGCACTACACTACATTACATTATACCACACCACACCACACCACACCACACCACACCACACCACACTACACTACACTACACTACACAACCCCAGTACACTACATTGCACTACAATACAACACACTACAGTACATTACACTACATTACACTACATTACACCGCACCACACTACAACACAAAACAAAACACTACACTACACTACACTACATTACATTACATTACATACATTACATACACCACCCCACCACACTACATTACACCACACCACACTACAATACAACACACTACACTACATTACACCACACTACATTACATTACATACACCACACTACACTACCCCACTACACTACACCACACTACATTACACCACACCACGTTACATTACACTACACTACACTACACCACATTACACTACACTACACTACACCACATTACACTACACTACACTGCACCAAACTACACTACACATCCCCACTACACAACATTACACCACATTACACTATACTACAATACACAACACTACACTACATTACACCACACCACACTACACTTCTCCACACTACACCACCCCAGTACACTACACCACACTACACTAAATTACACCACACCACACCACACCACACTACACTACACTACACCACACAACACTACACCACCCCACTACACTACTACATTACACCACACTACATGACATTACACCACACTACAATACACCACACTACACTACGATACATACACCACACTACACCACCCCACTACACTACACCACAAAACATTACACTACATTACATCACACCACACGACATTACATTACATTACACTACACTACACTACATTACATTACACTACACAAACATTACATTACACAACATTACATTACATTACACCACACCACACTACAATACAACACACCACACTACATTACACCACACTACACTACATTACACCACACTACATTACATTACATACACCACACTACACCACCCTACAGTACACCACCCCACTACACTACAGTACACTACATTACACTACACTATACTGCACCACACTACACTACACTACACTACCCCACATTACACTACACTACACTGCACCACACTACACTACACTATACTGCACCACACTACACTACACTACACTGCACCACACTACACTACTCTACACCACACCAAACTACACTACACTACACCAAACTACACATCCCCACTACACGACATTACAGTACATTACCCCACACTACACTACACTGCATTACACTATACTACAATACACCACACTACACTACACTACACTGCACCACACTACACTACTCTACACCACACCAAACTACACTACACTACACCAAACTACACATCCCCACTACACGACATTACAGTACATTACCCCACACTACACTACACTGCATTACACTATACTACAATACACCACACTACACTACATTACACAACACCACTACACTACACTACATTACACAACACCACTACACTACACCACACTACACTAAATTACACCTCACCACACCACACTACACTACACCACATTACATTACACTACACCAAACTACACTGCACTACACTACTCTACACCACACCACACTACACCATCCCACTACACTACATTACACCACACTACACTACAATACACCACACTACACTACATTACACCACACTACACCACAATACACCACACTACACTACATTACACCACACTACACTACATTAAACCACACTACACGACAATACACCACACTACACTACATTACACCACACTACACTACATTAAACCACACTACATTACACCACACTACACTACATTACATCACACCACACTACACCACCCCACTACACTACACCACACTACATTACACTACATGACATTACATCACACCACACTACATGACATTACACTACACTACACTACACTACAGTACATTACACTACTCTACACCTCATTACATTACACTACATTACAATACACTACACTACACTACACTACATTACACCACACTACACTACATTACACCACACTATACCACACCACTCTACATTACATTACACTACATTACACCCCACTACACCACACCTCACTACATTACACTACACCACTCTACATTACACTACACTACACTACACTACACTACATTAAACCACACTACACTAACCACCCCGCCACACTACACTACACTACACTACACTACACCACATTACACTACACCACACGACACTACACTACTCTATACCACACCACAACACGCTACACTACACTACACCACACTACACTACACCACTCCACTACACTACATTACACTAAACTACAGTACACCACAGTACAGTACACCACACTACAGTACACTACACCACATTACACTACACTACACTACACTACACTTCACCACACTACACCCCACTACACTACACCACCCCACTACACTACATTACACTACATTACACCACACCACACTACACTACACTACACTACACCCCACTACACTACACCACCCCACTACACTATATTACACTACATTACACCACATCACACGACTCTACACCACATCACACTGCACTACACCACCCCGTTACACTACATTACACCACACGACACTACACCACACTTCCCCACACCACCCCACTACACTACACCACACTACATTACATTACATTACACTACTCTACACCATATTACACTACATTGCACTACACAACTCTATATTACACTATATTACATTACACCACACCACACCACGTTACATTACACTACACTGCACCACACTACACTACTCTACACCACACCAAACTACACTACACTACACCACACTACACTACACATCCCCACTACACGACATTACACTACATTACACTACACCACACCACACTACAGTACATTACACCACATGACATTACAATACACAACACTACACTACATTACACCACACCACACTACAGTTCTCCACACTACACCACCCCGCTACACTACACCACACTACACTAAATTACACCACACCACACCACACCACACTACACTACACTATATTACACTACACCAAACTACACCACCCAATACACTACATTACACCACACTACACTACAATACACCACACTACATTACACCACACTACATTACACTACACTACACTACATTACACTACACCACTCTACACTACACTACACTACACCACACAAAACACCCCGCCACACTACACTACATTACACCACACCACACCACACCACATTACACTACACCACCCCACCACACTACATTACACTACACTACAGTACACTACAGTACACTACACCACACTACATTACACTTCACCACAGTACACTACATTACACACCATTACACCACTCTCCACCACACTAAATTACACTAGATTACACTACTCTGCACTACACTAAATTACACTACATTACGCCACACCACATCCCATTACATTACATTACACCACACCACACTACACCACCGTACATTACACTACATTACACTGCACAACACTACATTACACTGCACTACAGTATACTATACTACATTACACTACACTACAGTACATTAAACTACACTACAGTACACTACACCACATGACATTACACTACATTACATTGCACTACAGTATACTATACTAAATTACACTACACTACTGTACACTACACTACAGTACATTAAACTACACTATATTACACTACAATACACCACACTACACTACATTACACCACACTACACTACATTAAACCACACTACATTACACCACACTACACTACATTACATCACACCACACTACACCACCCCACTACACTACACCACACTACATTACACTACATGACATTACATCACACCACACTACATGACATTACACTACACTACACTACACTACATTACATTACACTACTCTACACCTCATTACATTACACTACATTACAATACACTACACTACACTACATTACACCACACTACACTACATTACACCACACTATACCACACCACTCTACATTACATTACACTACATTACACCCCACTACACCACACCTCACTACATTACACTACACCACTCTACATTACACTACACTACACTACACTACACTACATTAAACCACACTACACTAACCACCCCGCCACACTACACTACACTACACTACACTACACCACACTACACTACACCACTCCACTACACTACATTACACTAAACTACAGTACACCACAGTACAGTACACCACACTACAGTACACTACACCACATTACACTACACTACACTACACTACACTTCACCACACTACACCCCACTACACTACACCACCCCACTACACTACATTACACTACATTACACCACACCACACTACACTACACTACACTACACCCCACTACACTACACCACCCCACTACACTATATTACACTACATTACACCACATCACACGACTCTACACCACATCACACTGCACTACACCACCCCATTACACTACATTACACCACACGACACTACACCACACTTCCCCACACCACCCCACTACACTACACCACACTACATTACATTACATTACACTACTCTACACCATATTACACTACATTGCACTACACAACTCTATATTACACTATATTACATTACACCACACCACACCACACCACGTTACATTACACTACACTGCACCACACTACACTACTCTACACCACACCAAACTACACTACACTACACCACACTACACTACACATCCCCACTACACGACATTACACTACATTACACTACACCACACCACACTACAGTACATTACACCACATGACATTACAATACACAACACTACACTACATTACACCACACCACACTACAGTTCTCCACACTACACCACCCCGCTACACTACACCACACTACACTAAATTACACCACACCACACCACACCACACTACACTACACTATATTACACTACACCAAACTACACCACCCAATACACTACATTACACCACACTACACTACAATACACCACACTACATTACACCACACTACATTACACTACACTACACTACATTACATTACACTACACCACTCTACACTACACTACACTACACCACACAAAACACCCCGCCACACTACACTACATTACACCACACCACACCACACCACATTACACTACACCACCCCACCACACTACATTACACTACACTACAGTACACTACAGTACACTACACCACACTACATTACACTTCACCACAGTACACTACATTACACACCATTACACCACTCTCCACCACACTAAATTACACTAGATTACACTACTCTGCACTACACTAAATTACACTACATTACACCACACCACATCCCATTACATTACATTACACCACACCACACTACACCACCGTACATTACACTACATTACACTGCACAACACTACATTACACTGCACTACAGTATACTATACTACATTACACTACACTACAGTACATTAAACTACACTACAGTACACTACACCACATGACATTACACTACATTACATTGCACTACAGTATACTATACTAAATTACACTACACTACTGTACACTACACTACAGTACATTAAACTACACTATATTACACTACAATACACCACATTACACTACACTACATTACACTACAATACAGTACATTACAATACACTACAGTATACTACACCACATGACATTACACTACATTACATTAAACTACACTACACTACACAACATTACACTACACTACTCTACACTACAGTACATTAAACTACACTACATTACACTACACTACACCACATTACACTACACTACACTGCATTACACTACACTACATTACATTAAACTACACTACACTACACCACATTACACTACACTACATTACACTACAATACAGTACATTACACTACACTACATTACACTACACTACATTAAACTACACTACATTACACTACAATACAGTACATTACTCTACACTACATTACACTACAATACAGTACATTACACTACATTACACTACATTACACTACACTACATTACACTACACTACATTAAACTACACTACATTACACTACAATACAGTACATTAAACTACACCACACTACACCACATTACACTACACTACATTACACTACACTACAGTACATTAAACTACACTACATTACACTACACTACATTAAACTACACTACATTACACTACAATACAGTACATTACACTACACTACATTATACCAGGTGAGTTAGACAGCTATTACTTGTTGTTATGTGAATGTGGTTTCTTTACAATCCTTAATGTATAATTACTTTATCTAAATGATAAGGAATCAAACGGTTACAGAAAAAGGTGTGAGTCATTTCCTGGTATTGAAATGCTGCTTGGTACTTAGTGGCCAAGTGAAAACCAATAGGTCTGTACAAACATACTCTCCTGTTCACAATCACAACCTTAGACACATTAAGACTGACTTCTACATTTCTTTATGCCCTGGAAAAACTCCCAACCTGTGCTGGGTGGTTTATGACCAATGTGTTTTGTGTTTCCCCCAAAACGTCTACATGCTGCTGCAGGTCTGTGTTTTCCTGAGACTACCTTGACCTGGCCGACCTGACTCGACCGAAACAGGAAAAGGACCTTGAGCTTGCTGTCGCAATACAGAGTAAGCGGGAAAGACAGGGAAAGAGATAAGATATATTAATTTATTGTAAGTGATTGAAATTCCTCCAAACCAGCAAAATATTTCCTTTTCCTGCTTCCATTCCCAACATGCTCTACCCCAAACTAACATACATTTACATCACGTTGTTGTTGTGTACTGTAACTGCTCTTCCTGTGTTCATGTTTTGCTTTATCCTTGTATTGACTGGAAGTCATGAGGCGGCACCAGGAACCAGACATCTGAGAGATAACACAACGTGACCCGAAGGCATGATCAGACACGAACAGTACCATAAAGTCTATAGAGTACAACAGAGACTCTCAGTACCATAGACCGGCATTAACCTGTCTAGACACTGATCAGTCATTAAACTATGGGGGGGTCAGCCACTGATGATGACTACTGATGTGATCATGTTTATCAATCCCTGTCAATGGCCTGTCATACTTCCTCCTGCCTATAAGAGTTCCTGTGATATTCCAACTAAAAGAGAGAGAGAGAGAGAGAGAGAGAGAGAGAGAGAGAGAGAGAGAGAGAGAGAGAGAGAGAGAGAGAGAGAGAGAGAGAGAGAGAGAGAGAGAGAGAGAGAGAGAGAGAGAGAGAGAGAGAGAGAGAGAGAGAGAGAGAGAGAGAGAGAGAGAGAGAGAGAGAGAGTTGTGATGTCACTGCAGCCCCCTCATGTCAAGTACACAAAGAGGCAGGGGATCATATCATCAGAGGCCAGCATACCAACAGCATACCAAGCATACCAACTGTGCTACACAGACTACTCTACTGCTCACTCACACAGACTCAAACACATCACCCAGATACAGTCAGTCACAGTGTAACTCACACCAGGACCAGGCTTGCTAATTTTTCAGGCTGGGCAGTCACAGTAAGTAAAGTACGCTTGATTTCTCAGGGTTTCTCCTCCGCTCTACTTTCTTCTCCTTATCACTCGCTCACTTTTCTTTCTCTTACTTTCTTGTTCTTGTCTGAGTTCATCCGACTCTCACAACCCCTCTCTGTCAGTCCTAATAAAACAGGCTCTGTTTGAAAACTCAACAAAAGAAATACTTCTCCCTTAGCATGCAACACACATCGTCTTTCTCTCTCCATTCTGTCCTTTTGCCTCTGCTCTGGCATTCTCTATATGTGAACAGTGACTATGGTAAATCCTAAATGTATTTGCATGCTGGCATAGATTCAAAACTCCCCGCTTTGTGTTTCTGTGTGTCTTTCTGCCATGGGTCAGTGTGTTACAGGCATCTGTTCCTGTTAGTCTCTAGTTACACCAGTGCATGTCTTTATGTTGTGTATCAATGTTGTTATAATGAGGTTATACCAATGTTTTAATCACTGTAAGATTAGATTCCTGCAGTGCTTTATTTAGTGGTATTCCATATATGATAGTAATTGTTGTTGCAACTGTTCTGTCTCCACTGATGTCCTGTGACTGTGTGAATGTACAATACGTGTTTGTTGGTAGTGTTGGTGGTCTGGCCCTCTGTGTTGAGACATATACAAGGAGACTTATTGATCATTATCTCATTCCCTTGCTGATCATGTTTTAAAAACAATATGAGTATAAGTAAGGCAAGAGGGTAGGTGACCATGAGCCTTAGGAGGGGGGATACATAGATCTGGTTATCTCTCTGTCTCTTCTGTTTTCATCATGAGAGATAGCTAGTTATCTCTCTGTCTCTTCTGTTTTTGTCATGAGAGAGCTGGTTATCTCTCTGTCTCTTATGTTTTCATCATGAGAGATAGCTGGTTATCTCTCTGTCTCTTCTGTCTTGGTCATGAGAGATGCAAAGTCTCTTCCATCCCTTTTCTCTCTCTGTTTTTGTGTTTCTCTCTCTTTCTCTTCCTGTCTCCAAAAAAGTATAAACAGTGCCAGCCAGCATACTGTCTTTTTTTTCTCCCTAAATCAAAATTATGGAAATAATGGCAGGTTTATGTGTGTCTCTCTCTCTATTGACATGAAATGCTGTCTGTCTGTGTCTTGCTCTCTGGTCTCTGTTTACCTTCAAATGTTTAAAAGCAGTAGGGCAGCTCTCTGTGAGGCGGTAGTAGAGGTAGTGGAACACACACATGCACGCACGCACGCACGCACGCACGCACGCACGCACGCACGCACGCACGCACGCACGCACGCACGCACGCACGCACGCACGCACACACACACACACACACACACACACACACACACACACACACACACACACACACACACACACACACACACACACACACACACACACACACACACACACACACACACACACACACACACAAACCTACAATTGTGTTTGTGGACAGCCAAAGAGGGAAAAGCTGTGAAGAAAGGCAAACGACGTAATCATATATTTATATACTCTCTACTGCTCTAGAGTACCAGCAAGGAATCAGTGACCATCCACCATCCCAGCAGAAGCCATATAATATTACTGAGGGAACGTCTGAGAAGTTGCAAGAGAACTCTTCAGCATTTTGGAATTTGGACTGTACCAGATTCACCAGACTTTGGGATTTAAAGCCCTCTGTTGAACCAGGCCGGCAACAGCATTTTAGACAGTCCCAACAGCACCAGAGGAAGGAGGTTAATCTAGGATCAGACAGTATGCTGGCTCAGATCCTACAGGAGATGTGGGTGGACCCAGAGGTTCTGGAGGCCCTGAGTGAAGACCAGAAGAGAATCTTGTTCCTGAAGATGAGAGAGGAGCAGGTCAGACGCTGGAAAGATAGAGAGGAGAAGGACGAGAGAGAGAGGAGAACCAGGGAACACACCAGGTCTAAGAAAGGTACAGCACGCACGCACACACACACACACACAGCGGTGCTTGTGAGTACAGAATAAATGCAGGTAATTTACAGTAAACTAGAGTATACTTCAGAACACGCCCCTGTTGTTAGGGTAAGAGGAGTTAGGAGTGTCTATTTCATAACTTAGGATTTCCTCTGCCTGGGTGGTGACACCCACCTGTGCCCCCCTCTACCTCCTCTCCTCTCTCTACCTCCTCTCCTCTCTCTGCCTCCTCTCCTCTCTCTACCTCCTCTCCTCTCTCTGCCTCATCTCCTCTCTCTGCCTCCTCTCCTCTCTCTACCTCCTCTCCTCTCTCTGTCTCCTCTCCTCTCTCTGCTTCTTCTCCTCTCTCTACCTCCTCTCCTCTCTGCCTCCTCTCTCTGTCTCCTCTCTCTGCCTCCTCTCCTCTCTCTACCTCCTCTCCTCTTTCTACCTCCTCTCCTCTCTCTACCTCCTCTCCTCTCTCTACCTCCTCTCCTCTCTCTGCCTCCTCTCTCTGTCTCCTCTCTCTGCCTCCTCTCCTCTCTCTACCTCCTCTCCTCTCTCTACCTCCTCTCCTCTCTCTACCTCCTCTCCTCTCTCTACCTCCTCTCCTCTCTCTGCCTCCTCTCCTCTCTCTACCTCCTCTCCTCTCTCTGCCTCCTCTCCTCTCTCTGCCTCCTCTCCTCTCTCTACCTCCTCTCCTCTCTCTGTCTCCTCTCCTCTCTCTGCTTCTTCTCCTCTCTCTACCTCCTCTCCTCTCTGCCTCCTCTCTCTGTCTCCTCTCTCTGCCTCCTCTCCTCTCTCTACCTCCTCTCCTCTTTCTACCTCCTCTCCTCTCTCTACCTCCTCTCCTCTCTCTTCCTTCTCTCCTCTATCTGCCTCCTCTCCTCTCCTCTCTCTGTCTCCTCTCCTCTCTCTGCCTCCTCTCCTCTCTCTACCTCCTCTCCTCTTTCTACCTACTCTCTCTACCTCCTCTCCTCTCCCTGCCTCCTCTCCTCTCTCTGCTTCTTCTCCTCTCTCTGCCTCCTCTCCTCTCTCTGCCTCCTCTCCTCTCTCTACCTCCTCTCCTCTCTCTACCTCCTCTCCTCTTTCTGCCTCCTCTCCTCTCTCGGCTTCCTCTCCTCTGCCTGCACAGAATGTTCTGTCCTCAGATTCAACACACCAAAGGGCATAAAGTATAGGCCAGAGAGAGAGGAAAACCTTTCAAATATAGAAAGAGAGAGAGGGAACAGGAGGGGGGAATAATAAATGGGTATGTAGGGGGAGAGAAAGGGAAATCGGAAGTATGAGGGGAAAAGAATGAGGACAGGAAGAGAAAGAGGCAGGGAGAGAGAGACTGGGAGAGAGAAAGAGGCAATGAGTAATTGAGCATGCTTGAGCACCCACTCCACTATTCTGAGAAACACAACCCTGAAACCACACTCTTATCTACAGAGAGAGGCCTTCAGATCAGGCCTAGTTCCACCACTCTCACTAACCCACATCTCTCTCTTTTCCATTCTATCCCCCTCTCTGTCTCTCTTTTACCCATTCTGTTCCTCTCTCCCCCTGTCCCTTTCTCTATCTGATAGGATATAGAATGTGACCTATCCCCTCTATTGGTACCAATAGAACAGTATAGTGTAGTACCCAGCCCTCTTATCAGAGCTCTATCATCAGAGACACAGCGGCAGCGATTGATTCATTCCACATGCCTGCCTGCCCGGCAGATTGAATAGGAGTGAATAGAATTGAGTAAGCCCTGTGGTTTGGTGAGGCTCGCTGCTTTTAGCCCTCAATATCTCGTTACCGCTTTGTCTTTCCAATCTGTGCTCTGTGTGTGTGTGTGTGTGTGTGTGTGTGTGTGTGTGTGTGTGTGTGTGTGTGTGTGTGTGTGTGTGTGTGTGTGTGTGTGTGTGTGTGTGTGTGTGTGTGTGTGTGTGTGTGTGTGTGTGTGTGTGTGTGTGTGTGTGTGCCAACTTAGTAGCAGAAGGTCAGGCCAGGTCATCTCTTAACACCTGGTGTCAAACTGACCAGCAGAACGGAGTGTTGAGCAAAAACACTTCACCATTCTTCTCACAGGCCCTTAATTCTCCTCACAGCCCCATGGCCCAGAAAGACTCTCCTTATGTAAGATAGTACGTAGGCAACACAGTACAACTCCTAAATGTTACACATGCACGAGCAGATATACGTACGCGCACACATATACGGAAGGATGCAGGTGCGCACACACAGCTTGTCGTCCATCCTGTAGGATTAAAAAATCCATCACATATTTCCAAGATGATTTGCTGAACATTTCCACACCTTTTGTTGCAATTGTGCTCTTCCCTTATTTCATAGGCTTATTTTCAATTGTCTGAACTGAAGTTAATTAATTGAAATGGGTCATTTTTTCAAATTTAGGCTAGTAGCCTGTTCGTGTGTATCGTATTCATATCACTGTAATGGTGTAACTAGAGACTAGAGAATGTAACTAGAGACAGGTTGAATCCCACTTATGACACCAATTAGCACATGTCTAAGGTCAGATGGAAGTGATTACTGAAAGGTGAAGTCCATAGTCTAGTGTGTCAGTAAGGTGGTTTTCACACTTGGTCCCTTTCAGACAATTTTTGTGAATTCCGTTGTGGTTCGCTTAATGTGCAGTGTGAACGCTCCAGCGGAACCCAGACCCCTTAAGAGTCCCCAAACCAAACTCAGACCCCTTAAGAGTCCCCAAACCAAACTCAGACCCCTTAAGAGTCCCCAAACCAAACTCAGACCCCTTAAGAGTCCCCAAAGCAAACTCAGACCCTTTAAGAGTCCCCAAAGCAAACTCAGACCCTTTAAGAGTCCCCAAAGCAAACTCAGACCCCTTAAGAGTCCCCAAAGCAAACTCAGACCCCTTAAGAGTCCCCAAAGCAAACTGAGACCATCTCAAGAGGTGCTCTGAGTCTGGTTCACTTGAATTCCGAGTTCCGGTTCCCTTTTTTTTAGGGCAATGTGAACGCAAAGCTCCCCAGGTTCGCTTGTCACAAAAGAGACAAGATGATAATGTCTAGTTTCGCTGAAAAAGTGTGTGCTGTTTTTGGATATTGATTTGCGATTGTCAAGGATGCACAGAAATTCCCCAAAATGTGTGGAGTTTTGTACCGACACGACGTTCAGATTGTTTGTTTGAAATATGTCATCTATAGGCTGAGAGCTTCACACACTGATTATTTGATTGTGGGCTTTGAATAGTGTGAGAAGACAATAGGGTACAAAATCAATGCTTGCTCTTAAAGGGGGTACAATTTTCAATTACATCATTATTAAATCTGCAGTTATTCTTCGGCTATTTATTTTGTTACCAATAATATTTACATGTTAATATTATCTTTTGATTATAATAATGATGTCTAATAACTACATGCAATCTATTAGCTTCCGATAAGACAGAGTGGCTTGTCTTGTACCCAGAGTGCATTGAGTGAATGTTGGAAAAAGATCTCGGTTCCTTTCTAAACATAGCAATGTGAATGCAAAGAGGACTCAGACCATAAAATAGGTGAACAATGAACTGGCAGAGTTGAGTCCTCATTCAAAGGAGAGGACAGTGTAAATACAAAGACAACTGAGTTCTCTTGCTTTTTTTTACTCCAGAGTTCACTTTAAAGAGGACTGAGATCGGGTTCTTTTAAGAGGACTATATGTGAAAACACCCTAAGGCAGTGTTTGTGTAGATCCTATACACGTCAGTAACGTGTTTGTTCACTGATAAGACAACAGCACCATCTGCTGGGCTGGAACCAGTACGACAACCAGACTCCATGATGAACTCTGACAATGGATCTGAAATGGTGTTAGGTTTGAAGAGTTACCTTCTATTGTATTATCTGTACTAATTACACAGTGTGGTATTCAATGTGTCTGTGTGTTTCTTTGTCTCCTCAGGTCACAGTAAGAGCGTGCGCTGGCTGTTGGGTCATGATGGGGATGTGAGTGTGAGCGTGATCGGAGAGGTGGATGAATTTAGATCCTCCAAACTCCTCCAGACCCTTCGTACCAACACCAGACTACAGAGTACAGAAATGAACAACCTAGTGGTTGATATCCATACTGTGTCTCTACTGACAGACAGAGAGAACCACCAAACCAGCTCACAATCAGCCATGCTGATGCAACTAAGCGTAAGTGTGTGTGTGTGTGTGTGTGTGTGAGTGTGTGTGTGTGTGTGTGTGTGTGTGTGTGTGTGTGTGTGTGTGTGTGTGTGTGTGTGTGTGTGTGTGTGTGTGTGTGTGTGTGTGTGTGTGTGTGTGTGTGTGTGTGTGTGTGTGTGTGTGTGTGTGTGTGTGTGTGCTTTTGCATGAGACACAGAAAGAGAGGGCAAGAGAAAGATATCAGCTCTACCATACAGGATGTAGCTCACCATTCTTCTTCTATTTCCAGGAAGACTCAGACGGGTCTAAGGACTCTGAGGAGGACCAGGACACAGGTAGGGCTGCGGTCGACCCAAAGGACACCAGGGAGGACAGCATCGACAGTGTGTCAGGCTACAGCACAGATGACCTAAAGGACTGGGGCCTCTGCTACAGACCCCACTGCAGCAACATCAGCCTCTGTCTCCAACCCCAGCTGTCAGTCACAGAAAAGGCCCTCCCACAGAGCAGAAGAGGTGAGAGAGGAAGAGAGATAGAGAGAGAATGTTTTTTTTTGTGTGCATAAGAGCGTTTGTATGACATACTCTACACTCGATTCAAGCTCATTGACTTAACATATATTTTTACAATCCTTTCCCTCTCTATCTCTCTAGTGGTGGTCAGTCATGAAAAGGAAAGCCCAGCATTTGGTGGTCGGGTGGCACAGCTCAGGAGAGCATTTGCCACGTCCTCTCCCACCGCCATGCCCCCTGTGGCCACCAAACCCTCTCACCTGTAGCTAGCAGCCAAACCTTCCCTCAGGAAACACCAGGATCACCTCCAGTCAACCAACCACACAGAAGAGGTACTGCCCACTTGACGAGCTCATTTGAATACCAGGTACAAGTGACCTACGGACAGACACTCACCTGAGGAATGGTGCGGAGAAATAGAAGCTCCAAACTTAGCCGAGTTAAAGGTGGACATGCACGGCTGAGTGGGAGGAATGCTTGGCGCTGGTATTCTGGTGAAACGTCTCCCTTTGAAGGTTCCTGGAGACTGCATGGTAGTCATACAGTTCTACCTCTCCTTAAAGCTAAATACACAAGAGGTTTGGACATGGTTAACACAAGAGCTATTTCTACATATGTACAAGAGGTTGGTATCTGATTTGTACATGGGGTGGAGGAAAAGATTTAGCTTCACGTTTCTTATCATGAATTATGTAAAAAATAAAAACCTCAGCTGTAATAAGGGTCGTGGTATGTTTGGGCTATAGGTTAAACCATCCTGTCGTGTTTTTAGTTGCCTGATCTTCTGCTTTGTTAGTTGTTGTCGTTATCTAACGGTCTAACCTCGTTGATTTTCTGGTCATATTCTGCTTTGTATATTTCCGCTCTAACTACATTTGTTTGAGGAGGTTATTTCAATATTGTGTGTGAAACATGCTTGTGCAATACACAGATTTATTTGACCTGTTGTCTTCTAATTCAGCTGAATAAAAATGTGGAAGAAATGTGTCAGGGTGTTTAAGATAGAGAGAGAGGATTAATACAGAGGGAGAGAGGTGAAAGAGGGAGAGAGGTGAAAGAGGGAGAGAGGTGAAAGAGGGAGAGAGGTGAAAGAGGGAGAGAGGTGAAAGAGGGAGAGAGGTAAAAAGGGGAGAGAGGTAAAAAGGGGAGAGAGGTGAAAGAGGGAGAGAGGTGAAAGAGGGAGAGAGGTGAAAGGGGGAGAGAGATGAAAGGGGGAGAGAGGTGAAAGGGGGAGAGAGGTGAAAGGGGGAGAGAGGTGAAAGGGGGAGAGAGGTGAAAGGGGGAGAGAGGTAAAAGAGGCAGAGAGGTAAAAAGGGGAAAGAGGTAAAAAGGGGAGAGAGGTGAAAGGGGGAGAGAGGTGAAAGGGGGAGAGAGGTGAAAGGGGGAGAGAGGTGAAAGGGGGAGAGAGGTGAAAAGGGGAGAGAGGTAAAAGAGGCAGAGAGGTAAAAAGGGGAGAGAGGTAAAAAGGGGAGAGAGGTGAAAAGGGGAGATAGGTGAAAGGGGGAGAAAGGTAAAAGAGGGAGAGAGGTAAAAGGGGAGAGAGGTGAAAAGGGGAGAGAGGTGAAAAGGGGAGAGAGGTGAAAAGGGGAGAGAGGTAAAAGAGAGAGAGAGGTGAAAGAGGGAGAGAGGTGAAAAGGGGTAGAGGGAATCCTCTGTTGTTTTATAGTGAGTGGTAATGATGGTGACCAGAGAGGTCAAGGACAGCCAGACCTGCCTTTCATCCTGCTCTGGGATAGGATTACACCTAGATCTCAAACACACACAAACACCCCCCCCCCACACACACACATACAGGTCACACATGTGCGTGGAATGCATTGCAAACTACATAGATTAATCTGAGATGGATTACAGTTATTTTTCTGAAGCCCCTAACAAAACAGGGAGAGGAGGGCTCCATGCTCTGGTTAACTAGTGGAGTTCCCAGCAGCTGGTTAACAAAGGATCAAAAGGGAGTAGTGGTAACTTGATTAGCGAGTGGCGGCATGGTGGCGACAGAAACAGGCTGGCTATATGAACACATTCAGCACAACTATATCTCTACCAACTCAATAAAGCATGTCTCATGTACCACCAGGACAGATGAAAGTGTGTCTTTAGGATTCAGGAACAATAGCATCTTCTTCTATGACGCCCTGCTAGAGCTGCTGTAGTAGAATCCAACCAGTGTAACATTACTGAGCCATGCAACAGCTGGCTGCAGCGACTAACATAGCTAGGTCCAATTGTGGTTTGAGAGGACAGACTCAGAGCCAGGGTCAGTCTGTATTTTCGACAATGCATCCATCTTTATCCCTCCATCTCTCTACCTCCCATTTCTCTAGGTATCTGTCCAACCACTTCCCTTTCTCTTTTTGTATTTTCCCCTTCACTCTTCCCCTACTATCTTCATCTACTGCTGTCTCTCTATCTCCTGTCTCCCCTCCCTCTCCCCTCCCCCTCTCCTCTCCCTCCTGCCATCTTGCAGGGCAGCAGAGCTAGACTCTGCAGGCGTTTGGGGAGGCTCCAGACCTCACGACCAGAAGGGGGATTCATCTCCAAATGACTGGAAAGGCACAACGGGAAAGTGGAGATTCAGGAATATAAAATCCCTTTGTCCGCGAGAGTAAGCGATGCACAATAGGACATGTTTTTTAATCAGTGGGAATAGTAATAGCGTGCTACCTGATTTTTTGCCTGAGTTGGCAGTACATCTGTAAGACACGCGATAAAGCGGACACACATACACACACGCACAGGCTCTCTGACTGAAGGCACACAGGAAGTGCAAGCAATGGCCCAATTATAGCGTGACACCTCACCCTGCCATTTCCATGGTTACGCCATCCACCCGTCCCCCTGAGTGAGCGGTGGAGGAAGAAAGTCCTATCTCATCAACTATCGTCACGGCAACCTCCGAACCCCCTGTCTGTGTGAGCCGTACTCTCTGCAATCACAATATTACTGTGTGAGAGAGAATGAGTGTGTCTGCCTACTGCATGATCAGGAATATAATTTTTAATCAGTGTGTGAATGGTAATGAGGATGTGTGTGAATGCATTGAGTGTGTGGGGAGTCAGATTTTCATATATTTTGTTGGTGTAAGTTTTGGTTGTGTGTGTGTGTGTAATGTAGTGATAAGGCTCTCCACTCTGTCAGGCCATCATGCATGCCTCCCCCAAGACACACTACATAAAGCCCCACGGGAAATAGACAGGGATCAGTCAGCCCCTGAAATACACACAGAAACACTCATCCCAACACACACATAGACAGGCAGTTTCCTTGTCTTTATTCAGAAGGCAGACCATAGAGGTGTAAGAACTAGACACTAATCAGGACTTAAGTACATCTACTACTCATCATTTTATTAACTGTGACATGAATAGAAAAACAAACATAAACATCATATTATGACCACGTCTGTCCTTCTTGGTTTGGCTTATATGGAAACGTCCAGGTCAGAAGCTTCGATGACAAAATGTTCCAAAATGGAGTATAAAAAGGAATTACATTTTCAATGAATAAACAATACTCTGTGGTTAATGAGGTGGTTCATTTTGGGCTCAACAATATGTAAATCCATTGGTATGACTTGTCTTTTCTTCATTGAGTTTTCATCTTCATGTTTTTGATTGTCGAAGATACAGTACTCTCCAAGCCAATCCAACAAGGCCACCTGAATTGACTTTGTACGTTTGTACGTCCAGAGTGTCCATGATCACATTCCAAATGGGCAGAGTCAATTTAATTTGACTGGCAGTTCTTTGGGAGAGATAGGTGGAATCCTATTGTAGCCATGGAAACGCTGCTCCTGACGGAAACACCATCTTCTATGAAAGTAGAGGAGAAAGGTCAGAAGGAGGTGGTCCACTCAAAACACAAACACATGTATACAGACTATTAAACCTCAAGACCATTGACAGTAACAAATTAACATAGTATTATTAAAGAGGTATACACTAAGTGTGCAAACATTAAGAACACCTTCCTAATATTGAGTTGCACCCCCATTTGCCCTCAGAACAGCCTCAATTCATCAGGGCATGGACTCTACAAGGTGTTGAAACCGTTCCACAGCGTTGCTGGACCATGTTGACTCCAATGCTTCCCACAGTTGTGTCAAGTTGGCTGGATGTCCTTTGGATGGTGGACCATTCTTGATACACACAGGAAACTGTTGAGCATGAAAAACTCAGCAGTGTTGAGCCTGGAACTTACTACCATACTCCGTTCAAAGGCACTTAAATATTTTGTCTTGCCATTCACACACACAAAACCATGTCTCAATTGTCTCATGGCTTAAAAATCCTTCTTTAACCTGTCTCATGCCCTTCATATACACTGATTAAAGTGGATTTAACAGGTGACATCAATAAGGGTTTATCCCCTGGATTCACCTGGTCAGTCTATGTCGTGGAAATAGCACTCAGTGTATATTATTTTGGACAGCAGTTGTCAAACCTCAAATAATGTCAGAATGCCCATTCTAATAGTGTGTATTTAGGTGTGTGTTTCTCCACTTCCTCTCACCTCTAACCCAGTGGCTGCCTTCTTCTTCAACTGCTCACACTTCCTGTACTTGCAGATCTGGTGTCCGGTCTTGCGGTTGCGGCAGGCACTGCACTCTTCACAGTTCCCCATCCGTCGACATGGCACACACTCTCCGCATCGCTTCCTCTTCCTTCTCCCAGCTCCCCCCCCGCCGCCAGGGGACGAGCTCTCACCTCGCAACCCCTCCACACCCTCCCCAACGCCAGCCATTCCCATTGACCCTCCACCACCAGTCAGGAATCCCCCTCCTCCTGCTGTCAGAGCAAACAGGCCTGGGTTCAAGGAGAACCAGGAGCAGCCTAGCAGTGGCAGGAAGTCTGTGACACAACCCATGTTGTCCCCTTCAACCCTGGACCCACCTTCCACCTCCTCCCCATCCCCCCCAGCCTCCCCAGCCCCCAGCCCGCCCAGAGGGCCCTGGTCTTTGGGTGTGGGAGTCAGTGTCAAGGCCCCAGCCCTCATCAGCAGCTCTGCAGCATGAGCCAGGTGAAGCCCACTGGGGGAGTCCCAGAGGTCTATGTTGGAGGAGGGGGCCCGGTGAGGCTTGGGCTGCCTGGGCTGGTTGGGCCTGTGCTGGGCTGCGGTGGGGTGGAGGAAGCCCCTGATATCCGTACTACTGGAGCTACTATGGTGGTGGGCTATTCTGTTGGTGTTGTTGAGATACTCTGAGAGGGAGCAGGGATGAGAGCGCTTCAGGCTTCGTCTTAGCGGCTCACTGAGGATCCTATTGGCTCTCTGCTGTTCCGGAGAGGAAGGGCCAGAGATGTCCAGGGTATCTGCCATACTGGGTGGGGGGTGGGGAGGTGGTGGGGTAATGCCAAGGTAAGAACAGTGACAACAGTCCAGCTCTCAGTTAGCCAATCACAACACACTGACAGCTGTTATATTCCCATGATCCTCTCTGATACCTTTATACCATGTGGAGCTGAGCAGAGGGAGATGGAGGAGAGGGGGAAGGAGACAGAGGAGACAAAGAAAGGGGAGAGGTGGAGAAAAGAGGTAGATGTTATTAGAGAGGCATTGGTGGATGGTTGGTTTTATTTTCAGTGTATGAAAGACAATGACGACATCCTAAGACATAGGCCTAAGCGTAATTAAGGGAATAATAGCCTACTAGCCTATGTTTGAGAAAGCTTGTAAAATGTGTCCAAAATATAGGCTACATCTGAGGCTTATAAAACGATATGCCTTGAATAACGTGACGCTTTCTACATTAGAGTTAAGATAGACCGGGTGTTGTTGCACCTGAGTTCCAAGGGGGACAAATCTATGCAATAATGGAATACCACAAACAAATAGCCTATTGCGCATATGCGCCAGTCAAATTTGGAGCGCGCATTTCGATTTGACTACAGTAGTTGTGATGTGAGCCATGCTTGAGAAAATACAATCTCTACCTCTAAATGGCATCGAGTTCGAAAAGGATAAGAAAATACCTTTTGTCTAGACACAGTGACAGTCCAGGGTACGCGCGTGCACGACACGGTCGCAGTGGATAAATAAAATACGCTATATTTCCTCACTAAACGATAACGTGTGTGTTCGGGTGATGTAATTCTTACAATTGATAATATTGCAAAAGTATGAATTGGTCATATCTATCTTCAATATATGATATTATCACAGCCTTTCGTAATTCGTGCACCTACCAATACGATGCGAGCTGACCAGAGCCCCACTGTCCAGTGGTTTGTTCGTGGTGTCTTCCACGAATATTTGAATAAATAAAGGGAGACAGAAAAAAATCCTAAGAAATTGTCAACTATTAGACACATCCAATCTTTATCTACAGTGATCAACCGAGAAAACGGAGCCGTAAACCAGTTGTCCAGTTCGGTGGCTGCATAGGTCCTTCGCCTTTACCGTCTCGCATTCCCACCTCCTCGTCCCCGCCACTCGCTGAGCGGAACACGCAAACACTCTTCATAGATTTGGGGGGCGTCACACAAAAAGCGAACTGGAGTCATGGTCGCGAGACGCAGAAAATGACCCCATGACCACAATATGTCCGAAAAGCGAATTCCTGTATTCATTTCATTTCTGTGTCGTCATATAAAATGTTACAAAAACATAGAGATAGACAGATAACGCCAAAGTGGTCATTCTTTTTTAAATAAAATTGATGACAGGAGATGTTTTCTTATGCCTACAATAACTATTGATTGAAATAGATCACCGTTAAGAAATTGGAAAAGGCTGTTTGAGGAATCACTTTTTGTTATGAATGAAATTCATCAGACTGGCAGGTGAGTGATTGTATGTTGTGTATGTTCCTTGCAATGTCATGGTGTTGGAAGCCGGACTGTATAAAACAGGGTAGTCGCCATCAGGGGAGATGGGCCAATTTAGAGGCGCACCGGAAAGTCCACTCCACCTCTTGTGAGAGTCCTGTTTGGCACACATCCAGTTGTGGTGTGAGGCTGAGTGTGTGTGCGCGTAGTGTGGCCTGGGCAACAGTAAAATGGAGAGGGGGCTGCGTAATCCTCACGCCTGCTAGTGGAGCGAGAGCAGCTCCCAGCGGCTAGAGAAAATATTGCATTGTATAAGTGGGTAAAATGGCATACATCCGAGCACATAAACTGCTTTGCAGCGAGACATAAAATCAGCACCACATAATGTCGGCCTTCTAGGGCTTCAGGAAACGAATGACGGTCAACACTCAAGTCTGACCGCTTTGACAACGTTTATTCACAATATACAGGACAAAATACATCACCATCAAGTCAGTCATATTCAGTAGAAAATGTATCTGTTGGACATTAAAACATATATATTCCTATATGCTTTACTTTGAACAGTGGAATAGACAAGTCATACTTGACATAAGACCAGGCCTTCATCTGTAACCTTGTAATAAAGGTTTAGAAACAACACAAAATAGTTAAGTTCCGCTTTCTGAAATACTATTATGGAACCCTTCTAGACCTATAAGCCTGGTCCTGTCTAAAAGGCCTATTCTCTGCGGTTTTTAATCCATGAAGATATGCGTTCGCAGGCTATTAGTGTATCACAACACAAGAAATGTGTCTAGACTAAACGCCTCTTATTTTAAGATGTGTAAAGATAGGCAGGTCTATAGTAGCCTACTATGGTACATTACCATGGCGAATGGAATATAAATCCTCCACTGCCTGGCCCGTTGCCCCACATAACCTGCTCTATGAAATCTGAGATCGGGGCACCGCTCTGAGATCAGGGCAGCGATAAGTAGCTAAATAAAAACCGGCCACACCTTGGACTATATGAATCAGCGACTAACTGTAACGGGATTAAAGGCCAGGGGGTTTCGCGCGCCCACTGCCGTGCCAAGCGCAATCACATGGCGCGCTCTTAAGGATATGAAAACAATCGGGCTGGTCAAGGATTTGCAGAACAAATACTGTGGAACACAATGGCCACACAAGCCTGAGTTGACTGGTGGTAAGGTTGTCCTACTTGAGGATACAACCTGGTTAAATTGATTGGTAAGTGTCCACTGTCCTGGCGAATTTATTTTTGGCTCCTCTCAACAGGTTGCTTTCAGGTGTAATTGGGTGCAATGGACTAGTGAATGTATTAACAATTACAATTTCCTTATATCTAGGCTACATAACTTCAGTTGTGCTTACAGTGCGTGAAGGTGTGGCGAGTGTTTTGAATTGATCAATTGTTCACATGGGTTTCCTAACGTTCACTTATTCAGACATTAACTTGGAGAATTATAAAATAAATTGCTTTACCTTTAGAATCTGGAATCCATGAGTTTCAATTACTACTGGGTTTGACATTTGCAACGATGGAAGTTGAGGTAATGGTAAACCTGGGGGGTTTGCATCCTGTCCGTTGGCCGGTGAGATGTTCTGATCTCGCGCACCATGGTCAGTCAGAATACATCTGAACACTGTCTTTTCTGACAGACTGAGCGACGTCACTGGTGCGAAGATCAATCAATCCAATCATCAAAAATGGTTACAAGGTAACTAACTGTAGGTTGTCAATCGGACATAAATTAGATGTTTTGGGATAAAAACAGTAAGCTACTAAATAAGTAGAATTTGATCTGAAAAACTGGGTAATCATAAAAATGAACTTTTATTTAAGATGTGATTCGATGTATTGACAGGCAGATATTTGTAAGGCCAGTGGTAAAGTAACGTTTTATGGCATTTAAGTGCAATTCCCCAGAGCCAAGTTTTAGGTTATTTACATTTTAGAGGAAGCCTTAAAATCTGCTTTTTCCCCCTTTTTAACTTGATTGGGGAAAACAGAGGCAAAACCAGTAGCTTAACAACATGTCTTCCATCCATCTCTCCAGCCAGTGATGTTTGAAACTCAAGTGGACGCTTGAGTCATGGTTTTTATTACACAGTTTAATCAACACACAAAGCTCAAAGAGCCTCTCAGGTAATTCAATATACAGTTTGTTTGTGTGAGGAGCATTTTTGTCCTCACACCCAGAGCCCAAGCCAGCCCCCACAGCCTGAAGATGTTGTTCTCCTCCAATTTCAACAATAGCAAAAATACAACCTAAGAGTTATAGGGAAATAATAAAAACACAGGATAAACTAAGAAAACTTTCTTTAAATACCTGGTCCAAAACCTCCAGTTTGTGAATGTAATGAAGGTGTTGGTCTTGGCGAAAGGGGGTTTGAGGGGGGGGGGGGGGGGGGGGCGTGCACAGAAACAATCTTGGTTTATGGCAATGGTGGGGGACAGTGGATCAATTAAAGTCCTTTCATATAATTTGAGAGAAGATCAGAAGTACATACAGTTTTCAATTTTATAGCCTGCTATGATTTTAAAACAATTCCTTTGTAGATTTTATACAATTTCCTAAATTCATGTCTATATAGCTGGGATATCAGGAGACAAAACAAGGTATAGAGTGTAAAAATCCTTCCATTTTTAGACCCCCCTCCCCACCAAAAAAAAAAAAAAGAACAGTCCCCTAGTCATACAGATGATATGGAATGCTTTCAGAGTCAAGAACATTTGGAGTGAGGGCACAGGCAGGGCCCTATGGAAACATCAGGGGGGAGAGTAGCCCAGCCTGCATCAGAGATATGACCAGGAATAAGGAAGGGAGCGCAAGGGGCATGATTGCAGTTTGAGAATATGTACACCATGGCTGCCAGGTTAAGTGGGGTGGAGAATTGGTCGTAAAGGGAGGGGGGAAAGGGCAGGAAAGAGGGAGGTGCTCTGGTTAAGGGGAGGCGTGGCTCAAAGAAAGCACTCCAATGGAAACCAACAAGATCCGTTTTAACTTCTCTTTACTTTCAAAGCTCCCCTAACCTTAGTTGTACAGGTGGTTTCGCCATGATTCTACTCCAACACTACATTGCATACTTTTGTGTCCATTCCCGAGCTATTCTGTTGTACCTGGAAGCAAAGAGAGAGTGTGAATTTCTGGTTCATGAATAGAGTAAGTGTCCAGATTAACACACTGAACAAAAATATAAACTCAACATGTAAAGTGTTGGTCCCAATTTTCATGAGCTGAAATAAAAGATCCCAGAAATGTTTCATAAGAACAAAATATTTAGTTCTCTAAAATGTTGTGCACAAATTTGTTTATGTCCTTGTTAGTGAGCATTTCTCCTTTGCCAAGTTAATCCATCCACCTGACAGGTGTGGCATATCAAAAAGCTGATTAAACAACATGATCCTTACACAAGTGCACCTTGTGCTGGGGACAACAAAAGGCCACTAAAATGTGCAGATGTGTCACACAATGCCACAGATGTCTCAAATTGAGGGAGCGTGCAATTGGCATGCTGACTGCAGGCATAAACTACGGACAACGAACACAATTGCATTTTATCGATGGCAATTTGAATGCAAAGAGATACCTTGACGAGATCCTGAGGCCCTTTGTCGTGCCATTCATTCGCCGCCATCACCTGATGTTTCAGCATGACAATGCACAACCCCATGTCCAAGGATCTGTACACAAATCCTAGAAGCGGAACATTTCCCAGTTCTTCCATAGCCTGCCTATTCAGTCATGTCACCCATTGAGCATGTTTGGGATGCTCTGGATCGCCATGTATAACAACGTGTCCCAGTTCCCGCCAATATCCAGCAAATTCGCACACCCATTTAAGAGGAGTGGTACAACATTCCACAAACAACTCTATGCAAAGGAGAAGTGTCGCGCTGCATGAGGCAAATGGTGGGCACGCCAGATACCGACTGGTTCGGATCCACGCCCCTACTTTTTTTTTTTTGAAGGTATCTGTGACCAGATGCTAACTATATACCCAGTCATGTGAAATCCATATAGTAGAGCCTAATTAATATATTTTGATTGACTGATTTTCTTATATGAACTAACTCAGTAAAAATCTTTGCAATTGTTGTTTATATTTTTGTTCAGTGTATATATAAGCAAACATATTCAACAGTTGCAGCATACAGACATACATACCCAGAGGATTATCTAAAAGATCTAACAAGATCATCCTGTTTAACCACTGACTCAAGAGCTTGTATGACATCCTATAGTACACCATCTGAAGCAAGATATTTAGATAGTTACTCACTTTTCCCTGTCCGTCTTGTAGATGCGGGCGATCTCCGGTACTAAGGGGTCGTCCGGGTTTGGGTCGCACAGCAGAGAGCAGATTGAGAGAAGAACTAAGGGAAGGTTCGATGTTAATGGTTCGGCTTAAGACAGAGGTAAGGAGAGCTGAACCTAAATTAGTTAGGCAGTTACTGTGACAAAACAGACAAACAGGAAGTTCAGTCAGTCACTCAGATACCCCACCAGACACAGGTTCCAAAACAAACAGCAAAGAGGACATATTCATATTTTACAGTCTTAGTAACATAAAAACAACGTTTTTGTTTTTCCCCCTTCCTCCGTGTACCTTTGGAGATGGTTAGAGCGGGAGACCACTGTGATCGCAGGATGTCGAGACAGATGCTGCCGTTGCTGTTGATATTTGGGTGGTAGATTCTTGTGGTAAACGCAACCTGCACACACAGAGAAACAAACAGAACGGACGTGGTTGAGTTAAGAGGAGGAAGAAAGAACTAAATGGATGACAGGTACAGAAAAGGAGCATCATGGAATCACACAGTTACAGCCATCAGAGAAAAGATGCAGAAACAAATGATTGTGTGTGCTGGTGTGTATGAGAAACTACGATAAGTGGATGTCATCTGTCACTTCAGTGTGTGTACACACAGTTCTGTCTCACCTTTGGCGGTTTGAAGGGGTAGTCTGTGGGAAAGTGAATGGTCAGGAAGAATACCCCACCCTGATAAGGACTGTCGTTCTGTTAGAGAGAGCAGAATATTCAGCACTATTAGTATCAAGTCAATCTTAGCAGAGTTGAATGGGTCTTTAGTATAATTTAATCATGGCGAGAAACACTGTCCTATACAACATTATATAAGCTAATATTTATGGTAGCGTGAATGTCGTCAGTACTTACAGGTCCCATTATTGTGGCTTGCCAGTGAAACACTGAAAAACAGAGAAGTGAAACCACCAGATGTAGTCAGTCAGAGTAGGGAGAGGTAGTAGGAATGCTATGAAGTCAGGCTGAGGCAAAGCCCAGGATGGGGCTGGATACTCATTCTAGAAGATTTATAATACAATTCCAGCAGTATAAAAAATGGATTGACGTAATATCATGAATGATGTCAGTGCAGAAGTTAAGCAAATGGAAATTTGAATTCAAGCAAATGTTATATTGCTGACGTAATCCATCCTAAAAACTCAGGGGAGTGGCCGAATGCCATCTAAAGATAAGAGTGAACGCAAAGCTCTCAACTAAAAGAACTAACTAGAACATTACAACATTTTAAACAAAGGTACCATTACCACCCTGAGCTAAAATGCAGACATGTGAGAAAATAAGGAATAAGAGAACATCCGAGTTTAGAGCCATTAGACAACCATTCTCTTGGAAAGACCCAGGTTGCTGTACTCTAGCCTATCTGGGATGTTATATAAGCCCAAAAGAAGTTGTGGACATGGGTGACAAAGCTAAAATTCGTCAACTTTTCGAGCTGAGCACATCACAGAGGGCACAGGGCAGAATATACCAGATCAGATGGTTGCCGGAGAGTTCCTGAGAGCTAGTGATTCTCAAGCAGGCAGATAAAAAAAAAAAAAAAAAAAAGTGGAATCATTTCTTTCTCTCGAGACAATAAGCCAGTTTGTTTCATCACTGTGTTCCCTGATAAGACATATCATTTAGCAGCAATTTGACAGATATCAGATGGCATTTGACACTTGTCTGAGTGAACCACTCAGTTTGTTAATGGCTTTGAACTTTATATCTTCTTATAATCTGGCCTCCCGGGTGGGGCAGTGGTCTAGGGCACTGCATCGCAGTGCTAGCTGCGCCACCAGTCTCTGGGTTCGCGCCCAGGCTGTCGCAGCCGGCCACAACCGGGAGGTCCGTGGGGCGACGCACAATTGGCATAGCGTCGTCCGGGTTAGGGAGGGTTTGGCCGGTAGGGATATCCTTGTCTCAGTATGTAAAATGTAATGAAATGTAAAAAATGTAATAAAATGTATGCACTCTACTGTAAGTCGCTCTGGATAAGAGCGTCTGCTAAATGACTAAAATGTAAATAATCAACAAGCAGTCTGACAGTAATTACTATGCATCTTAGACAATGATTTGACTAAAAGAGTGACTTGAGAAGTATGTTCCGTGATGCTCTCATATATGCTTGATAGAAGGGGTTGTTGCAGTGGTCATGTTCACAAACTGGGTGTTCATTCCACACAATAAGCTAAATAAATCTCATTGTAAAAATTGCTTTTTTGTTGTTGTAATTTGTAAGACACAAGTAAAAATGTGCAATCCGTCCAATCAATTAACATAATCTAGTATCAATGGTGTCCAGGTATGGTAAGGCAGTTACAGAGTGACATGCTGCTCCTGGCTATGATGGACATCTTACCTCACCTACCTTAATGTAACCATAGAACCATTGGTAAGTCAGCACAAACTTCCTGGTACCTGACCCAATACCAAAAGTGAAACTGATTTAAAGGGAAGGCATTTCACTGAGCCTGTAGATTCTAGAACAAACATGTGGCATTAAGGTAATCATTTTGAGATAAGCAGTCCATATACTCTGTGGTTCTGGTTGGTTGAGAGATTTTACTGATAAACCAGACTGCACAAGACTCACCACATTTCAGAATAATTATGGATTATCTGCATCTAGCCTACTTTTTTTTTTACACAAATCATGTGGAGAGCAGGAAGCCTAAAATGTTGAACAGGATGTCAGAACAAAAGCGATAACTGACATGTATTGTTGGGTTGCCTGATGACGAGCTACTTACTGTCATCTCCTACTGGTCCTGCAGAACACTGGGCTGGTGGGTCCCGTGCCAAGTCATTCAACTCCTGAGAGACGAGAATACAAGCGGTTAGCAATACTAGTTGAACGCATTTGTCTGCAAAGGGGCAGCCAAAAGTTCATCATGTCAATCACATTCTATTAATCAATCCAATACCGTTACAATTACATTTATAACACTTAGCAGAGGCTCCAGAGCAACTCACAGAAGCAATTAGTGTTAAATGCCTTTATCAACAGATTCTTCAACCTAGTCAGCTCAGGGATTCAAACCATCGACCTTTCGGTTACTGGCCCAATGCTCTTAACCACTAGGCTACCTGCCTAACACAGACAAATCATGTATTCACTAGTAATGTGACACCAGAGTTTAGAACAGATACAAAATAAGTAACAAGAGTTCACCTAAAAACTGTCAAACACTGTTAGATTTAACTGCCTGATCACAGTTTCATTCTACTGAGCTTTAGTAATCGAAAATTAACTAAAAAAAGTTAGATAACAATATATTTCCCAAGCAACACACATGACAACCTAAGATCATAACCATGATATGAGTTAAGTCAACGTCATGGAAGCTACTACTGGGATTGCCTGGTACCTACTTGGCTAGCCATCTTTGGACTACCAAAAGTAATGAATCCGTATCTTTAGCTGGTTAACAATGCCCAAATGTTAGCCAACTGCCACGCATTCTGGTTGATCACTATGAGTTTAGAGATGAACAACAACAAAATAAAATAAAAAAAAGGCCCTTCTGGTGATATATCTAGCTAACATCCAACTTACTGGTTAGCTAGCTAGTTCCATTATGTAGTTAGCTGACATGAGGGGGGGGGAAATAAATAAAATACACCTCATCTTATCTGGACAGTTAGATACCGCTACTCGGGGCCCAGTTTGACACTGTCAAATTACAGCAGAGTGGAAGGCTAGAAAACGGTTTTAGCTAGTTAGGACAAAATATTCCCAGCCATAACCTAGCAAGTTATCACATAATTATAGGTAGCTAGCTAAGTGATTACTGAATTTGTGGGACAAATATTAAATATATTTAGCTGCCTAGTTACTAACTAGCAAGCTAACTAACGTAGCCGACTGCATTAGCAGTGCTAGTTAGCAAACTACAGAAGCCGTTAGCTGGCTAACGACTATTATGTAAACCAGTTATTTTGGATTCTAAATATGTAAATACACTGATCTCCTCTGGATAAAGATAACACAATTACTAGCCAAGTTAACGTTGGATAACTAACGTTAATTGGCAAACTGGTAGTAAAAGGTGGAGGGCCCAAAATGTGGATGGAACACCGAAAGAGGCGCATTGGTTAACGCCGTCAGCCCAGCATTAGCCGTACCTCCGTGGGTAACAAGCTTTTAAAGGCAAAACATTTAATACCGACATGACTCAGATGACACATATACCAGACAAAATTCAAATATCACTTATTTATTGTAACTGCGAAACATTGGGCCTTGCCGTTGACTTCCTTCTTACCTTATGAATTCTTTTAAGAGCCATTGTATTGTGCTAGTGCCTCCGTCACCGAAAACGTGTTATACTCGATTAAAATGGCGGTTCCGGTCTCTGTCCGGAAGGAAATTCTTCGAAATATATCTCAAATAATCCCTTTGTCTAATACTCAAATCACCGATTACTATCAAAATGGGCACACCGATATAATTTTCTGCCTAAACTGAAAGACACTAGGGGTAGAACCGCCGTCCTTCCTCCTGCTGCTGCAGCCGCTACCAAACCACTCACTCTGCGCTGTTTGTAGGAACCCTTCCGCCTACATGCGCATCCATCACTGATGTTTCAGCACCATAGATTGCGCGCCGACAACATAGATGGTGCAATTGACGTCATTTCGGCTCTCGACAAGCGACAGAATATGAATAGTTCGCATGAATGATTCGAGCCAAAATGGCTTTCAGGCATATATTTTGCACTGTTGCGAGCTCATGAGAGAGCCTAGCAAATGGTTTAAAACATCTAACAGCAAATTAGTTGCAATAGAAAGGGGTTGGACACACTACAATCAGGAAATCCTTTACGAAATATGATTTATGATGATGTATATGGGTTATTACACGACATTTATACGGGACAGTTAAATAATAAGCGCGGAGGGATATAAGGACTATTCGAGGTTCTTATCGCGAGAATGTAGTGCCACTGTACAGAATAAATTGAGCAGTGAGAACTCTACTTCACCCTAAATACAATTTTACAGAGTATAAATAGGAGGTCAAATATTTAGCATTTAGCTCTTTACTAATGCACTGTTTTGTGTCTGTTTTGACATATCGTTAATTCGTTGTTCACATGAACATTATATATCTTGACCTATGTGGAAAGCAGCCTAATAATACTAATAATGGAAATAAGATAATATGGCTAAAGAATAAAGTAATAACAGATAATGGTCCTCTTATTCATGTTCATGCTCTATACTCATATGCATTATATGCCGTTATAAACTGGGTGGTTTGAGCCGTGAATGCTGATTGGCTGGAAGCCGTGATATATTTAAGCAATAAGGCACGAGGGGGTGTGGTACTGTATATGGCCAATATACCAAGGCAAAGGGATGTTCTTAAGCTCGACACAATGCAGAGTGCCTGGATGCAGCCCTTGGCCGTGGTATATTGATCATATACCACAAATCCCTGAGGTGCCTTATTGTTATTATAAACAGGTTACCAACATTAGAGCAGTACAAATACATGTTTTGTCATAGCCGTTGTATACGGTCTGATAAAAATGATTTGTACTGTTCTAATTACCTTGGTAACCAGTTTAGAATAGCAATAAGGCACCTCGGGGGTTTGTGGTATATGGCCAATATACCATGGCTAACGGCTGAAGCCAAGCAGGGGTACAATGTAAATTATTGTGCTTCAGTTGATGTCTCTACACCCCACTACCATAAACCAGGTTTTAAGTTTAAAAAAAGAGGGTGTGCACTACCAGGCAGGCACTACCCCCTGTGCCATAAATGTTCAGACCTCTTGGTATAGAGGACAAGTGTAGTGCACTTTGTGTAGCCTAGGCTACTGAGAAGCTACTGCTATTTATGATGGAACATAACCTTTTCTTATAAAAAATAAACAAAATGTTGTTATATACAAAGGCCTGTTTGCAATGACCTGTACTAGTGTGTATTCTCACACAAAAGGCCATTGCAGAGGACAGGCTATGATATGTATTGTTAGGCCTATAAGTTGCGTTCCCTAAACCTGATACCCTTTACAGATAGATGAGTAATGCTTCCACAATAACGAATGCTCTTAACTAAGCTTTGAGGCAGATCCCCCATAGGGCCAGATCACCTATAATAAAATAAATAAACCATTATTATTGTTATGAACACACACAGACACACGCACACTAGTAATAACAGCATATCAGGTGGCTGGTTGATATGCGGAAAGGGGGAAGACATTAGATTAGAACGCATTAGAACCTCCACCGGATGGCGGTATGAGGCAGTCCCTGTATGAATGTGTGCGTGGGAGTTCCTCCTTTCGCCATTCCGGGGTGTCGCCACACCACGGAGAGTACTGAGGGAGTCCTGCGAAGAGACCGCCTAGCCCCCTCCAGGCCTCTTCTCACCTCTCCACACCTTCATCCAGCCACACACGGGGCCCCGGCATGCCCCAGAAGACAGGTATCCGCTCATTACTCCCTCAGAGAACCGCCGCAGACCTCCCCAGCAGCCCTGTTTGAAAGATTACGGAGACACCGAGGGATGCTACTGCAGCAAACGCACCCCGCACCGCGAAAATTCTCGACGTCTGCCCGAGGAACAGAAACATTTGGTTGGCCCTTGACCGAAGCCCCTGAGGATGTCCGACAGCTGTGCGAACATGAACTCCGACGATCGGCCGGTTAAAAGTACGCACAATTATATAATGATGCTTAGGCCTATGCGTTATTGTTTTTGGGCATTGGCTTTGCATTGGCTGCAAACATGGCTGCACTAATGTCGATATGTGATTGCATGTGTGTGCATCCCCTTGTTATTTCCCCTCAATAAAACAACAACAACACTTTAGGCTATTGGATGGTGAGTCACTGATGAAAATGCAACACTGTCGAGTTATTGATGCCAGTGATTGATGATTGACAGAAACTAAAATGTGGTTTTGGCTCTGAATCCCGAGAGGATGATGTGACCTGTGCACTGTATGGAAATACCCCCTTATTTTGTATTATGTGGATGTCTCTCGGCGCGCACTGAGTGACATGGTGATGCTGCATGAGCCGCACCTGGTGGTGGGTACATGTACTGTTCAGTCAGAGTCAGAATACCCGAGAGCGAGAGAGAGAGATTAGCGTCTCTTTCCAATGAAACATTTCTGGCAGTTTGACGATGACAGCTAAAGGAAGACTCAAAGGTAAAATTATAATTGTTTACATTGTGTGTTTTTCTTCATTTAGGGAGCAAAGGGATGTATGTAGGCTATTAGATGTTAATTAAATTGGTAGGTGTTACAAGTAAATGCATGGAAACGTGGAAGTAACGATGTGAATATAATATGTTTTGGACTTGCCATAGGCGACCCTGAACACGTTATGTTGAGGTCCAATACGTTGGTCTTATCCGAGTGTTCATAGCCATGACATTGACTGCTGCGAGAGCTCTATAACTTGGCCTACATTGTCGATATCTAGATGTATTTTTAGACAGCCAAATTTCACTCACATCGCCAGGCAATTTATTCGTTTGGTTGTTAGGATGCAACTTGCGAGGTAGAAGAGACTCGATTAGGTTCCATATGGCTTTAATATGAAAGCTCATAATGTCATCCATCCTGCAGCTATGGTTGTGTTCTTATTTTTGTGAGTTTGAAAAGTAATATGG
Organism: Salvelinus fontinalis; assembly: GCF_029448725.1. Taxonomy (NCBI): domain Eukaryota; kingdom Metazoa; phylum Chordata; class Actinopteri; order Salmoniformes; family Salmonidae; genus Salvelinus; species Salvelinus fontinalis. Next base: position 18,050,162 of record NC_074693.1, read on the forward strand.
TCATATGTCGCTTTATTTACTTTTCTCAGTGCTCCCTCATGCCAAATTATGCATAAAGAAATTATGTGCACCTGCACAAATTGTGTGTTTAAGGACTCACTTCCTTCCCTATCCTATATTTATAAGCGTCCCCAGATTCTTATTCTGTCTCACTGACAGCCAAATAAGACAAAATGGAGTTTGGGAATGTTTAGTTGCGTTTCAGCATATTGTAGCCTATTGCCTTCATCAAGGCAGTATATAATAGTGTTATTGCATCATTGGATTATGGAATATTTAATGTGTTTATGAACAGCGGCTTTTATGCGTGGGCGGCATCAGACGAGGTGATGGAGGTTCAGCGATCCTTGTTACACCGTTTCCGCACAGATTGCCATGTTTATTGGGGTCACAACAACCCTGGCAGTGTTGTGCACTTGTGCACAAAGTCACATGCGACCATGCCTTTTTCTTCAACTGGGAGATTGTCGCGGGTTTCTGGTGTGGAAGAAAACGGGGACGCGGGTTGATAGACACTCGGGCGGGAAAACACGGGTTTTCCCGTGTAGGGTGCGTTTGCGCGCGTGCGTTTCGCTGAGTGTACGCATATGTGCGCCACGCGTGCACATACATTGTGCATGTTTGTGTGCATGCCTGTGTGTGTGTGTGTGTGTGTGTGTGTCTTGGAACACAGCTGGACTATATTGCTCAGCTGCAATAGTGAACTAAACACAGTCGGACTCTGCACACCATACACACATCATCTACCACAATGCCACGGTGAGAACATAATGTGTCAGAGAGAGACACCTTAAAGCATCACAGTGAGAGACAACATTTTATTTGAGAGGAGTGAGCCAAGAGAGGAGGAGAGCATGTGTGTAGGGCTGGCCTATAGTGAAAAGAAAACAGAATATAGGCACTGGGCCTAAGGATGGCACAGGAGCCCAGACAGTTGGTTTGTCATATCCAGAGATCGGTGTGTGTAGGCTACTGTAGATGGATTAGAAGAGCGTGGGATAGGACAGAGGGACGAGGAAGATTTGGGAGAGAAAGAGAGAGAGAGAGCAGCACATTGAGCACAGTACACAGGCAGGCGAATGGAGGCACTAGACCAGGACTGAGTGTGGACAAGGTGAGGAAAGGAAAGAGAGAATGTGACAAGCACATGAAGGAGGTGAAGTAGATGAGAAGCGAGAGAGAAAGATGGAGAGATTACGTGATGTAGGCTGATGGACAGACAGAATCCCACAGGGCTATTGGATCTCTAGATCCTGTCTAATGGCTCATACAAATCATTCTCACCTGATTTTATACAATCCAGTGATCTTCAGTCCTGGGGAACCATATGATGTGCAGGATTTTATTCCAGCCAATCACTAACACATATGATTCAACTAATCAACTATCATCAAAGCCCAAGAGAAGGCATGCCTGTTGACATTTTGAGGAGGCAGGGAAAGGACAGGAGGTTAGGACACAAGGAATCAAGGAGTTCATATTCAAAAAGAGCCAGATTGACCATTCCTAACCAACCATTGATAATTACTGTACTTCCTGGTGTCTTTCCATGGCCACACTAGCGCTCTACTCAAGGCCCACTTTCTGAGCAAAGTTGCTACTAACCCAGCAGTTATATTTCTCTAGTGACTCATGCAATCTCTTGCAAAGGGTGCTTCAAGTTGATAGGCTATTACATGAGAGCGTTTTCAGGCTAAGCGATTGAGCTTTTCATAGCTGTATACCATTCAGTGAACAGAAGCAGTCCTCAGAGATTATTCTTAGGTGTTTTATTAGGATCCCATTAGCTGGTGGATTAGCAGCAACTACTCTTCCTGGGGTCCACACACAACATAAAACCAGATGTAATACAGAACATTAATAGACAAGAACAGCTTCAGGACAGAACTAAATACATTTAAAGCTAGAATCCTTAGTTGCTACATACATTTTTGGATTTATAAATGAATGATATATACCCATTGATTCTTGAAGAATATAACTTGTAAATGCCTCATGAGCTTAGTTGAACTGTCGTACCCCATCAGAACCCAAAATATAAGCTTGTTTCACTCCAATGTTTGTAAACAATGTAAATGTTAACAAACACTAAATAGCCTCAAAACATGATTATATGATTATAGAATTTTGATACAATATCATGGTCAGTCCTTTCGTCTGTGAATTTGAGACTGGTTACATTTCTCCAGGCCCATCCCTCAGCTTTTTACCAAAACAAAGGCTGGGTGTCCATTTTGTTATTGTTTCAATTAACGATTCTAGCTTTAAAATAAGAAAATATAAATTCAAAAAAAGGTCCTGTAATGGAGAAAAACATTTTTTGTTAATGAATACAAGCATGCACACACACACACACACACACACACACACACACACACACACACACACATGCACAAATGCGTACACACAAACACATCCACACACACAAACATTCACACCGCTTCTGGCATGGCTCGGGGACTACTTAGAATGTTTTCTTCTGGATTCCCATGCAGTCCTATGTGGTACCTTGCGCCCTGTGGATGTGTGGGTGTGTGGATGTGGGTGTGGGGATGTATGGGTGTGTGGATGTGTGTGGATGTGAATGTGTGTGTGTCGATGTGGATGTGTGTATGGATGTGTGTGGATGTGTGTGTGTGTTGATGTGGGTGTGTGTGTGGATGTGTGTGCGTGTGTGTACAGTAAGTATATGTGTGTGTGTGAGGGGGGCTTTGTGTGAGCGTACCTTGAAAGTTTTCTCTCAGTCCTGTACTATGGCAGGACAGAGTATTTATAGCCCTTTAGAGAGACAGAGGGAGAGAGAGAGAGAGAGAGAGAGAGAGGGAGACAAGGAGGGAGAGAGGTAGCGGTAGAGAGAGAGAGAGAGAGAGAGAGAGAGAGAGGGAGAGAAGGAGGGAGAGAGGTAGAGAGTGAGAGAGGGATTGTCTAATGAGGACATGTTGTTTGGGGATAGTTTCTGTTAGTGTGTGTCTGTGTATATGTACACAGATGGTCCTTCATGTGTGAAGCATACATTAATTACACAACATCACCCCCCCCCCCCCCCCCCCATCCGCTTTCAAAGACCCATGGATCTGTGCTAGGCTGCTAACTGATCTGGGTCAGAGATGGTAGAGGCATGAACACACACACACACACACACACACACACACACACACACACACACACACGCATGTGCACTGTCACAACCCTCCCCACTTCCCATATTCCCCCTTCTTCTGCTCTCTTACCCTTCTCTTTCATTGCGCCATTCTTTCATCACTCCGTTCCTCACTCTTTAATTTATTTATGCAGAGACCGGCTGTAGAAAGAGCAGATCTCCTGAGGTGTGTCATATCATTCTCTGCGAGGTCCTGCAGAGGCCAACATATTCAGACAGAAACAGGTTCCTCACACTAAGACACCACTGGAAAACACAGCGATAGATTCACTAAGTGTTTGAACCAATGGCCAACGCAGAGCTGTCAGGTCTACCCACAGTACAGTAGATGTATTGATAAAAGGCACTTTTGTGTTTTTCAACTGTCTGTAATGTGGGCTATTCTCCTATGAAGCTGTTTTTACTCAACTACTCTTCTTTTTTCTCAAGCTGTACATTCTCTGTCAATCTGCCCTACTTTTTATCTATCTCAATCACAGTCTCTTTCACACACCCTCACACACACTCTCCTTTTCTCACTTGCACACTCACACACCATCACACACCCTCACACACCCTCACACCATAGTATTTTGGTGGTGGGACTAGGGCAGTACATGGGACAGGACCTTTCTTGCAGTGGTGATAGAACAGTGTGGGTTAGTTCCTTGTAGGGCTAACCCTACCGTAGTGGAGCTGGAGCAGTGACCTGACCTGGTTAGCCTTTAACTCAGTGGGCTACGGGCTGTCTCAGCCGGTGTGGAATACCGTCAATACATCATTGACACATGACTAGTGGGGGGCTGCAGGGCCTGGAGAGATGGAGTGTGTGTGTGTGTGTGTGTGTGTGTGTGTGTGTGTGTGTGTGTGTGTGTGTGTGTGTGTGTGTGTGTGTGTCTGGTGTGGGGTGGTGTGGTGTGGTGTGGGGTGGTGTGGTGTGGTGTGGGGTGGGGTGGTGTGGTGTGGGGTGGTGTGGTGTGGGGTGGTGTGGGGTGGTGTGGGGTGGGGTGGGGTGGTGTGGGGTGGGGTGGGGTGGTGTGGGGTGGGGTGGTGTGGTGTGGGGTGGTGTGGGGTGGTGTGGTGTGGGGTGGTGTAGGGTGGGGTGATGAATTAGTCTGATTTAAGATTTAAGTGATGGGGAGGTCAGGAGGTAGTAGAGGACAGTTAGACGGTGATGGATGGAAGGCAGAAAGAAACAGAGAAAAAAAGATAGGGAGAGAGAGAGGTAGAGAGAGAGAAAGATAGAGCGAAAGGCCTACTTGTGAACTAGGCCATTATCTGTGTTAGTACTGGTGGGGCTCCACGAGGCTCTGTAGATCCTGCAGAACAATACCTTTATGTGTGTGTGTGTGTGTGTGTGTGTGTGTGTGTGTGTGTGTGTGTGTGTGTGTGTGTGTGTGTGTGTGTGTGTGTGTGTGTGTGTGTGTGTGTGTGTGCACAAGTGTGTTTCTGTGATGCGGCAACTTTATCTGGGTGTGTGAATTTCTGTCTCTGTATTTCTTTGTGCGTGTGTGTGTGTGTGTGTGCATGCATGTATGTGTGTTTCTACCTCTGTGTGTGTGTGTGTGTGTGTGTGTGTATGTGTTTTGCCTTTGTGCCTGTGTGTGTGTGAGTCCTCACGTGCAGCTGGGCGCTCTTGCTGTATCTCTCCTGGTCAGTCATCCCCCTCTCCAGCGGTGCCCTAGGGGCCTTCATTATGTAAGGGAAACACCGCTGCAAAGCACAGGCCGATAACTCAACCCTGAAATAAAGCCTGCTAGACCGTCTATAACACAGACAGGACTTTCATACACATACACAGTGTACATACATGTATGCATGCACACATGCACATTGCAAAAGAAAAGAGGGGAGAGGAGGAGAGGGGATAGGAGACAAGAGGAGACGAGAGGAGATGAGAGGAGTGGGAGCGGATAGGAGAAGAGAGGAAGAGAGAGGAGGGGAGGGGAGATGAGAGGAGAGGAGAGGTGACGAGAGGAGAGCAGAAGAGAAGACGAGAGAAGTGGAGAGGAGAAGAGAGGAGGTGGAGAGGAGAAGAGAGGAGGGGAGGGAGAGGAGAGGAGGTGAGAGGAGGTGAGAGGAGAGTAGAAGAGAGAAGATGAGAGAAGTGGAGAGGAGAAGAGAGGAGGTGAGAGGAGAGGAGAGGAGAGGAGAGGAGAGGAGGGGAGGGGAGGGGAGGGTGTTGTTCCTGTAGCTGCTGTGATGTTGTTTATTACCTCAACCTGGTACTGTGTGGAGAGATGGTCAGAGGTATACAGGTAGATAGAGAGGAGATAAGAAGAGAGCAGAAGAGAGGAAAAGAGAGTAGTGGAGAAGAGATTCGAGGAGGTGGAGAGGAGAAGAGAGGAGGGGAGGGGAGAGGAGAGGAGGTGAGAGGAGGTGAGAGGAGAGTAGAAGAGAGAAGACGAGAGAAGTGGAGAGGAGGTGAGATGAGGGGAGGGGAGGGGAGGGGAGGGTGTTGTTCCTGTAGCTGCTGTGATGTTGTGTATTACCTCAACCTGGTACTGTGTGGAGAGATGGTCGGAGGTAGACAGGTAGATAGAGAGGAGATGAGAGGAGAGCAGAAGAGAGGAAAAGAGAGTAGTGGAGAAGAGATTAGAGGAGAGGAGGGGGGAAGAGAAGAGAAGAAAAGAGAGGAGATGAGAGAAGATAAGGGGAGACGAGGGGAGCAGAGAGGAGAGGAGAAGAAAGGAGACGAGGGGAGCGGATATGAGAAGAGAGGAGATGAGGGGAGCGGATAGGGAGAGGAGAGGAGGTCAGAGGATAGGAGAGAAGAGAAGGGAGGAAAAGAGATGAGAGGAGAGGAGAAGAGAGGAGACGAGATTAGAGGAGAGGAGAGGAGAGGAGAGGTGGGTGTTGTTCCTGGAGCTGCTGTGATGTTGTTTATTACCTCATCCTGGTACTGGTACTGGAGAGATGGTTGGAGGTAGACAGGTAGATAGAGAGGAGAGGAGAGCAGAAGAGAGGAGACGAGAGGAAAAGAGAGGAGATGAGATTAGAGGAGAGGAGGGGAGGTGAGGTGAGATGAGAGGAGATGAGAGCAGAAGCGAGGAGACGAGATTAGAGGAGACAAGAGGAGACTAGAGCAGAAGAGAAGAGACGAGGGGAGCGGATAGGAGAAGAGAGGAGGGGAGAGGAGAGGATAGGAGAGATGAAGATTGGAGCGGAGAAGAGGGGAGGTGAGAAGAGGGGATAGGAAAAGAGTGAGGAGAGAAGAAGAGAGAAGACGAGAGGAGTGGCGATTGGAGGAGAGGAGGGGAGAGGAGAAGAGAGGAGAGTAGAGCAGAAGAGAGGAGACGAAGGAGACGAGGGGAGCGTTGTTGTTCCTGTAGATGCTGTGATGTTGTTTATTATACTGTATTATACTATTACCGAAGCCTGGTGCTGTGTGGAGAGATGGTTGGAGGTAGACAGGTAGATAGAGAGGAGACAAGAGCAGAAGAGAAGAGTAGAGAGGAGAAGAGGAGATGAGATTAGAGAAGAGGAGGGGAGAGTAAAGGAGGGGAGATGAGAGCAGAAGAGAGGAGTGGAGAGGAGAAGAGGGGATTAGAGAAGAGGAGGGGAGGGGAGAGCAGAAGAGAGGAGAAGAGGAGATGAGATTAGAGAAGAAGAGGGGAGAGTAGAGGAGGGGAGAGGAGAGTAGAAGAGAGGAGTGGAGAGGAGAAGAGGAGATGAGATTAGAGAAGAAGAGGGGAGAGGAGAGCAGAAGAGAGGAGTGGAGAGGAGATTAGAGAAGAGGAGGGGAGAGTAGAGGAGGGGAGAGGAGAGCAGAAGAGAGGAGAAGAGGAGATGAGATTAGAGAAGAAGAGGGGAGAGTAGAGGAGGGGAGAGGAGAGCAGAAGAGAGCAGTGGAGAGGAGAAGAGGAGATGAGAGGAGGTGAGAGGAGAGTAGAAGAGAGAAGATGAGAGAAGTGGAGAGGAGAAGAGAGGAGGTGAGAGGAGAGGAGAGGAGAGGAGGGGAGGGGAGGGGAGGGTGTTGTTTCTGTAGCTGCTGTGATGTTGTTTATTACCTCAACCTGGTACTGTGTGGAGAGATGGTCGGAGGTATACAGGTAGATAGAGAGGAGATGAGAGGAGAGCAGAAGAGAGGAAAAGAGAGTAGTGGAGAAGAGATTAGAGGAGAGGAGGGGGGAAGAGAAGAGAAGAAAAGAGAGGAGATGAGAGAAGATAAGGGGAGACGAGGGGAGCAGAGAGGAGAGGAGAAGAAAGGAGACGAGGGGAGCGGATATGAGAAGAGAGGAGATGAGGGGAGCGGATAGGGAGAGGAGAGGAGGTCAGAGGATAGGAGAGAAGAGAAGGGAGGAAAAGAGATGAGAGGAGAGGAGAAGAGAGGAGACGAGATTAGAGGAGAGGAGAGGAGAGGAGAGGAGAGGAGAGGTGGGTGTTGTTCCTGGAGCTGCTGTGATGTTGTTTATTACCTCATCCTGGTACTGGTACTGGAGAGATGGTTGGAGGTAGACAGGTAGATAGAGAGGAGAGGAGAGCAGAAGAGAGGAGACGAGAGGAAAAGAGAGGAGATGAGATTAGAGGAGAGGAGGGGAGGTGAGGTGAGATGAGAGGAGATGAGAGCAGAAGCGAGGAGACGAGATTAGAGGAGACAAGAGGAGACTAGAGCAGAAGAGAAGAGACGAGGGGAGCGGATAGGAGAAGAGAGGAGGGGAGAGGAGAGGATAGGAGAGATGAAGATTGGAGCGGAGAAGAGGGGAGGTGAGAAGAGGGGATAGGAAAAGAGTGAGGAGAGAAGAAGAGAGAAGACGAGAGGAGTGGCGATTGGAGGAGAGGAGGGGAGAGGAGAAGAGAGGAGGGTAGAGCAGAAGAGAGGAGACGAAGGAGACGAGGGGAGCGTTGTTGTTCCTGTAGATGCTGTGATGTTGTTTATTATACTGTATTATACTATTACCGAAGCCTGGTGCTGTGTGGAGAGATGGTTGGAGGTAGACAGGTAGATAGAGAGGAGACAAGAGCAGAAGAGAAGAGTAGAGAGGAGAAGAGGAGATGAGATTAGAGAAGAGGAGGGGAGAGTAGAGGAGGGGAGATGAGAGCAGAAGAGAGGAGTGGAGAGGAGAAGAGGAGATTAGAGAAGAGGAGGGGAGGGGAGAGCAGAAGAGAGGAGAAGAGGAGATGAGATTAGAGAAGAAGAGGGGAGAGTAGAGGAGGGGAGAGGAGAGCAGAAGAGAGGAGTGGAGAGGAGAAGAGGAGATGAGATTAGAGAAGAAGAGGGGAGAGGTGAGCAGAAGAGAGGAGTGGAGAGGAGATTAGAGAAGAGGAGGGGAGAGTAGAGGAGGGGAGAGGAGAGCAGAAGAGAGGAGAAGAGGAGATGAGATTAGAGAAGAAGAGGGGAGAGTAGAGGAGGGGAGAGGAGAGCAGAAGAGAGCAGTGGAGAGGAGAAGAGGAGATGAGACTAGAGAAGAGGAGGGGAGAGGAGAGCAGAAGAGAGGAGTGGAGAGGAGAAGAGGAGATGAGATTAGAGAAGAGGAGGGGAGAGGAGAGCAGAAGAGAGGAGTGGAGAGGAGAAGAGGAGATACGATTAGAGGAGAGGAGGAAAGTGGAGAGGAGAGGAGGGTAGAGAAGGAGACGAGGGGAGAAGAGGAGATGAGATTAGAGAGGAGGGAAGTGGAGGGGAGAGGAGAGGAGAGCAGAAGAGAGGAGTGGAGAGGAGAAGAGGAGATACGATTAGAGGAGAGGAGGAAAGTGGAGAGGAGAGGAGGGTAGAGAAGGAGACGAGGGGAGCGGTGTTGTTCTTGTAGATGCTGTGATGTTGTTTATTATACTGTATTATACTATTACCTCAGCCTTGTGCTGTGTGGAGAGATGGTTGGAGGTAGACAGGTAGATAGAGAGGAGACTAGAGGAGTGGATAGGAAAAGAGAGGAGAGGAGAGGAGAGGAGAGGAGAGGAGAGGAGAGGAGAGTGGTGTTGTTCCTGTACTGGTTCTGTGTGGAGAGATGGTTGGAGGTAGACAGGTAGATCGAGAGGAGACGAGAGGAGAGGAGAGGAGATGAGATTAGAGGAGAGCAGAAGAGAGGAGTGGAGAGGAGAAGAGGCGATAAGATTAGAGTAGAGGAGGGAAGTGGAGAGGAGGGGATAGGAGAGGTGTTGAGGGGGAAGAGGGGATAGGAAAAGAGTGGAGATGAGAGGAGACCAGATCAGATCAGAAGAGAGGAGAGGAGTGGAGAGGAGAAGAGAGGATGGGAGAGGACAGGAGAGGAGAGGAGAGGAGAGCAGAAGAGAGGAGTGGAGAGGAGAAGAGGAGATGAGATTAGAGAAGAGGAGGGGAGAGGAGAGCAGAAGAGAGAAGACGAGGGGAGAAGAGGAGATGAGATTAGAGAGGAGGGAAGTGGAGGGGAGAGGAGAGGAGAGCAGAAGAGAGGAGTGGAGAGGAGAAGAGGAGATACGATTAGAGGAGAGGAGGAAAGTGGAGAGGAGAGGAGGGTAGAGAAGGAGACGAGGGGAGCGGTGTTGTTCTTGTAGATGCTGTGATGTTGTTTATTATACTGTATTATACTATTACCTCAGCCTGGTGCTGTGTGGAGAGATGGTTGGAGGTAGACAGGTAGATAGAGAGGAGACTAGAGGAGTGGATAGGAAAAGAGAGGAGAGGAGAGGAGAGGAGAGGAGAGTGGTGTTGTTCCTGTACTGGTTCTGTGTGGAGAGATGGTTGGAGGTAGACAGGTAGATAGAGAGGAGACAAGAGCAGAAGAGAAGAGTAGAGAGGAGAAGAGGAGATGAGATTAGAGAAGAGGAGGGGAGAGTAGAGGAGGGGAGATGAGAGCAGAAGAGAGGAGTGGAGAGGAGAAGAGGAGATTAGAGAAGAGGAGGGGAGGGGAGAGCAGAAGAGAGGAGAAGAGGAGATGAGATTAGAGAAGAAGAGGGGAGAGTAGAGGAGGGGAGAGGAGAGCAGAAGAGAGGAGTGGAGAGGAGAAGAGGAGATGAGATTAGAGAAGAAGAGGGGAGAGGTGAGCAGAAGAGAGGAGTGGAGAGGAGATTAGAGAAGAGGAGGGGAGAGTAGAGGAGGGGAGAGGAGAGCAGAAGAGAGGAGAAGAGGAGATGAGATTAGAGAAGAAGAGGGGAGAGTAGAGGAGGGGAGAGGAGAGCAGAAGAGAGCAGTGGAGAGGAGAAGAGGAGAAGAGACTAGAGAAGAGGAGGGGAGAGGAGAGCAGAAGAGAGAAGACGAGGGGAGAAGAGGAGATGAGATTAGAGAGGAGGGAAGTGGAGGGGAGAGGAGAGGAGAGCAGAAGAGAGGAGTGGAGAGGAGAAGAGGAGATACGATTAGAGGAGAGGAGGAAAGTGGAGAGGAGAGGAGGGTAGAGAAGGAGACGAGGGGAGCGGTGTTGTTCTTGTAGATGCTGTGATGTTGGTAGACAGGTAGATAGAGAGGAGACTAGAGGAGTGGATAGGAAAAGAGAGGAGAGGAGAGGAGAGGAGAGGAGAGGAGAGGAGAGTGGTGTTGTTCCTGTACTGGTTCTGTGTGGAGAGATGGTTGGAGGTAGACAGGTAGATCGAGAGGAGACGAGAGGAGAGGAGAGGAGATGAGATTAGAGGAGAGCAGAAGAGAGGAGTGGAGAGGAGAAGAGGCGATAAGATTAGAGTAGAGGAGGGAAGTGGAGAGGAGGGGATAGGAGAGGTGTTGAGGGGGAAGAGGGGATAGGAAAAGAGTGGAGATGAGAGGAGACCAGATCAGATCAGATCAGAAGAGAGGAGAGGAGTGGAGAGGAGAAGATAGGATGGGAGAGGACAGGAGAGGAGAAGAGAGGATGGGAGAGGACATGAGAGGAGAGGAGAAGAGAGGATGGGAGAGGACAGGAGAGGAGAGGACAGGAGGGGAGAGGACAGGAGAGGAGAAGAGAGGAGAGGAGAGGAGAAGAAAGGAGGGGAGAGGACAGGAGAAGAGAGGAGGTGAGAGGAGAGGAAAGGAGACGAGGGGAGCGGTGTTGTTCCTGTACTGGTACTGTGTGGAGAGATGGTTGGAGGCAGACAGGTAGATAGAGAGGAGACGAGAGGAGAGGAGAGGAGATGAGATTAGAGGAGAGGAGGGGAGTGTAGTTGAGAGGAGGGGGAGGAGGGGACAGGAAAAGAGAGGAGAAGAGAAGAGACGAGAGCAGAAGAGTGGGGTGGAGAGGAGAAGAGGAGATGAGAGGCGGGAGGAGAGGAAAGAGAGGAGGGGAGAGGAAAGAGAGAAGAGAAGAGGGGAGAGGAAAGAGAGGAGAGGAGGGGAGGGGAAAGAGAGGAGATGAGATCAGAAGAGAGGAGACGTGGGGAGACGAGAGGAATGGAGAGGGGAAGAAGGGAGACGAGGGAAGAGGATAGGAGAAGAGAGGAAGGGAGAGGAGAGGAGCTGGTTAGAGGAGGGGAGTGGAGGGATAGGAAAAGAGAGGAAAAGAGAGGAGACGAGATGAGTGGAGAGGAGAGGAGAAGAGAGGATGGGAGAGGAGAAGAGAGGACAGGAGAGGAGAAGAGAGGTTGGGAGAGGACAGGAGAGGAGAAGAGAGGAGGGGAGAGGACAGGAGAAGAAAGGAGACGAGGGGAGTGGTGTTGTTCCTGTACAGGTACTGTGTGGAGAGATGGTTGGAGGTAGACAGGTAGATAGAGAGGAGAGGAGATGAGAGGAGAAGAGAGGAGACGAGGGGAGCGGTGTTGTTCCTGTACTGGTACTGTGTGGAGAGATGGTTGGAGGCAGACAGGTAGATAGAGAGGAGAGGAGATGAGATTAGAGGAGAGGAGGGGAGTGTAGTTGAGAGGAGGGGGAGGAGGGGACAGGAAAAGAGAGGAGAAGAGAGGAGACGAGAGCAGAAGAGTGGGGTGGAGAGGAGAAGAGGAGATGAGAGGCGGGAGGAAAGAGAGGAGAGGAGGGGAAAGAGAGGAGATGAGATCAGAAGAGAGGAGACGTGGGGAGACGAGAGGAATGGAGAGGAGAAGAAGGGAGATGAGGGAAGAGGATAGGAGAAGAGAGGAAGGAAAAGGAGAGGAGCTGATTAGAGGAGGGGAGTGGAGGGGATAGGAAAAGCGAGGAAAAGAGAGGAGACGAGATGAGTGGAGAGGAGAGGAGATGAGATTAGAGGAGAGGAGGGAGGAGGGGAGTGGAGAGGAGAGAAGAGGGGAAGTGAGGAGAAGAGAAGAGTGAGGAGAGGAGTGGAGTTGAGAAGAGGAGATGAGATGAGATTAGAGGAGAGGAGGGGAGAAGAGGGGAGAGGAAAGAGGAGATTAGGGGAGGTGAGAGGAGGGGAAAAGAGAGGAGATGAGATCAGAAGAGAGGAGACGTGGGGAGATGAGAGGAACGGAGAGAAGAAGGGAGATGAGGGGAGCGGATAGGAGAAGAGGGGAGGGGAGAGGAAAGGAGAGGAGAAGAGCTGATTAGAGGAGGGGAGTGGAGGGGATGGGAAAAGCGGGGGAAGGAGAAGAGAGGAGATGAGATTAGAAGAGAGGAGGGGAGTGGAGAGGAGGAGGGGAGGAGAGAAGTGATGAGGAGGGGAATGGAGAAGAGAGGAGATGAGAGGTGGGGAGAGGAGGCGTGAAGCAGAAAAGAGGGGAGAGGAAAAGGATGGAAAAGAGACGAGAGGAGTGAAGAGGTTGTTCCTGTAGCTGCTGTGATGTTGTTTATTACCTCAACCTGGTACTGTGTGGAGAGATGGTCGGAGGGAGACAGGTAGATAGAGAGGAGATGAGAGGAAAAGAGAGGAGATGAGTTTAGAGGAGTGGATGGGAGGGGAGAGGAGAGGAGGGGAGAAGAGAGGAAAACAGAGGAGGAGATGAGTGGAGCGGAAAAGAGACGAGTGGAGTGGAGTGGAGAGGAGAAGAGAGGAGATGAGGGGAGGTGAGAAGAGAGGAGAGGAAGGGAGGAGGGTGTTGTTCCTGTAGATGCTGTGATGTTGTTTATTACCTCAGAACTGACTTGCCTGAGGAAAAAAACTGAGGAAACGAGAGCAATAGAGAGGAGGGGATAGAGAGGAAAAGAGAAATAGAGAGGAAAAGAGGGGAGAGGAGGGGAGGTGAGACGAGACAAGGGGAGAGGAGGGGAGATACGGGTGTTGTTCCTGTTGATACTGTGATGTTGTTTATTACCTCAGCCTGGTACTGTGTGGAGAGACGGTTGGAAGTAGACAGGTAGATAGAGAGGAGACGAGGGGAGTGGCGTGGAAAAGAGAGGAGATGAGATTAGAGGAGGATGGGAGAGGAGAGGAGGGGAGAAGAAAAGAGAAGAGAGGAGCGTAGAGGAGAAAATCGGAGGGGAGGGCATAGGAGGGGAGGGGAAAAGAGAGGAGGAGACGAGATTAGAGGAGCGTAGAGGAGAAGAGAGGAGAGGAAAGGAAAGGAGGGGAGAGGCAAAGAGGGGAGAGGAGAAGAGGGGAGAGGAGAGGAGAGGGGAGGAGAAGAGAGGAGAGGAGGGGAGAAGAGGGGAGACGAGAAAAGTGGAGGGGAGAGGAAAAGAGAGGAGGGGAGAGGAGAGACAAAGAGGGGAGAGCAGAAGAGGAGAGAGGAGAGGAGGGGAGGTGAGATGAGAGAAGGGGAGAGGAGAGAAGAGAAGAGTAGAAGAGGGGATGGGGGAGGGGAGAGGGGAGGGGAGAGGAGAGAGGAGGGGAGGAGAGGAGAAGAGAGGAGGGGGGAGAGGAGAGGGCAGAGGAGACGAGAGGAGAGGAGAGGAGAGGAGAAGAGAGGAGAAGAAAAGAGAGGAGGGGAGGAGGGGAGAGGAGAGGAGAAGAGAGGAGGGGAGAAGAGAGGAGAGGGGAGGAGGGGATGGGAGAGGAGAAGAGGGGAGAGGAGAGGGAGGAGAAGAGAGGAGGGGAGAGGATAGAGGAGGGGAGAGGAGAGGAGAGGAGGGGAGGGGAGAAGAGAGGAGGGGAGAGGGGAGGGGAGGAGAGGAGAGGAGAGGAGGGGGTGGGAGAGGAGAAGAGAGGAGGGGAGAGGAGAAGAGAGGAGAGTTGAGGAGGGGAGGGGAGAGAAGAAGAGAGGGGAGGAGAAGAGAGGAGAGGGGAGGAGAAGAGAGGAGAAGAGGGGAGAGGAGAGGGGAGGATAAGAGAGGAGGAGAGAGGAGGGGAGATGAGAGGAGGGGAGAGGGGAGGAGAGAGGAGGGGAGAGGAGAAGAGAGGAGGGGAGAGAAGAAGAGAAGAGAGGAGAAGAGAGGAGAGGAGATGAGAGGAGGGGAGGGTGTTCCTGAATGTGCTGTGATGTTGTTTATTACCTCAACTTGGTACTGTGTGGAGAGATGGGTGGAGGTAGACAGATAGATTTATTCTCGGGAAAACACCATTCTTAACAGTGCACCTGATAGCGGTTCCATATGTTAAACATTAAGAAAGAGAGAATGCAACAAATAGTATGGGTTGCTAATATGACTAGGATTTTGCCTTTGGCTTCTCGACAACAAAAAAAAGTTGATATTTGTATTTATTATGGATCCCCAATACTCTTCCTGGGGTCCAGCAAAATTAAGGCAGTTATACAATTTTTTAAAATTTACAATACATTCACAACAGATTTCACAACACACTAAGTGTCTGCCCTCAGGTCACTACTCTACTACCACATACTGTATCTACAATGCAAAGTCAATGTGTACGTGTGTATAGTGCAGATGTTATCGTGTGTGTGCATGTGTCTCTGCCTATGTTTGTGTTGCTTTACAGTCCCTGCTGTTCCATAAGGTGTGTTTTTATCTGTTTTTTTTAAATCAAATTTGACTGTTTGCATGAGTTACTTGATGTAGAATAGAAGAACTGTTCACAGTAGAACTGTTCGCCCCCCATTGTCTGGTCTGGACTTGGGGGGGCAGTGAAGAGACCTCTAGTGGCATGTGTTGTGGGGTATGCATGGGTTTCCGGGCTGTGTGCCAGTACGTCAAACAGAAAGCTCGGTGCATTCAACAACGAGACATATATTTCCCTCACTAACTTTAAACATCAGCTATCGGAGCAGCTAACCAATCGCTGCAGCTGTACACAGCCCATCTGTAAATAGCCCACCCAATCTACCTACCTCATCCCCATATTGTTTTTATTTACTTTCTGCTGTTTTGCACATCACCATCTGCTCATCTATCACTCCAGTGATAATCTGCTAAATTGTAATTACTTCGCTACTATGGCCTATTTATTGCCTACCTCCTCACGCCATTTGCACACACTGTATATAGACTTTCTTTTTTTATATTGTGTTATTGACTGTACGCTTGTTTATTCCATGTGTAACTCTGTGTTGTTGTTTGCGTCGCACTGCTTTGCTTTATCTTGGCCAGGTCGCAGTTGTAAATGAGAACTTGTTCTCAACTAGCCTACCTGGTAAAATAAATAAATAAATAAATGTCACAAATACAAGTAGCGATGAAGTCAATCTCTCCTTCACTTTGAGCCAGGAGAGACTGACATCCATATTATTAATGTTTGCTCTCTGTGTACATCCAAGGGCCAGCCGTGCTTCCCTGTTCTGAGCCAACTGTAGTTTTCCTAAGTCCCTCTTTGTGCCACCTGACCACACGACTGAACAGTAGTCCAGGTGCTACAAAACGAGGGCTTGTAGGAGGAGTCAGCGCTGTTAAGAAGGTAGAGCAGCTCATTATTATGGACAGACTTCTCCCCATTTTAGATACTGTTGTATCAATATGTTTTAACCATGACAGTTTACAATCCAGGGTTACTCCAAGCAGTTTAGACACCTCAACTTGCTCAATATCCACATTATTCTTTACAAGATTTATTTGAGGTTTTAGTGAATGATTTGTCCCAAATACAATGCTTTTAGTTTTGGAAATATTTAGGACTAACTGATTCCTTGCCACCCACTCTGAAACTAACTGCAACACTTTGTTAAGTGTTACAGTCATTTCAGTCTCTGTAGTAGCTGATGTATATAGTGTTGAGTCATTTCATTCTCTGTAGTAGCTGATGTATATAGTGTTGAGTCATTTCAGTCTCTGTAATAGCTGATGTGAATAGTGTTGAGTCATTTCAGTCTCTGTAATAGCTGATGTGAATAGTGTTGAGTCATTTCAGTCTCTGTAATAGCTGATGTGAATAGTGTTGAGTCATTTCAGTCTCTGTAATAGCTGATGTGAATAGTGTTGAGTCATCCGCATACAAAGCCAGTGGCATGTCGTTAGTAAAGATTGAAAAAAGTATGTTTTAACAGTCATTTTCTTAATGGGTGCTTATTAGAAACTGGAATAAGCAATTTCATAAATTCGTCAAGTGCAGCGTCTGGTTGCTCCTCATTACACACCACAGACCAACAAATATTATTTACATCATCAACATATAAATCACTACAAAACTTGACCTCTTATACACTATATTAGGCCCAGCCTTTGGAACTTTGGTTTTCGTAGATATGGCTACTATATTGTGATCACTACATCCTATGGATTTGGATTCTGCTTTAAAGCAAATATCTGCAGCATTAGTACAGATGTGATCAATACACGTTGATGATTTATGTCCTGTGCTGTTTGTAACTACCCTGGTAGGTTGACTGATATCCTGAACAAGGTTGCAGGCACTGGTTACAGTTTGAAGCTTACTCTTAAGTGGGCAGCCTGATGAAAGCCAGTCAATATTGAAATCACCCAGAAAATATACTTATCTGATGATATCACCTACATTATCAAGCATTTCACACATATTATCAAAATACTGACTGTCAACACTTGGTGGTCTATAGCAGCTTCCCACAAGAATGGGCTTTATTTAGGTGAGGCAGATGAACCTGTAGCCATATTACTTCAACAGTATTTAACATGAGATCCTCTCTAAGCTTTACAGGAATGTGGTTCTGAATAAAAACAGCCACACCTCCACCTTTGACATTTCTGTATTTTCGGTAGATGTTATAACCATGTATTCCTACCACTGTATCATCAAAAGGTATTATCTAAGTGAGTTTCAGAGATTGTCAGAATA
Source organism: Salvelinus fontinalis (assembly GCF_029448725.1). NCBI lineage: Eukaryota > Metazoa > Chordata > Actinopteri > Salmoniformes > Salmonidae > Salvelinus > Salvelinus fontinalis. Next base: position 18,067,187 of record NC_074693.1, read on the forward strand.
TGAATGTCATCTGTTACTAACAAATGATTGTTTTAATGGACCTTGTTTCTTTAGCTACATATGTTAACTCGGGCTATTTTCAGCACTTTTTTCTGGAATGCTTGATTGCACACAGTGGACTTCCTACTAGGCCACATTGCCTTAGTGCTGACAGTAATCACTCTGGTTCATAGGCACATGATTACTGCATACAATAGCTGTGGGATCAGCAGAGACATTCAGGGCAGTAAGAGGGAAATAAATTAGGTTATTCACATTGTGTCTGCCAATGCCCCTGGTTTAATGTTCATTTGCTGAAGCATTATGACAACTCAGTGACACGATGGTAGAGATTAAATGAGCTGGGCTTGGGTCCTTGAAAAGTCATTGTCTCAACGCAGCCTTATAATGCTGTGAAAGGATCCAGGAACACAAATGATTTGGGTGGATCCCATCCTCCTTATAATACGAGCTTTGTTTCCATAAGGTATCAAAATTGTCAATACATTTTACACCCACAGAGCTGCAATAGTCCCGTAGCCAGTTATGGATGGCTAAATGTCTGCTGTACACCAATAGAACAGGAGATAAATGGCATAGCAGGGTCCCATTGTAAATGGAAATAAATTATATAATTACTCCTATCTATACATAAATAAATAAAATAATTAGAAATACTTCAACAGAAGGCATGATTTAGCCACAGAGGAATCAAGGATCATTAGCTTTTTCTTTTTTTTATAGCTGTGGATTGTCACAAGCTCGTAAGCCTATATCTGTGGTTCTGTGTAACGGTTGCCTTCCCTCTCTTCATGAGAAGAGGATCGGACCAACACGCAGCGTAGCCAGTGCTCAACATGTTTAATTAAACGAAACAGTGAACACTTACAATGATACAAAATAACAAAAAGTGACAAACAGATACAGTCCTAGCTGGTGCAGACAAAACACAAAGACAGGAAACAACCACCCACAATCCCCAACACAAAACAAGCCACCTATATATGATTCTCAATCAGGGACAACGATTGACAGCTGTCTCTGATTGAGAACCATATTAGGCTGAACACAGAAACAGACGAACTAGAAACACAACATAGAATTCCCACCCAGCTCACGTCCTGACCAACACTAAACAAGCAAAACACATAAGAACTCTGGTCAGGACGTTACAGTACCCCCCTCCTGAGGTGCAGACTCCGAACGCACCCCTAAAACTCAAGAGGAGGGCCTGGGTGGGCATCTGTCCGCGGTGGCGGCTCCGGCGCAGGACGAGGACACCACTCCACCACTGTCTTTGTCCCCGTCCTTAGCGTCCTTTGAGTGGCGACCCTCGCCCACGACCTCGGCCTAAGAATCCTCCCCAAGGCCCCCACATGATTTAGGAGGTAGCTCAGGACAGAGAGGTAGCTCAGGACAGAGAGGTAGCTCAGGACAGAGAGGTAGCTCAAGACAGAGGGGCAACTCCGGACAGAGAGGCAGCTCCGGACTAATGGCAGCTCCGGACTGAGTGGCAGCTCCGGACTGAGTGGCAGCTCCGGACTGAGTGGCAGCTCCGGACTGAGTGGCAGCTCATGACTGTAGGGCCGCTCATGACTGTAGGGCCGCTCATGACTGTAGGGCCGCTCATGACTGTAGGGCCGCTCATGACTGTAGGGCCGCTCATGACTGTAGGGCAGCTCATGACTGTAGGGCAGCTCATGACTGTAGGGCAGCTCATGACTGTAGAGCAGCTCATGACTGGAGGGCAGCTCATGACTGGAGGGCAGCTCATGACTGGAGGGCAGCTCATGACTGGAGGGCAGCTCATGACTGGAGGGCAGCTCATGGAGCTCCTGACTGGCTGGCGGCTCTGGCAGCTCCTGACTGGCTGGCGGCTCTGGCAGCTCCTGACTGGCTGGCGGCTCTGGCGGCTCCTGACTGGCTGGCGGCTCCTGACTGGCTGGCGGCTCCTGACTGGCTGGCGGCTCCTGACTGGCGGCTCTAGCGGCTCCTGACTGACGGACGGCTCTAATGGCTCGGGACAGACGGACGGCTCAGATGGCGCTGGGCAGACGGATGGCTCAGATGGAGCTGGGCAGACGGACGGCTCAGATGGCGCTGGGCAGACGGACGGCTCAGATGGCGCTGGGCAGACGGGCGGCTCAGATGGCGCTGGGCAGACGGACGGCTCAGATGGCGCTGGGCAGACCGACGGCTCAGATGGCGCTGGGCAGACCGACGGCTCAGATGGCGCTGGGCAGACGGACGGCTCAGATGGCGCTGGGCAGACGGACGGCTCAGAAGGCGCTGGGCAGACGGACGGCTCAGATGGCGCTGGGCAGACGGACGGCTCAGATGGTGCTGGGCAGACGGATGGCTCAGATGGTGCTGGGCAGGCAGGCAGCTCAGACGGTGCTGGGCAGACGAGCAGTGCAGGCGGCGTTGGGCAGACGGCCGACTCTGACCTGCTGAGGCGCACAGTAGGCCTGGTGCGTGGTGCCGGAACTGGTGGTACCGGACTGGAGACACGCACCTCAAGGCTAGTGCGGGGAGCAGGAACAGGGCACACTGGTTTCTCAAAGCGCACTATAGGCCTGGTGCGTGGTGCCGGAACTGGTGGTACCGGACTGAGGGCACGCACCTCAGGGCGAGTGCGGGGAGAAGGACCAGTGTGTACAGGGCTCTGGAGACGCACAGGAGGCTTGGTGCGTGGTGCCGGAACTGGAGGCACTGGGCTGGAGACACGCACCATAGGGAGAGTGTGTGGAGGAGGAACTGGGCTCTGGAGACGCACTGGAAACATAGTGCGTGGTGTAGGCACTGGTGGTACTGGACAGACCGGACCGTGAAGACGCACTGGAGGTCTTGAGAGCAGGGCTGGCACCATCCGCCCTGGCTGGATCTTCACCCTAGCCCGGCAGACGTGGGGAGCTGAGATATTGCGCACCGGGCTAAGCGCACGCACCGGGGACACCGTGCGCTCCACCGCATAACACGGTGCCTGCCCGGGACGACGCCCTCTCTCTCCCCTGGAAGCACGGCTGGGAGAGCTGTAGCGGCGAGCTGGCAGAGGACGTGCAGGGCTAGGAAGGCGCACAGGAGGCCTGGTGCGTGAGGCTGGCACAGTCTTAACCAGATGGCTAGCACGCACCTCAGGACGAGTATGAAGAGCTGTTCCCGGTGACATCAACTCCCCGACACGTTCAGTCGGGCGGATGTCGTGCCTTATGCACCAAACCAGCACCTCCCTCATAACTCTCTCCTCCAATTTCCCCATTAACTCCTTCACTGTCTCTGCGTCGCTCACCTCCAATTCCGCCCTGACCGGCTCCTTACGGTAAGCAGGGGGAGTTGGCTCAGGTCTGACTCCTGACTCTGCCACTCCCCGTGTCCCCCCCCCCCCCCCCAAGACATTTTTGGGGCTGCCTCTCGGGCCTCCAGCCGCTCTGCCGTGCTAGCGCCTCATAATAGCGCCTCTCCGCCTTCGCTGCCTCCAGCTCTTCTTTGGGGCGGCGATATTCCCCTGGCTCTGCCCAGGGTCCTTTGCCATCTAGGTCGTCCTCCCATGTCAATTTCTCCAAATAGTGCAGCCTCTCCTGCTGCTGCTGCTGCTGCTGTCGCTGTTGCCCGTTGCCATGCTGCTTGGTCCGAGTTTGGTGGGTAGTTCTGTAACGGTTGCCTTCCCTCTCTTCACGAGAAGAGAGAGTGTAGCAGGGATCGGACCAACAAGCAACGTAGCCAGTGCTCAACATGTTTAATTAAACGAAACAGTGAACACTTACAATGGTACAAAATAACAAAAAGTGGCAAACCGATACAGTCCTAGCTGGTGCAGACTAAACACAAAGACAGGAAACAACCACCCACAATCCCCAACACAAAACAAGCCACCTATATATGATTCTCAATCAGGGACAACGATTGACAGCTGTCTCTGATTGAGAACCATATTAGGCTGAACACAGAAACAGACGAACTAGACACACAACATAGAATTCCCACCCAGCTCACGAAACAAGCAAAACACATAAGAACTCTGGTCAGGACGTTACATTCTGCCCCTAAACAAAGCAGTTAACCCACTGTTCCTAGGCCGTAATTGAAAATAAGTATTGGTTCTTAACTGACCTGCCTAGTTAAATAAAGGTCAAATAAATAAAATGTAAAAATACATTTGGGAAACCCATAATTTGGGCAGTTGCGGCTGTCAGTGAAAAGCATCTAAAATATGTGTGAAGACAATGTCTTGAGTATAATTTAAAATGTTGAGACAAGAAGAAGGAGAGGGGTGTGTGGTGAAGATATAGGCAAGTCTGTCTCATGCCTCATACGCGGAATTGGAGGAAAATGTTGTTGTTTTTTTGCATCCATTGCGAATGAAAATATATTAAAACTATAGTTCCTTACAGTAAGAAAAATCTTCCCAACAATCCCCCCCTCGATTATCACCAATCCTCATTGTGAAAGAGCAATAGTTATAGGCCTACTGCTGCATTGGCCTATAGGCTATGAGTTCCATGCACTCATTTCTTTAGCCTCCAATGGATCACGGTGTATCTATGTGTCCATAAGGCAGAGGCTGGTGATCTCACATTAGTGGACTTTTAACTTTTACATTTTTATCATGTTAAGTCAGATTTTATAATTAACCACGTTATAATGATTTTGAGAAGCAAGAATGTTGTTATTGAAATTAAACTGTTCCACAAAAATGTGCATATGAAAATCCTAACTGGCCGGTAGAAATGGTAGGGGAAATTGTAAGCTTCCCCAAACTTGAAACTTCTTTTCAAAATAATTGCCTCGACATTACCATGATCGGATTTTGCCTGCAGGCCACTTTGAAACAAGGTAAGACATGCCTGATAATATGAAATAAATCATTCAAGTTTCAATATGCATGCTGCCTTTAGCTCACATTATGGTGGTTGATGCCTGTTAGCTGCACTTGAATGGTGAATGGGTGGCACGCTTCAATTACCAGTTGAGAAATAAAAATATTTGCTATTTTTAATCGTGCATCAAAACTGTTTTTAACACGTGATTCAATTTAGAATTGTTGCGTAAATAATGGGTCTATTAAAGCACATGTTTACTCCAGCAGCAACCAGCTTTGGAGCTTTAGGAGAAATCCATCTCAAAATCAAATCAAATTTGATTTGTCACATGTACGTGTTTAGTAGATGTTATTGTGGGTGTAGCAAAATTCTGTTTCTAGCTCTAAAAGTGCAGTAATATCTAACAGTAATATCTATCAATTTCACAACAATACACACAAATCTGAAGTAAGGAATGGGATGAAGAATAAATAAATATTTGGGCGAGCAATGTCAGATAGAGTAGAATAGGATAAAATACAGTATATACACTACAAATGATAGTCCCACTAAGCTCAAAACAGATGGGATGGCGTATCTTTACAGAATGCTGTGGTAGCCATGCTGGTTAAGTATGCCTTGAATTCTAAATAATTCACAGACAGTGTCACCAGCAAAGCACACCATAACACCTCCTCCTCCATGCTTCATGGTGGGAAATACGCATCCATTCACCCACACCGCGGAACCAAAAATATCCAATTTGGACTCCAGACCAAAGGACACATTTCCACCGGTCTAATGTCCATTGCTCGTGTTTCTTTGCCCAAGCAAGTCTCTTCTTCTTATTGGTGTCCTTTAGTAGTGGTTTCTTTGCAGAAATTCGACCATGAAGGCCTGATTCACACAGTCTCCTCTGAACAGTTGATGTTGAGATGTGTCTGTTACTTTAATTCTGTGAAGCATTTATTTGAGCTGCAATTTCTGAGGCTGGTAACTAATGAACGTATCCTCTGCAGCAGAGGTAACTCTGGGTCTTCCATTCCTGTGGCGGTCCTCATGAGAGACAGTTTCATCATAGCACCTGATGGTTGTTGTGATTGCACTTGAAGAAACTTTCAAAGTTCTTAAAATGTTCCGTATTGACTGACCTTCATGTCTTAAAGTAATGATGGACTGTCGTTTCTCTTTGCTTATTTGAGCTGTTCTTGCCATAATATGGACTTGGTATTTTACCAAATAGGGCTGTCTTCTGTATACCCTACATACCTGGTCACAACACAAATGATTGCCTCAAACACATTAAGAAGGAAAGAAATTCAACAAATGAACTTTTAAGAAGGCAAACCGTTTAATTGAAATGCATTCCAAGTGACTACCTCATGAAGCTGGTTGAGAGAATGCCAAGAGTGTGCAAAGCTGTCATCAAAGAAAAGGGTGGCTATTTGAAGAATCTCAAATATAAAATATATTTTAATTTGTTTAACACTTTTTTGGTTACTGCATGATTCCATATGTGTTATTTCATATTATTGATGTCTTCACTATTGTTCTACAACATAGAAAATATTCAAAATAAAGATAAACCTTGAATGAGGAGGTGTTCTAAAATTTTGACCAGTAGTTTACATATGAGATGAGTAATGCAAAATATGTAAACATTATTAAAGTGACTAGTGTTCCATTATTAAAGTGGTCAGTTATTTCAGGTCTATGTTTATAATGTGATAGTGATGATTATTTAACAATATTTAACAATCTGATGGCCTTGAGATAGAAGCTGTTTTTCAGTCAAAGTCCCAGCTTTGATGCACCTGTACTGACCTCGCCTTCTGAATGATAGCTGGGTAAACAGGCAGTAGCTCGGGTGGTTGTTGTCCATGATGATTTTTTTGGCCTTCCTATGACATTGGGTGCTGTAGGTGTCCTGAAGGGCAGGTAGTTTCCCCCGGTGATGCGTTGGGCAGACCACACCCCCCTCTGGAGAGCCTTGCAGTTGCGGGCGATGCAGTTACCGTACCAGGCGGTGATACAGTCCAACAGGATGCTCTCAATTGTGCATCTGTAAAGGTTTGTGAGGGTTTTAGGTGCCAAGCCAAATTTCTTCAGCCTCCTGAGGTTGCGCCTTCTTCACCACACTGTGTGGGTGGACCATTTCAGTTTGATGTATACAGTGATGTATAGGCTGAGGAACTTGAAGCTTTCAACCTTCTCCACTGCGGTCCCATTGATGTGGATTGGGGGATGCTCCCTTTTCTGTTTCCTGAAGTCCACAATCAGCTCCTTTGCTTTGTTGACATTGGGTGAGAGGTTATTTTCCTGGCACCAGGAAAATAGGGTGTCAGGTAAGGTAGAGGTGATATGATCCTTGACTAGTCTCTCAAAGCACTTCATGATGACAGAAGTGAGTGCTACGGGGCGATAGTAATTTAGTTCAGTTACCTTTGCTTTCTTGTGTACAGGAACAATAGTGTAGTGGACATTTTGAAGCATGTTGGGACAGTAATATTGATGGCAATTTGCATATACTCCAGAATGTTATGAAGAGTGATCAGATGAATTGCAAAGTCCCTCTTTGCCATGCAAATTAACTGAATCCCCAAAAAACATTTCCACTGCATTTCAGCCCTGCCACAAAAGGACCAGCCTACATCATGTCAGTGATTCTCTCATTAATACAGGTGTGAGTGTTGACGAGGACAAGGCTGGAGATCACTCGTTCATGCTGATTGAGTTTGAATAACAGACTGGAAGCTTCAAAAGGAAGGTGGTGCTTGGAATCATTGTTCTTCCTCTGTCAACCGTGATTACCTGCAAGGAAACAGGTGTCGTCATCATTGCTTTGCACAAAAAGGGCTTCACAGGCAAGGATATTGCTGCCAGTAAGATTGCACCTAAATCAACCATTTATCGGATCATCAAGAACTTCAAGGAGAGCGGTTCAATTGTTGTGAAGAAGGCTTCAGGGCGCCCAAGAAAGTCCAGCAAGCGCCAAGACGTCTCCTAAAGTTGATTCAGCTGTGGGATCGGGGCACCACCAGTACAGAGCTTGCTCAGGAATGGCAGCAGGCAGGTGTGAGTGCATCTGCATGCACAGTGAGGCGAGGACTTTTGGAGGATGGCCTGGTGTCAAGAGGGCAGCAAAGAAGCCACTTCTCTCCAGGAAAAACATCAGGGATAGACTGATTTTCTGCAAAAGGTACAGGGATTGGACTGCTGAGGATTGGGGTAAAGTCATTTTCTCTGATGAATCCCCTTTCCGATTGTTTGGGGCATCCGGAAAAAAGCTTGTCCAGAGAAGACAAGGTGAGCGCTACCATCAGTCCTGTGTCATGCCAACAGTAAAGCATTCTCAGCCAAGGGAGTAGGCTCACTCACAATTTTACCTAAGAACACAGCCATGAATAAAGAATGGTACCAACACATCCTCAGAGAGCAACTTCTCCCAACCATCCAGGAACAGTTTGGTGACGAACAATGCCTTTTCCAGCATGATGGAGCACCTTGCCATAAGGCAAAAGTGATAACTAAGTGGTTTGGGGAACAAAACATTGATATTTTGGGTCCATGGCCAGGAAACTCCCCAGACCTTAATCCCATTGAGAACTTGTGGTCAATCCTCAAGAGGCGGGTGGACGAACAAAAACCCACAAATTCTGACAAACTCCAAGCATTGATTATGCAACAATGGGCTGAAATCAGTCAGGATGTGGCCCAGAAGTTAATTGACAGCATGCCAGGGCGGATTGCAGAGGTCTTGAAAAAGAAGGGTCAACACTGCAAATACTTACTCTTTGCATCAACTTCATGTAATTGTCAACAAAAGTCCTTGACACTTATGAAATTGTCACGACTTCCGCCGAGGTCGGTCCCTCTCCTTGTTCAGGCGGCGTTCGGCGGTCGACGTCACCGGTCTTCTAGCCTTCGCCGATCCATCTTTAATTTTCCATTTGTCTTGTTTTCCCGCACACCTGGTTTACATTCCCTCATTACTCGTCTTGCATATAGCCCTCAGTTTCCCCCCATGTCTGTGTGTGGAATTGTTATATGTAAATGTATGTGTGCTCCCTGCTGGTTTGCGCCGGGTTATTGTAACCCGTGTGTGTTTAGTTTTCTGAGTACCGTGTTTTGTTCGCCTCAATAAAGGGCTCCGTTTGCTATTTCTGCTCACCTGCGCCTGACTTCCCTGCAGCCAGTTACGCACTCCTTTACAGAAATGCTTGTAATTATACTTCAGTATTCCATAGTATCATCTGACAAAAATATCTAAAGACACTGAAGCAGCAAACTTTGTGGAAATTAATATTTGTGTCATTCTCAAAACTTTTGGCCACGACTTTAGACTGGGATAGGGAGAGATTGAATATGTCCGTAAACACTCTAGCCAGCTGGTCTGCGCATTCACTGAAGACGCAGCTATGGATGCCGTCTTGGCTGGCATCCTTGCGAGGGTTAACATGCTTAAATGTCTTACTCACGTCGGCCACGGAAAGGAGAGCACACAGTCCTTGGTAGCGGGTCGCGTCAGTGGCGTTGTGTTATCCTCAAAGCGGGCGACTAAGGTGTTAAGCTTGTCCAGAAGCAAGACGTCGGTGTTTGCGACGTGGCTGGTTTTCCCTTTGTAGTCCGTGATTGTCTGTGGACCCTGCTCGTGTCTGAGCCGTTGAATTGCAACTCCACTTTGTCTCTATTCTGATCGTTTGCCTGTTTGATTGCCTTATGGAGGGAATGACTACACTGTTTGTATTCAACCATATTTCCAATCACCTTGCCATGGTTTAATGTGATGGTTTCCGCTTTCAGTTTTGAGCGAATGCTGCCATCTATCTACGGTTTCTGGTTAGGGTAGGTTTAATAGTCACAGTGGGTACAACATCTCCATCACCTGATAAACTCAGTCACCGTATCAGTGTATTCGTCTACATTATTCTCGGAGGCTACCCGTACTATATCCTAGTCCGCGTGATCAAAACAATCTTGAAGCGTAGATTCCGATTGGTCAGACCAGTGTTGAATAGTCCTTCCTGTTTGAGTTTCTGCCTATAGGAAGGGAGGAGCAAAATGGAGTCGTGATCAGATTTGCTGAAAGGAGGGCAGGGGAGGGCCTTGTAGGCATCCCGGAAGTTGGAGGAATAATGGTCAAGTGTTTTAGAAGTGCGAGTACATCAGTCAATGTTTTCATAGAAGTTCGGCAGCCTTTTTCTCAAAATTGCTTTGTTAAAATCCCCAGCTACAATAAATACGGCCTCAGGATATGTGGTTTCCAGTTTGCATAAAGTCCAGTGGAGTTCTTTGAGGGCCATCGTGGTATCAGCTTGAGGGAGGATATACACGGCTTTGACTATAACCGAAGAGAATTCTCTTGGGAGATAATACGGTCGACATTTGATTGTGAAGTATTCTAGGTCGGGTGAACAAAAGGACTTGAGTTCCTGTATGTTATCACAGTCACACCATAAGTCGTTAATCATGAAACTGTCACGCCCTGACCTTAGAGATCCTTTTTATGTCTCTATTTTGGTTTGGTCAGGGCGTGAGTTGGGGTGGGCATTCTATGTTTTGTGTTCTATGTTTTCTATTTCTGTGTGTTTGGCCGGGTGTGGTTCTCAATCAGAGGCAGCTGTCTATCGTTGTCTCTGATTGAGAACCATACTTAGGTATCCTTTTCCCACCTGTGTTTGTGGGTAGTTGTTTTCTGTTTAGTTTGGTTACCTTACAGAACTGTTTGTTTGTCTCGTTGTTATTTTTGTTCGTAGTGTTCTGAGTTAAATAAAAATCATGAACACGTACAACGCTGCGCTTTGGTCCACTCCTCATTCTTCATCAGACGAGCGTTACAGAAACATACACCCCCACCCTTCTTCTTCCTGGAGAGATATTTGTTACTGTTTGCGCGATGAACTGAGAACCCAACTGGCTGGACAGACTCAGACAGTATATCCTGAGAGAGCCATGTTTCCGTGAAACAGAGTATGTTACAATCCCTGATGTCTCTCTGGAAAGAAATCCTCGCCCTGAGCTTGTCAACTGTATTATCCAGAGACTGAACATAAGCAAGTAATATACGCTGAAGCAGTGGCAGGTGTGCACACCTCCCAAATCGGATTAGAAGACCACTCTGCGTACCTCTCCTCCACCGGCGGGGTTTTGGATCGGCCTCTGGAATCAGTCCAATTGCCCTGGGGGGTACGAACAAAGGACTAGATTCGGGAAAGTCGTATTCCTGGTCGTAATGCTGGTAGTGCTGGTGAGAACTATCCAATAGTTCTTCCCGGCCCAAAAAATCTGGGCTAATAATGTAAGAAATAACACTTAACAAAAACAAGATACTGCAAAGTTTCCTAAGAGCTAGAGGCACAGCAACTCTCTCTGTCGGAGCAATTATTTTCAATAATCTCCGTATGTGATATTTGTGTTGGATAAATAAGATACATGATTACTAACAAAAATACATACGCGCCAATTTAATTCCACTAAATTATGCAAATTAACCTATAGACCGTATTTCCATCAATTAATAAAAAGCATTATTTTGGAATGGCATTTTTGTTCTCCTGGTCATTTTGACCAGCAACTGTTTATTTATCGGCTTTTCATTTTTTTAGCGATCAAATTTGGCTGTTGCCGGCTAGCAGTAACCCTGGTAGGTAGATAGGTAGGTAGGTAGTGCAAAAAGTAGTGCACTGGGCCTTTACTAGTATTAGTGGACCGATATAGCCGTCTGTAGCGCCCCAAATAAATAAATCCCTGAACATCTTCCTGTGGCAATGCAAAGGAGACCTCCCTGGTCTTTGTGGTTGAATCTGTCTTTGAAATTCACTGCTTGACATAGGGATCTTGCAGATAATTGTACATGTGGGGTACAGAGAGGGTAGTAGTCATTCAAAAACCATGTTAAACACTATTATTGCACACAGCGATTTCATGCAACTTTATTATGTGACTTGTTAAGCAAATGTTTACTCCTGAACTTATTTAGGCTTGCCATAACAAAGAATTTGAATACTTATTGACTCAAGACATTTCAGGTTTTGTTTTCTAATTAACTTGTAACAATATAATTCCACTTTGACATTATGGGGTATTGTGTGTCAGTGACACAACATCTAAATGTAATCTATTTTAAATTCAGGCTGTAACTCAACAAAATGTGGAAAAAGTCAAGGGGTGTGAATACTTCCTAAAGGCACTGTGGGTAGGTACAGTGCATTCAGAAACTATTCAGACCACTTTTTGTTACGTTACAGCCTTATTCTAAAATTCAGCAATCTACATAAAATACCCCATAATGACAATGCAAAAACAGGTTTTAGACAGTTTTGCAAATGTATTCAAAATAAAAAATGGAAATATCACATTTACATAAGTATTCAGGCCCTTTACTCAGTACTTTGTTGAAGCACCTTTGGCAGGGATTACAGCTGCGAGTATTATTGGGTATAACGCTTCAAGCTTGACACACCTGTATTCTTCTCTGCAGATTCTCTCAAGCTCTGTCAGGTTGGATGAGGAGCGTCGGGCTCTGGCTGGGCCACTCAAGGACATCCAGAGACTTGTCCTGAAGCCCCTCCTGCATTGTCTTGGCTGTGTGCTTAGGGTCGTCGTCCTGTTTGAAGGTGAACCTTTGCCCTAGTCTGAGGTCCTGAGTGCTCTGGAGCAGGTTTTCATCAAGGATCTCTCTGTACTTTGCTCTGTTCATCTTTCCCTTGATCCTAACTGGTCTCCCAGTCCCTGCCGCTGAAAAACATCCCCACAGCATGCTGCTGCTACCACTATGCTTCACCGTAGGGATGGTATTGGCCAGGTGATGAGCGGTGCCTGGTTTCCTCAACACTTGACGCTTGGCATTCAGGCCAAAGAGTTCAATCTTGGTTTCATCCTGTTTCTCATGGTCTGAGAGTCTTTAGGTGCCTTTTGGCAAACTCCAAGCAGGCTGTCATGTGCCTTTTACTGAAGAGTGGCTTCCGTCTGGCCACTCTACCATAAAGGCTTGATTGGTGGAGTGCTGCAGAGATGGTTGTCCTTCTGGAAGGTTCTCCCATCTCCACAGAGGAACTCTGGAGCTTCGTTAGAGTCACCATCAGGTTCTTGGTCACCTGCCTGACCCATGCCCTTCTTCCCTGATTGATCAGTTTGGCCGGGCGGCTAGCTCTAGGAAGAGTGCCTTTCCAAATCATGTCCAATCAAATGAATTTACCACAGGTGGACTCCAATCAAGTTGTAGAAACATCTCAAGGATGATCAATGGAAACAGGATGCACCTGAGCTCAATTTCGAGTCTCATAGCAAAGGGGCTGAATACTTCTGTATTTATTTATTTATTTATTGAAAAAAACTGTTTTCACTTTGTCATTATGGGGTATTGTGTGTAGATTGTATTAATTTAATACATTTTAGAATAAGGCTGTAATGTAACAAAATGTGTAAAAACATTTCTCTCCCTTCTCCTTTTTCTCATCCTGTCCCCCATCTTTCTCCCCTTCCCTTTTTCCTCTATCTACCCTTCCTCCTCTCTCTAGCGGTCCCCTTCCCCCTGAGCCACAGGCTCTCCATGAAGGAAGTGTTTGACTGTGAGGGGAAGCCTAGAGTAGACCTGCTAAAAGCTCACCTCACCAAGGAGGGCCGTTTGGAGGAGGTGGTGGCCCTACGCATCATCAATGAGGGAGCTGCCATCCTGTGCCAGGAGAGGACCATGCTGGATATAGAAGCCCCAGTCACAGGTGAGGAGGGAGAGGAGGAAGGAAAGGAGGAGAGCGGGGAGGAAGGAGAGGATCATGCTGGATATAAAGGCTCCAGTCACAGGTGAGGAGGGAGAGGGGGAAGGAAAGGAGGAGAGTGGGGAGGAAGGAGAAGACCATGCTGGATATAAAGGCCCCAGTCACAGGTGAGGAGGGAGAGGGGGAAGGAAAGGAGGAGAGTGTAGGGTTAAAGAGAGTTGGGGTTAATACAGGGGGACGTAGGGTTAAAGAGAGGGAGAGGTAGAGTTAAAGAGAGTTGGGGTTAATACAGGGGGACGTAGGGTTAAAGAGAGGGAGAGGTAGGGTTAAAGAGAGTTGGACGTAGGGTTAAAGAGAGGTGGAGGTAGGGTTAAAGAGAAGGGGAGGTAGGGTTAAAGAGGGGGGGTAGGGTTAAAGAGAGGGGGAGGTAGGGTTAAAGAGAAGGGGAGGTAGGGTTAAAGAGGGGGGGAGGTAGGGTTAAAGAGAGGGGGAGGTAGGGTTAAATCGAGGGAGAGGTTGAGTTAAATAGAGTTGGAGGTAGGGTTAAAGAGAGTTGGGGTTAAATAGAGGGAGAGGTTGAGTTAAATAGATTTGGAGGTAGGGTTAAAGAGAGGTAGTGTTAAATGGAGGGAGATGTAGGGTTATATAGAGGGACAGGTAGGGCTAAATAGAGGGGGAGGTAGGGTTAAAGTGCGGGGGAGGTAGAGTTAAAGAGAGGGGGAGGTAGGGTTAAAGAGAGGTGGAAGTAGGGTTAAAGAGAGGTGGACGTAGGGTTAAAGAGAGGGGGAGGTAGGGTTAAAGAGAGGGGGAGGTAGGGTTAAAGAGAGGGGGAGGTAGGGTTAAATAGAGGGAGAGGGAGGGTTAAAGAGAGGGAGAGGGAGGGTTAAATAGAGGGAGAGGGAGGGTTAAAGAGAGGGAGAGGGAGGGTTAAAGAGAGGGAGAGGGAGGGTTAAAGAGAGGGGGGGTAGGGTTAAAGAGAGGGAGAGGGAGGGTTAAAGAGAGATTATAATTCAAATGAATGTACATAATGAATGTACATAATGAGTAATTGTTTTTGGCTTAATCATAACTGTTTTGCCAAATGTCACTTAATGGAATCAATCGCCTTCAGATTTTCTCAATAATAGCAGTACTTTGTCAATATCTACAAAACAATCTCCTTGCCAATAATATGGTGAACTGAATTGAATTGAGAGAGTGATGGGACGGGGGAACGGGAGGTAGAGAGATGCTGACAGAGGAACAGAAGATGGTTTGGCAGATAAATAGAGAGAGGGACAATGAAAGAGGAGAAAGAGAGAATGGTCTTGTGCCGCTGCCTGTAGCCTACATTAACAATACCAGCGGAAAAGCTCTGTTTTGGTTTTGACTTGTGTATCTACTGGCTAGCTTTGGTGTGTATCTTTCTCCATGGAAACGCTAGCTGTAAAATAATTCCATGATAGCACACATCCCACACACACAGTGAGAGAAGAGACAGTAGCTAGCTACTCTATGGTTTTCACAGTTACTGCTAGTCCCTAGAGAGAAGAGGTGGTAGGCAGGCTGGAGGCAGGCTTCACACAGACAGACAGACACCAGGCCATTACGCTTCTCCCTAACGCTCTATGCTGTTTGTTCTGTAGGAACATATGACAGAAAGGAGTGAGTGTAGTGGGGGTTGTACCACTGTCAGAGTAGGGCTTTTTTTATTTGACTATTTACATTTTCATGGAATTTACTTGAAAGATATGAGAAAGGGTTGATGTTTACCTTTCTGCTTTGTTGTCACTTCCAGAGACTGGTTGGAATATATTCAGGTTGGCATCTATTGTAAGACTAGATGAAACTAAAGTATTATACTCAGGTTGGCATCTATTGTAAGACTAGATGAAACTAAGGTATTATATTCAGGTTGTAATCTATTGTAAGACTAGATGAAACTAAAGTATTATACTCAGGTTGGCATCTATTGTAAGACTAGATGAAACTAAAGTATTATACTCAGGTTGGCATCTATTGTAAGACTAGATGAAACTAAAGTATTAGGAATGTGATTCTGTAGTACTGAGGTTGTGTGTTTAACATTGTTGTGTTTGAGGTTGTATGTTAGTCTAAGCATAGAGACCCTTCAAATTACTAGAAGGATTCTAATGTCCACTTCTATGAGTGTAACGTTGTTGTAACATTGTGTTTCAGTGTGTGGAGACATCCACGGTCAGTTCTTTGACCTGATGAAGCTGTTTGAGGTCGGCGGTTCCCCCGCGACGACACGCTACCTCTTCCTAGGGGACTACGTGGACCGGGGCTACTTCAGTATTGAGGTGAGGGCACACTACAGTACCTAGTGCACACTATCTAGTCCACACTATCTTGTGCACACTACCTAGTCCACACTATCTAGTGCACACTACCTAGTCCACACTATCTAGTGCATACTACCTAGGGACACAATACCTACAGCATATTTCCTAGAGGCACACTATCTAGTGCACACTAGCTACTGCATACTTTCCTAGAGGCACATTACTTTCTGCATACTAGGAAGTGTTGTAACTCCAAAAGTAAAATAACTTGCTCTAACTAACAGTTAAGACAAAAGGTGTTAACCATGTACAATATTTCCAGCAACACAAACAAAAAATGCTTAAAATACAATAAAACATAAGAATAACAAATTAACATTTAGTAACATTTAACCAGGTAGCTTTGGATCTAGGACTTTGAGCCTGACATCAAGTGAGCAGCTAACTGGACATTTTTTCCTCTGAGCCGTACTGTTACTAACAGATCTTTCTGTGTCCTCTCTCTCCTCTCTCAGTGTGTGTTGTATCTGTGGTCGTTGAAAATCCTCTACCCGAAGACGTTATTTCTTCTACGGGGAAACCATGAATGTAGACACCTGACAGAATATTTCACTTTCAAAACTGAATGTGAGTATTTGCCCACTGAGCACAGACTTCAATTCAACGTCTTTGGCTATCCACATAGGAGATACCTTTTTGGTTCCAGTTAGAACCCTTTTTGGTTTTAGGTAGAACCCTTTTAGGTTCCATGTAGAACCCTCTGTGGAGAGGGTTCTTCATGGAACCCCAAAGGGTTCTTCTTTGAGGACATTTTTTATTGTTTTATTTTA
Source organism: Salvelinus fontinalis (assembly GCF_029448725.1). NCBI lineage: Eukaryota > Metazoa > Chordata > Actinopteri > Salmoniformes > Salmonidae > Salvelinus > Salvelinus fontinalis. The sequence goes on from NC_074693.1 coordinate 18,083,797, forward strand.
TTTATTTAACCTTTATTTAACTAGGCAAGTCAGTTAAGAACAAATTCTTATTTACAACGACGGCCTACCCCGGCCAAACCCTAACCCGGATGACGCTGGGCCAATTGTGCCCCGCCCTATGGGACTCCCAATCACAGCCGTTTGTGATACAGCCTAGAAATGAACCAGGATCTGTAGTGACGCCTCTAGCACTGAGATGCAGCACTTTAGACCGCTGCGCCACTCGGGAGCCCCAACCATGTTAGGTTCTAGATAGCACCTTTTTTTCTAAGAGTCTTTTCCACTTTGGTTCAACATAATTTCATTGAAATGAAGTAGAAACGTTGATTCAACCAGTCTGTGTCCAGTGGGTGTGTTCTCCTCCCTTTCCTCCCCTCCCTTAATACTAGTGTCCTCGCTTCTCCGTTGTTCCATCTCTCACATCCATTTCTCATCCAACGCTCATTCCATCCTCTCATCCATCCATCCTCCCCCCTGTCTCTCCGAGAACAGAGAACAGGTGATTAGAAGAAAATTAATTTGGCCCTTAATGATTGGCCCAGAGACGTAGTCTGCTGTGTGTGATTGGCCAGGGGACGAGGAGTCTAATTTCCCCTGATGCTTATGGCGAATAGTGGGCGCCCTCAATTACTATCTGCTGTGTGTGTGTGTGAGAGAGAGAGAAAGAGAGAGAGAGAGAAAGAGGGAGGGAGGGAGAAAGAGAGAGAGAGAGAGGGAGGGAGAGAGGGGGGGGGGGAGAGAGAGAGAGAGGCTGGTGAAATGGTATTGATGATCTCTCTCTACATTAATAATCTCTCTGACAAACACACTCACATACTGTACCCATATACACACACATACTGTACACACACATACTGTACCCATATACACACACGTACTGTACACACATATACACACACAGACTGTACACACACATACTGTACCCATATACACACACGTACTGTACACACATATACTGTACCCATATACACACACGTACTGTACACACATATACACACACATACTGTATACACATATACTGTACCCATATACACACACGTACTGTACACACATATACACACATATACTGTACACACACATACTGTACCCATATACACACACGTACTGTACACACATATACTGTACCCATATACACACATGTACTGTACACACATATACTGTACCCATATACACACACGTACTGTACACACATATACTGTACACATATACACACACGTACTGTACACACATATACTGTACCCATATACACACACGTACTGTACACACACATACTGTACCCATATACACACACATACTGTACACACATATACTGTACACATATACACACACGTACTGTACACACATATACTGTACCCATATACACACATGTACTGTACACACATATACTGTACCCATATACACACACGTACTGTACACACATATACTGTACACATATACACACACGTACTGTACACACATATACTGTACCCATATACACACACGTACTGTACACACATACTGTACCCATATACACACACATACTGTACACACATACTGTACACATATACACACACGTACTGTACACACATATACTGTACCCATATACACACACGTACTGTACACACATATACTGTACACATATAGACACATACTGTACAGTACACACACATACTGTACACATGTACACACACATACTGTACAGTACACACACACATAGTGTACACATGTACACACATACTGTACAGTACACACACATACTGTATCTGTGTACACACATACTGTACAATACACACACATACTGTACACATGTACGCACACATACTGTACACATGTACACACACATACTGTACAGTGCACACACACACACACTGTACATTACATACACATACTGTACACATGTACACACATATATTCTACACATGTACACACACACACACACACACACACATACTGTACAGTACACACACATACTGTACACATGTACACATACATACTGTACACATGTACACACACATACTGTACACATGTACAAAAGCACACACATACACAGCATAGTTTGGCTACTGGCCTATAGTGCTTGGCTACTTCACCATGGTGTTTTGATTTACTCTCTCCATCTCTCTCTCTCTCTCTCTCTCCCTCTCCCTCTCACTTTCTCTTTCTTTCTTTCTCTCTCTCCCTCTCTCTTGCTATCTCTCTCTCCCTCTCTCTCTCTGTTTCTCTCTCCGTCTCTCTCTCTCTGTCACCCCCTGTCCTTTCACTCTGCCCCCATCCTCTCTCTCCCCTCCCCCTTTTCAGGTAAGATAAAGTACTCAGAGCAGGTGTATGACTCGTGTATGGATGCGTTTGACTGCCTGCCGCTGGCTGCTCTGATGAACCAGCAGTTCCTGTGTGTCCATGGAGGGCTCTCGCCAGAGATCCACACGCTCGACGACATCAAAAAGGTTCAGACACAACGCCCACTGTACTGTAAATGTTTTTTATAACACACAAACACACTGCCAATGCCCTGGTTACCATGGAGATTCAACCCTTGTTTTGACTCCACTTCCTGTACAGTACATGCTGTCCTCTCTCTCCCTCTCTCTCTCTCTCCCTCTCTCTCTCTCTCTCTCTCTCTCTCTCTCTCTCTCTCTCTCTCTCTGTGTTCTGTTTCTTTTTCTAGTCCAGTTGAACAGGTTCTGTTATCCCTGTGATCTCTTGTGTAGATAGGAATATATTGTATCTATACAGTGAATGCATCTGTTGTGTTGTCGTTGTCTCTGTAATCCAGTTGGACAGGTTCAAGGAGCCTCCAGCTTTCGGGCCCATGTGTGACCTGCTGTGGGCCGACCCACTCGAAGACTTTGGCAACGAGAAGACGCAAGAGTACTTTGGCCACAACACAGTCAGAGGCTGCTCCTACTTCTACAGGTAACACATGTTTTAACATGACAACGCACACAGACACCAATACGGACACACACACACTCACATCTGGTGCATCTTTAGGTGTGATATACAGGGGAAAGGTGAGGAACAACGTACTGGAGGTGAGATGGAAACATGTTGTACTGGGAGACTACAAGCTGCTTCAGAGATACAACAACCAAAGACTAATTGGGATTTGTACAGCTGTAAAACCACACACACATATTTCAGCTTAAACCATATCCCACTGCTTTAAGGTTTCCCAGTAGGTATTCCCAGCAGTCATAGGTACAGTCATCAATATAATCAATATAATATATCTAGTCCAAACAAGTTTTTTTAATTTTTATTATTATTATTTTTTTTTACCCCCTTTTCTCCCCAATTTTCATGTTATCCAATCGCTAGTAATTACTACCTTGTCTCATCGCTACCACTCCCGTACGGGCACGGGAGAGACGAAGGTCGAAAGCCATGCGTCCTCCGAAGCACAACCCAACCAGCCGTACTGCTTCTTAACACAGCGCGCCTCCAACCCGGGAGCCAGCCGCACCAATGTGTCGGAGGAAACACCGTGCATCTGGCCCCCTTGGTTAGCGCGCACTGCACCCGGCCCACCACAGGAGTCGCTGGAGTGCGATGAGACAAGGAAATCCCTACCGGCCAAACCCTCCCTAACCCGGACGACGCTAGCCCAATTGTGCGTCGTCCCACGGACCTCCCGGTCGCGGCCGGCTGCGACAGAGCCTGGGGGCGAACCCAGAGACTCTGGTGGCGCAGTTAGCACTGCGATGCAGTGCCCTAGACCACTGCGCCACCCGGGAGGCCCCTAGTCCAAACAAGTTTGTCGAAGGTTTACTGATCATTTATTGAATTATTTGTTTCTGTTTTTGTTGCTCCACTTGTTGTATATGTAGTGTATCTTGTATGTTGAGTTGTTTGTATGTGAGACAAAGGATTTTTCCCCCCTGTATTTTTCTTTGTTTGTTTATTTGTTGTGATATCTCTGTACAATTGTTGTTTTCTAGGACGAACTGAGGGAGGGGGTGGGGTAGGTTAGGTATATGGGGTGATTGGGGTGGGTGGCTTGGAGGGAATCAAGGTGGGTAGACTGAGGTGTGTGGAGGGAGGGCTTGGGATATGGTAAAATCTTTGTACATACATTGATGTACATTTTGTAAAAATTTTATATAAAAAAACAAAAAACATCCCACAATCCCTAGGGAGACTGCACCGTTCTGTTTCCATGACGACTGGCTACTACTGCTAGATTGGGGATTGATATTAAGACACAGTGAGGAAAAAAGAGCTTGAGAGAGACAGGGAGTGAGGGAGAAAAAAGAGATTAATAAATTGAGAGACCAGAGGATTGGAGTGATGGATAGTTGAGACTGTTGTCATAATATGGTGCTATACAATATGGAGCCTACACCAGTCTACTGAGAGAAACATACACTGCCCTCCTACTAGATCTGGTTCTGCTGTTCATTTTGGGCTCAATGATGACCCCTGGTGGTCATTCAATGTAAACTGTTTCAGAGTAGGCCTACTATCCTAGTCTGATATAATGCAGGGTTGTTCAGAATGAAATCTCTCTCTCTCCAGTTACCCTGCAGTGTGTGAGTTTCTACAGACCAACAACTTGTTGTCAGTCATCAGAGCACATGAAGCGCAAGATTCTGGGTGAGAGAAGCCCTACTTTTTCTTTGGTTATTGACAAAACACTGTTATTCTTCACATGGTGAGTGACATAGTGACAATAAACTCTAACTTAATGTATTATGTTTGAAAACATTCACCTGTCCACCCCAGTGTGTGTTGATCCGGGGCTGGCGATGTGGGTTAAGTGTTTGGGGGGTGGGGATGTGGTTTAAGTGTTTGGGGGGGGGGGATGTGGGTTAAGTGTTTGGGAGGTGGGGGTGTGGGTTAAGTGTTTGGGGGCTGGGGATGTGGGTTAAGTGTTTGGGGGGTGGGGATGTGGGTTAAGTGTTTGGGGGGTGGGGATGTGGGTTAAGTGTTTGGGGGCTGGGGATGTGGGTTAAGTGTTTGGGGGTGGGGATGTGGGTTAAGTGTTTGGGGGGTGGGATGTGGGTTAAGTATTTGGGGGCTGGGGATGTGGGTTAAGTGTTTGGAGGGTGGGGATGTGGGTTAAGTGTTTGGGGGGTGGGGATGTGGGTTAAGTGTTTGGGGGGTGGGGGGTGGGTTAAGTGTTTGGGGGGTGGGGATGTGGGTTAAGTGTTTGGGGGGTGGGGATGTGGGTTAAGTGTTTGGGGGGTGGGGGTGTGGGTTAAGTGTTTGGGGGGTGGGGGGGTGGGTTAAGTGTTTGGGGGGAGGGGATGTGGGTTAAGTGTTTGGGGGGAGGGGATGTGGGTTAAGTGTTTGGGGGGTGGGGATGTGGGTTAAGTGTTTGGGGGGTGGGGATGTGGGTTAAGTATTTGGGGGTTGGGGATGTGGGTTAAGTGTTTGGGGGGTGGGGATGTGGGTTAAGTGTTTGGGGGGTGGGGATGTGGGTTAAGTGTTTGGGGGGTGGGGGGGTGGGTTAAGTGTTTGGGGGGTGGGGATGTGGGTTAAGTGTTTGGGGGGTGGGGGTGTGGGTTAAGTGTTTGGGGGGTGGGGATGTGGGTTAAGTGTTTGGGGGTGGGGATGTGGGTTAAGTGTTTGGGGGGTGGGGATGTGGGTTAAGTGTTTGGGGGTGGGGATGTGGGTTAAGTGTTTGGGGGGTGGGGATGTGGGTTAAGTGTTTGGGGGGTGGGGATGTGGGTTAAGTGTTTGGGGGTGGGGATGTGGGTTAAGTGTTTGGGGGCTGGGGATGTGGGTTAAGTGTTTGGGGGGTGTGGATGTGGGTTAAGTGTTTGGGGGGTGGGGATGTGGGTTAAGTGTTTGGGGGGTGGGATGTGGGTTAAGTATTTGGGGGGTGGGGATGTGGGTTAAGTATTTGGGGGGTGGGGATGTGGGTAAGTGTTTGGGGGGTGGGGATGTGGGTTAAGTATTTGGGGGGTGGGGATGTGGGTTAAGTGTTTGGGAGGTGGGGATGTGGGTTAATAGGTGATAGGGTCATGTCATGTCAACACAAACAGTTCAGTCAACCAAAACAGCAGCGTCAGGTTTCATAATCAAATCATTCCATTTCTTAACACAGTTATCCATAGTCAAGTCTAACCTTAACCACACAACAACCATATCTTTAACCCTACACCCCTTAATGTTGAACCCCAATCTATGGAATCCTAACCCTAATCCTAATCTGGATTCCCTGACTGCGTCCCTGTTCAGGTACCGGATGTACAGAAAGAGTCAGACTACAGGCTTTCCCTCCCTCATCACCATCTTCTCAGCACCTAACTACCTGGACGTCTACAACAACAAAGGTCAGAGACACACGCACGCGCGCACACACACACACACACACACCAGTAGGCTATGAGTGTGTAACAGGCCTGCCCTCTTTGGTTCTCTCACAGCGGCGGTTCTGAAGTATGAGAACAACGTGATGAACATCCGCCAGTTCAACTGTTCCCCTCATCCCTACTGGCTGCCCAACTTCATGGATGTCTTCACCTGGTCCCTGCCCTTTGTTGGAGAGAAAGGTGGGAACAACGACTACACGTATTACAAACACCAAAATAATATGTTCTCTGAATATGTTCTCTATTGTGTCTCTGTATTTGCCTGTCTCTCTTTCTCTTCCTCTCTCTCTCTCTCTCTCTCTCTCTCTCTCTCTCTCTCTCTCTCTCTCTCTCTCTCTCTCTCTCTCTCTCTCTCTCTCTCTCTCTCACCCCCTCTCTTTCTCTCTCTCTTTCTCTCTCTCTCTCTCTCTCTCTCTCTCTCTTTCTCTATCTCTTTCTCTCTCTCTCTCTCTCTCTCTCTCTCTCTCTCTCTCTCTCTCTCTCTTTCTCTCTCTCTTTCTCTATCTCTTTCTCTCTCTTTCTTTCTCTCTCTCTCAATTAAATTCAATTCATGGGCTTTATTGGCATGGGAAACATATGTTAACATTGCCAAAGCAAGTGAAATAGATAATATACAAAAGTGAAATAAACAATAAAAATGAACAATAAACATTACACTCACAGAAGTTCCAAAAGAATAAAGACATTACAGATGTCTCTCTGTCTGTCTCTGTCTCTGTCTCTGTCTCTATCTTTCCACAGTGACAGAGATGCTGGTGAATGTTCTCAGTATCTGTTCAGATGATGAGCTCATGGAGAATGATGGAGAGGAAGAGGTCTATGATGGTAATCATACCTTTATAGAGCTTGTAGTCCTAAAAACCAAGGAGTTACCTCTGGTCCGTTCAGCCTACCCCAATGAGTTACCTCTGGTCTGTTCAGCGTACCCCAATGAGTTACCTCTGGTCTGTTCAGCCGTACCCCAATGAGTTACCTCTGGTCTGTTCAGCCGTACCCCAATGAGTTACCTCTGGTCCGTTCAGCCATACCCCAATGAGTTACCTCTGGTCCGTTCAGCCATACCCCAATGAGTAACCTCTGGTCTGTTCAGCGTACCCCAATGAGTTACCTCTGGTCCGTTCAGCCATACCCCAATGAGTTACCTCTGGTCCGTTCAGCCATACCCCAATGAGTTACCTCTGGTCCGTTCAGCCATACCCCAATGAGTTACCTCTGGTCCGTTCAGCCATACCCCAATGAGTTACCTCTGGTCTGTTCAGCGTACCCCAATGAGTTACCTCTGGTCCGTTCAGCCATACCCCAATGAGTTACCTCTGGTCCGTTCAGCCATACCCCAATGAGTTACCTCTGGTCCGTTCAGCCATACCCCAATGAGTTACCTCTGGTCCGTTCAGCCATACCCCAATGAGTTACCTCTGGTCTGTTCAGCGTACCCCAATGAGTTACCTCTGGTCTGTTCAGCCGTACCCCAATGAGTTACCTCTGGTCTGTTCAGCGTACCCCAATGAGTTACCTCTGGTCTGTTCAGCGTACCCCAATGAGTTACCTCTGGTCTGTTCAGCGTACCCCAATGAGTTACCTCTGGTCTGTTCAGCGTAACCCAATGAGTTACCTCTGGTCTGTTCAGCCGTACCTCAATGAGTTACCTCTGGTCTCTTCAGCCGTACCCCAATGAGTTACCTCTGGTCCGTTCAGCCATACCCCAATGAGTTACCTCTGGTCTGTTCAGCGTACCCCAATGAGTTACCTCTGGTCCGTTCAGCGTACCCCAATGAGTTACCTCTGGTCTGTTCAGCGTACCCCAATGAGTTACCTCTGGTCCGTTCAGCCATACCCCAATGAGTTACCTCTGGTCTGTTCAGCCATACCCCAATGAGTTACCTCTGGTTCGTTCAGCCATACCCCAATGAGTTACCTCTGGTCCGTTCAGCCATACCCCAATGAGTTACCTCTGGTCCGTTCAGCCATACCCCAATGAGTTACCTCTGGTCTGTTCAGCCATACCCCAATGAGTTACCTCTGGTCCGTTCAGCCATACCCCAATGAGTTACCTCTGGTCTGTTCAGCCATACCCCAATGAGTTACCTCTGGTCTGTTCAGCCATACCCCAATGAGTTACCTCTGGTCTGTTCAGCCGTACCCCAATGAGTTACCTCTGGTCTCTTCAGCCGTACCCCAATGAGTTACCTCTGGTCTGTTCAGCGTACCCCAATGAGTTACCTCTGGTCCGTTCAGCCATACCCCAATGAGTTACCTCTGGTCCGTTCAGCCGTACCCCAATGAGTTACCTCTGGTCTGTTCAGCCATACCCCAATGAGTTACCTCTGGTCTGTTCAGCCATACCCCAATGAGTTACCTCTGGTCTGTTCAGCCATACCCCAATGAGTTACCTCTGGTCTGTTCAGCCATACCCCAATGAGTTACCTCTGGTCTGTTCAGCCGTACCCCAAGGAGTTACCTCTGGTCCGTTCAGCCATACCCCAATGAGTCACCTCTGGTCCGTTCAGCCATACCCCAATGAGTTACCTCTGGTCTCTTCAGCCGTACCCCAATGAGTTACCTCTGGTCCGTTCAGCCATACCCCAATGAGTTACCTCTGGTCTGTTCAGCCGTACCCCAATGAGTTACCTCTGGTCTGTTCAGCGTACCCCAATGAGTTACCTCTGGTCCGTTCAGCGTAACCCAATGAGTTACCTCTGGTCTGTTCAGCCGTACCCCAATGAGTTACCTCTGGTCCGTTCAGCGTAACCCAATGAGTTACCTCTGGTCTGTTCAGCCGTACCCCAATGAGTTACCTCTGGTCTCTTCAGCCGTACCCCAATGAGTTACCTCTGGTCTGTTCAGCGTACCCCAATGAGTTACCTCTGGTCCGTTCAGCCGTACCCCAATGAGTTACCTCTGGTCCGTTCAGCGTACCCCAATGAGTTACCTCTGGTCCGTTCAGCGTACCCCAATGAGTTACCTCTGGTCCGTTCAGCCATACCCCAATGAGTTACCTCTGGTCTGTTCAGCCATACCCCAATGAGTTACCTCTGGTTCGTTCAGCCATACCCCAATGAGTTACCTCTGGTCCGTTCAGCCATACCCCAATGAGTTACCTCTGGTCCGTTCAGCCATACCCCAATGAGTTACCTCTGGTCTGTTCAGCCATACCCCAATGAGTTACCTCTGGTCCGTTCAGCCATACCCCAATGAGTTACCTCTGGTCCGTTCACGCAAAAACCCCAATGAGTTACCTCTGGTCTGTTCAGCCGTACCCCAATGAGTTACCTCTGGTTCGTTCAGCGTACCCCAATGGGGAAAGAATAGGGTTTTAGGATAAACGCCAAAAACAAGGTCAAATCAAATCAAAGTTTATTTGTCACGTGCGCCGAATACAACCTTACAGTGAAATTCTTACTTTCAGGCTCTAACCAATAGTGCGAAAAAAAGGTGTGTGTGTGTGTGTGTGTGTGTGTGTGTGTGTGTGTGTGTGTGTGTGTGTGTGTGTGTGTAGGTAAGTAAAGAAATAAAACAACAGTAAAAAGACATTTGAAAATAAGAGTAGCAAGGCTATATACAGACACTGGTTAGTCAGGCTGATTGAGGTAGTATGTACATGTAGGTATGGTTAAAGTGACTATGCATATATGATGAACAGAGAATAGCAGTAGCGTAAAAAGAGGGGTTGGCGGGAGAGAGAGAGAGGGTGACACACATTTGCATACACACACTACAGACTAGTGTCTGTCTGTCTGTCTGTCTGTCTGTCTGTGTGTCTGTGTGTCTGTGTGTGTGTGAACAAGTGTGTCGGTCAATGTGTATGAGCAGGTCTGAGGTTACAGTTTTTAACAATCACTTTGGCACTAATTTCAGAACCAGAACCTGGTCATTTTTCAAAACTCTAGACACAAAACTCAAAACGGTCATCACTTGTTACACAGGCTGTCCAATGTTCAAAACACTGCATTGTGCATTCACATCTTTAAAGAAACCTTGCACTTGCAGAATCATTGGTTCAAATAACTCATTTATCATGAAATACCATAGGAACATTCATTTAGATCACCCACACACAAGATACCGATAGTTTCACTGTTTAGTTGTTCGTACAGTCATTAAATATTGTTGTACAAAATATGGGATACATGTTTCATTATGCTACTACACGTAAATACATCACTGTAAAATAACTAGTAGAGAGAATACTACAGACACAGTGGAATCATTGAACAAAATATGACATTTTTTGATGAAATACAATAAAATCACAACATTGGTTTCTTTGAATCAAAGCAAAAATAATTAGCTACAAAAAAATAAAAAACAGTTGAAGGTCAACTGCAGTGTTCCTCACCTGGCTTACTGTAAAAACCAGAACAAAAGATTGATTACTGTACTTCTATATTTCCATCAACCCTGTCTTGTGGATTTGGCCACAGGTTCTCATCCTCATCACAATGGATGTTTTCATTAGCCAAACATCTTGGGAAGAATCTTCGGGCATAGCAAATCCAGGCCTGACACTGGTTTGCCGGGATGTCATTGCATGCGTCATCCATGACCTGGAGAAGGGTGGCTTGTTCGTGAAGGCGCCTATCATATACTCTTCCACCTCCATGTGGAGAAAAATTCCTCAATCGGGTTAAGGAAAGGAGAGTATGGGGGTAAGTACAGGGTGGTAAATTGTGGATGGGCCTGAAACCATGCTTGCACCATGAGCATGGTGGAACTTGACATTATCCCACACAATGACATAGGTCATGCCATCAGCTCTATAGACCTGATTTAGCTCATCAAGGAAGGTTACATTCGAACAGCGAATCATGTGGCTGCCTGTAACTCAATATATAGAGTATATAGAGTAGAGAGCTTTAGATGTTGTTTGACCAAACATTAGAACGGGCAAGATGCATAATCTAAGCAACTTTGACCGTGGTATGAATGTTGATGCTCAACATGGTGATTCCAGCATCTCAAAAACAGCTGCCTTCCTGGGATTGTTACACACTACAGTCTCTAGAGTTTACAGAGAATGGTGCGATAAACAAAACACATTCAGTGAGCGGCAGTTCTGTGGGCAAAACACCTTGCTAATGAGAGAGTTCAGAGGAGAATGTCCAGACTCATTCAAGCTAACAGAAAGGCCACAAATGCGCAAATAACAGCTGTTTAAAACAGTGGTGTGCAGAAGGGCATCTCTTAACGTACAACACCGTGAATAATTCAGGCTGTTGTGGAGGCAAAAGGGGGTCCTACCCAGTACTAGATAGGTGTACCTAATAAAGTGGCCGGTCAGTGTACAGTAATGTCAAATCTGAAAACATGGTCTGGAAAAGTGGTATATGGGACCATAGAAACAGTGTCTGATAAAGAATGATGATGAAATATTACATCCATAGATAATGTAGTCCAATTGATTCATGTTCCACGGTAATTGGTGTCAATGGATCTCGTTATCCTGAAACTTTCATGATCTAAACATGGAATATTGTTCGTCAGTTTCCATAAAACTATGCATTAAGAGTAACGCAACAGTTACTTGTCATTTTGAGCAGTTGTATCAATTGATAGTTAGATCATTGTAATCTGTCATTTCAGATGTAATGTGTGAATTGCATTTTGAAATGGTAATACTTTGATGTTAAGTTGTGTCATTTTGAACAGGTGATTTTAGTTGAATGAACAAATGATCTTAGCTTTATGTGTATTGTATCCAAGCAATTGGAAAAAGTGTTTGAGTTTTGAAAAATTTGCATTTTGATCATTGGTTGTGAGTTTTGTGTCTAAAGTTTGAAAAATTACATCAAGGTTCCGAAATTAGTGGCAAAGTGATTGTAAAAAAAACTGTAACACAGGTTTAGGAGATCTTATACATGTTGATTGGTTGGTTCCAGTTCACTCTATTGTTATGGCAAATAACCTTCCTTTTCACGTCCTTGTGATTGGTGTCCTGTGTTTTACTCCTCTGGGATTGGTTCCTTCCAGCCAATGCAGCGGCAGCTAGGAAAGAGGTGATCAGGAACAAGATCCGTGCCATCGGGAAGATGGCCAAAATGTTCCAAGTTTTACGGTGAGTGAGCTTCAGTGTGTGTGTGTGTGTGTGTGTGTGTGTGTGTGTGTGTGTGTGTGTGTGAACAAGTGCTTAGGTCTATGTGTATGAGCATATTTTTGTTATACGTGTGTGTGCAGATGCATGTGAGAGTGTGTGTGCTAGTGTGTGTGTGTGCGTGTGTGTGTGTGTGTGTGTTTTTTAATCCTGTATGTCTGTGTGTTTTAGGGAGGAGAGTGAGAACGTATTGACCCTGAAGGGACTGACCCCCACTGGCATGCTGCCCAGCGGAGTTCTATCAGGAGGCAAGCAGACTCTGCAGAGTGGTGAGTACACACACACACTGGCAAACACGCCCACACACATATACACATATATTTACATACACTCTCATGACGCATGCACATACGTACACACTCACACACACACTATATCTATCTATCTATCTATCTATCTATCTATCTATCTATCTATCTATCTGTCTGTCTGTCTGTCTGTCTATTTTTATATATCTATCCACCCTTCATCTCCTTTTCTCTCTCTCTCTCTCTCTCACCACGTCAGTCAGTCACCCTCACCTCACTACTGCTGAGGAGTAATAGCATGGTGTATGTGTGTATGTGTGTGAGCTAACGCTAGCTACCGAACATGCTAACACCAAACGCCCTCTGTACTGAGGGCTGCAGTGCCGCTCTAAGGGTTTTGCATGAATAACCCTCACCCTCCTCCCTCTTTCTCTCTCCCTCTCTTTCTCCTTCACTCTCTATCTTTCTCTTTCTCTCCATACTCAGCTACCATTGAGGCCATTGAAGCCATTGATCCTGTTGAGGACGCAGAAGGTAAATTCCACTCATGCATCAACAATGAGATTAAGCGAGTGAGTGTGTGAGAGAATGAAAGAGGTAGAGAAAGAGGGGGATGAGGCATGGCGACCCATCTACGCCATACACTTATCCACAATGTATTGAGCTCTTCTAACAGCACTGCTCATGGTGAAGCCTGACTGCTCTTATTCTTTCTCCTCACACACACACACACACACACTCCTCACACACACACACCCTCAAACACACATTCCACAAGACACGCTCTGGAAAAAAACACACACAACGGTAAGACAGTGACTAATCATAAGTGTGTATCAGCTGGGGGAGGAATCTGACCCTACGATAACTCTAACATCGTCCCTACACAATGACACCATCCCTACACAACCTCTGCTATTTGATTTCGGTACAACAACATGTGCTGTGGGGAGCCTGTGGAGTTTTGCGTTGGAAACGTGATGTTCCGTGATGACACACATTGTTACAGTTTTTCTCAGTCGCTTTGGTGCATTTTTCACATCATCCCTAACATGTGCAAAATAATAAGTGCATTTCTCAGAACAATTTGTACAAACTGCAATAGATATGTTTCTAAAGCTAGTCAGTCACTAAAAATCCGTACATCTCTCAAAAGTAAATATTCATGCCAATGATCATGTCAGTGTCATCAGAATGATAAGTCATTGAGTCATTGTTCACGAACAAGGTCGTCAAAATGTTGAGGCATGTTGTCAATGTAACTGTGTACTTTGACAGTATTACCTGATGTAAACTTAGGCTACAGTTTGGATGACAGTTACTGTATTGAAAATGCACAAGGCTGCACTTCTATGGCATATATCAATTTAAACAGTACTATTTACATATTACTGTATGTGAGTTATTGATTGAAAGAGACTGGACAACCCAAGGGGCACAAAGGAAAAACATCTAAATTAGAAAGAAACACAGGAAACCACCCCTAAGGCACAACTTTGCCCGCAGCACTGTTGTGCTGTCTCTACACATCCAGACGTTGCTGTCTGTCGGCCCACATATTCTCATCCACATCACACCAGATATTTTCCCTTCCAAAGAATCTTTTGAAATGCCTTATCCATCCTCTGCAGGCGTCTAATGTGATGTCCTCACATGCTGCATCCATTGCAGCCAGCAGGGTCATCTGTGTGTGGCTGACGATCGTACACCTTCCACCTCCATGCTGAAAAGAACTCCTCAATTGGGTTAAGGAATGGTGAATAAGGTGGGAGGAATTCTATGAGCATCCTCGGGTGGGTCACAAACTATTGCCTTATGATGTTTGATCGATGGAAACTCACATTATCACAAATGACTACATACTTTGGCAAATCCTCTCTAAACAGACCCCTCTCATCATCAGGGATGAGAGCCCTGTAGAGAGTCTCTAAAAAGTTGAGTAGATGCTGGGTGTTGTATGGCCCTATAAGGGGGATATGGGTTAGGACACCATGCTCTGAAATAGCAGCACACATGCTGATATTTCCTCCCCGTTGGCTTGGCAAATCCACAGTAGCTCTGTGACCGATGATATTCCGACCCCGCCTTCTGCATTTGGTCAGGTTGAAGCCAGCCTCATCCACGTATACAAAGTTGTGAGAGGGTTCACTTGATTCCAACTCCATTATACGCTATATCCCAGAACACACAGCGGAATTTGTTTTGGATAGGAAGAGTGACATAAAATGTACATATATTGCATGTTCCTTCCACAGCAATTGAAATGTGTGCAGTTTATGCTTACTGTACTTTGTATCACTATAAAATGTTGCTGTAAAGTAGTTACATTGATATATGTTTTACCTGTACATACTGGTACCGTAGCTCCTTAACTCTGTCCTCATTCCTTTGGAATGGTACACGGTACAGCTGTTTCATACTCATCTGGTTTCTATGCAGCACCCTGTCGATGGTTGAGATGCTAACCGTATGGATGTTTTCAAAGACACCGTTGTCTTCTATAATGGTCCTTTGTATTTCCCTGAGTCTCATGGCATTGTTTGCTCGGACCATGGTGCAAATAGCCTCCTCCTGTTGAGGTGTGAAAAGGCGTCCTCTGCCACCGGTTTGAGGTAATCTTGCAGTCCTATGTGGGGAAAAATGCAGTGATGCATCGCACACTTTCACATAGACAAAAACTATGCGAACACACATTTTACTGTAAAACATACAGGTGGGTGCATGTAAGGTGCAGTATGTATCTGTATAGAGTATATTTCTGTATGCTGTGAAATACAAGTGGACTACTGTAATATGAAGCATTGTAGGAAGTATACAGTATACTGCTTATATACAGTAACAGTGCACTGTACATTGGTGGACATACCTGTTCTCTCTTCGAAACGTTTGAACTATTGAGGACACGGTTGATCTCCCAATATTCGGCTGCACCCTTCGACTCGCCTCAGCCATTGTAAGGCCATGATTGACAACATGGTCTAGAATAGTGACCCTTATGTCATCAGATATGCGCCTATGTCCTCTTCTGCCTCTTCCTCTGTTTTGCCTTCCACCACGCATCCTTGCTCCTCTTCTTCCTCCTCTTGGCTGTTGACCCTGTTCGTTTCCTGGTCCATCCATTATTGGAAAATTGCAACTCTGTGTTGTGGTCTGTCTATATATGCTTGCCAATTGATTCTTCATGAGATGTACCTTTGAGCAATTTAGACAACTGGTTGATTGTTGGTTGAACTAACACTTTACATTCCTTCTTGAGTGAGGGTCAATTTCACCTGCACGATTCATCAATTCACGTTTTTGTACAAAAGGTCTAATAGAAATGTGTAAAACTATGCTTGACAGTTTATGACAAATAGTTCAACAATTTTGCATGTAATGGCTTATGCAAGGAACTAATGCCTAGATGTTTTGAGGGGTAAGACTATTCAACAGAGAACCATCTACTATATTTTGATCAACATGACATGAGCAATTGATAATGTGGAAAAAAGCTGACACTTGTACATTATCAATTGCAATTTGTTCAAAGGAATAAGAAATTGCTTTAATGATGTGCACAAGTGACTAGATGATTTGGAATTTGTACAAGTAGTATCAAGAATTGCACTTTTTGATCTAAGAAATGCACCAAAGCGACTGAGAAAAACTGTAACACATGAACAATACAATCTTTATGTAGACTGTCAGTCGCTAGTAGGATACTGTTGAATCTTGACACTTATAAGTCTGGAAGGATAGTGGATTGTAAGTGTGTAAATGATGTCTGTAAGTGTTCAGTATATTCTGTTTGTACTGGCCTAGCTGTTGTGTGTATTTATAAGGTTTTTGTGTAGTAACTAGTAGGGTTGGGTGGTATCCAGATGTTCATATCGTCATACCATCCTTTTCTCATCCTGGGATATACGGTATTACCGGCTTAGTACACAAGGTGGTGCCAAGAAAAGCCCATCGGGTGTCTTTTACCAGAATGCTAACAAAATTATAACAAAAAATAGCGAATTTCCATGGAGGCTGCTAGCTAAATATGCTAATGAGCGCAAACAAAAGTAAATGAATGAATTGCAAAGACAGGCTTTCCAGCTCATCGATTTATACATACAGTGCATTCGGAAAGTATTCAGACCCCTTGACTTTTTCCATATTTTGTTACGTTACAGCCTTATTCTAAAATTGATTGAATAAAAAAAAATGGATCCTCATCAATGTACACACAATATCCCAAAAACTGTTTTATCGAAATGTTTGCAAATCTATTCAAAATAAAAAACTGAAATACCTGATTTACATAAGTATTCAGACCCTTTGCTATGAGACTCGAAATTGAGCTCAGTTGCATCCTGTTTCCATTGATCATCCTTGAGATGTTTCTACAACTTGATTTGAGTCCACTTGTGGTAAATTCAATTGTTTTGACATGATTTGGAAAGGCACACAACTGTCTATATAAGGTCCCACAGTTGACAGTGCATGTCAGAGAAAAAAACCAAGCCGTGAGGTCGAAGGAATTGTCCGTAGAGCTCCGAGACAGGATTGTGTCGAGGCACAGATCTGGGGAAGGGTACCAAAAAATCACCATCGTAATTTAAATATACATTTTATTTATTTTATTTATTTATTTTTGTTGTAATTTTTACCTCCTTTTTTTCTCCAATTTCGTGATCTTGTCTCATCGCTGCAACTCCCCAACGGGCTCAGGAGAGGCGAAGGTCGAGTCATGCGTCCTCCGAAACATGACCCGCCAAGCCGCACTTCTTAACATCCGCTCGCTTAACCCGGAACCCAGCTGCACCAATGTGTCGGAGGAAACACTGTTCAACTGATGATCGAAGTCAGCCTGCAGGTGCCAGGCTTGCCACAAGGTGTTACTAGAGCGCGATGAGCCAATCAAAGCCCCCCTGGCCAAACCTTCGCCTAACCCAGATGACGCTAGGCCAATTGTGCGCTGCCCTATGGGACTCCGGGTCACGGCCAGTAATGACACAGTAATGGGATCGAACCCCAGGCTGTAGTGACGCCGCAACACTGAGACACTGCGCCACTCAGGAGGCCCCCATCGTTCTTAAATGGAAGAAGTTTAGAACCACCAAGACTTTTCCTAGAGCTGGCTGCACGGCCAAACTGAGCAATCGGGGGGAGAAGGGCCTTGGTGACTCTGACAGAGCTCCAGAGTTCCTCTGTGGAGATGGGAGAACCTTCCAGAAGGACAAACATCTCGGCAGCACTCCACCAATCAGGCATTTACTGTAGAGTGGCCAGGCGGAAGTCACTCCTCAGAAAAAGGCACATGACAGCCCACATGGAGTTTGCAAAAAGGTACCTAAAGGACTCTCAGATCATGAGAAACAAGATTCTCTGGTCTGATGAAACCAAGATTGAACTCTTTGGCCTGAATGTCAAGCGTCACATCTAGAGGAAACCTGGCACCATCCCTACGGTGAAGCCTGGTGGTGGCAGAATCATGCTGTGGAGATGTTTTTCAGCGGCAGGGACTGGGAGACTAATCAGGATCGAGGGAAAGACAAACAGAGCAAAGTACAGAGAGATCCTTGATGATAACCAGCTCCAGAGCTTAGGACCTCAGACTGGGGCAAAGGTTCACCATCCAACAGGACATCTCTGGAGAGATCTGAAAATAGCTGTGCAGCGACGCTCCCCATCCAAACTGACAGAGCTTGAGAGGATCGTCAGAGAAGAATGGGAGAAACTCCCCAAATACAGGTGTGCCAAGCTTGTAGTGTCATACTTCAACAAAGTAATGAGGAAAGAGCTTTTTCTTTTTAATACATTTGCAAACATTTCTAAAAAATCTGTTTTTGCTTTGTCATTATGGGGTATTGTGTGTAGATTGATGAGGGGAAAAAAACAATTGAATCAATTTTAGAATTAGGCTGTAACATAACAACATGTGGAAAAAGTAAAGGGGTCTGCACTGTATATAGCTTGGAGCTACCGCATGCCATTTTTGGTGAGTTTGGACATTTACAAGCAAATGTGAATGAGAGACACTTTGCAAATGAACAGAGTTTTGACGCATGCTTGTCTGAGGTTAGAAGCAGCATGTAAACTGTTGTGGAAATTCTAACCAATTGAGAGAGACTTTGTTATTTCTTCAAACAATCAATCATTATTAATAAGAATTGCAATAATGAAGCTGGTCAGTCATGCACTCTGAAGTGTAAGGCTGAGAGCTCGATGACACAATGAGTACAGAAGCCTTATATAGTCAAACTATCTTACGCAAGCATATACAAAACATCTTGGTATGTGTTCATGCGTGGTGAATGAGACTAAACTATGGTAGAAGGTACAGACTAACTGTAAATTGGTAATCTCGTTCTGTAGCAACAGCTAGTTATTCTACTCTTCTAGTGAGGTCTCAAAACAACAGGAAATCCGTTTAGACAGTTTCTCTGAAGAAAATCAACGGTTTCCTGAATTGGGTCAAGCAAGCGCTTTTTGCTGTCTGCCCAGAGGGTGTGTGGTTGCACACCCACACACACATACACACGCATGAACTTAAAGAGATCCTTCAACACATTAGAAGTCATATAAACTGAGAGAGGTTAACATAGATTTTTCACTCCCGGTACATGCTGTGTCTGTGTGGAGTCTGGAGTCGCAAGGGCAACAGGCCTGCCTGCCTGCTCTGCTCAAAGAAGATGGGGCAAGAAGATGGGGCAAGAAGATGGGGCAAGAAGATGGGGAAATAGCAGACGGGCCGAGAACGGAGAGGAGAAAAAACGCCATAAAATCAAGATAGCAGGCAGTTGTACAGATTTCTCAAACACGGCAGAAAGCTAACACAATATGATGCCCCGTCTCCTTATTAATTCAGCCACTTACTGAGATAACAGCAGAATGCTGCGATTTTCACGCAGACAAAAATATTAAACGCATAAGAAATATCTTGCTGCGTTTTGAAGACGCAGATCTAAAATGCTTCTTATTGTAATTTCTGCTCGGCATCAGACACATTTTGTGCTTCAGTTGCACTTCTCCACTCGGATGACAGAGCTCTGACTGATGTGTAGCTACTTTTCTCTGGTGGTTTTCCATACAGACTACTTTTCTCTGGCGGTTTTTCATACAGACTACTTTTCTCTGGTGGTTTTCCATACAGACTACTTTTCTCTGGCGGTTTTCCATACAGACTACTTTTCTCTGGCGGTTTTCCATACAGACTACTTTTCTCTGGTGGTTTTCCATACAGACTACTTTTCTCTGGTGGTTTTCCATACAGACTACTTTTCTCTGGCGGTTTTCCATACAGACTACTTTTCTCTGGTGGTTTTCCATACAGACTACTTTTCTCTGGTGGTTTTTCATACAGACTACTTTTCTCTGGTGGTTTTCCATACGGACTACTTTTCTCTGGTGGTTTTCAATATAGACTACTTTTCTCTGGCGGTTTTCCATACAGACTACTTTTCTCTGGTGGTTTTTCATACAGACTACTTTTCTCTGGTGGTTTTCCATACAGACTACTTTTCTCTGGTGGTTTTTCATACAGACTACTTTTCTCTGGTGGTTTTCCATACAGACTACTTTTCTCTGGTGGTTTTTCATACAGACTACTTTTCTCTGGTGGTTTTTCATACAGACTACTTTTCTCTGGTGGTTTTCCATACAGACTACTTTTCTCTGGTGGTTTTTCATACAGACTACTTTTCTCTGGTGGTTTTCCATACAGACTACTTTTCTCTGGTGGTTTTTCATACAGACTACTTTTCTCTGGTGGTTTTTCATACAGACTACTTTTCTCTGGTGGTTTTCCGTGTAGACTACTTTTTTCCGGTATAATGCAAGATTAACTTTAAGCAAAACATTAAGAAATGTAGCTAGCTACATTCTTTCTATGATAAACATTAGAAATATGATGGCAATGCATCGTTTCTTGCCAAGAATACCTTGCTTTTTCACTGTAAACTCATTTACTTGTGAGGCTGCCAGACAAATAGCATTGCACTTCTGTTGTCATCTGATGAAAATGAAGCTATTTTCTGCTGAATGTGTTGAACAAAAAAGTATACTGAACAAAAACATAACCGCAACATGCAACAATTTCAACTATTTTACTGAGTTATATGAACTGTAAGGAAATCAGTCAATCGAAATACATTCATTAGGCCCTAATCTATGAATTTCACATGACTGGGCAGGGTGGCAGCCATGGGTGGGCCTGCGAGGGCGTAGCCCCCCACCCCCTTAAGAGCTAGGCCCAGCCAATCTGAATGAGTTTTATTACAGACATAAATACTCCTCAGTTTCATCAGCTGTCCGGATGGCTGGTCTCAGATGATCCCGCAGGTGAAGAAGCCGGAAGGGACATCCTGGGCTGGCAGTGGTTACACGTGGTCTGCGGTTGTGAGGCCCGGGTTGGACGTACTGCCATATTCTCTAAAACAACGTCGGACACGGCTTATGGTAGACAGATAAAGCTGGATGGATTATCTTATTAAATTCTCTGGCAACTGGGGGCCTCCCGGGTGGCGCAGTGGTCTAGGGCACTGCATCGCAGTGCTAGCTGCGCCACCAGAGTCTCTGGGTTCGCGCCCAGGCTCTGTGGCAGCTGGTCGCGACCAGGAGATCTGTGGGGCGACACACAATTGGGCTAGCGTTGTCCGGGTTAGGGAGGGTTTGGCCGGTAGGGATATCCTTGTCTCATCACGCTCCAGCGACTCCTGTGGCGGGCCGGGCGCAGTGCGCGCTAAACAAGGGGGCTGGCTTCCGGGTTGGAGGCGCGCTGTGTTAAGAAGCAGTGCGGCTTGGTTGGGTTGTGCTTCGGAGGACACGTGGCTTTCGACCTTCGTCTCTCCCGAGCCCGTACGGGTGTTGTAGCGATGAGACAAGATAGTAATTACTAGCGATTGGATACCACGAAAATTGGGGAGAAAGGGGGAGAAAATTTAAATTAAAAATAAATTAAAAATAAAAATAAAAAATTCGCTAGCAACTGCTCTGGTGAACATTCCTGCAGTCAGCATGCCAATTGTGCGCTCCCTCAAAATATAGACATCTGTGGCATTGTGTTGTGTGACAAAACTGCATATTTTAGTGGCTTTTTATTGTCCCCAGCACAAGGTGCACCTGTGTAATGATTATGATGTTTAATCAGATTCTAACAGGGATGTAAACAAATTTGTGCACAAAATTTGAAAGAAATAAGCTTTTTGCATTTTTTCTCTTAACCTATTGTACAAGTTGACTGCAGGTATTTACTTAAAAAGTAGCTACAAATATTAAAATGTATTGAAAAACTTCAAAGAAATAGTTTAAACAGTATTGAAAACCAAACTCCTAGCTATTTCCAAATACCCCAGTATATATTTTATTTATTTATTTAACTAGGCAAGTCAGTTAAGAGCAAATGCGTATTTACAATGACGGCCTACCCCGGGCGATGCTGGGCCAATTGTGTGCCGCCCTATGGGACACTCAATCACGGCCAGATGTGATACAGCCTGGAATCGAACCAGGGACTGTAGTGATGCCTCTTGTACTGAGCTACAGTGCCTTAGACTGCTGCGCAACTCGGGAGCTCTATAGGGTATATACGGTATACCGCCCAAGCCTAGTAACTGCTTATCGTGTGTGTATGTAGCAAGCAGGGTTGTGGACAATTCCATTTCAATTCCAATCAATTCAGAATTAAACCAAATTCCAATTCCAAATTTCTCATTGAAAGCATAGAAGAGAATTTGAATTTCAGTATACTTCCTGAATTGACTGGAATTGAATTGAAATGAAGTTGACGCCAAGCCTTGTACACACATATTGTATATATTCCATATATATTTCATATAGTGCCAAATAGGGGTTTCTTTGGTTCCTAACGATAGTAGATCCCTTTTTCGTGCTGTATAGAACCCTTTTTGGACGATTCTATAAAGAAATATGCTCATACGGTCCTAAATGGAACCTTTATAGTGTTTTAAGAACACTTTCCTGAGGTTCTATAAAGAACATGAGTCATATGTAACCGTCATTGGCCATAGTCATATTTAACATGTAATGGCATAACACAACTGATAGACTGGAATGACACGCTCACTCACAGTTGATAAGGAGCTGTGAGCAAACCAAGCCCCAAAATATTTGAATGAGCCGACCCCCCTACATTTTTTATTGTCACTAAAGAGGAAAGAACCCATTTTCAGAACTGCAAAGAACCATTGAAGAGCTCAAACGGTTATTTGAGTCATTATGGTTCCACATAGAACCACCATCTAAAAATGGCCCATATTAACATATGTAGCCTGAGGAACAAGTTCCATGAAGTCAATAATTTGCTTGTAACAAATGACATTCATATTCTGACCATCTCTGAAACTCACTTAGATAATACCTTTTGATGATACAGTGGTAGGAATACATGGTTATAACATCTACCGAAAAGACAGAAATGCCAAAGAGGGCGGAGTTGCGGTCTATATTCAGAACGACATTCCTGTAAAGCTTAGAGAGGATCTCATGTTAAATACTGTTGAAGTAATATGGCTACAGGTTCATCTGCCTCACCTTAAACCCATTCTGGTGGGAAGCTGCTATAGACCACCAAGTGCTAACAGTCAGTATCTGGATAATATGTGTGAAATGCTTGATAATGTAGGTGATATCATCAGATAAGTATATTTTCTGGGTGATTTCAATATTGACTGGCTTTCATCAGGCTGCCCACTTAAGAGTAAGCTTCAAACTGTAACCAGTGCCTGCAACCTTGTTCAGGATATCAGTCAACCTACCAGGGTAGTTACAAACAGCACAGGACATAAATCATCAACGTGTATTGATCACATCTGTACTAATGCTGCAGATATTTGCTTTAAAGCAGAATCCAAATCCATAGGATGTAGTGATCACAATATAGTAGCCATATCTACGAAAACCAAAGTTCCAAAGGCTGGGCCTAATATAGTGTATAAGAGGTCAAGTTTTGTAGTGATTTATATGTTGATGATGTAAATAATATTTGCTGGTCCGTGGTGTGTAATGAGGAGCAACCAGACGCTGCACTTGACAAATTTATGAAATTGCTTATTCCAGTTACTAATAAGCACCCATTAAGAAAATGACTGTAAAAACGGTTAAATCCCCTTGGATTGATGAGGAATTGAAAAATTGTATGGTTGAGAGGGATGAGGCAAAAGGTATTGCAAATACGTCTGGCAGCCCAACTGATTGGCAAACGTACTTCAAATTAAGAAATCATGTTACTAAACTAAATAAAAAATAAAAATAAACTATACTATGAAACAAAAATCAATGATATAAAGAATGATAGTAAAACGCTTTGGAGCACCTTAAATGACATTTTGGGAAAAAGGGCTAACTCGGGTCCATCATTCATTGAATCAGATGGCTCATTCATCATAAAACCCACTGATATTTCCAACTACTTTAATTACTTTTTCATTGGCAAGATAAGCAAACTTAGGTATGACATGTCAGCAACAAACGCTGATACTACACTTCCAAGTACAGTTGAAGTCAGAAGTTTACATACACCTTAGCCAAATACATTTAAAATCTATTTTTCACAATTCCTGACATTTAATCCTGGTAAATACTCCCTGTATTAGGTCAGTTAGGATCACCACTTTATTTTAAGAATGTGAAATGTCAGAATAATAGTAGAGAGAATGATTTATTTCAGCTTTTATTTCTTTCATCACATTCCCAGTGGGTCAGAAGTTTACATACACTCAGTTCGTATTTAGTAGCATTGCCTTTAAATTGTTTAACTTGGGTAAAACGTTTCGGGTATTCTTCCACAAGCTTCCCACTGTCACGTTCGTCGTTACGTGAAAGAGAGGACCAAGGCGCAGCGTGATATAAATACCTTCTTCTCTTTATTAGAAGAAGACAAAACGAAATGAACACTATACAAACTAAATCAAAACAACAAACAGACAAACGTGAAGCTATACAAACAATAAGTGCAGACACTGGCAACTTACACATAGACAATCACCCACAACCTACCTAATGAATATGGCTGCCTAAATATGGCTCCCAATCAGAGACAACGATAGACAGCTGTCTCTAATTGAGACCCATTCTAGGCAACCATAGACTTACATAAACACCTACAATGAACACAACCCCATGAACTCTACAAACACCCCCTAGACAATACAAACACCCTAGACGAGACAAAAACACACAAACATCCCCCATGTCACACCCTGACCTAACTAAAATAATAAAGAAAACAAAGATAACTAAGGCCAGGGCGTGACAGTACCCCCCCCCCCCCCCCCCCCCCCTAAAGGTGCGGACTCCGGCCGCAAAACCTGACACAGAAGGGGAGGGTGGGCCTTCCTACGGCGGTGGCTCGGGTGCGGGACGTGGACCCCACTCCACCATAGTCAATACCCGCTTAGGTGGCCTCCCAGGAACGAGGACCCTTGCAGCGAGTCCCGGACTGTAGACCATCGTAGAGGGCGCCACTGGACGGAGGGGCAGCTCCGGACTGAGTGGTAGCTCCGGACTGAGGGGCAACTCTGAACTGAGGGGCAGCTCCAGACTGAGGGGCAGCTCCGGACTGAATGGCAGCTCCGGACTGAGGGGCAGCTCCGGACTGAGGGGCAGCTCCGGACTGAGGGGCAGCTCCGGACTGAATGGCAGCTCCGGACTGAATGGCAGCTCCGGACTGAATGGCAGCTCCGGACTAAAGGGCAGCTCCGGACTGGAGGGCGGCTCATGACTGGAGGGCGGCTCGTGACTGGAGGGTGGCTCGTGACTGGCGGGCGGCTCCTAACTGGCGGGCTGCTCCTGACTGGTGGGCGGCTCCTGACTGGCGGGCGGCTCTGGCAGCTCCTGACTGGCGGGCGGCTCTGGCAGCTCCTGACTGGCGAGCGGCTCTGGCCGCTCCTGACTGGCGGGCGGCTCTGGCAGCTCCTGACTGGCAGGCGGCTCTGGCAGCTCCTGTCTGGCGGGCGGCTCCTGACTGACGGACGGCTCTAGCGGCTCCTGACTGACGGACGGCTCTGATGGCTCGGGACAGACGGGCGGTTCTGACGGCTCGGGACAGACAAACGGCTCAGATGGCGCTGGACAGGCAGGCAGCTCAGATGGCGCTGGGCAGGCAGGCAGCTCAGATGGCGCTGGGCAGGCAGGCAGCTCAGATGGCGCTGGGCAGGCAGGCAGCTCAGGTGGCGCTGGGCAGGCAGGCAGCTCAGGTGGCGTTGGGCAGGCAGGCAGCTCAGATGGCGCTGGGCAGACTGGCAGCTCAGATGGCGCTGGGCAGACGGGCAGCTCAGATGGCGCTGGGCAGACGGGCAGCTCAGATGACGCTGGGCAGGCAGGCAGCTCAAACGGCGCTGGGCAGACGGACAGCGCAGACGGCGCTGGGCAGACAGCAGACTCTGGCCGGCTGAGGCGCACAGTAGGCCTGGTGCGTGGTGCCGGAACTGGTGGTACCGGGCTAAGGACACGCACCTCAAGGCTAGTGCGGGGAGCAGCAACAGGGAGCACAGGGCTCTGGAGACGCACAGGAAGCTTGGTGTATGGTGCCGGAACTGGTGGTACCGGGCTGGAGACACGCACCACAGGGCGAGTGCGTGGAGGAGGAACAGGGCTCTGGAGACACACTGGAAGCCTGGTGCGTGGTGTTGGCACTGGTGGTACCTTGCTGGGGCGGGGAGGTGGCGCCGGATATACCGGACCGTGCAGGCGTACTGGCTCCCTTGAGCACCGAGCCTGCCCAACCTTACCTGGTTGAATGCTCCCCGTAGCCCGACCAGTGCGGGAAGGTGGAATAACCCGCACTGGGCTGTGTTGGCGAACCGGGGACACCATGCGTAAGGCTGGTGCCATGTATGCCGGCCCGAGGAGACGTACTGGAGGCCAGATACGTTGAGCCGGCTTCATGGCACCTGGCTCAATGCCCTGCTCTAGCCCGGCCGATACGTGAAGCTGGAATGTACCGCACCGGGCTAAGCACACGTACAGGAGACACTGTGCGCTCTTCCGCATAACACGGTGTCTGCCCGTACTCTCGCTCTCCACGGTAAGTACGGGGAGTTGGCGCAGGTCTCCTACCTGACTTCGCCACATTCCCTCTTAGCCCCCACCCAAGACATTTTTGGGGCTGACTCTCAGGCTTCCAGCCTCGCTTCCGTGCTGCCTCCTCCTACCACCGCCTCTCGGCTCTAGCTGCCTCCAGCTCTTCACGAGGGCGGTGATACTCTCCAGCTTGAACCCAAGGTCCCTTACCGTCCACTATTTCTTCCCAAGTCCATGAATCCTGTGTCCATGGAACCGGACCGTGGATCGTCGCCGGAGACTCCGGACTGCAGACCGTCGTTGGAGACTCCGGACTGCGGACCGTCGCTGGAGACTCCGGACTGGGGACCGTCGCTGGAGACTCCGCACTGGGTACCGTCGCTGGAGACTCCGGACTGGGGACCGTCGCTGGAGGCTCCGGACTGGGGACCGTCGCTGGAGGCTCCAGGCTGGGGACCGTCGCTGGAGGCTCCGGACTGGGGACCCTCGCTGGAGGCACCGGACTGGGAACCCTCGCTGCAGGCTCCGGACTGGGAACCCTCGCTGCAGGCTCCGGACTGGGGACCGACGCTGCAGGCTCCGGACTGGGGACCGTCGCTGGAGGCTCCGGACAGGGGACCGTCGCTGGAGGTTCCGTGCCATGGATTATCTCTGGAGGCTCCGGGCCATGGATTATCACTGGCGGCTTCGTGCCATGGATCACCACTACAGGCTCCGGGCCATGGATCATCACTGGAGGCTTCGTGACATGGATCATCACTACAGGCTCCGGGCCATGGATCATCACTGGAGGCTTCGTGCCATGGATCATCACTGGAGGCTTCGTACGTGGAGCCGGAACCAGTCTCACCGGACTGGGGAGATGCACTGGAAGCCTGGTGCGTGGAGCAGGCACCGGATACACTGGGCCGTGGAGGCGCATGGGAGGTCTCGAGTGTAGAGCTGGCACAACCCGTCCTGGCTGGATGCTTACTTTCGCCCGGCAAATGCGGGGCGCTGGCACAGAGCACACCGGCCTGTGAATGCTCACTGGAGACACAGTGCGCATCACCGCATAACACGGTGCCTGACCGGTCACATGTTCGCCACGGTAAGCACAGGGAGTTGGCTCAGGTCTGAACCCTGACTCCGCCAATCTCCTCGTGTGCCCCCCCCCCCCCCCAAAACATTTTTTAGGAGCTGCCTCCTGGGCTTCCGTTGTTGACCTAACTTCGCTGCCTCCGCCTGCTTCCGTGACCGGGTCTTGTCCCCTGCCATAATCTCCTCCCCGGTCCAGCTCGTCCTCCAAGTTGGGGCACGCTGCTTGGTCTTTTGTGGTGGGTAATTTTGTCACGATCGTTGTCTTCAAATTCCCTGTCATAAATGAGCCAAGGCGCAGCGTGCATGTAATTCCACATCTTTAATAGAAGTGAAACCTTCACAAAAAAACTGGTAAACAGAAACCGAACGTGACGCAACCGTGGCGCACACAAACACTCACAGAAAATAAATAATTACCCACAAACACAGGTGGGAAAAGGCTGCCTAAGTATGATTCCCAATCAGAGACAACGATAGACAGCTGCCTCTGATGGGAACCATACCCGGCCAACAAAGAAACAGACAAACTAGAATGCCCACCCAAATCACACGCTGACCTAACCAAATAGAGAAATAAAAAGGCTCTCTAAGGTCAGGGCGTGACAGAAGCCTAAGTTTTATTGTTTATTAGTTACTCCAATTGGGGGAGGGGTGGTAGGGTTTGGGGAATAATAAAGGAATGTATATACAAAAAAAGTGTGTATGTGTATATATGTATATGTGTATGTGTATGCATATATATAAACTACCGTTCAAAATGTTTGGGGTCACTTAGAAATGTTCCTTGTTTTTGAAAGAAAAGCACATTTTTTGTTCATTAAAATAACATCAAATTCATCAGAAATACAGTGAAGAAATTGTTAATGTTGTAAATGACTATTAGCTGGAAACGGCTGATTTTTATTGGAATATCTACATAGGCTTACAGAAGCCCATTATCAGCAACCATCACTCCTGTGTTCCAATGGTTTATCATTTTAAAAGGCTAATTGATCATTAGAAAACCCTTTTGCAATTATGTTAGCACAGCTGAAAATGGTTGTGCTGATTAAAGAAGCAATACAACTGTCCTTCTTTAGACTAATTGAGTATCAGCATTTGTGGGTTCGATTACAGGCTCAAAATGGCCAGAAACAAATAACTTTCTTCTGAAACTTGTCAGTCTATTATTGTTCTGAGAAATGAAGGCTATTCCATGCGAGAAATTGCCAAGAAACGGAATAACTAGTACAACGCTGTGTACTACTCCCTTCACAGAACAGTGCAAACTGTCTCTAACCAGAATAGAAAGAGGAGTGGGAGGCCACGGTGCACAAATAACTAAGAGGACAAGTACATTAGAGTGTCTAGTTTGAGAACCAGACGCCTCACAAGTCCTCAACTGGCAGCTTCATTAAATAGTACCCACAAAACACCAGTCTCAGCGTCAACAATGAAGAGGTGATTCCAGGATGCTGGCCCTAACAGAACACAGAGGGTGTTCTTTAATAATAAACATAATCCAGGTAGAATCAGGAATTGCCCAGTGTAGCTGTTCAGGCCCCTTACTCGATATTTACTAACGACATGCCACTGGCTTTGAGAAAAGCCTGTGTCTTTATGTATGCGGAATACTCAACACTATATACATCAGCTACTACAGCAACTGAAATGAATGCAACACTTAACAAAGTGCTGCAATTAGTTTCAGAATGGGTGGCAAGGAATCAGTTAGTCCTAAATATTTACAAAACTAAAAGCATTGTATTTGGGACAAATCATTCACTAAAACCTAAACTTCAACTAATACTCGTAAGAAATAAAGTGGAAATTGAGCAAGTTGAGGTGACTAAACTGCTTGGAGTAACCCTGGATTGTAAACTGTCATGGTCAAAACATATTGATACAACAGTATCTAAGATGGGGAGAAGTCTGTCCATAATAATGCGCTGCTCTACCTTCTTAACAGCACTATAAACAAGGCCTACAAGCCCTACAGGCTCTAGTTTTGTCACACCTGGGCTACTGTTCAGTCATGTGGTCAGGTGCCACAAAGAGGGACTTAGAAAAATTGCAGTTTGCTCAGAACAGGGCAGCACGGCTGGCCCTCAAAAGTACACGGAGAGCTAACATTAATGGCATGCATTTCAATCTCTCGTGGCTCAAAGTGGAAGAGAGATTGACTTCATCGCTACTTTTTGAAAGAGGTGTTGACAAGCTGAATGTACCGAGCTGCTGTTTAAAATACTTGCACACAGCTTGGGCACCCATGCATACCTCACAAGACATGCCACCAGAGGTCTCTTCACGGTCCCCATGTCCAGAACAGACTATGGGAGGTGCATAGTACTACATAGAGCCATGACTACATGGAACTCTATTCCACATAAGGTAACTGATGCAAGCAGTAGAATCGGATTTTAAAAAGCAGGTAAAAATACATATTATGGAACAACGGGGACTGTGAAGAGACACACACAACGGTACAAAACATGCATACACATGCATTGTGATATTGTTGTATGGTGGTATTATACGTTTTGTATTGTAGATATGTAGTGGTGTAATAATGTTATATGATGTACTGTTTTATCTTTTGTTTTGTATGTAATGTAAGTGCTTTAATATGTTTGGACAACAGGAAGAGTAGCTGCTGCCTTGGCAGAACTAATGGGGATCCTTAATAAACCCCAGGAAGAGTAGCTGCTGCCTTGGCAGGACTAACGGGGATCCATAATAAACCCCAGGAAGAGTAGCTGCTGCCTTGGCAGGACTAACGGGGATCCCTAATAAACCCCAGCAAGAGTAGCTGCTGCCTTGGCAGGACTAACGGGGATCCTAAATAAACCCCAGGAAGAGTAGCTGCTGCTTTGGCAGGACTAATGGGGATCCCTAATAAACACCAGGAAGAGTAGCTGCTGCCTTGGCAGGACTAATGGGGATCCATAATAAACCCCAGGAAGAGTAGCTGCTGCCTTGGCAGGACTAACGGGGATCCCTAATAAACCCCAGGAAGAGTAGCTGCTGCCTTGGCAGGACTAACGGGGATCCTTAATAAATACAAAGCCCCCCTTCCCAAAGAACCCTAACTTCTTAGTATGTAGCAACTGCATTGTAACTACATTGTGTGTGTATTACATCTGTGTGTAATTGTGTTGGGATCTGTCTCCCCAGCAATCCGAGGCTTCTCTCCTCAACATAAGATCAATAGCTTTGCGGAGGCCAAGGGTCTGGACCGGATCAACGAGCGCATGCCCCCCCGCCGTGACGCCGTCAACAGTGTTGGTGTATCCATGGGCCGCATGAACATGGGGGAGCCCAACGGCACCGACAACAACAGCAATATACAGGGATGATGCACACACACACACACACACACACACACACACACACACACACACACACACACACACACACACACACACACACACACACACACACACACACACACACACACACACACACACTTAAACACTATTTCATACACGCTCTGAAACACGCACATAGATATGAAGTACATACACCAACATACACACATTTGACTTACACATACTCACAAATACACTTGATTTAAACATAAAGTACACACACATACTTATACATACACATAAACACAAAACATACAGGACACACAAGTCAACATATACCCTTATACAGGGATGGTACACACACCATCCTCCTCCTCCCCCTACCCCGTCCTGTTGCTGCCCAGCCCACCTCTCCACCAGTGTGGCAAGACTTTGCCATGGATGGTTGAGGTGTCCTACTGGACAAACTGTACTGCAGGTTCCATCATTACCTGATCTGACCTGGTCACACACACTACTGCAGGCCCCTGACCTGACCACACCACACTACGGAACACTCTACTGGACGTTCTGGAACACTCTACTGGACGTTCTGGAACACTCTACTGGACGTTCTGGAACACTCTACTGGACGTTCTGGAACACTCTAGTGAACGTTCTGGAACACTCTTCTGGACGTTCTAGAACACTCTACTGGACGTTCTGGAACACTCTACTGGACGTTCTGGAACACTCTACTGGACGTTCTGGAACACTCTACTGGACGTTCTGGAACACTAGCGAACGTTCTGGAACACTCTACTGGACGTTCTGGAACACTCTACTGAACGTTCTGGAACACTCCAATGCAAAACAAAGAGCTACTGTTCTGTTCTCATTGTGTAGTAGGGGTGACTTGGTGACAGATGTTACCTTTCTGTTGTGTTGGGGGCAGAGGGAGAGTGGGGGGGTTGGGGAGGGGAGGCATGGGCTGAGAGGTCAACGAGGGCTGAGGTGGCATGCGGTAGAGGGACTTCCTGTCCTGGATTTTCAGTTTCCTCTTCTCATTTTAAAACAGGAAGTTGTGTGGTCAGCCCGGTTGGTGGTTTACTTCATTCACTTTATTTTATAAGATAGCTAGATAGATAGAGAGATGGACTGGATGGTTGTCGTGACGTCCATGGGAGTTTATTTGTGTGTGCTCGTGTCTGCATTTGCGATTGTGTGAGTGTATGTGTGTCTGTGGGGGTGAAATTTGAATAGCATTTTCATATGCAACATACAAGGTTGTGCTATCGAACATGTTTTGCTACTAGTACTATATGATAATAACAGAACATTCAAATGAAACATATTATTTATTTACTTCAAGGAAAAGACAATGTTGTCAGAAGGTTAAAAATACAGTCTTATTACCTGAGTGTTCTCTCTCGATCTTATTTTATAAGCCAATATGCTCCACTGGTCAGTTAGTCAGGACTAAAGTGTGTGGCCCACTGTTCATTCACACAGAGTTCACAGTACACTCACTACACCCCAGGCAGGCGCTGCCTCTAAAGTCAGTCAGATAGATTAAACTGACCTTAGATCAGTTTTAGTGGCAACGTCTGTCTATTCCACTCTTATGTTCCATTGCTGCCAAAACTGATCATATTTCACTTTTAAGGGCATCTTTTTACCACTTTTACTTATTCCACTTGCTGGGACTAGCTACACGTTGTATGTTCTATTGCTGCCAAGTCAATCATAGAAATAGAAAGCATAGAATGGATACCTGTATCAGAGATTGAAATGTAGAAATAACTATGATAGATTGGCTGTTTTGCTGGCATGCAATCAGAATCAGCAATGAGTGAAGTCCATTCCATGCGTTCCATTTCTACGGTGTCCTCTTAATGTGCTGTCCAGTAGCCTATAACCTGAGCTGGCTGCACTGGAGGAAGTTCCTATAGTGTATATGCTGTTGTGTTCTACCTTGAAAATGAAATGAAGTGTTTTTGGCTGTGTGAGCAGTGGCTAACAGAAGTCAACAGAAGGTTATTTATTTGAAAAGCATTTATAAACGCATCAATGCATGCAGTTAAGTTATTTGATAATAATAATGTGAAATTCGATTTGTGCCATGTTTCAGTATGGTAAGTTTATTTTTTCTTGCTTCAAAATTAACTAAGGGATAATATTTATTTTGCAAAACATTTATTTATGATTTTTATACATTGTTTGGGGTGATTTTGTTATTCTTTTTTAAATGTTTTCCATTACTGTATTATGAATTAATTTATTGTTTTATTTTGATGCTGTACAGACTGGAAGCTTCTATGAGGTGAAATGCATTGTGACTCTATCTCTCCTCTCTTCTCTGTTGATGTACAGGAGTTGCTTTTAAACCTGCAATAGCGTGAATTAATGACCATACTATAAAGAGACAGACTTCCATTCAGGCAGCCAAAGCATGATTGCATGGCAAACTAATCTGTAAAAGCAGACACAGTTACAAAAGTTGTCTCTCAAATTTTAAAGGAAAAGTGTACTCTCTAATCATAATTCTTAAATGATATTCTTGTTATTTAATATTATTATTCTATTTATAATTAACATTATTCTTAAGCTCTCTGCTGGTTGCTCTCGCATTTTTCTGATCTTTGTTTGGTCTCATTGTGCTTTATTTTACGAGGTGAACTTACTGGAGACCTTGTGCCATATAGTTTGTGCCATGGCTCTCTGTCTCATCACACACACTGTACGCATGCCCCATGGGACAAACCACTTTTTTTACTCTTGAATAAAATATGCATGAACCTTTGGCATACTTCTGTTTATTTCCTCCGTTGTTCACAAACACATACAGAAGTGCGCACGCACACACACGCACACACACACACACACACACAATGTCCTTTGGCTGGTGGACTATTCTTAATATACACAGGAAACTGTTGAGCCTGAAAAACTCAGCCACGTTGCAGTTCTTGACCCAAACCGGTGCGCCTGGCACCTACTACCATACCCGTTGAAAGGCACTTCAGTCTTTTGTCATACCCATTCACCCTCTGAATGGCACATACACAATCCACGTCTCAATTGTCTCAAGGCTTAAACATCCTTCTTTAACATGCCTCCTTACCTTCATCCACGCTGATTAAAGTGGATTTAACAAGTGACATCAATAAGGGATCATAGCTTTCACCTGAAATCACCTGGTCAGTCCATGTCATGGAAAGAGCAGGTGTTCATATTGTTTTCAGTGTATGTTCTCTAATTACCGTCTGGTGGAGAACGCCCCATCAGTAGATCACACACAATAACTGCAGCTGGATCAAGCAGACTCTAGCTCTATTGAAAACACTCTTCCTGGCTCTTCCACAAATATTTGCAGGAATGATGTGGCATCCAGGGGATACATTTTAATTTTATTTATGAATTGAAATTTTTCCTGTCATTTTCTGTAATATCTTTAGGTTACCTAGTCCAGGATTCCACACCTGGATAGGGACCGTGACTTGTAGTGCTGTACTGTGATGTGCTGTGCTGTGTAATAACACTGTAATAAGGTTTGAGTGGACTTGAGAGAGGTGGGTTGACAAACTTGTTACATCACCTCCCCAACAGGTTATCACAAGAACACATACTGTATGATTCATCAGAAATGTAGCAGCTGTAGAAGTCTGGTTATAAAAACATCTCCTACACTTACACCCATAACTCTTCCACCACTCCCTGTTCCACTACAGTTATCTATTACACCCATAACTCTTCCACCACTCCCTGTTCCACTACAGTTATCTATTACACCCATAACTCTTCCACCACTCCCTGTTCCACTACAGTTATCTATTACACCCATAACTCTTCCACCACTCCCTGTTCCACTACAGTTATCTATTACATTACATGCCTCTTCCACCACTCCCTGTTCCACTACAGTTATCTATTACACCCATAACTCTTCCACCACTCCCTGTTCCACTACAGTTATATATTACAGTACATGCCTCTTCCACCACTCCCTGTTCCACTACAGTTATCTATTACAGTACATGCCTCTTCCACCACTCCCTGTTCCACTACAGTTATCTATTACACCCATAACTCTTCCACCACTCCCTGTTCCACTACAGTTATCTATTACAGTACATGCCTCTTCCACCACTCCCTGTTCCACTAGATTTATCTGTTACACCCATCACTCTTCCACCACTCCCTGTTCCACTACAGTTATCTATCACAGTACATGCTTCTTCCACCACTTCCTGTTCCACTACTGTTATCTATTACAGTACATGCCTCTTTCACCACTCCCTGTTCCACTACTGTTATCTATTACAGTACATGCCTCTTCCACCACTCCCTGTTCCACTACTGTTATCTATCACAGTACATGCTTCTTCCACCACTCCCTGTTCCATTACTGTTATCTATTACAGTACATGCCTCTTCCACCACTCCTGTCCTATTACAGTACATGCCTCTTCCACCACTCCCTGTTCCACTACTGTTATCTATTACAGTACATATCAATTCCACCACTCCTGTCCTATTACAGTACATGCCTCTTCCACCACTCCCTGTTCCATTACTGTTATCTATCACAATACATGCCTCTTCCACCACTCCCTGTTCCATTACTGTTATCTATTACAGTACATGCTTCTTCCACCACTCCCTGTTCTACTACTGTTATCTATTACAGTACATGCCTCTTCCACCTCTCCTGTCCTATTACATGCCTCTTCCATCACTCCCTGTTCCACTACTGTTATCTATTACAGTACATGCCTCTTCCACCACTCCCTGTTCCGCTTCTGTTACCTATTACATTTCAGTGACGCCTCTGTGGAATGTATTATGTTTGTTTGCACATTCTTTAAATCTCCCTTCCTCTCTCTAGCGCTTTCTCTACCACTCTCTATCTCTTCATCTTTCTCTACCACTCTCTATCTCTTCATCTTTCTCTACCACTCACATTTTGGGTTCCAGAGTGGTGCAGTGGTCCAAGGCACTGCATCTTAGTGCTAGGGGCATCACTACAGACCCTGGTTTGATTCCAGGCTGTATCACCACCGGCTGTGATTGGGAGTCCTACAGGGCGGCGCACAATTGTCCCAGCGTCGTTAGGGTTTGGACGGGGTAGGCCGTCATTGTAACTAAGAATTTCCTAGTTAAATAAAGGTTAAATAAAAATGTGTCTTACTCTGTCATGCAATCTACACGTAGTGGGTGCGGAGTCAGGCACAGGAAGCAGAGGGTAAAGAACACTGCTTTATTCCGGCGCAGGGAAAATGGTCACGCCAAAACACCAGGCGCAAATAACAAGACCGGCCCAAAACCAGGACCCAACCAGTCCGGAGGAAAAAACAAAGGAAATCGCACAACCACAAACATGAACATGAACAGAGGAAGAATAAGCCCGCACAAAGAGCAGGCGGTCATACCGGCTTAAATAGCCCAACTAAAACCTAAACAAGAAACAGGTGTAACCAATAAGACAAAAACAACAGAAAAGGGAAAAAGGGATCGGTGACAGCTAGTAGACCGGTGACGACGACCGCCGAGCACCGCCCGAACAGGAAGAGGAGCCACCTTCGGTGGGAGTCGTGACATACTCTCTTTCTCTATCACTCTCTTCATATTTGTATCTCTTTATCTTCCTCTCTCTATCTCTTTATCTTCCTCTCTCTATCTCTTTATCTTCCTCTCTCTATCTCTTTATCTTTCTCGATCACTCTCTATCGCTCTCTATTCATCTTTATCGCTCATTGTGTGGGATATATTGCCTCACTGCCACCTCTGTCAAACTGAAAATGAAAGTATTACCCAAGTTTGTATAACACAAAGGCATGGAAGGAGAGAAAGAACAGTAAGAAAGAACGTGGACGACGCAGAGACGCTGGCTCTGAGTTATAATCTCCAGTGAACTCTTTAATTCTTGGATTGTCTCTGTTGTTCTGTGTTCTGGAACTGGGACCACTCAAAACAGGAGAAAGGTAAACCTCAGCGGATTAGCAATGTCAGCAGCAAACTTTTTAAATTGTTTCCTTGAATTTGAACTGAACCTTCAAATGAAGTAATAGTCTCTAGATCTGGGTACAGGATAATAATTCCCTCATGGAAAAAAGTATTTATTGTGTATGTATGAATGTATCACTGATAGTCTCCCGTTGTGTGGTATGAGAATGTAGTCAAGGAGATGATGTATGAATCCCGGTATGTTTCCATTACTCTGTAGTGCATGGGTAACATCAGGGCACCATTTAATAGTTTCCCTATTATACTGGACTATAATTCTTATTTCTAAACCGAAGGTGATCCTCTCTTGTTCTACCATATATTATATATATTTTTTAATCAGAGGGTTTCTCTTAAAGAGATTAGCCATATTATTTTATTCATGATAATCAGATTCACACTTGCAAATGATGTCACGTAATTGTTCCCCTATAGTTGAGTTCAGGATTAAAAGATAATCAGTCTTTGAACCATACTGTACTAGCCAGTTTCCATTTCTGGTAAACCAGCATTGCCTTTGAAACAGTGCCAGCAGGTGTGTGAAGATAGGAAGTGAATCTACTCCTATAAACCACACACACACACACAGACACACACACACACA
Organism: Salvelinus fontinalis; assembly: GCF_029448725.1. Taxonomy (NCBI): domain Eukaryota; kingdom Metazoa; phylum Chordata; class Actinopteri; order Salmoniformes; family Salmonidae; genus Salvelinus; species Salvelinus fontinalis. Next base: position 18,121,392 of record NC_074693.1, read on the forward strand.
GACACACACACACACACATATTTGGGATCTTAGTTGTTCTCAGATGGCTGTTCTTAGTTCTCCGACTTTCCGTACCAGGATGTTTTAATGTGACGTATTATGAGATCTCATACACACAATGCCACTGATGAAGAGGATGAAATCTAACCCGAACCCTGGAAATACTTCTTCATAGAAGGTTATTCCGGGGAAGTTGTGAAAATGACAAAAGGAAGAGGAGTTTACTGAGGATTATTGTAGTGTTGTATCATACTAAGTCATGGTCTCGTTACGTCTGTTCCTCAGATGCAGCAATTGGGAGGGGAGGAGTGTCTGGTCCCTCAGCCTCGTGGGAGTTTACCCAAAGCCGGTGCGATAGGATTGGCTTCTGTGGTGACGGCGGCTATCTTGGTTTGGGAGCCTGAGGGCTTCTTCAGACACGTTTCCGCAGCGATACTCATCCTGACTGTGGGGCCCTTGCTGCACGGAGTGTTTCTTCTCTCAGAGGAATGTCTTCATCATGCAACTACCAGGTGAGGGAACTTATTAACTTTCATACTCATACTCACAAAACATGGTAGGCAAATAAATTGATTTACATGGATATTTACATGTTATTTACATGGATATTTACATGTTACCTGCCCTCCCTCCCTCTCTGCCCAGGTACCGTGGTCGGAGGCTGGGTCAAATGGTGACAGCCTGTGTGGGTGTATGTACCCTCCTGGGTGTGGGGTTGGCAGTGCTGCTGTTTATCTTGACCAAGACCCAGCCCTGGAGGGACCAGTGGAGCATGGTTATCCTGGCCTGTGTCCTCTACCCTCTGCTCAAAACCCTGGGAGTACTGGTGAGATAACAAGCTCCTGATCTGGAACTCTCAAACACAGTATGAGCCAACACAAGACCCTATGTGTCTCCAGGTTGAGTTTTAATCAGCAGTCTAGTTCTCCAAACCCTTTCCTTTATGCCACTAACACAGTTTACCTTCGTAAAGCCAATGAAGGTGAATGATGCTATACGAGACTGTAGCTTACATGCTGCTGTAAAATGTTGACTGTGTGTTAGTGTGGTTCATGTTAGCTCATAGTTGTGTTTTTTTATTTGCACATCACTGTTGTGGTTTCTGTACATTGAAACCCGAAAGAGGAACCTCTATTGCCCTCCAGTCAGCAGAAGTGGCATGGACTTGTTTTGAAATACACCAGGCAGGTTTAATTTTGTTGTGGTTAATTTCTTCTGAAAATCATTTAGGGAAGAAAACTAGTTTTCTTTAATTCCTATCTTTTTATCCCAGATTTCCTGCATGTCTATCTCTTGGCCTGTGAGTAATTCGGTTCCTTTTCCGGTTGTTGTTTCTCTCTCCCCTGTTCAGGGTCCGTCTGAGGTGGAGGTGTCAGAGATCTGTGAGACGAGAAAGATGAACGTGGCTCATGGCCTGGCTTGGTCTTTCCACCTGGGCTACCTCAACCTGGTTCTGCCTCGTAAGTAGCATTAATTCATGTAGTGCGTTTATTTCATAAATGAAAAAGCTGTCATGTCAACGTTGTGTTCCTGTTAAATGTACATGTATCCCATTGTGCGTGTGTGTGTTTCTCTGGTAGGGTTGGAGGGTTCTATCACAGCGTTCCGTGCTTCACATAATGCAGGTCCGTTTGAGACCAGGGGTTCCAGAAAGCTCCTCATTCTCCTCCCTCTCAACGCAAACATTACTCACACGCTGGAGGACGAGGACACCAACATCCATTTCCATGACAACCTCCCTGACACAGAGATCGACAGGGCAGGTGTCCGGGGGCGTGTCTACAAGCACAGTGTCTACACCGTATTGGACAAGGACAGACAGGTAGGCGGGATTCATTTACAGTCACCTTCTCAAACACTATCTCAAAGTGAAATGCATCACACTGGCGCCACTATGTGGTCAAATTGTGAATCAACAGTGAGTGCTTATGAAGCACTGGAAAAGACTAAAACAAACATGGAAAAGCCCAACACTTGCACCATAGTGGACAAATGTGTGGACAATCTATAAACCCATTTGCAGATTTTTTACACTGAAACGCCTAATCACAGTATCTCTTGTGTGTGTGTGTCTGTAGGCCCATCACTGTGTTGTGGAGTATGCCACCCCTCTGCTGACCCTGTATAAGATGTCTCAGGAGAGCAGTGCAGGGTTTGGGGAGAAGGACAGGAGAGAGCAGGTGCTGCTGTTCTACAGGACTCTACAGGACATACTGGACCGCTCACTGGAGTGCAGGAACCGCTACCGACTCATCCTCCTCAACGGTTAGATATCATGCTGTTTACAAGTTACCTGCCTTTCTCTCGCTCTCTCTCTCTCTCTCTCTGTATAAAAAATAATGTCCTCCTATGTGCCCAATAGTACGACCTATGAACCCTATATAATTTCTACTTCCTGTAGATGAACATGAGGATGACCCTCACTACCTGTCCAACTCCATTCTGAAGAACCTGGATCAGCAGGAGAAAGAAGAGTTCTATGTTCCCCCTTTCATCCCTCAGCCTGAGGTGGAACACCCATTCTATGCCCTGCCCATCATAGACGACTGGCGCCGAGCTAAGCCAATGAGCAGGATGCCTACGATCATGATCAGTCATGACATGCCACGTACGCTCAGGGAACCGGTTGAGAATTCGGAAGACCTTTCTCCATGAGACAGGTCTAGAGAGATAAACTAAATAACTTGCACTTATGCACAACAGCAGCAGCACTAAACCAGGCTGCAAGGTAGGAAGCACTCAAAGCCATCTCAAAGTAGAGCAACAAGGCATTGCCTTCCCCTTTACCCTGCCACTCATTGCTTAACATACAGTGCATTTGGAAAGTATTCAGACCCCTTGACTTTTTCCACATTCTGTTACGTTAGTCTTATTCTAAAATTGATTAAATTGTTTTTCTTCCTCAATCTACACACAATACCCCATAATGACAAAGCATAAACAGGTTTTGTAGATTTTTTGGGCAAATTTATAAAATGTATCAAAATAAATATAACATTTACATAAGTATTCAGACTCTTTTACTAAGCACTTTATTGAAGCACCTTTGGCAGCGATTACAGCCTCAAGTCTTCTTGGGTATGACGCTACAAGCTTGTCACACCTGTATCTGGGGAGCTTCTCCCATTCTTCTCTGCAGATCCTCTCAAGCTCTGTCAGGTTGGATGGGGAGCGTTGTTGCACAGCTATTTTCAGGTCTCTCCAGAGATGTTCGATTGAGTTCAAGCCCGGGCTCTGGCTGGACCACTCAAGGACATTCAGAAACTTGTCCCGAAGCCACTCCTACGTTGTCTTGGCTGTGTGCTTAGGGTCGTGAACCTTCTCCCCAGTCTGAGGTCCTGAGTGCTCTGGAGCAGGTTTTCATCAAGGATCTCTCTGTACTTTGCTCTGTTCATCTTTCCCTCGATCCTGACTAGTCTCCCAGTCCCTGCCACTGAAAAACATGCCCACAGCATGATACTGCCACCACCAGGCTTCACAGTAGGGATGGTGCCAGGTTTCCTCCAGACGTTACATTCAGGCCAAAGAGTTCAATCTTGGTTTCATCAGACCAGAGAATCTTGTTTCTCATGGTCTGAGTGTCTTTAGGTGCCTTTTGGAAAACTCCATACAGGCTGTCATGTGCCTTTTACTGAGGAGTGGCTTCCGTCTGGCTTCATCAGACCAGAGAGAAGAGTCGTGGTGGTTCCAAACTTATTCCATTTAAGAATGATGGAGGCCACTGTGTTATTGGGGACCTTCGATGCTGCAGAAATGTTTTGATGCCTCAACACAATCCTGTTTCGGAGCTCTACAGACAATTCCTTCAACCTCAAGGCCTGTTTCTTGCTCTGACATGCACTGTCAACTGTGGGACCTTATATAGACAGGTGTGTGCCTTTCCAAATCATGTCCAGTCAATTGAGTTGAGTTTACCACAGGTGGACTCCAATCAAGTTGTAGAAACATCTCAAGGATGATCAATGGAAACAGGATGCACCTGAGATCAATTTAGAGCTCATAGCAAAGGGTCTCAATACTTATGTATTTATGTTTTTTATGTTTTCGCTTTGTCAATGTGGGGTATTGTGTGTACATTGATGAGGTAAAACATTTATTTTATAAATTTTAGAATAAGGCTGTAACGTCACAAAATGTGGAAAAAGTCAAGGGGTCTGAATACTTCCGAATGCTCTGTACGAGGGTCAGATTGCATACAAACAGAGGAATCATTTTACATTTTAGTCATTTAGCAGACGCTCTTATCCAGAGCGACTTACAGTAGAGTGCATACATTTTATTACATTTTACATACTGAGACAAGGATATCCCTACCGGCCAAACCCTCCCTAACCCGGACGACGCTATGCCAATTGTGCGTCGCCCCACGGACCTCCCGGTTGCGGCCGGCTGCGACAGAGCGCGAACCCTGCACAGCCTGGGCGCGAACCCAGAGACTCTGGTGGCGCAGCTAGCACTCTGACGACTGCGCCACCCGGGAGACCCGGGAATAACAGAACATTGTTAATGGTGTAACACAATCCTGTGTTGGCTGTAACGTTTGGCCACATACTGTAAGTGTTGTGTTTCTGTATGTATACAAACAAACAGAATTCAGGGTCAAGTTACAACAACAACACTGCTCATTCCTCTCATTGTGTGCATGTTGTTCTACACTCAGTTCTGTAATTCATCTGTCCGTACTGTATGTATGGGCTCCCGAGTGACGTGGCGGTCTAAGGCGCTGCATCTCATTGCAAGAGGTGTCACTACAGTCCCCGGTTCGAATCCAGGCTGTATCACATCCGGCCGTGATTGGGAGTCCCATAGGGCAGCGCACATTTGGCACAGCGTCGTCCGGGTTTGGCCGGGGTAGGCCGTCATTGTAAATAAGAATTTGTTCTTAACTGACTTGCCTAGTTAAATAAAGGTTGAATAAAAAATAACGCTTTGATGGATTTACATTGTTTGCACAGACAGAATGTGCATGCTTGAACCATGGGGCAGAGAGGAGAGAGAGAAGGGGAGAGAAGAGAGAGCCTGAGGGACACTGAATAGTAACAGCCTAATTATTCCAAATAGTAGTGGTACGGAAGTAGGGGTGATGGTAATGATAGCAGTTTAATGACGGTGGTAGTAGTATTACTGATGTAATGGTGAGAATGACAGTTAGTTATAGTTTCATTTTATGTGTTTAAACTTTTATCTTTATTATATTTCTACTATTGACTGTTACCATTTTATTGTTGTTATTATTTTTTATTTATATGTAATTTATTTACTACCATTTTATATTCTTATTATTCATTATTTTATTACAATGTATAATGTATACATTGTTGCTTTTGCAATGTACAACGCAATGTTTTTCATGCCAATAAAGCAACTTGAATTTGAGAGTCAGAGAAAGATCCCATATCTGCATGCCTGGCCCGGGGCTAGGGAGTGAGCTGAGAGCTGAGCCTGGGCTGATCATTCAGAGGAGAACAGAGCCTGAGTCACAAGTTACCAGTCATGTTATCTATCTACAGCGTACGCACGCACGCACGCACACACACACACACAGGATCCGGAGGATTCCTTTAGAAACACCTCTTTGTGATTGCATCAGATACCACATCCATTTGATTGAGTGAATGACATAAACACACTGCTAACTTGGATACTGTTTAGAAAAGTTGAAACTATACAGTAGGTGTATGGATTCAAGGTTGTAGATTTTCCTAGACAGCAACAAATGACCTGCTGATTGACCATACAGGAGCTAGCAAGCAGGTGACAGACTGGGACTGGTCTGGCGTGTTCTGGGCTGACAGTGTCTCCACTTCAATGAATGTGCTTGGAGGACATTTTTACAGAAATAGGGCACATCAGTGATACACAGAAAAAAGGGTTCCAAAAGAGTTCTTCGGCTGTCCCCATAGGAGAACCCTTTTTGTTTCCAGTTGGAACCTTTTTGGGTTTCATGTAGAACTCTCTGTGGGAAGGCTTCTACATGAAATTCAAAATGCTTCTACCTGGAACCAAAAAGGGTTCTTCCTTTTTGGTTTTACAGTAGATAGCAAATTTTTTCTAAGAGTGTATATTTTACAGTAGCATTTGATTCATTTCCTGAATTAGGTCAATCGTTTCCTGAATTAGGTAAATCAGTTGAGAACCTTGGAACACCTGTTCTCAATCTGATGAGGAAGCTGATGATATCTGTGAGCAAACACACACACATGGACACACACACTTACACACACAAAAAACATGGGAAATGCAAGCAGAGAGGATGTCTGCATCAGCCCAGCCAGACACAGTGGTAAACTCTACAGACCAACACATTCTGTAGTTTCCATTCACTTCCATAGAAAAACGGTGAACTTCCTATTTACTGTTTAGACATCATAATGATCTGGGCAGGGCTGAAGATGATAGGCTGGTGGTGTACAGCTGGTGTCCCAAAAGGGTCAATTTCCTTTTCTGTGACTCAACTGAATGCTGTTACAGTCAGACTCCGTCCTGGGACACAGGTCCAGCCATAAATTCTCGACAGGTCCAGCAACACCTGAGCCTAAAAATAGCACATAGGTTTATAGATAGTGTGAGACTTGTATTCTCATTTCTAATACACACTACAAGGCCTGTGTGTGAAAGAGTGGCGTGCTTAGAAAACATTTACTCTTCCAGATGTAACAGTATAACTTTACGTCGTCCCCTCGCCCCGACACGGGCGCGAACCAGGGACCCTCTGCACACATCAACAACTGACACCCACGAAGCAGCGTTACCCATCGCTCCACAAAAGCCGCGGCCCTTGCAGAGCAAGGGGCAACACTACTTAAAGTCTCAGAGCAAGTGACGTAACTGATTGAAATGCTACTAGCGCGTACCCGCTAACTAGCTAGCCATTTCACATCCGTTACACTCACCCCCCTTTCAACCTCCTCCTTTTCCGCAGCAACCAGTGATCCGGGTCAACAGCATCAATGTAACAGTATAACTTTAAACGGTCCCCTCGCCCCGACACGGGAGCAAACCAGGGAACCTCTGCACACATCAACAACGGTTGCCCACGAAGCATCGTTACCCATCGCTCCACAAAAGCCACGGCCCTTGCAGAGCAAGGTGCAACCCTACTTGTAGGTTTCAGAGCAAGTGACGTAACTGATTGAAATGCTACTAGCGCGTACCCGCTAACTAGCTAGCCATTTCACATCCGTTACACAGATACTCATTAATTTCACCATGTCTGAAACAATGTGGTGTGGGTGTTGAAAGATCCAAGGGAGAGAGGGAGAGGGGGGAGGGGGGAAGGGGAAGGGAGGATCCAAGATTCATTGGAAATTCCCTTCCTGCCTGATCAGTGAGTGTCAGGCCATGTGATGTGATTCACCTGTGACTCAGCCCAGGTAAGGCTCGTGGCTGGCTGGCCTTGTCTAGACCGGCAGGCACAGGTAGAGGGAACAGAGCAGTGAGTGTATTCCAGTGTATTCCGGGAACCCTCAGGTGACATATTTAGAAAGGGATTCATCAAAAGGGAATTAAGCCAACCACCTCCAATATACAATAAATCATGTTATGGGGGATATTGAACCTAAGCCTATCTTTTTAGGCCTACATTAGGCCTGGGTATCCATAATTCTGTCATCAATTACATTTATGCTTAGAACAGTATAAAACCATTTTTTATAAATACACTATACATACAAAAGTATGTGGACATCCCTTCAAATTAATGGATTCGGCGACTTCAGCCACACCAATTGCTGTCATGTGTATAAAATTGAGCACACAGCCATGCAATCTCCATAGACAAACATTGGCAGTAGAATGGCCTTACTGAAGGGCTGTGACTTTCAACTTGGCACCATCATAGGATGCCACCTTACAAAACAAGTCAGTTCAAAAAAATTCTGCCCTGCTAGAGCTGCCCTGGTCAACTGTAAGTACTGTTATTGTGTAGTGGAAACATCTAGGCGCAACAACGGTTCAGCCACAAAATGGTAGTCCCACTACCAAGTTCTAAACTGCCTCTGAAAGCAACGTCAGCACAAGAACTGTTCATCAGGAGCTTCATGAAATGGGTTTCCATGGCCGAGCAGCCGCACACAAGCCTAAGATCACATTGCGCAGTGCCAAGCGTAGGCTGGAGTGGTGTAAAGCTCACCGCCATTAGACTCTGGAGCAGTGGAAACACGTTCTCTGGAGTGATGAATCACGCTTCACCATCTGGCAGTCAGTCGGACAAATCTGGGTTTGGTGGATGCCAGGAGAACGCTACCTGCCCGGGTGCATAGTGTCAACTGTAAAGTTTGGTGGAGGAGGAATAATGGTCTGGGGCTGTTTTTCATGGTTCGGGCTAGGCCCCTTAGTTCCAGTGAAGGGAAATCGTAACACTACCGCATACAATGACATACTAGACAATTCTGTGCTTCCAACTTTCTTTCTTTTTTTCACCTTTATTTAACCAGGTAGGCTAGGCTCATTTACAACTGCGACCTGGTCAAGATGAAGCAAAGCAGTGCGACACAAACAACACATGGAATAAACAAAGCATACAGTCAATAATACAATAGGGAAAAAATTATCATAATTAAAAAAAAATATATATATATATATATTTGTGGCAACAGTTTGGGAAAGGCCCTTTCCTGTTTCAGCATGACAATGCCCCTGTGCACAAAGCGAGGTCCATACAGAAATGGTTTGTCGAGATCGATGTGGAAGAACTTGACTGACCTGCAAAGAGCCCTGACCTCAACCCCATCGGACACCTTTGGGATGGATTGGAACGCCAACTGCGAGCCAGGCCTAATCGCCCAACATCAGTGCCTGACCTCACTAATGCTCTTGTGGCTGAATGGAAGCAAGTCCCTGCAGCAATGTTCCAAAATCTAGTGGACTGCCTTCCCAGAAGAGTGGGGGTTGTTATAGCAGCAAAGGGGGGACCAATTCCATATTAATGGCAATGATTTTAGAATGAGATGTTCGATGAGCAGGTGTCCACATACTTTTGGTCGTTTAGTGTATGAGCGTTGGATACTTTTATTTTATTGATAACCTAACAATAAACCTTTCTAATAACATAAATGGCACAGAATACTGGATAAAACGGGTGATGTTGTCAGTACTGAGCGGCCAGTCAGTGCAATGTCTAGGCATGTGGCGTGAGGCTGATTCAACCCCTTTCAGCAGTTGCTCACCGTCGCGCTGCTATGGTAACCAAGGAGGCAGTCCCACACGTGAGCAGCTGAAGCAACCAAGGATTACTATTTAAACACCGTGAGCGCTCCAGCGACTTGAATCAACTGACTTCTACATGGAGGGAATAGACCGAAAACCTGTATCACTAAGTGGAGTACTGGAGATAGAGAAAAAATCACAATGGTCTATACCCCGGCTTTGGTTCTCGGACACGGAATGCTCATTATGTCTGAAGAGGATAGCGTAGTCGAGCGAAAGTTTCTCTATCAAATCACATCGAGCGACAAAAAAGATACGCGTCGGGGCAGCCTTGAAAGTTGCGAATTCATCAAGGAAAGGAACTCCTCAAGTAAGGCTCTGTTCTAAAATCTAAGTTTGTATTTAATCGGATATATGTACTGTTATAAGTAATGGCTTATTATAACTGTCAGTTAATTCTGGTGACTTTATAGGCCTTTTGTCAACTTTAGCCTAGGACTCAGGTTTTGACCATTTCAAGCGGGTGGTAGATATTAATGTAGCTGATGCAGCCATATAGTCTACTGTGTAGCCGACTGCTCATGACTGTCAGTTGATGGTCTGTTCTTGAAAGTTCATGAATTAAACAGAGCTCTGTCTTGTTTAAAGTTGCTAATACATTGCTTTATTTTGACGATCAATGTAAAAGAAATGTTGCACAATAGATAAGAATAGTCTGTTACAATGCTACATTTTAGTAATTTAGCAGACGCTCTAATCCCGAGCGATTTACAGTAGCCTAGTGAGTGCATACATTTTTCGTACTTGTCCCCTGTTGAAATCGAACACACTCTGGCGTTGCAAGCGCTATGTTTTACCAACTGCGCCACACGGGACATGTTACTGAGTGTAGTATCATAAGACTAATCATCAAAATAAGACAATTTAAGATGGTTTGAAATGTATTATTGCAACGCTTTTTGAATAGTAGGCCTAAGTGGAATAGTATAGGTCTTATCAAATGTCTGTAATACAAAAGTATATAGGCGGTACAACTTCAACTCATGGTTCATCAGCAATATATTGATATTAACAGACTCTTTTTCAGGTCTGGACTCTGAAATGACTCTTGACTGTGAGGAGAGAATACTCCAGCAGGACATGATCAGGCAGATCGAGAGTTGTCTCTCTGAAGCGAAGGAATCGAATCTGCGCTGCCGAGTGCTGCTGCTTCCCCGCCCGCTGACCGCAAAGGTTGCCCGGGACGTGGTGCGTTCCTCAGTTGGAGAACCGTGTGGGCTCCGCGGGGCCTTCATACAGGTCTATTTGGAGACAAAACAGGGCCTCCAGCTGCAGACGCTGGGTACTATATCGCCCGACCCGACCGTCACTCCTACCTTCGAGCTGTCCGTAGTGTTCAAGCTGGACAAAGACGGTTGGCCTCCTCTCAAGCACATATTCGTTACCGACAAGTTGTTGAAACTACGACCCCAATACCGGCTGGTCAAGAAGAAATTGTATTCCTCCGCGAGCCCTGTCATACACGAGTTTTGCTGAGAGATCATTTCTGATCAGGGAGCAACATGTGGCATGTTTCTACATTCCTTTTAGGAAAAAAAGCTCTGCACCACTTTGATGTTTTTTTGTGTACTAAATGTATGTCAATATACATCTGTATTAGAGTTTTAAAATTCGAATGAAAGTTTAGCACTATATATGCACTGGAAAATGACTGGAACAGTCAGCTCAATTGTGAAACGAAATATATTATGTGTAGGTAAAAATTAGGGAATGGTTACCCTAAAAGTTTTGTATGGCTGGAATTTGAGTTGACCTAGTTAGAAAAAAAGCACAGAATGCATGTTTCCTTGCTGGTTCTAGCAGGGGGTAAAATGTGTTAAAGTTCTGTACAAATGTAGGATCTTCATTTGAGCCAGTTTGCTGCAACAGGAAATGTGAATTATGTCAATTATAATTAATGGACAGTTTTGTAAGGCATGATATATTTTTCGTAAGAGGAAATCATATCTAAAATTTCAAAGTGGGAATTAAACTTCAGAAGCCATTTTGAACCTCAAATACAAGTAAAACATTTTCTGCATTGCATGGTTCTCAAATTAAGATCCTACATCTGTACAAGAACAGCCATAGTTTGTTTTTTTGCACATATTTTGTTTAACCATGGAAAACTCATGTTGGATGTGAAAGCAGAGGGAAGGCAAGCTGGTATTGCCCCTAACCCTGTGTGCAAATGTTTGTCTTGCAGTATTGTTAAAGTGAAATCATTTTTTTTTGCACAGTATCCTTTTCAGTGTTGCCATACTCTTTTAATCATTAGAGCTGTCAAACATCAATGTCTACACTTTATACCCAAGACCTGAAGGGCTCAACTTGGGTCTGTCAAAATAGACTGACATTACCATTGTTTTCAATTCTCCTAATCTCTAATAAACAGTTGAGCAAAACACAATGAAATGAGAAACTAAACAGCTGTACATAAAGTTCAACACTCAGTTACTACTCTATTGTACTCCCACTAACATTCAGTAGACATCCCACTGGGCACACCATGTCATGTCAACGTGGAAATGGGGGTCATTTTTGGTTGAGATCAAGGAGACTTCAACCTTTTATTAACCCACTCCAGACAGCCAGAAGTTTGTTGAATTCCCAATGGGTTATCACTGCTTTCAACCATCTAAAATCACAACCAAATCACAATGGAAAAACTGTCTGATTTAGTTCTCATCTAAATATATTATCACTGCACTTCAAGGATTTAAAAGCACAACGTTCAAATGGGAATACAATGTCAGATGTTTATTTAAATAACCAAATGACCTGGATAACGGTTGGTTGAGATTACATTAATAGTGCAAGTGATCAATGCTGGTTGAGATTCTGCACAGATGTTTAATATTATGAAGATCTCTACAGACCTGCGACCTTCGCATGCCATCTGGAACATTAAGGCTCTCTGTGATTACGTAAGACGTTGATAGTTATAGTAACCTCAGTGTGGCCATGGATGTGCTACTCATTTTAAGGTTGAATATTTTTTTTTACATTAGTTTGTAAGAGCCTTAGCTTTAGGCTATTTACAGTATTACAAAAGTCATATCGCATTGTGTTCGTTTGACAACTCAACCAAATATCAACATTTAAAAGAGATGGATTTACTGCTTGGATAGTTTAATCTGTCACTGGTTTAATCCTATTATTTAACTTGAGTTTTTTGGTTAATTTGGAAAATCCAGCATGATTTGTTAATAGGCTTTTTACTGTATTGCAAAAGTGATATTGAATTAGGTTTGGTTGTCAACGCAACCAAATAAACATTTGAAGATGTATATTTTGTGCCACTGACTTGTCTACCAATTAATAATTGATATGTTGGATTCACATCTCCAACTCAACTAAAACATTAAAGAATAGGACTAAATCAAATTAAACTATTTAAAATGCAATTAAAGTTTGATTTAATTTAGTCCTATTAACTTTTTGGTTGAAATAGAGACATGAATCCAACATATTCATTACTAACTTGAAGATGACATTTGAAATCAACCAAAGCTTGAAACCCTAGACCTATGTGTATGGTTTATTTTGAGTTGAACCCTGGGTTGAATTGAAACAATAGCTGTTGATGACTTTGCAAAGACTAAACATTATTATTGATATTACTTATAGGAGTATGGTTATACTTCATTTGCTCTGTTAAACCTATCCTTTGGAATGACTTCGATAGGAACAGTCATTTATGTAGTTATTAAGAGATCTCTCAATAATACATTTCTCATGATAGCACATTGTTAGTCAGTGACAAATATCAAAGCTGGGCTTGGTTAAAACTGGATGGGAGACCAAATTGATAGCTGTGTAGACCAACTCTGCAATAGGTGCTGCTGCCCAGTCTATTGTTTTTTTAACGGATAGTGGACATAACGTTGAAGATCAGACATTGTTTCAAAGGTACAAATGAAACAGAATTTATACACAGTTTATCTATGTGCAAAATTGGTTAACATGATTACATAATTCTGTGGTTGAAAATTCACCCTCAAAACAAGTTGATTACTTTTTTCAAATCCACTGTATTTTCCATAGAAATTAGAATGAATAGAAAGGGCGTCTCCATTCAAGTCAATGATGGCATAATGGGTGGACTGGCAGCCATTGAGTGTACCCATGCCAGGAAGTAAAAACAGGAAGTGTACCTTTCAATCTGTGCTGTGATTTGTTAAGTCAACTCAATTGATATTACAAAAAATACATTCCATGAGCCACATTAGTTAGCATCATTTGAATGAACATTCATGGCAATCCAGCATCAGTTGATAGAACATTCTACATCATCATGGAAATCCAGCATCAGTTGATAGAACATTCCAAAATACCATGGCAATTATTGCATCACATAACCAGGCAGCCATTGCGAGTGTACACATGAGTTAACCAGTTAATTAATGGCCAGGGTTAGAGGTTCCAAGCCTGTTCTCCTCACTCTTATTTCTATGGTATTTTCCAAATATACTGAACAAAAATATAAACGCAACATGTAAAGTGTTGGTCACATGTTTCATGAACTGAAATAAAAGATACCAGAAATGTTCCATACCCACAAAAAGCTTCTTTCTCTCAAATATTGTGCACAAATTTGTTTACATCCCTGTTAGTGATTATTTCAAATTTTCCAAGATGTTCCATCCACCTGACAGGTGGTGGCATATCAAGAAGCTGATTAAACAGCACAATCAATACACAGGTGCACCTTGTGCTGGGGGTAATACAAGTCCACTATAAAATGTGCTGTTTTATCACAACACAATGCCACATATATGTCTCAAGTGCTGAGCGAGCGAGCGCGCAATCGGCATGCTGACTGCAGGAATGTCCACCAGAGCCGAATGTCTCTACCATAAGCCGCCTCCAACATCGTTTTAGAGAATGTCAGTACAACCGTGGTTACACAGATCATGTATAACCACGTCAGCACAGGACCTCCACATACAGCTTCTTCACCAGTCCTGCGGGATCGTGTGGTGTGGGAATTGTTGCATGTCGCGTTTATATTTTTGTTCAGTATAGATTCCACGTTACAATACATTGACAAATTATATTGAAACAATGTTGATTCAACCAACCAGTTCGTGGACAGTGGGATCATGATTCCTTGAAGGATATTTTGCAGTTGGCTACATCCTATACACAAAACAACAGGGCCCCAAGTCAGTCACTAGTACTACTGCAATTGTAAAACAGATTCAGTCCTCCAGGGCTGCAGTGTCTGCTGATTACCAGTGGCAAATATCAATGAGAATCATATGATGTCTGGATATCTAGTGTACTGGCTTTAAATACAATCATAGACTTAAGTTAGTTAATTAAACTGTACACAACTATGGTACACAATGATCAATCAGAAATGGCCTGGAGAGGAGAATGTCAGAGGACTGCAGCCCTGCATCAAGTCTCTCTTTAAACCTCCAGCCCTATGGCCTGTTCGCAATCTATTGTCCTACTGCCTTTTGACTCTGGTTATTTCTTCATCTTCATGTCTGCTTCAATAGCACAGCGGCGCCCTCTGGTGCCCCCGTCCTGCAGGGAAGAGAGGTTAAAAGGTGAAGGTCAGTTTGACACCAGGTTGAAAACCCAGTGATGGCTCGTGGTTGGCCTGTAAAAAAAACACTAAGACGATCTCTGACCAGAGGAAATGAAGAAAAGAAAGATGAAAGGATGGAAAAAACGAAAAGAAAGAAAAGCGATGGAGCAGACGAGACGATCACAGACGTTGAAGACAAAACCACTGGATACATGAAAAGACATTCAAATACAAAACCACTGGATACATAACACACAACCAGGATGGGTCCACTTAAGAACCAAATACCGAAGGTAAAAAATGTAGTGACGGTGACGGATGTGTGTGTTAATATAAGAGGTGAGTGTATGCTTTTTGAGTGTTTGACTACAGGGGTAGTTGGTGTGAGTAGAACCGTTTTATGCGCTTCTGAATATCAGATTAGTGTTTTGGGTGTGTGTGACAGACGGAGAAACAGAGCGTGCGCTTGACTTGACCTGGTGAGTTCTGACCTTTGACCTGAATACTTACAAAGAGAGAGAGAAGGAAAGCGGGAGAGGCCATTGGGACACTGTCCTGTAGGAGGACAAACAGTTAGTGAGAAAAGACAGAACACACACACGCATACCCCTCATATACACACACCTCTCCAAACACACGCAGCGTAAACAACCAACAAGACAACCTTGTACAAACAGAAGAACAGACAGTAAGAGACACACGTTCAGACAGCCAAGTGATAAACACAGTACACAGAGACGGCCGCAACGGAGAGGGGAGACAGACGGCCGCAACGGAGAGGGGAGACAGACGGCCGCAACGGAGAGGGGAGACAGACGGCCGCAACGGAGAGGGGAGACAGACGGCCGCAACGGAGAGGGGAGACAGACGGCCGCAACGGAGAGGGGAGACAGACGGCCGCAACGGAGAGGGGAGACAGACGGCCGCAACGGAGAGGGGAGACAGACGGCCGCAACGGAGAGGGGAGACAGACGGCCGCAACGGAGAGGGGAGACAGACGGCCGCAACGGAGAGGGGAGACAGACGGCCGCAACGGAGAGGGGAGACAGACGGCCGCAACGAAAAGGGGAGACAGACGGCCGCAACGGAGAGGCGAGAAAGACGGCCGCAACGGAGAGGGGAGACAGACGGCCGTAATGGAGAGGGGAGACAGACGGCCGCAACGGAGAGGGGAGAAAGACGGCCGTAACGGAGAGGGGAGACAGACGGCCGTAATGGAGAGGGGAGACAGACGGCCATAATGGAGAGGGGAGACAGACGGCCATAATGGAGAGGGGAGACAGACGGCCATAATGGAGAGGGGAGAAAGACAGCCGCAATGGAGAGGGGGAGACAGACGGCAGTAATGGAGAGGGGAGACAGACAGCAGTAATGGAGAGGGGAGACAGACGGCCGTAATGGAGAGGGGAGACAGACGGCCATAATGGAGAGGGGAGACAGACGGCCGCAATGGAGAGGGGGAGACAGACAGCCGCAATGGAGAGGGGGAGACAGACGGCAGTAATGGAGAGGGGAGAAAGACGGCCATAATGGAGAGGGGAGAAAGACGGCCATAATGGAGAGGGGGAGACAGACAGCAGTAATGGAGAGGGGAGACAGACGGCCGTAATGGAGAGGGGAGACAGACGGCCATAATGGAGAGGGGAGACAGACAGCCGTAATGGAGAGGGGAGACAGACGGCCATAATGGAGAGGGGAGACAGACAGCCGCAATGGAGAGGGGGAGACAGACAGCCGCAATGGAGAGGGGGAGACAGACGGCAGTAATGGAGAGGGGAGAAAGACGGCCGTAATGGAGAGGGGAGACAGACGGCCATAATGGAGAGGGGAGACAGACGGCCATAATGGAGAGGGGAGACAGACGGCCATAATGGAGAGGGGAGACAGACAGCCGCAATGGAGAGGGGGAGACAGACAGCCGCAATGGAGAGGGGGAGACAGACGGCAGTAATGGAGAGGGGAGACAGACAGCAGTAATGGAGAGGGGAGACGGGAGCCTGTCTACAGATGAAGTGTAATGGCAGGGAGGTTAGGCGAGAGGCAAGATACGATTATTGGGGCATGAGATGGGTACAGTCTGTCCGGTGTCGTTGTTGGACTCGGAGGTATGTGTGCGTGTTTGTGTACAGGTAACTGCCAAAATAAAGGAAACACATTGAAGTGTCTAACTCTATTGGATGGATGAGACACCATTCTTCCACCAGAAATTCAATAATTTGGTGTTTTGCTGATGGTGGTGGAAAACGCTCTCAGGCGACACTCCAGAATCTCCCATACGTGTTCAGTTGGTTTGATATCTGGTTTACATCTCATCAAACCATTCAGTGACCACTCGTGCCCTGTGGATGGGGGCATTGTCATCCTATGGGGCCATAGCCATGGTAGCCAAAATAATGGCCTGCCCAACATTTTTATACATGACCCTAAGCATGACGGGATATGAATTGCTTAATTAACTCAGGAACAACACCTGTGTGGAAGCACCTGCTTTTAATATACTTTGCATCCCTTATTCACTCAAGTGTTTCTATAATCATGGCAGTTACCTGTATGTGTGTATCTAGTCTTACCTTCTCCACAGACTCCCCTGGCTTGCGGCCCCCCTCGCGGCCTCTGAGGCTCTTGGTGGAGATGGAGGACTCTGAGGTCTGCATGATGAGCTGAGTGGCCAGGAACTGCTGCACATGTTCTAGAACATCTCTCTGCATCTCCAGGGCCATGTGGAACACGTCGTGGTCAGAGCTGTTGTACATCACCGCGTTCTGGAACATCAGCATGATGTCACGCTGGAACTCTGCTGTCGTACGGATCTGACCCGCCTCGATACTCTTCTTGATGGCTGACAGATCCATGGGTCTGGAGGGGAAGGGTGTGTGTGTATGAATGTGTGTGTGTTTTAGGGGATAAGCCGAGCATGTACTTACATTGTTTAATAAATAGATTTTATTTCACATGCACAAAACATAGCAAACAAACCATTTGCCGCTATAGAACTCTCACCTGTGTACAATGCTGTGGTAACCAGGAGCAATGTCTTCAGACACAGACTGAAGGAACACACTGGCGTACCTGACACAGGTAACAACAACTGATCTGTCAAATTCTACAGTAGCTCAGACATGTTAAGTGATTGGCTGTTATTGGGGAAATGGCTAAGAGCTGACCTGTGATTGGCTGCTGCTCTCCACACCAGCATAATGGCTTTCTTCCAGATCTTCTGAGCCTGAACGGCCTCCTGATCCTCCCCACATATTGAACTGAGAGAGACGGAGGGAGAGACAGAGGAGGGTGAAGGGTTAGTGAGTGAGTGATAGAGGGGGAGAGAGGTCATAAAGCATTCTTTAGGGTCATTCATTGCTTTATTCAGGCTTGTGATGGAATGATCAGGTTAAGAGTTGCCATGGATACAAGGACCAGGTTTGGACACTTACAACTGGGAAGAGGCGGGGCTGCTGGCTAGCGAATCAGCTGTGGTGTAGCGTTGGGAGGAGGGGCCATAGCCGTCCTCGCTCTCACTGGCTGCCGGTTCTACTTCTGATAGGTAGGGCCCCTCCCCCTCTTCACATTCCTTCATCTCCATTCCTTCATCAGGATCTCCGTCGCTCCCTCCATCCTCATCCTTCACTTCCTACAAAAAGATACACAAGAAGAGATGATAATTCAACTGCACTTGGTAGAGGTGTGTGCTGTGTTACTGAAAAGAGGACAATTACCTTGGACTCTTTCCCTGATCCAGAGCTGTCTTCTGAGTCTAGGCAGGGTGTGTTTAGTTCTGGCTGGGTCCACTCCTCATTTTCAGTCTTCACAGCTGTGCTCAGGGCTCCTTCCTCCCCCAGAACTCCCTCCTCTGTGACCTCACTTCCTGCCAGGCCATCATCAGCGACAAAAGGGGCCACATTTGTCTGCACTGTTTCTTGTCTCTCACAGTCCTTCCCGTTCCCCTCTTCGGCTTCCCCCCTTCCACTCTCTGTCTGTGGCTCCAGGCTCCCAGGGTTAGCTCCAGCCGCAGCCTGAAGCCCATGTGTGGGGTAAGACTGAACCATAGGACCAGGCTCGGAGGCCTTTAAGTCCTGGGCCTCCCATGGGCCTGAGAGGGAGTTGCCAGCAGAAACAGCTTCCTCACAGAGAGAGAGAGCAGCCTCCACTGCTGCAGCATCTAGAGCCTCCACAGAGTCATCCACCTGAGAAATACAGACAGACACAGAAAGACAGAGACACAGAGAGGACTGTGATGAGTGTGCACAAAAAAAGTCTGCTTACTACAGAGATATCTAGGTCAAAAGCTGTATCCCACCCTCTCAAAGTCCCCGCCCCCCACACACACACCATGTACCTTCTCCTCTATGATGGAGATGATATCTCCCACTGTCTCCAGGTCCAGCTCATCCCCCATGTAGGAACCAGGTACATGGTCCTCCTCCACCATCTCTGAGCCTGCCTCTTTGACTGAACACACAGACAGACAGAGACAAAGAGAAACACACGTGTCACCACCAATGGTACACTGGTCTCACTGATTAGAAATCAGATGAGGGTTCCTCTTTATATACTAGATATTCCTTCCCTTTTCTAGAGGGAAGATAGAGACAGGTGAGTTTAGAGAAACACACTGACAGACGAGGGACAGTATTAACCTGTGTTGGGTGGGGCAGTGCTGGGCAGTGGGGATGTGGGGGGCAGTGTTTCCATTGGACACACCAAAGTACATCTAATAAAGGACAGACACTTTGCATCTAACACATTTAAAGCACAGAAGCACATACAGCACTAATACTTAGCATCCTAACACACATCAAGCCAAACACATAACAACCAGCATGCCAGCGAGAGCGGTTATTTCACTGTTGCCATAGTTACCTGCGCTGGCAACCTCAAAGTCTGCTGTGATAGTGGGGGTTGTAGTAGGAACTCCTCCGTTAGCCAGTCCTGCAGCAGCAGCATCCCCCTCCACTACCTGACAGCATCACGTCATCAACACACAATATCCATAATTCCCTGTTCTCTAAAAACAGCTACATCACCTGTTTTTACTGAGCAGCTTGGTAGGATGTACAACAGCATATTACTCCCTAAAATAGACAGGAATTTCCCCAAAACCAGTAGCTTGTGAAGTCAAACATAACCTTAACCCTCTCCCTTCAACAGATCCACCCAATAGAATCCAATATAACCCAATATAATCCAAATACTTTCATCCCTTATTACCGCAAATCATCCCGTTTCAACTTCCTTTTGTAGTGTATTTCTCACCAGTCTGGGGCTAGCAGAGATCAGGCTTCCTTTCTTCAGTAGCTCTGAAAGGAGAGGGGAGGGAGGCGGCGTGGACTTCTGACTGAGGAGCCTCTTCTGTGGGGAGTCGTCTACCAGAGACCCCAGGCTTCCCTCCTTAGGCCCCGCTATTGGAGCATCCGATGACGGTAGGAACACGGCTCCCCCCTGGGACTATGTGGACAGAGAGAGGGGGGGGGGGGGGGACATTAATTGACCATTCCTCAATGACAACAAGAGACAACCAGCTAGAAGAGACACTCAAAACAGTACAAAAAAATTCTCTAAAGTTTATACCAAGTGTTTTATGCACACAGTGTTATGCTGACCAGGACTAAGACCCTTCCCTTACCAAATTGGCACCAAGGGTCTCCTCTGCCTGGGGCATGGCTGTATCTATTGGGGGTGTGGGGGTGTCTGTCTGTGCGCCCTCCATGCTTGTGGGACTGGCACCCAGAGGGGAGCGTATAGTGACACTGGACACCCGCTTGGGCGTGTTCTTAACCGCTTGGCGAGCTGGGACCGAAGAGTAGAAGGGTTATTATTACCGGTAGTTCTTGAGCCTAATCATTGTTCAAATCAGTGGTGTCCAAAATGTTTATTATTATTAGTCCAAAGCTTACCCTGATATGATGTCTCTGTGGCCTTTCTCTTAAGATCTGCCTCGTCCTCATCCTGCTTATTTTTCCTGCCAAACCAAAGACAAACCATTTTAACCATGAAACACAATCTTCACTGCTAAATCCGGTACAGAAAGTACACTATGAATTACAACGTAGTGTTTACAACAAATAAAAAGAAAGGCATATTGTTGGACAGACAGGCATGCAGACACAAACCAAGAGACAGACAGACCAGTTTCTTACTGTGTTATGTCTGTCCACAGCTCCTCTAGCCGTGAATCCAGATGTCCTGTCTGGATCAGATCCACCTCCTTCTTCAGCTTTCTGTCAAAACAGGAAGTACAGGGCCAAAGGTCAAGCATGGTAAATAGTGTGTATGGAGCATGTCTGTCATCTATAATGGCTTTGAACAGGGATAAATATTGACTATGTATTGATAGTGAAGGTTCCACTGTGTATGTGTGTGTGAGACTACATTTGTATGTGTGTGAGAGCGGGAGTGCCTGTGTGTATTGACCTGTATTTGTCCTGTGTGTCTCTCAGTAGTTTTTTCAGCTCCTCTATCCTCTCGGCGGTGAGTCTCCGTACGATCACATCCTCAATGGTCTCCACCACCTCACCCTTCTCTCCACGCTTACGCCTGAAACAGCGCCGTACATCAGACACATGCACAGCTCTGACGACAGCTGAAGTGCTGCCTCCGCAACAGAATACTCCAATAAAGCAGAAAAATGTGTGTTTGTGTACTAACTTTGGAGCCTCTGTGGTCTCCAGCAGCTCAGAATACTGAGAGGCACAGTGCTGTGGGGGTCAGAATCACAGAAAGCAGGTTAGATATATAGTAGCTGACCTTTCAACCTTGTTCACCATGACAGAGATTAATTGTTTTGTGTCACAGTGAGTCTGACTATGAAATGGGGACAAGCTTGTCGTCGGTCTCATACCTTCTGGGAGAACCAGTCTGGAGGGCGGCCGGGCTCTGAGAAAGGCTTGATGGCTCTGCTGACTGACACCCTGAAAAGCAGACAAAGTGGCAGGAGGACAATCAAGCACACAAATTACCATGTAGAAGAACAACATGTAGATGCAGTCAGCGACAGACTGAAACAATTCGTGTGTTTGTTTACCAGTTTTGGTCTCCGCTCCTCATAACAGAGGAGGCTAGGCATAGTTTCTCCCTCAATGACCACGGCTCCGTCGGGCCAACGGACAGCCTCTTGTGTTCTACATAAAAACAGATAAGACAATTATGACGCTTGGAATAGGTAGGCTAGCAATAGAAAGAAAGAGAGATGTCACAGCTCACGGCGCAGGGGGAACCAAAACTAGGTCAGAGCTCAAATATAGGCTAGATAATTAACTAGCTAAACACCGGCTACACAGCCAGCAAGCAACAATATTGTTGTTAATGCAAATAAGGGTTTGAGCTATCTAGAAAAGCATAGCGTCACCACTTAGCTAGTTATGTAATTTAACACAATAATTGCTTTGGTTGTTTATCATATTCGGCTAGTAAGGTGCGTGCTCTGTAGCTAGGAACACCCATTGTTATCAAGCTAGCTAACGTTAGTTAGTGGCGCGCGCCTGGCAAACTAACAAAACCCATGCAGGGCTAACTAGACGAAAATAATGTACAAAACTAGTTACGAAAAGATTGTACATTACATTTGAAATGTATGTATACGTTGTAGCTACACTTGCAAGCTAACAAATAATACTCACTCCCGACTCCACTCGCCATTTCTTTGTGGACAGGGCCTCGCCACTAAACTTCCGCCGGAATCATTTCAATGTAGCACAGACGTGGAGAATGACATCACAATAACTCACGTAACGCGTGTAGGGGGATTAGCTCAAATGGTAGCGCGCTCGCTTAGCAAGCGAGAAGTAGGGGGATCAATGCCTGCGTCCTCCATTGTTTCCTTATTTTTTATTGAATGTGATATAATTAGCTTCTGAAGTAGTTTGATCAATTCCATTTCCTTCGGTGTTATACTTTTAGAAACGGATGTTGCTGCAGCTGTATTCTCAGATACACTGTATTATTAATATCAATATGTTGATAATATTATTATTATCAACATAGCTCTATATATAATTTACACTGAAAGTTCCATTAGTCATCATCTCTGTACATAAATGGAGGATTAGTTCAAATTGTAAGACGCTTGCTTACCATGAGCAGTAGTGGGTCAATGCCTGCTTCCTTTAAATCTTTACTTTCCATCTATGACTAGGCAGTGCCAGTGATATGGAATCTGTTTTATAATTGCTGTAATAAAAACAGGGGGATTAGCTCAAATGGTCGAGCGCTCGCTTAGCATGTGGTGCCTGCTTCCTCCAAATCTTTATTTATTTTAGTATTTTTTGCTCTTCTTTATCAACGGATCCAATAATTCCGGACCCCACCGTATGTGAAAACGACAGGTTTCTATGATTTGTAGTCAAAAACATGCACACCAGATGATGTCAAAAGTGTTTATGGATGATGTCAGCGGAGAAATTTGACATGTGATTTTAACCAACTATGAGCTGTCAAAGGTTACTAAATCACATGCTACACATCAGATGATGTAATAAGTGTTTCCTATGACATCAGAAACAGAAACCTGCCGTTTTCACATGTTGATGTTAGGGTGGTACTGGAGAAGTTGACAAGTGGGAACCAATCAATCAATCAAAGTTATTTATTAAGCCCTTTTTACATCAGCAGATGTCACAAAATGCTTATACAGAAACCTAGCCTAAAACCCTAGACAGCAAGCAATGCAGATGTAGAAGTGTCGAGGCTAGGAAAAACTCCCTAGAAAGGCAGGAACCTAGGAAGAAACCTAGAGCGGAACCAGGCTCTGAGTGGTGGCCAGTCCTCTTCTGGCTGTGCTGGGTTATAAGAATATCAAGGGTTATAAGAGTATCAAGATTATAAGAGTATCAAATCAAATTTTATTTGTCACATGCGCTGAATACAACAGGTGTGCTTACTTACAAGCCCTTAACCAACAATGCAGTTTTAAGAAAATACAGAGAGAAAAAAACTCACAAATAATAAAAATAATTAAAGAGCAGCAGTAAATAACAACAGCGGAGCTATATACAGGGAGTACCAGAGTTTTTAAAGTGACTATGCATAGATAATAAGAGTGTCACGCCCTGACCATAGAGAGCTGTTTATTCTCTATGTTGGTTGGGGCGTGATAGTGACTAGGCTGGGTCATCTAGGTGATTAATGATTTATGTTGGCCTGTTATGGTTCCCAATCAGAGGCAGCTGTTTATCGTCTCTGATTGGGGATCATATTTAGGCAGCCATTTCCCCTTTGTGTTTCGTGGGATCTTGTCTACAGATAGTTGCCTGTGTGCACACCAGTAGCTTTGTGCTTGTGCGTTATTGTTTTGTTTGGTGAGTTTCTATTCATTAAAATATGTGGAACTCTACGCACGCTGCGCCTTGGTCTGATCCTTACGACGAACGTGGCAGCAGCGTAGAATAGGTGTGTGGGGGGGGAGTAGCCATTTGATTAGCTGTTCAGGAGTCTTATGGCTTGGGGGTAGAAGCTGTTTAGACGCCTCTTGGACCTAGACTTGTCGCTCAGGTACCACAGAGTACATGACCATTAAGGCCAAATTGTTCTTCATTATGTTCAAACGTTCATAGATGACCAGCAGGGTCAAATAATAATCAAAGTGGTTGTAGATGGTGCAAAAGGTTAGCACCTCAGGAGTAAATGTCAGTTGGCTTTTCATAGCCGAGCATTCAGAAGTAGAGACAGGTGTGGTAGGGAGAGAGAGGGAGCAGGAGAGGTTGAGAGAGGGGCATAAACAGCAGGTCCAGGGCAAGATAGCACATCTGGTAAAAGGTCAAGGTTCCATAGCCACAGGCAACAAAAAAGAAGTAACCGGATCAGCAGCATGACCAGGTGGACTGGGGATGGGGAGAGCCAGGAGACATCAGGCCAGGTAGTCCTGAGGTATGGTCCTAGAGCTCAGGTCCTCTGGGAGAGGAGAGAGAAAGACAGGGAGAGATGGGAGCATACTTAAGATCACACAGGACACTAGATAAGACAGGAGAATTACACCAGATAGGACAGGAGAATTACACCAGATAGGCCAGGAGAATTACACCAGATAGGACAGCTGAAGAAACATTTCTCTTTAAGGACAGCTGAAGAAAGCATACATGTTTTCTTCAGGAAAATTACCCTTACTACTTCCTTTGTAGTTTCTGCATTGTGTCATAAGAACCAGATAAAGTATTAGTGAACAGTTGCTCTGAGGTTTATGGAACAAAAACACCATCATTTGGGGGGCACGGTGAGTTTTTTAAGATACTCTATGAAGATGTAGGGTTTCAGACGTTTTCGAAGATGGTCAGGTAATCAATCCACAAGCCTAAAGTTTGGGGGTAGCTCGATCCACCATTGGGGTGCCAGGACAGAGAAGAGCTTTGACTGGGCTGAGCGGGAGCTGAACCCCTTGCTGCTCCGTAGGCAAGATGGAGGTAAAATGGATGTGAGCGACTAGAAGCCAGTGGAGTGTGCAGAGGAGCGGGAGAACTAGGGAAGGTGGAACACCAGGCAGCTGTGGAGTTCTGAATAAATTGCAGGCGTTTGATGGCACAAGTGGGGACCCTAGCAAACAGCGAGTTGCAGTAGTCCAGACGGGAGATTTCAAGCACCTGGATTAGGACCTGCGCAGCTTTCTGTGTGAGGAAAGGTCGTACTCTACAGATGTTGTAGAGCATGAACCTGCAGTAGCAAGTCACTGCTTTGTTGTTTGCAGAGAACAACAGGGTGTTGTCAAGGGTTCCGCCAAGGTTATTTGCAATCTGGCAGGGGGACACAGAGGAGTTGTCAAACCGTGATGGAAGGATCTTGGAGGGGGCAGGCCTTTCCCGGGAGGAAGAGCTTGTTGAGGTTGAGCTTGAGGTGGTGGGCCGACATCCAAGCTGAGAGGTCTGCCAGGCACCTGAGTGTCAGAAGGGCGGAAGGAGAAAACTAGTTGAGTGTCATCCGCATAGCAATATTAGGAGAGACCATGTGAGGACATGACGGAGCCGAGTGACTTGGTGCATAGAGAGAAGAGGGCCTAGAAACGAGCCCTGGATGACACCAGTGGTGTGAGCATGTGTTGCAGACACAGATCCTCTCCATGTCACCTGATACGAGCGACCTGCCAGGTAGGATGCAATCCAAGAGTGTGCAGAGCCTGAGACACCCAGCCCTGAGAGGGTGGAGAGGAGGATCTGATGGTTCACAGTGTTGAAGGCTGCTATACCTCTGACATCGGCAAAACATCAGCTAACCTGTCTCAACTCTCCTCCACCCACTAAAGCTAATTCATGCTGTATCTTTGCTGGTGTATTGGCACCCTAAACAACCGTAAGGCACACAGCCCCCTTGATACAAGTTTTAAGCATTTTCATTATTTACAACTCCAGCCTGTTTATCCTTATTCCATACACCTCTCTTTCTTTCTTCTCTCTAATTTCTCTGTGACCTTTCGCTTCCTTACCCCTTCTCTCTCTTGCTCGCTCACCCTGCCATCTCTCATGGGACTGACTCCCTGCTAAAATAAAGGTTAAATAAAAAATAAGTGAAATGCACATAAAAATCAAGTGTTTGAATTGGGTCTTGTGTCAGATGAACTGTTGGGTCCTCAACTTCGTTCTGATCATTTCCTCATAATATCCAAAGTGTTTTCTTTTAGTTCCTACCATTTTAGTATGTCTAGATGTAACTGAATGAAGAAGAAAAAAGACACACACAGACAGATCACCATTTAAGTGCTTTATTAAAAGGTAAAACAAAAATAACAGAAGTCATACGTGTATGTATATCTATATATTTATACATAGCAAAAATAATTGGCATGTAGCACAGTTCTCTAGCACGTACAAGCACAACAAGCTAAATAGAAAGTGAAAGAGAAGCATTTTCATACCAGGAATCAAAGCAGTCAATTTCACTTTTGTCCTAGAGTGGGGGAGAAAGGAGCATAATGGACAGCCTTCTCTCCAACGGAAATGCTTTTAAACAAACCCAATATTTTACCTGGGTGCAAGTTTGTTCACTCCTTGGCTTTGCCTTGCCAAGCAAGCACAAACAGGCAACTAATATCCAAGAAAGCAGCCAAAGCAACTAATAGTTATTTAAATTAAAGGGACAACTTCTGTGGTCACTTGCCATGAATGATGTATGTTTTTGCTTTCACATCAACACGCACAGATGTACATTATGAGACTGATCTTTGAATCAGTTGTTAAAAGTTTGGGAGCCTTGACCCCCAGTCTACAGGAAGGTTGTCCTCTCCTCTGTTTACAGTGGAAAGGCCTTGGACCAATCCACTGAGACCCAGTCCCTCCACCACCTCTAGGACAAGTGCCATGGCAACAAAATGATTGGCTTCCAAAGCAATTGAAGAGCATTAAATGTACAAGTTCGCATGAACAGAAGTTTTCGTCAGGGATGTTTGTTTCACAAGTGTGTGTGATTGTAGTAAAACCAGTTTTTAAAATCCAGATCTGACTAAAATCCTGTGGAGAATTCAGATTTATTGTTTTTTGGATAATGACAATGAGTAAAGAAAAATCCCTTCTCACAAACCAAACACACATGAATAGCTAATTATTTCCTGTTTTTGCGCACTACTGACATCCATTATTTTCCGACTGTCAGCTGATCCGGATGTCATTCCCTAGACAGACAGCAGGTGGACCACCAAATTCACAGGTTCTTCTGCACAACGACTTGCATGCAGAACGATGGGACTGATAGGTAGAACATCAAACACAGTTTGATCTTGAAACCAATCTAGTTTTATATAGGGTTGCAAAGGAAGGGTATATTACATTACAATTTCAAAGTTTACCAGTAAACTACCTGAAATTTGGTAAATTTCAAGGATTTAATGTAAATTATCACAAAACATCCAGTGGCCCTTCTGGGTACTTCAGATGACCACAGGTGTCTGTTATGATCTCTGTCCCTCTGTGTGGCCTTATCACATGTCAAATATATAACAATCAAATAAGATGATTTTTATATTTTTAAAAATACAAATGGCAAAGCTGTAAAACATTATTCTAAATATAAACCATCAACTTAGTGAATACCACTGGTGTTTAATATGAGGGTTTAAGCATGAAATATCCTTTCTATATTTTTTACACACTTAATTATTTTACAAGACTATGTCAATATGTCTTTGTTGTAAATGTTTTGGAGCTAAACTGGTGTCAGTTTAGTCAATAGTTAGAAGCATTGCAGAGTTAATTGAAAATAATGCCATTGTTGATTACATTCTAATTTAATAAATGTTCTCTTGAATCATATCTGCTAGAAACTAATGGACAATATGAATACTATATATGAATACGTTTTCAAAAAGTTATTCAAGTATAAATGACCAAAGTTATCATAGATTGCCATATATTACCTGTTAATTACCAAAAAAATACAGAAGATTCCAGTAACTTCGTTAAATTACCAGTAGCTTTGCAACCCTAGTTTTATGTAAGTTACAATTCTGATTTACTGTGTCACTGTGTCATCAAACAGGAGAACACCTGATGGAAATGTAAATATCATTCATTTGTTTACTAAAGGGAATATGCATATAGTTCTATTAGTTCTAACTATATGCATATAGTTCTATTAGTTCCAACTATATGCATATAGTTCTATTAGTTCTAACTATATGCATATAGTTCTATAAGTTCTAACTATATGTATATAGTTCTAACTAACTAAATATATATATATAACTAAACTGGTTCAGGATCAGACATAGCTGGACTTCTAAATGTGCTTCTATAAAATATGGCAAACTACAAAGCTTCTTTTTGACACATTCTCTTTTCTCTTAACAGAGGCACCATCATGTTTTGATAGGAGCAGGGCACATATAAAACAAAACCAAAGACACATCCCTCAAAAACAACTCTCTTTTGTTACAATGCATTAAAATGATAATTGTTTATCTGTATTTCTTAACAATACAGTAAATTAGATTTTTTTATCAGTTCTTTTCTCTATATTTATTCAAAATAAATTCAGAATATTTTGACTTACTTATGTACATAAGTGCAAACGAGGTGAATATCACACATTCGTACACCGGTTGAATCCCCTAAAGCTCCAGCGAGCATCAATATCTCCCAGCACAGCTGGGCAGGCCACAGGGGGAAAGAGACTTCATACTGAGGACCAATCAAAGAGCTCGGTGACATCAGCACTCCCTGTCCAGGTGGACAGAAGGCCTATAGTATAAGCCTATGAGCCTAGGTGAAAATTGTTGGCAATACAATGCATAGAGACGACGCATAGCAAATCCTGTACAGCATGTATGGGCCAGTTCAACTCCAATGTAATGTGGTGATCAAAAACAGAAAATCAAATCAGGTCATAAGTCGATAATGACTCAATTTAGCAGAATTATTTAAATCTTGTATCCAGTCCCAAAGTCTCTTTACCCTCCTGGTATTTAAGGTGATCACTTTAAAAGCTGAGATGCGTTCTTACTCTCCAAAAAAACAAAATACAGAAATAAAAACGAATCAAACCCAAAAGATAAACAAACAAAACACCTGATCTCCCCAGAGGACCTTTGGACATGAAGGATTTAACTTGACTTTTTCTTACAAAATATTCAATCATCTTGCAATCCAAGACAATTTAACTAGACATTCCCTTTCTGAATAAGTTAATGTTGTACATTATTTAAATTCATGTGAAAAAATTCACAATTAAGATTGACAAAGGTAGCCATGTTGTCGTTCTGTTGCCACAGCAACAACAACAACGTACTATTAATAAGTAACAATGAATCTATCATTGTATAGATACAAATGTATATATTTTTTTATATAATTTCTATTTTTAGTTTTTCTTAAATGGAAACTACACAAACTATTAATTAAGTATCAATGAAGATTATCTTATTTTCATGCTATGACTTTTTTTGTCGAATAAACAATAAAAACAAATCTAAATGGGTGAAAATACCACTAACAGTTCTGTCCATAAATAGTCACATCTTTGATATTGTGATTTAGGAATTAAGACAAAAAATGTGACGGAAATTCGATCAAGTACCATTAAGAGAGGGAGAAACTTTGGAACATAATGGTAAAGAATGAAGAAATAAAGAATAATATATTTGTACTAACAACACTACAATTACTCTAGCTAACTATGTTCTTGTACAAGGAAAACACACCTCTTAAACATGTAAGTTTACTTAAAATGCTAACGCCCCCCCCACGAGGCACATTTTCTTTTTCTTAAATCAAGTATTTTGTTATTTCCAGCTGGATAGCAGTTGGAGAAGGCATAATGATGTGACATAGAGAGGGGGGGAGAGAGAGAAGATAGATTTTCATCTTGGCTGGGCAACGCAAGTCCTTCAAAGCTATACAATTTAGACAAAATTAATATGTCTAGACATTCTAATATCAATTTCATTGATTAAGAGAGGACCATTTCTAATATGCATCTGAATGCTTCAAAGAAAGGGGGAAAATGCAGGGACCACACTTGTCCAAAGATATTTCTGAAAGTACTCATCACACTCACAAACATTTAAACATAAACCTATATAACAATACACACACATACTTAAAACATTTCTTAACACAGTATGTTGTCTTAACGTGGTTTGCATTTGACCTCTATAGAAATAGCCTATATAGTGAATCATTACATTTCAACATGCCGCTCGACTTTTTGCACTATTAGATACATTCACCACGTAAATGACATGACTTAAACATGAATAGCTTCCTGTCAATATCCATTTCCCCCAAGATGTGGAAAACGTCTCAACATTTCCACATGTCCAACTCAGTGATTCAGTGTCTAGTCATTAATTAAAACATTTAAACACGCCACCCACTCAGGCTGATTACTTTTTTTATCTCATCAAAAGATGAGACAGCACAACTGTTTCAAAGAAGAAACTACAGAGACACGACAGATCAATGGCGCCAGACAGGCAGTGCTAGTCAACGTGTCATCTGTTTTGAAAAGACCGAAAAGTCAGTTATTACAGTGTATGGACAGTGGTTGGTTTCAGAAGACTTGAAAACGAGTGAGAGAGGCACATTAAAACTCACCTAAACATATCAGCTAATGTATTGTCTCTCCATTTTCATAGCAATTCTGCTCCATTTTGTAATAATTCTGGATACCATTTTAAGACCAAATACTTGACTCCAGAACTGATCTGTTTCTCTTGCAGTCTCTCACTATCTCCTTCTATTTCCTCTACTTAGGTCGGTACTGTCCCACCAGGTCACTATATTTGTAGCATTTAAAGTCTGCTGATGATTGAAAGTAAGGACACAGTGACTATGATCAAATACATGTTTTACAGACGGAACAATTTCAAGCTTACTCAATATACTCCCTGCAGAACCACATTTTTTTGTCAAATCCATTCCATTAAAATATTCTTAACACAACATATAGAAAAATGTATACCACTTACTCAAACATACTACTATGAATGCAGGAGATTGACTCAAAAAATTATCTGCAAATATCAGTTGACGTCTGACAGAGAAAGGGACGGCTCATTGAAGGGGAAACATCCACTCAGATATCAATCTGACAACAGTAAGGGAATTCTATTCAGGATACAGTATACACCAATGATTGGCACAGACAAACATCCATTATAGAATCATTGGCACACAGGTAAGCATGCTAGACCTTTCAGACAAGCAAAGCAACTCCCCATATGCAGCCTCTGCAGTGGTTGCAGAAAGTTCAAGAAATAATGTATTATTTCAGATTTCGCCATTGAATTTCATTTTTGGTTTCAATAATGTGTCCTTCCACGAATAGATTACCTTTGGGTAGTGTAATTTTGTCAAAAATAACGATTTCACTTAATTGTAACATTCTGTCATGAGGCGCACATGTTAAAATTCATAACAAACATGTTTTCCCATCTCGAGAGGTTTAAAGTTGAAATCCGCATAATGGAATAACAGCGCCATTCTTCGGCCCGAGCAAAGGTGATATTGTTTTTGTTTTGTTGATTAAACGGAGGAGAGTAACATCCAGCACCGTGGTTAAAAGAATAGCAGTACATTGCTGTTCTATCATGCGTGTGATGACGTTCAATAATGTCAGAGGGGGAATCACATTAAATAAGTAAAACATCTTCAGAAATGACAATGAAAACACCTGAAAAACGTGGGGTTAAGTGAGTTAAAATCTTCCTAGAAGTTGGACAAACAAGACATGGGACATGGCAAAATGTGGATTTTCAGAGAAAACAAATAACTTATTTGGATGAAAATTATTTTGTTAAGTTAGAGCATAGTCTCTCTAGACAGATGGGTCGCCTCCCACAACGCACTAATGTTCCAGCATACATGTCTGTACTAAGACAACGTCAATTTGACATAGAGTAAAAGGTGGAGTTGGGATATCCTTCTTTCTTACGTCACTGCCTTATTCGCTTGTTGCCCAAAATAGTAGCTAACAAGTTGGAGCTCACAGAGGTTATTTTAATGAGTGTATTTCACAAGTGTTTAGTTTGCATCAACTACCTTCACTAAAACCACTGCAAAGGTTTTGCCTGCAAACTTTGGTTTCAAATTGCGAAGTTCTGGCATGTCTGGCTGTACAGGCCATGGAAAGAGTTTTTCACAATTCCTGCCTGCATTCTAAGCCCCGCCTACCCAAACTTGTGATTGGTCTGTCTGAAGAGGACAATTTCCTTTTTCATGATTCCCAGTGCTGTTGCCCTAGGTCTGGGATTAACGAGACTAGTTAGAGCATCGATGTACGTGATCTAACAGTTCAATTGAAAGGCACTCTATTCGTGTAACGACCCAAAAATCATTTCATGAAGAGAGCTTGTCACAGGACCTAGTCCTCCTGAACAGAGACCTTTCGACGGGCAATATATACACAGGAGGAGCTATAGACTTGTGTGTCAATAGAAACACTTCTCTATACTTTGTCTGAGATCAAGGCTATTTGGGTTTTAAGTCATTGACTTCAGTTGTTTTGGGATAAGACATCAAATCTCCTACATAGCTGGGAACTCAAAAGGCACAGACAAATGAACATGGAGAAACATCAGATATGAGACCTTGGGTGAGATTTTTGAATTGGACCATAGGAGCTTAGCCTCTCTGAACTGAGGGAATGGCTCTCATAATAACACACTGCTTTTAAGCTTCAGCCATCTTGAAACGTACTGTAAACATTAAATGAGCCGCAACACATTTCTTTGAAGTGAAAAAGAAAAGATGAAAAAACCGACATTGCATTCTAGAATGATCTACAGGATCCAACATCTGCAGACTACTTCTAAAATGATCCAACCTCTGCAGACTACTTCTAAAATGATCCAACCTCTGCAGACTACTTCTAAAATGATCCAACCTCTGCAGACTACTTCTAAAATGATCCAACCTCTGCAGACTACTTCTTTCTTCTTGTCTGACTTTTCACTCATTTTCTTTCCAGACTGTCTGACTTTGGGGGAACAGTCAGCTGTGTAAGATTATACGACCTTACGCCTCATATCCTCAGCTTAGTCTCCAAGAGGATTTGCTGTTTTTAGTGTGTATGTGTGTTTGTGTGTTAAAGGTGTGGGTGTGTATGGCTGTAAGAACTGGGGAGCCTCTCCTTCAGTCAGCTCCTTCAAGTCAATGTGCATCAGTCTGGGCTGGCTTTACATCAACAGTAATGGGTCCATGCTTTAGTATTGCCTGTGATAAATGTCAATAAAACCTTGTCAACTTTTTTATTATGTGAATACCTCCTAAATGAGGATAACACTACCTCTCACTTGGGGTGCACTGTAGGTTAGGCACATGTTTGTTGCATTCAAATAGTTGACTGTGGTATTTTTGGGGCAGGGTTGGTTGGTTGGGGATGACTAAGGGTTTGATGGTGTTGTCGGGTGCTTTAACTGGGGTTTCACGGGAGGGTTACTGGGTTCAGCGCCACCGGAGCAGCCATCAGGAGTTTGGGGAGAGGGCAGAAGTGGGCTTCCATGGGGACGCACTGAAGGTCCACTGGGTCGGCACTCAGAACCTCTGAAGGGTCTACTGGAGTAGATGAGAGAGACAGAGAGAAAAGAGGAGAGAGGAGAGAGAGAAAGGGAGAGGGGAAGAGGAGAAATGAAACCTAGAAAACAACTGGAGAGATGGATAATGTCATTTCACCAATAGTAGTACAGTATTGTAATGCATCGACTTGCTCTGCACTGACTCAGATGAATGATGATTGGCTAAAATAAATTGATAATAAGATGATAGTTGGAGCTGTACTGTTGGATTTCAGTGCAGCCTTGGATGTTATTGATCATAATTTGTTATTATAAAAAATGGCTTTACATCACCTGCTATCACATGGTTGGAAAGTTACTTATCCAATAGAACCCAGAGAATGTTCTTCAATGGAAGCTTCTCTAACATCAGATATGTACAGTGCAGTGTTCCTCAGGGCAGTTGCCTTGGGCCGTTACTCTTCTCTATTTTTACAAATGATTTGCCACTTGTCTTACAAGAAGCTAAAATGACTATGTAAGCTGATGATTCCTCACTCTACATGTCAGCACCCAAAGGCAGTGAGCTCATTGAGACTATTAACAAGGAGTGACAGTTAGTGTCAGAATGGGTGATTAACAATAAACTTGTCTGAAACCAAAAGCGTTGTATTTGGTTCAAAACATTCTCTAAGACCTAAACCTCATCTGGAGTTGTGCATAAAGCGTGTGACCATTGAGTAGAAGAAGCTGAACTCCTAGGAGTAACATGGATGGTCAGTCATCATGGGCAAGTCATTTTGACAAAGTTGTTGTGAAGATGGGGAGAGGTACAGTATGTCTGGTATGAAAAGAAAGCTGCTGCTGGCTCAAAACAGAGCAGCACACCGTGTCCTTAACTGCATACACAGCTCTAACATCAATAACATGCATGATAGTATTTCCTGGTTGAGGATAAATTGACTACTTCTCTTTTAGTCTTTTTGAGAAGCATTTGTGTGTTGAAAATGCCTAACCACTTGTATAATCTATTTGCATACACTTCAGATTGACAGACAGTGCATTCGGAACGTATTCAGACCCCTTGACTTTTCCATATTTTGTTAAGTTACAGCCTTATTCTAAAATTGATTAAATACAATATTTTACTCATCAATCTCCACACAATACCCCATAATGAAAAAGCGAAAACAGTTTTTTTTGACATTTGACACTTAAATGGAAGAAGTTTGTAACCAAAAATATTCCTAGAACAATCGGGGGAGAAGGGCCTTGGGTGACCAAGAAGGGTGACCAAGAATCTGATGGTCTCTGACAGAGCTCAAGAGTTCCTCTGTAGAGATGGGAGAACCTTCCAGAAGGACACACATCTTTGCAGCACTCCACCAATCAAGCCTTTATGGTAGAGTGGCTAGACGGAAGCCCCTCATCAGTAAAAGGCACATGACAGCCTGCTTGGAGTTTGCCAAAATGCACCTAAATGACTCTCAAACCATGAGAAACAAGATTCTCTGGTCTGATGAAACCAAGCTGGAACTCTTTGGCCTAAATGCCAAGCGTCACGTCTGGAGAAAACCTGGCACCATCCCTACGGTGAAGCATGGTGGTGGCAGCATGAAAACCTGCCCCAGAGCGCTCAGTACCTTAGACTGGGGCGAAGGTTTACCTTCCAATGGGACAATGACCCTAAGCACTCAGCCAAGACAACGCAGGAGTGGCTTCGGGACAAGTTTCTGAATTTCCTTGAGTGGCCCAGCCAGAGCCCGGACTTGAACCAGATCGAAGATCTCTGGAGAGACCTGAAAGTAGCTGTGCAGCGACGCTCCCCAACCAACCTGACAGAGCTTGAGAGGATCTGCAGAGAAGAATGGGAGAAACTCCCCAAATACAGGTGTGCCTATAGTCGCTGCCAAAGGTCCTTATGTAAATGTGATATTTCAGTTTTTTTTTATATATATATATAAACCTGTTTTTGCTTTGTCATTATGGGGTATTGTGTGTAGATTGATGAGGGAAAAAAACAGTTTAATAGATTTTAGAATAAGGCTGTAACATAACAAAGTTTGGAAAATGTCACGGGGTCTGAATACTTTACGAATACACGGTACATCTAATTGTTTTTTCTATGCATCGTCAGGACAGAACGGCAGTTGGGTAAGCTCAAGGGGAGAGGTATGCGTCTCTTTGTTAACAACAGTTGGTGCGCAAGCTCTAATATTAGGAAGTCTTGAGGTTCTGCTTGCTTGAGTTAGAATACCTCATGATAAGCTGTAGACCATACTATTCACCAAGAGAGTTTTCATCTATATTTTTCGTAGCTGTCTATTTACCACCACAAACCGATGCTGGCACTAAGAACGTATTCAAGTGGCGGGTTTAGGGCCATAAGCACACAAGAAAATGCTCATCCAGAAGCGACGCTCCTAGTAGCAGGGATTTTAATGCAGGAATAACTTAAATCGTTTTACCTAATTTCTACCAGCATGTCACCTGTGCAACTACACGTGAAAAAAACTTTAGATCACCTTTACTCCACACATATAAATGCATACAAAGCTCTTCCTCGCGCCCTCCATTTGGGAAATCTGACCATAACTCTATCCTTCTGATTCCTGCTTACAAGCAAAACCTCAAACAGTGACTCGCTTAATACGGAAGTGGTCCGATGCAGCGGATGCTAAGCTACAGGACTGTTTTGCTAGCACAGGTTGGAATATGTTCCAGGATTCATCTAATGGCATTGAGGAGACTACCACATCAACCACCGGCTTCGTTAATAAGTCCATGGACGACGTCGTCCCCACAGTGACCATACGTACATGTCCCAACCAGAAGCCATGGTAAAGGCTAGAGCTGCCATTTTCAAGGAGCGGGACAATAATCTGGACGCTTATAAGAAACCGCTTTACTCTATCTGATGAACTATCGAATAGGCAAAGCGTCAATATAGGACTAAGATCGAATCCTACGACACCAGCTCCGACGCTTGTCGGATTTGGCAGGGCTTGCAAACTATCCCAGATTACAAAGGGAAACACAGACGCGAGCTGCCCAGTGGCATGAGCCTACCAGAAGAGCTAAATGCCTTCTATGCTCGCTTCGAGGAAAGCCACACTGAACCATGCATGAGCTCACCAGCTGTTCCGGACGATTGTGTGATCACGCTCTCTGTAGCCGCTGTGAGTAAGACCTTTAAACAGGTTAACATTCACAAGGCCACAGGGCCAGACTGATTACCAGGATGCGTACTCCGAGCATGCGCTGACTAGCTGGCAAGTGTCTTCACTGACATTTTCAACCTCTCCCTGACCCAGTCTATAATACCTACATGTTTCAAGCAGACCATCATATTCCCTATGATCAAGAATGCCAAGATAACCTGTCTAAATGACTATCGCCCCATAGCACTCACATCTGAGTGCTATGGGGCTTTGAAAGGCTGGTCATGGCTCACATCAACAGGAAATCCAGGTCGTCTATACCAAGCAGTGTCAGAGGAAGGCCTTAAAAATGGTCAAAGACTCCAGCCACCCAAGTCATAGACTGTTCACTCTGCTACTGCATGACAAGAGGTACTAATGCACCAAGTCTGGAACCAACAGGACATTAAACAGCTTTTACACCGAAGCCATAAGACTGCTAAATAATTAGTCCAGGTAGCTATTTGGTTAACTATTTAACTATCTGCATTGACCCTTTTTGCACTAACTTTTTTCACATACGCTGCTGCTACTATTTATTATCTGTCACTTTAACCCTACCTATATGTATATACTGTATCTCCCTCAATTACCTCATACCCCTGCACATTGACTTGGTCCTCGTACCCCGTGTATATAGCCAAGTTATTGTTACTCATTGTATATTTATTATTCATTCTATTATTACGTGTTTTACTTTTCTATTATTTCAGTAACAAAAAATGATCTCTGTATTTTTGGGAAGGGCCTGTAAGTAAGCATTTAACTGTTTGTCTACACCTGCTGTTTCTGAAGCATGTGACGAATAAAATTTTATTTTATTTGACAGACAGAGACAGACAGAGTGACACAGATGGCTTAACACTAGACCCTAATGCAACAGAATCCACCCCAAAAATCTATTTTCAGTTTGTCACATTAAACAGTGACTGAAAAAAGTGAAATGTGAAACACATACAGTATGTATGTATATTAAATTATAAAAAATGGGAGTCTTAATGGCCAAAGACCTGACACCATACAGATAGAAACCAAAGAGAGAACCCAAAATGAAGGGACAAACCTGATTGGAGGCGGCTGATTCTGCGAAAGGAACATTGGTGACTGGGGTCGAGGCCGACGAAACAGTGGAGGTGGTGGCACCGTGCATCATGGGTACTTTTATTCAGGCGAGTTGGACAAGAGACAGGGAGGATGGGTGGGGGGAGGGGGGGATGTTATGGTTACCATGGCGAAATGTGGAAGAGGAGTAAAAGTCATGGCAAGAAGTCATGTGACGACATTGCCAGGGGGTGAGGGGTTTCAACAAGAACCGAGACATGCAAATGAAATAAGAGAAAAATTAAATGACATGACTTATTCCAATTAAAGGAGAACCAACTATGTTAAAACTGAGGAACAATATTCAATATTGTCTCAAATCTAATAGTCGTTAACAAAATATGTCAGAAATCCTATTTCATACAATCGAATCAGACTAAGGCATCTGATAATTGTATTCAGATGGAGGGAGTACATGTGTAGGGAGGGAGCAAATGAATAACAGAAAAAAGAAGCAAAATACTATTTCTGTGAACCACAGACTCACACAAAAACGTAAAGGCATTAGCTAATATAATATGACATTTGTCATCCTTATCATTTGTCATCTTATCACATAACTGAATCACATTAATATGTTGAGGAAATATTCTAAAAATAATCAAATACATTAGTCTTGAGATGGGAAGGAGATAGCAGTGTGTAAGGGTCGTGGTCAAAAGTAGTGTTCCATAAAGAGAACAGGGTGCTGTTTGGGACAAAGTCACTATCTCCCTCCTGACTCACATTATGGGATGATTTCATTAAAGTGAAAGGTCAGATAGTCTGCGTCCCAAATGGCACCCTATTCCCTTTGGGTGCACTACTTTCCAACAATTCTGTGGGAGTGTGATGCATCACGTGCCGTTTCAAAAAGGGAATGAATACATCAGAAACAAACAAATGCAACAGACAGGTATACAGGCCGTTTGTGTAGAAATCAGCATCATCATGTTAAATGCAGAAGGGTATGGATGAAAAAACGAATACCGGGTAGGACATGCATAAAAAACAGAAACACAGCTTATAGAAAAGCACAAACACAAACACTGACACGTGCACACACACACACACACTTTCTGATTTTACAGTGAGAGCTACCTCCCCCTACATACAGTAAGAGAAGCTACCTTCCCCTAGATACAGTGAGAGGAGCTACATTCCCTTAGATACAGTAAGAGGAGCTACCACCCCCTAGATACAGTGAGCGGAGCTACCTTCCCCTAGATACAGTGAGAGGAGCTACCTTCCCCTAGATACAGTGAGAGGAGCTACCTTCACCTAGATACAGTGAGAGGAGCTACCTTCCCCTAGATACAGTGAGAGGAGCTACCTTCCCCTAGATACAGTAAGAGGAGCTACCTTCCCCTAGATACAGTGAGAGGAGCTACCTTCCCCTAGATACAGTAAGAGGAGCTACCTTCCCCTAGATACAGTGAGAGGAGCTACCTTCCCCTAGATACAGTGAGAGGAGCTACCTTCCCCTAGATACAGTAAGAGGAGCTACCTTCCCCTAGATACAGTGAGAGGAGCTACCTTCCCCTAGATACAGTGAGAGAAGCTACCTTCCCCTAGATACAGTAAGAGGAGCTACCTTCCCCTAGATACAGTGAGAGGAGCTACCTTCCCCTAGATACATTAAGAGGAGCTATCTTCCTCTAGATACAGTGAGAGGAGCTACCTTCCTCTAGATACATTAAGAGGAGCTACCTTCCTCTAGATACAGTGAGAGGAGCTACCTTCCTCTAGATACATTAAGAGGAGCTATCTTCCTCTAGATACAGTGAGAGGAGCTACCTTCCCCTAGATACATTAAGAGGAGCTACCTTCCCCTAGATACAGTGAGAGGAGCTACCTTCTCCTAGATACAGTGAGAGGAGCTACCTTCACCTAGATACATTAAGAGGAGCTACCTTCCCCTAGATACAGTGAGAGGAGCTACCTTCTCCTAGATACAGTGAGAGGAGCTACTTTCCCCTAGATACAGTAAGAGTATTCGTTTCAAGGCTGCTGAGCCTGCCCTGTGCACTGGTTCACTACTTCCATAAATATAAAATAATTGGATTGGTGGAGGCATTGGCTAGTGGAAATTTA
Organism: Salvelinus fontinalis; assembly: GCF_029448725.1. NCBI lineage: Eukaryota > Metazoa > Chordata > Actinopteri > Salmoniformes > Salmonidae > Salvelinus > Salvelinus fontinalis. The sequence continues at coordinate 18,161,395 of NC_074693.1, forward strand.
CACCATATTTCTTACACCAGTCATTTCCTTTCAAATCAGTGAAAGGAAGTGAACAAGTCCACACTTTTGGAGGAAGGAGAGATAATTCGGACATAGCCTAAGTCTTACTGTACGGAGAGACTCAGGGTCTGTCAACTAGACCTTCCTATGTCAGGTGAACCAGTGTGCACTTCAGGAGAAGGAAATATTATTGCGATGCACTCAGAGTTAGAGAGGGTAGAGTTGGTCAAATACAGCTATAGTAGGTAGAGGGGAGGTAAAGGGGAGGTAGAGTGGAAAGTAAAGGGTCAGGTAGAGGGGGAGGTAGAGGCGAGGTAGAGGGCTAGATAGGGGGAGGTAGAGGGTCAGGTAGAGAGGGAGGCAGAGGGGGAGGTAGAGGGTCAGGTAGAGAGGGAGGTAGAGGGTCAGGTAGAGAGGGCGGTAGAGGGGGAGGTAGTAGGCTAGGTAGAGGGGGAGGTACAGGAGAGGTAGAGGGCTAGATAGGGGGAGGTAGAGGGTCAGGTAGAGAGGGAGGCAGCGGGGGAGGTAGAAGGCTAGGTGGAGGGTGAGGTAGAGACAGAGGTAGAGGGTCAGGTAGAGAGGGAGGCAGAGGGCTAGATAGGGGGAGGTAGAGGGTCAGGTAGAGAGGGAGGCAGAGGGGTAGGTAGAAGGCTAGGTGGAGGGGGAGGTAGAGGGTCAGGTAGAGAGGGAGGCAGAGGGGGAGGTAGAAGGCTAGGTGGAGGGGGAGGTAGTATGCTAGGTAGAGGGGGAGGTAGAGGGTCAGGTAGAGAGGGAGGTAGAAAGCTAGGTAGAGGGGGAGGTAGAGGGCCAGGTAGAGAGGGAGGTAGAGGGGGAGGTAGAAGGCTAGGTAGAGGGGGAAGTAGAGGGTCAGGTATAGAGGGAGGTAGAGGGGGAGGTAGAAGGCTAGGTAGAGGGGGAAGTAGAGGGTCAGGTAGAGGGGAAGGTAGAGGGGGGTAGAGGCGAGGTAGAGTGCTAGATAGGGGGAGGTAGAGGGTCAGGCAGAGAGGGAGGCAGAGGGGGAGGTAGAGGGTCAGGTAGAGAGGGAGGTAGAGGGTCAGGTAGAGAGGGCGGTAGAGGGGGAGGTAGTAGGCTAGGTAGAGGGGGAGGTACAGGAGAGGTAGAGGGCTAGATAGGGGGAGGTAGAGGGTCAGGTAGAGAGGGAGGCAGCGGGGGAGGTAGAAGGCTAGGTGGAGGGTGAGGTAGAGACAGAGGTAGAGGGTCAGGTAGAGAGGGAGGCAGAGGGGGAGGTAGAAGGCTAGGTGGAGGGGGAGGTAGTATGCTAGGTAGAGGGGGAGGTAGAGGGTCAGGTAGAGAGGGAGGCAGAGGGGGAGGTAGAAGGCTAGGTAGAGGGGGAAGTAGAGGGTCAGGTAGAGAGGGAGGTAGAGGGGGAGGTAGAAGGCTAGGTAGAGGGGGAGGTAGAAGGCTAGGTAGAGGGGGAGGTAGAGGGTCAGGTAGAGAGGGAGGTAGAAGGCTAGGTAGAGGGGGAGGTAGAGGGCCAGGTAGAGAGGGAGGTAGAGGGGGAGGTAGAAGGCTAGGTAGAGGGGGAAGTAGAGGGTCAGGTAGAGGGGAAGGTAGAGGGGGGTAGAAGGCTAGGTAGAGGGGGAAGTAGAGGGTCAGGTAGAGAGGGAGGTAGAGGGGGAGGTAGAAGGTCAGGTAGAGGGGGAGGTAGTAGGCTAGGTAGAGAGGGAGGTAGAAGGCTAGGTAGAGGGGGAGGTAGAGGGGGGGTAGAAGGCTAGGTAGAGGGGGAAGTAGAGGGTCAGGTAGAGAGGGAGGTAGAAGGCTAGGTAGAGGGGGAGGTAGAGGGGGAGGTAGAAGGCTAGGTAGAGGGGGAAGTAGAGGGTCAGGTAGAGGGGGGGTAGAAGGCTATGTAGAGGGGGAGGTAGAGGGGGAGGTAGAAGGCTAGGTAGAGGGGAAGGTAGAGGGGGAGGTAGAAGGCTAGGTAGAGGGGGAAGTAGAGGGTCAGGTAGAGAGGGAGGTAGAGGGGGGTAAAAGGCTAGGTAGAGGGGGAGGTAGAGGGTCAGGTAGAGAGGGAGGTAGAAGGCTAGGTAGAGAGGGCGGTAGAGCGGAGGTAGAAAGCTAGGTAGAGGGGGAAGTAGAGAGTCAGGTAGAGGGGAAGGTAGAGGGGGAGGTAGAAGGCTAGGTAGAGGGGGAAGTAGAGAGTCAGGTAGAGGGGGGGGGGTGGAGGGGGAGGTAGAGGGGGAAGTAGAGGGTCAGGTAGAGGGGGGGTAGAAGGCTAGGTAGAGAGGGAGGTAGAGGAAGGGGGTAGTAGAGGGAAGGTAGAGGGATATGTAGAGGGGGAGGTAGAGGGTCAGGTAGAGAGGGAGGCAGAGGGTGAGATAGAAGGCTAGGTGGAGGGGGAGGTAGAGGGGGAGGTAGAAGGCTAGGTAGAGAGGTTGGTAGAGCGGAGGTTGAAGGCTAGGTAGAGGGGGAGGTAGAGGGGGAGGTAGTAGGCTAGGTAGAGGGGGAGATAGAGGGTCAGGTAGAGAGGGCGGTAGAGGGGGAGGTAGTAGGCTAGGTAGAGGGGGAGGTAGTAGGCTAGGTAGAGGGGGAGATAGAGGGTCAGGTAGAGAGGGCGGTAGAGGGGGAGGTAGAAGGCTAGGTAGAGGGGGAGGTAGAGGGGGGGGTAAAAGGCTAGGTAGAGGGGAGGTAGAGGGTCAGGTAGAGAGGGCGGTAGAGGGGGAGGTAGTAGGCTAGGTAGAGGGGGAGGTAGAAGGCTAGGTAGAGGGGGATGTAGAGGGTCAGGTAGAGAGGGAGGCAGAGGGGGAGGTAGAAGGCTAGGTAGAGGGGGAGGTAGAAGGCTAGGTAGAGGGGGATGTAGAGGGTCAGGTAGAGGGGGAGACCAGCTGTGGATTCCCCTCACCAGTGAATCCAGGCGCTGACAAGAGGCGGCTGTGGGGGTGCCTGCAGCTGCTCCAGTCCCGCCTCTCCCAACGGCCATCCACTGCCAGCGGGGCCGGCCCTTTCATAAGCCCTACAAGAGACGGGGCAGCAGGCTTAAACTGAATCCTAAATGGCACCCTATTTCCTACATACTGCACTACTTTTGACCAGAGCCCAGAGGTCAAAAGTAGTGCACTATATATGTATATATAATAGTGTGCTATTTTGGACATAACCTGGGAGACCATTAACCTCATACTGACTAGGCTGGGACTGAGATATCTGAGCTGACATAGAGACACACACACACTCTAGCAAACTCTAATAATACACAAATAAAATGTTGAAATAATTTGTTTTTTTGTGTGTCAGAAATGAAAGTGGGATGGCATGTGCAAGCACAGTGGCAGATAGACAGACAGACCGGCAGACAGGCAGACAGAGGACAGGCAGACACCAGTGGGACAACGTGAAGGCTCCAAAATGACTAATATCTCCTGTCATATCCTCCTAGGTTCTTGGTGTTGGGGTCTGGAACTGAACTATGATTCTAGAATCTACTACAACTAGAACTACTTTACTACAATCTGAGAACTACATCCACTATCTTCAGAGGACGTGTTGCTGATCATTCCCCCCCCTCTCTCCTAGCTATCTGGCCAACCACAGAGTCCATCTACTACCAACCGCCCCCCCCCACTCTCCTAGCTATCTGGCCAACCACAGAGTCCATCTACTACCAACCCCCCCTCTCTCCTAGCTATCTGGCCAACCACAGAGTCCATCTACTACCCCCCCCCCCCCCCCCCCCTCTCCTAGCTATCTGGCCAACCACAGAGCCCATCTACTACCAACCCCTCCTCTCTCCTAGCTATCTGGCCAACCACAGTCTCTTCCAAGCCCCCAGCAGCAGTGAGTGACTGAGCCGACCTACCCATGCCTCCTGATGGCGCCATGCACAGGACTGAGCCTGCCACAGCATGCAGAGAGGGGGATGAGGGGAAGGAAGATGGGGACAACAGAAGGAGGTGATGAGAGGATGGAGGAGGGGAGCAAAGGGGGAGGAGTGATTGACACAGAGAGAGTGATGACAGACAACAGGACAAGACAAAAACAACATTCAGGTTAGTGCAAGCCACAAGAACAGCGTGTAAATAATGGCTAATATATCCTGTCACAGTCAACTAGAACACAGCAGAGACAACATGGAGGCTTAAAGGCAGACAGACAGAACACAGAACACGGGACAGAGCAGTGGAGGGCATAGGATGCAGAGAGCATTAATAGTGTTCAATTGCTCATTGCTGTTAAGTTTGGATGGATACGGCATATCAATTGTTATTGTGCTACTTTAATAGCAATATAGACCTGATGATGGAACAGCTGAGGAAAGTGGAGGAGTGGATCAGTCAGAGATATATACATTCTCTCCCAGAGTGTGCTGGGTGCTGTTGCTGCATACTTTAGGCCACCTAGAGCAGATTGTGCCAGTATTTGTGCGTGATAGCAGGGGACCAGTTAAGCATGGGACAAAGACACAGAGTGCAGGGGACAGAGAGGGAGAAAGAAGGAGAGAAAAATAGAGTGAGAGTAGGAGGGAAGGACAGAGTACACCCAATAAGCCCTATCCCAGACAGAAGAACAGAGTACACCCAATAAGCCCTATCCCAGACAGAAGGACAGAGTACACCCAATAAGCCCTATCCCAGACAGAAGGACAGAGTACACCCAATAAGCCCTATCCCAGACAGAAGGACAGAGCACACCCAATAAGCCCTATCCCAGACAGAAGGACAGAGCACACCCAATAAGCCTTATCCCAGACAGAAGGACAGAGTACACCCAATAAGCCCTATCCCAGACAGAAGGACAGAGTACACCCAATAAGCCCTATCCCAGACAGAAGGACAGAGTACACCCAATAAGCCCTATCCCAGACAGAAGGACAGAGTACACCCAATAAGCCCTATCCCAGACAGAAGGACAGAGCACACCCAATAAGCCCTATCCCAGACAGAAGGACAGAGTACACCCAATAAGCCCTATCCCAGACAGAAGGACAGAGCACACCCAATAAGCCCTATCCCAGACAGAAGGACAGAGCACACCCAATAAGCCCTATCCCAGACAGCACATTGTATACACTCAGCACAGAGAGAGAGTTCCTCAATACTCACAAGGAACCGGCTTTCTTCTCTCATGTCCCTACAATATATTCTATACCACAACACATCCCCTCTATCAAAAAGACATCCACTGGTATGTGTATCAGTAATCCTGATTAATATGTTCATAGTAATATGTCGTAGTACTAATGTTTGACATAACAATATGTTCATAGTAATATGTCGTAGTACTAATGTTTGACATAACAATATGTTCATAGTAATATGTCGTAGTACTAATGTTTGACATAACAATATGTTCATAGTAATATGTCGTAGTACTAATGTTTGACATAACAATATGTTCATAGTAATATGTCGTAGTACTAATGTTTGACATAACAATATGTTCATAGTAATATGTCGTAGTACTAATGTTTGACATAACAATATGTTCATAGTAATATGTTGTAGTACTAATGTTTGACATTATGTTTGTTTGACATTCTGCTGTGTCATTTCTTCTGGCTGTTTCCATGTGCAGTCCTTATTTAGACCGTTGGCAGTTAACTTGACCCCCAGATGACAGTACGGTGTGAAGCTGCCATGTCAGTCTGTCTGGCCTAGCTAGCCCTCCCCAGTACACTTAGTTCACCTATCTAAATCAGACTCAGGATAGATCAGTTTACCCAACTTAATTGAATGAATAATTCAGTGTACTTACTTTTTAAAAGTAAAGCCAAATGATTCTATTTGACAGAGTAGACTAGACTCACCAGGGTGGATAAAGGCTGGCTGCTGCAGCTGCATGTTAGCCAGGGCCTGCTGATAGTGGAACATGCTGGGGTTGAACACAGCACCACCCCCGTTACTCTTCTCTAAGGTGGGCCTCTTTGGTAGCTGTTGCATTGCCCCATGGGGCAGGGCCTGGGGAAGTAGAAAAAGGGGGGAGAGAGGGAGAGGGAGAAAGAGAGAGAATGAGAGAGATAGAGAGAACGAGAGAGAGAGAGAACGAGAGAGAGAGAGAACGAGAGAGAGAGAGAACGAGAGAGAGAGTCAGCATTTGGGCTCAGAAATGGTGCAAGTACAATGCATCTACAGTTGAAGTCGGCAGTTTACAAACACTTATGTTGGAGTCATTAAAACTAGTTTTTCAACCACTCCACAAATTTCTTGTTAACAAACTATAGTTTTGGCAAGTCTGTTAGGACATCTACTTTGTGCATGACACAAGTAATTTTCCCAACAATTGTTTACAGACAGATTATTTCACTTATAATTCACTGTACCACAAATCCGGTGGGTCAGAAGTTTACATACACTAAGTTGACTGTGCCTTTAAACAGCTTGGAAAATTCCAGAAACTGATGTCATGGACATGGTTCTCCCGGAAGCTTCTGATAGGCTAATTGACATCATTTGAGTCAATTGGAGGTGTACCTGTGGATGTATTACAAGGCCTACCTTCAAACTCATTGCCTCTTTGCTTGACATCATGGGAAAATCTAAGGAAATCAGCCAAGACCTCTGAAAAAAAAATTGTAGACCTCCACAAGTCTGGTTCATCCTTGGGAGCAATTTCCAAATGCCTGAAGGCACCACGTTCATCTGTACAAACAATAGTACGCAAGTATAAACACCATGGGACCACACAGCCGTCATACCGCTCAGGAAGGAGACGTGTTCTGTCTCCAAGAGATGAACGTACTTTGGTGCGAAAAGTGCAAATCAAATCACAGAACAACAGCAAAGGGCCTTGTGAAGATGCTGGAGGACAGAGGTACAAAAGTATCTATATCCACAGTAAAACGAGTCCTATATCGACATAACCTGAAAGGCCACTCAGCAAGGAAGAAGCCACTGCTCCAAAACCGCCATAAAAAAGCCAGACTACGGTTTGCAACTGCACATGGGGATAAAGATTGTACTTTTTGGAGAAATGTCCTCTGGTCTGATGAAACAAAAATAGAACTGTTTGGCCATAATGACCATCGTTATGTTTGGAGGAAAAAGGGGGAGACTTGCAAGTCGAAGAACACCATCCCAACCGTGAAGCACGGGGGTGGCAGCATCATGTTGTGGGGGTGCTTTGCTGCAGGAGGGACTGGTGCACTTTGTTAAGTTCATGTTTTTCATTTCGAGTTAACATTGGTAGCAGAGGATGGCTAATAACTACAATGTGCCACCTCGCTTCGACGAGAAGAGGTCGTACGAAAGTTGGGAAAATGAACTGGGAATCTGGACACGCGTTACTAATCTGGACGTGAAAAAGCAAGCACTTGCGGTGGTATTATCGCTGGAGGGAAGAGCGAGAGATACAGCACTGGAAATATCCGTTGAGGATTTGAACAAGGATGACGGTATGGGAACTTTGATCACAGCACTGGATTCTGTATTTCTTAAAGAAGAGAAAGACCGTGCCTACGAGGCATATTCAAACTTTGACAGTGTTACGAGAGATATTTCGGTTGCAATGACGGACTACATCATTGATTTCGAACAGAGGTACAATAGAATGCGCAAGTACGACATGGTTCTCCCAGATGCAGTGTTAGCGTTCAAGTTACTAGATACTGCTTGTCTAGATGGTAGGGAGAAACAGTAGGCTTTGACTGCTTGTACTGTGCTGACTTTTGCATCTATGAAGTCGGCACTAAAAAGAATATTTGGTGAAAAGACGTCTGTCGCGCCAATAACAGATGGAATGCATGTGAGTGACGCAGCATATTACACCGAGCAGCAGAGAAAAGGCGCCTACAAGTCACGTTCTCAAGACAACCAGAAGAGGGCTATTTGTCAAAGCTCTTACCATTGGGTTAAAGACTGTCCTCATAAAAATGAACAAGTTAAACTAACAGAGGAAAATGGAAACACAGAGATAGAGCAGTGTAACATTACACTGTTTTCAAATAAATCTGCTTCTGATACTGAGATTTTTATAGTTGAATCCTTAAGATCTGCTGTGATTGATACTGCATGTACACAGACAGTGTGTGGTGCAAAATGGCTTGATAGCTATGTCAGTGAACTAAATATGAAAGAAGTACAAAATATGATTGACACACCAAGCAACAGAGCTTTCAAATTTGGAGATGGGAGAATTGTCCATTCTACCAAGAGAGTTAAGATAACAGCAAAAATTGGTCAGACTAAGTGTCACATTGAAACAGAGGTGGTCCCTACAGATATCCCCTTACTATTAAGCAAAGCTTCCCTCAAGAAGGCAGAGGCTGTACTAGACATAAAAAATGACAAGGCAGTGATGTTTAAACAACCAGTGACTCTTGAACTTACTACCTCAGGCCACTATTGTGTAAACATTTTAGACAAAGACATCACACATAGTCCATGCAAAAATGAGATTCTGACTGACACAGAGCACATGGAGATTCTGACAGTCACAGAGAACATGAGCACTAAAGAAAAACACAAAGTATTGTTAAAGCTTCACAAACAGTTTGGACATGATACAGTTAACAGACTTCAGAAGTTACTCAGCAGTTCAGGGAATAATGATGATGAGAAGTACGAAACTGGAAACAAAGTGTACTACAAACGAGTTGACTGTCAAGAGTGGAAAGGACCGGGAGTAGTCATTGGTCAAGATGGTGTGGTGATATTTGTGAGGCACGAAGGCATGATTGTCAGGGTGCATCACTCAAGATTGCGGAAAGTAAATGATCAACAAGACAGAGGGGCTGTTGCTGAGAATCAGTCTCCTAATGAAAATGACAAAAAGGACACAGTAACAGACACAAACCTACCAGATGTCGCATCCAATGATATGGACACTGAAACTGACACAGGAAATGGAGCAGAGACCTTCAACAATGCCACAGGTAATACTGTTGAGCGTTCAAATGAGGAAAACATTCAACAACAGCCACATGTGTTAAGAGAACATGGTTGTTCCAATCTGAAAACTGGACAAACTGTTAAATACATGGACAGAGAAAGTGGTATTCCACATACAGCAACCGTCATTGGACGAGCAGGAAAAGCAAAACACAAGAGCTGGTACAACTTGCAGTACTCTGAACCAGCTACACTTTCTGGTACAACAGGGTCAGCTGACCTGCCACTTGTAGATAATATCAGAATTGAACCAATGGGAAATCGAGAAGAACAGCATGACATTCAAAATGATGATGTACTTGAAACAAAGGACGTGTCATTTGACTCAGCTAAGCTAGATGAGCTCAGTAATTGGAGGAAAAATGGAGTGTTTGAGGAAGTCAAAGACATTGGCCAAAAGTGCGTCTCAACAAGGTGGGTGTGTACCCTTAAAGAATCCTTAACTGGAATAGTGCCCAAAGCACGTCTAGTGGCTAGAGGTTTTGAGGAGCTGGCTGCTAAAGAACTCCCAAAAGACTCACCGACATGCACCTCAGAGTCACTCAGATTGCTGATGTCAGTGATCTGCCAGAAAAAATGGAAACTTAATTCCATAGACATCAAATCTGGATTTTTGCAGGGAACAGAGCTGTCAAGGGACATTCACATCCGACCTCCGCCTGAAGCTAAAAGCGAAGGAACACTGTGGAAACTAAAGAAGTGTGTGTATGGACTGGCAGATGGATCACTCTACTGGTACAACAAAGTCAAGGCAACAATGCTGAATACAGGTGGAAAAATGTCACAAGTGGATCCTGCAGTCTTCTATTGGCTTGATCAAGACTGCAATGTGACTGGAGTACTTGCCTGTCATGTTGATGACTTTATCTGGGGTGGCTCACAGACCTTTGCTTCAACTGTGATTCCACACCTCAAAGCTGTTTTCTAAGTTGGCCGTGAGGAGCATGATCATTTTTGTTATGTTGGCATAGAGTTTATTACAGTTGATGGAAAAATACTGATGCAACAGGAGAGCTATATCAAGAATCTTCAACCTATCCACATGGATTCTTCAAGAGCCGTACAAAGGAATTCCCCACTGTGGAATTGAAGCTGGTCAATTGAGGTCAAAGATAGGACAAATTTTATGGGCTGCGAGACCGAGTAGACCTGGTTTGATGGTTGCAACTTGGCATCTAACACAAAACACGGCACTGTACAAACCATTCATGAGGCAAACAAAGTTGTTCGCAAACTGAAATCACAAAAAGTGACTTTAAAGTTTCAGCATGTTGGAAAAGATGACTCTGAAACTAGTTGTCTTCAGTGATGCTTCGCTAGGTTAACACTGGTGGGACAAAACGGCACTTTCTACCTGTAGTTTGTGTCACTGTCAACTACTCATTAGTTGATGCTGTGAAGTCAACCAAATCTGTCAGAGAAAAGACTTTGAGATTAGCAGCATCAAGGAACTTATTCAAGCACAGAGAATCCAGAGGATTCTGTGGTCGACCACAAAGAAAAAGCTTGCTGACTGTCTGACTAAAAAAGGAGCATCCGGTCTTGTGCTCCTACAGGCTCTCGCTCCTACAGGCTCTCAGTAATGGAAAGTGGCAGCTTGAGTAATACAAATAAAAACTGTCACACAACCCATTTGTAATGGGGGATCTTGAATAATACTTGGACATTGAATTATGTTGTTGATGTTTTATTTGTCTTTAAAGAAAAGGGGGAGATTGTTAAGTTCATGTTTTAAGTATCCCTATATTTCTGTTATTACGGGGCTATCACTCAGTCAAGAGTGCGCATGCGCAGGAGGTCTTGGTCGTTGTTGGACCTAGCCTCGAGTGTGATGGCTACTTGTAGTGTGTTCATATAGTATAGTAAACTTTGTTAAACTGGAACTTTGTCGTTGTGTCATTTCGAGTTAACAGCCATTTGATTAATTGTTCAGCAGTCTTATGGCTTGGGGGTAGAAGCTGTTATTAAGGAGCCTTTTGGTCCTAGACTTGGCGCTCCGGTATCGCTTGCTGTGCGGTAGCAGAGAGAACAGTCTATGACTGGGGTGACTGGAGTTTTGACCATTTTTGTGGCTTTCCTCTGACACTGCCTAGTATACAGGTCCTGGATGGCAGGAAGCTTGGCCGCAGTGATGGGGGGTGTTGTCATGCCCTCTTCACGACTGTCTTGTTGTGTTTGGACCATGATAGTTCGTTGGTGAGGTGGACACCAAGGAACTTGAAACTCTTGACCCGCTCCACTCCAAACACTTCATGGCTACCGACGTGATTGCTACATGGAGGTAATCATTTTGGCAGGTTACCTTAGCTTCCTTGGGCACAGGGACTATTTTGGTCTGCTTGAAACATGTAAGTATTACAGACTCGGTCAGGGAGAGATTGAAAATGTCAGTGAAGACACTTGCCAGTTGGTGCGCGCATGTTTTGAGTACACGCCCTGGTAATTCTTCTGGCCCCGCGGCCTTGTGAATGTTGACCTGTTTGAAGGTCTTCCTCACATCGGCTACCAAGAGCGTTATCACATAGTCCTAAGGGAACAACTGGTTCTCTCATGCATGCTTCAGTGTCTCTTGCCTCGAAGCGAACGTATAAGGCATTTCGCTCGTCTGGTAGGCTCACGTCACTGGGCAGCTTTCGGCTGGGTTTCCCTTTATAGTCCGTAATAGTTTCAAGCCCTGCCACATCAGAGCCGGTGTCGTAGGAATCAATCTTAATCCTGTACTGACGCTTTGCCTGTTTGATGGATTGTCTGAGGGCATAGCAGGATTTTTTATAAGCGTCCGGATTAGTGTCCCGCCCCTTGAAAGCGGCAGCTCTAGCCTTAAGCTAGCGCTGCCTATTTAAAAATAAGATGGAGAACAAGATATAGGACAAAAAATACCAGAGTTTTGGCTCAGGTACAGCCGACTAGCAGTAGCTAACGCCACATACAAAACCTCCCACAAAAAACACGTAAATTCAAAGTATTGATATAATATTGACCAAAATAATATTGCGATATGCAATTGTATGAATATTTATCCCATCACTAGTGTTTACCATGACTCACCATGGCGTTGGCGGTTTGGCTGGCCTGGTGCTGGGCGGCCTTAATCCTTGCCTGCAGGTGGGCAGGGGGGTGGAAGTACTTGCACTTGTCCCTGGAGCAGCGGCCCTTGATGTAGTCCATACAGACGATGACTGAGTTTTCACTGCCGTCCACCATGGCTGCCTCCATAGGGTGGGCGTAGCGGCAGTCGCCCTCGCCCCGCGTGCAGTTACCCCTCTGGAACTCACGACATACCTGGGTGGTGTTAGGGTTGGGGGGTTGGCACCGTCAGAGAAGGAGTTCGGACCACAGAACAAGAATGATTCTATTTCTCTGCTACAGACTGGGCTACGGCAAAGACACAAACAACACATACCTCCAGCTTGTCTGTCCGCATGTGCTTCTGCTGGGAGCTGCTGTTGCCCATGACCTGGAGGCCGGTGGGGCTCCCTGGGACCAGCAGGGGGGCCTGGTGTAGCAGCTCAGGCATCAGGCCCATCCCTGGACCCATGTGGCTTAGATACGGGCTGAACGCCATACTGGGACTGGTGGCCAGGGACGACATACTGGGAGTCATAGGGAACGTAGTCTGAGAGAGAAGGAGAGATGGAGAGAGGGAGGAAATGAGGGGAGATCAGAGAGAGAAACAGCCTGTGAACAGCCATGGTTCAAACTGTAGATAAATGGAGAAATATAACTGTGTAAATCGAATGTGTTGACTAAATAATGAGGATGGTTTGGTGTAGGCTACATACTATGGACTATACATGAAATACTGTGTAGTGTGGGCTACATACTATGGACCATACATGAAGTACTCACTTTGCATTGTGGGCTACATACTATGGACTATACATGAAGTACTCACTGTGTAGTGTGGGCTACATACTATGGACTATACATGAAGTACTCACTTTGTAGTGTGGGCTACATACTATGGGCTATACATGAAGTACTCACTGTGTAGTGTGGGCTACATACTATGGACTATACATAAAGTACTCACTTTGTAGTGTGGGCTACATACTATGGACTATACATGAAGTACTCACTGTGTAATGTGGGCTACATACTATGGACTATACATGAAGCACTCACTGTGTAGTGTGGGCTACATACTATGGACTATACATAAAGTACTTACTTTGTAGTGTGGGCTACATACTATGGACTATACATGAAGTACTCACTGTGTAGTGTGGGCTACATACTATGGACTATACATGAAGTACTCACTGTGTAGTGTGGGCTATTCACTATGGGCTGCAACTGGGCTCCTGGCAGCATGAACTGCATCTGTTGGGCCAACATGGCCGCTGCTGTCTTCTGCTGGATCAGGTTGTTTCTCCCGTTGATCTCCAGCTGGGTCTTAAGGTGGGGAGGGGGGTGCAGGTACTTACAATTGTCACGCGTGCAGCGTCCCTGGGGAGGGGGAGAGAAGAGAGAGCAGCTGAGTTGTGGTGCATCGTAGCTGATGAATTGCGGCATCTCTTAGCTATTTAGATTTAGGAAAGATGAACCGGAGTGACAGGAATATGAGAGTAATGTGATTGGGGGATCAATCACTCTGGGGTTCCCCTGACAGGACAGCCATAAAGACAACAAGATGGAGACCTCCATGTCATTTAGGAGGAAAAGCTGTTCAAGCTCTATCACTTGGGGCACGTCCCAAATGGCACCCTATTCTCTATATAGTGCACTACTTCTGACCAGGGCACATAGGGCTTGCACTATACAGTATAAGTAATAGGGTGCCATTTGGGATAATACCCTTTGTCACGTTCCTGACCTATTTATGTTAGTTTTTGTGTGTTAGTTGGTCAGGACGTGAGGTTGGGTGGGCATTCTATGTTATCTGTTTCTATGTTGGTTTTGGTTTGCCTGGTATGGCTCTTGATTAGAGGCAGGTGGTTTGCGTTTGCCTCTAATTAAGAGTCATATTTAGGTAGGGCATTCTCACTGTTTGTTTGTGGGTGATTGTCTCCTGTGATGTCTTCGTCGTTGTCGATGTGTTTCACTTACGGGACTGTTTGGCTGTTCGTGTGTTTCGATGTACGTTTCCTGTCCGTGAGTTTACGTTTGTTATGTGAGTTTATGTTCAGGTTCCGTTCTACGTCGTTTTTGTTATTTTGTAAGTTTTGAAAGTGTTTGTTTTCGTGTCATCGGTTTTCGTTATAAAATAAAGATGGCATATTTCCCTGACTCCGCATTTTGGTCCGAAGATCCTTCTCTCCTCACCTCATCTGAGGATGAGGAAAGCGACAGCTCTTACACCCTTGAAGTGAAGTGCATCACTTGAGGTGTAAATGCTCAAAAATGGGATAAAGTAGAAATTCAGTAAAGCCTATTTTGAGTTAGAAAATCCCACACTGAATATCACACAGTAGATAGTGATATAGGCAGTGATAGTAAGTCATAAGAGACAGTACATGCAGGGTAATTAACACCAACATAGAACTTAATTTGGAGTGTTTTATTTTGTAATATATGCCAAACTGGGAGTATCAAGGACATTGAGAGAAAAAGTGCAGGGAATGAAATTACTGTTTAATTCTAGTTCTTAATTGACATAGTACTATCTCTGAACCAAATTAAAATGTTAGTAACAATTACACTATGTACCCTGGTATTCAAGGAAAACATTTTTTAAATTGACAAATTAAGTGTTATTGAAATAGCGCCTGTTGTGTGTCTGCCAGGATTCACTATTTTCACCTTTGCACAGTTATGTTCGTGGTACCACGCTGACAAAGGGTAAACTCAGGGGAATAGGGTGTCCTAATTGACACCCTATTCCCTAAGTAGCGCACTACTTTGACCAGAGCTCTATGCATACAATTTGGAACAGATCCAGGGTACAGAAAACACATGCTACAATCTCACCCTGGTCCTAAATCAGGCCAGACCTTATAGCCATATACCCAGTGCAGATGTCGGATCTTAACTTGATCACTCTTTTGTCGCAGAGAATTTTCCTGCTGAGTCAGGAAATTTCGTGATTCCCTGAAAATCAGCAGTTCTCTTTCTCTCCATGCAGAGGCAGTCAAGTCATTGGGATCAGGGCTTAATGTCATCGTGGCCGAACGACAACATTAAGAACATACAGCTTGCGGGTTATACACTCCATCGGCAGGACAGAACAGCAGCCTCTGGTAAGACACGGGGCGGGGGCCTATGCATATATGTGAACAGCTGGGGCAAAATATCTAAGGAAGTGTCAAGGTTTTTCTCGCCTGAGGTAGAGTATCTCATGATAAGCTGTAGACCACACTATCTACCTAGAGAGTTTTCAACTGTATTTTTTGTAATTGTCTACATACCACCACAGACTGATGCTGGCACTAAAACCACGCTCAATGAGCTGTATACTGCCATAAGCAAACAGGAAAACGCTCATCCAGAGGTGGCGCTCCTAGTGGCCGGGGACTTTAATGCAGGGAAACTTAAATCAGTTTTACCTAATTTTTACCAGCATGTTAAATGTGCAACCAGAGGGGGGAAAAAATCTAGACCACCTTTACTCCACATACAGAGATGCGTACAAAGCTCTCCCTCGCCCTCCATTTGGCAAGTTTGACCATAATTCTATCCTCCTGGTTCCGGCTTACAAGCAAAATTTGAAGCAGGAAGCACCAGTGACTCGGTCAATAAATTACTGGACTGCCTTGGTAGCACAGACTGGAATATGTTCTGGGATTCTTCCAATGGCATTGAGGAGTACACCACATCAGTCACTGGATTTATCAATAAGTGCATTGAGGACGCCGTCCCTACAGTGACTGTACGTACATACCCTAACCAGAAGCCATGGATTACAGGCAACATTCGCACTGAGCTAAAGGGTAGAGCTGCCGCTTTCAAATAGATGGACTCTAACCCTTAAGCTTATAAGAAATCCTGCTATGCCCTCCGACGAACTATCAAACAGGCAAAGCGTCAATACAGGATTAAGATCGAATCATACTACACCGGCTCCGAAGCTTGTCGGATGTGGCAGGGCTTGCAGACTATTACAGACTACAAAAGGAAGCACAGCCGAGAGCTGCCCAGTGACACGAGCCTACCAGACAGGCTAAATAACTTCTGTGTTCGCTTTGAGGCAAATAACACTGAAACATGCATGAGAGCATCAGCTGATTCCGGACGACTGTGTGATCACGCTCTCCACAGCCGATGTGAGTTAAGACCTTCAAACAGGTCAACATTCACAAGGCCGCAAGGCCAGACGGATTAACAGGATGTGTACTCTGAGCATGTGCTGACCAACTGCATGTGTCTTCACTGACATTTTCAACCTGTCTATGACCGAGTCTGTAATACCAACATGTTTCAAGCAGACCACCATAGTCCCTGTGCCCAAGAACACTAAGGTAACCTGACTAAATGACTACCGACCCGTAGCACACACGTCTGTAGCCATGAAGTGCTTTGAAAGGCTGGTCATGGCTCACATCAACAACATTATCCCAGAAACCCTTGACCCACTAAATTTGCGTACCGCACCAACAGATCCACAGATGATGCAATCTCTATTGCACTCCACACTGCCCTTTCACACCTGGACAAAAGGAACACCTATGTGAGAATGCTATTCATTGACTACAGCTCAGCGTACAACACCATAGTGCCCTCAAAGCTCATCACTAAGCTAAGGACCCTTGGACTAAACACCTCCCTCTGCAACTGGATCCTGGACTTCCTGACGGGCGGCCCCAGGTGGTAAGGGTAGGTAACAACACATCCGCCACGCTGATCCTCAACACGGTGACCCCTGAGGGGTGCGTGCTCAGCCTCCTCCTGTACTCCCTGTTCACTCATGACTGCACGGCCAGGCACAACTCCAACACCATCATTAAGTTTGCTGACGACACATCAGTGGTCGGCCTGATCACCGACAAAGATGAGACTGACCTCCTCCCTATAGGCTGAGACCTGACCATGTGGTGCAAGGACAACAACCTCTCCCTCAACATGATCCCGACAAAGATGAGACTGACCTCCTCTCTATAGGCTGAGACCTGACCATGTGGTGCAAGGACAACAACCTCTCCCTCAACGTGATCAAGACAAAGGAGATGATTGTGGACTACAGGAAAAGGAGGACCGAGCACGCCCCCATTCTCATCGACAGGGCTGTAGTGGAGCAGGTTGAGAGCCTTGGCGTCCACATCACCAACAAACTAACATGGTCCAAGCACACCAAGACAGTCGTGAAGAAGGCACGACAAAACCATTTTTATTTATTTTTTTATTCACATTGCTCTAGCAAGCACTAAGAAAACTATGAATTGATTGATGATGTCGTAGGCACAGCTTGTCCCATGACTTAATCACAAAAATTGAGGATGAGATGATAACTACGAAACAAACATTCTGGATAATATAGAGAATCTGGAACTATTTATTGATATGCTTGAAAAAGAAACGGATACATCGAAGCGAACAAGAAAATACCTTTCATCGAGTTCTGCGAGCGAAACGGGAGGAAAGTCGGCGTCTAAAATTCCAAACTTAACATTGGAGGGGGAGGTTTTTATAACTCTGTCTCCAGAAGATAGAGCATGGCTTACAAGCATGAATGAGCAGTTGAAAAAACTGGATCTATTGCCTGGCCTACTGGGGGAGGTTGAGGCCTTCAAAACAGGAATGGATTACTGTAGTAATATGATGGAAGAAAAACGAGCGGAAAATAAGATCATGAAAACTACCCTGGACTCCCTAAAAGAGAGGCTACGGTATGATATTGAAAACTACCCTGGACTCCCTAAAAGAGAGGCTACGGTATGATAATGAAAACTACCCTGGACTCCCTAAAAGAGAGGCTACGGTATGATATTGAAAACTACCCTGGACTCCCTAAAAGAGAGGCTACAGTATGATAATGAAAACTACCCTGGACTCCCTAAAAGAGAGGCTACGGTATGATATTGAAAACCAAATTACTTGATCTAAAGTGCAGAAGTATGAGAAATAATATTGTTATAATGGGAAGGAGGATGAAAACGAAAACGATCAATCAACGGAGGAAAAAGTCAAGGTGTTACATGAAACGTAATCTCAAAATTACATGAAACATAATCTCAAAATGACGGACGAACAGGTGGAAACAATTGATTTTCAAAGAGCTCACCGTTTTGGTGGCAGAGCAGAGGGAAGGCCCCGTCCGATCGTAGCTATGGTAACCCACTACAAAATTAAGACTGCCTTGTTACAACAGGGTAGGGAATTGAAGAACAGTGGAGAGACGTAGTGGAGAGAGTGGAGAGACGACGTGCCCTGTACCCCACTTTCAAAAGGCTCCGAGCAGAGAAGCAGAATGTTCGTCTAGTGGTCGATACATGATATGTAAATAATCAAATGTTCAAGGACTGGAAGATTACAACGTGGCTGTGAGTGTAGCTACCTCCTGTTGAAGTGGTCCCTGGTACATATATGCACTGTACAATACAGTACAAATATGGATTCATAGATTCAAACCTTTTTTTTGCATGAACAACTTTATTTTTGTTTTTATTCATGCATTATGGAACCGTGGACTATGTGGACTTAAAATAAGGTTGGATTTATGGTAATGCAGAATGGGTATAATGAGGTTTTGATTTAGGGGAAGGCAAGAATGGGTAACGCTGACCTGTTTTTTTAAAATGATTTTTTTTATGTATTTAATTTGAATACTGTACATTAGAAATACCAAGGTATTTTTTTGTTTGTTTAATATGATATGTACTAATTGTATAAGTTGGATATATTATGACTTAAAAGCTGTTATATAAGTGTGGCCCTTGTTCGCTGATGTGAATCGGAATGATTAGCTTTTAAGATAAACTTAATAAATATGAATAGATGTATTATAGGGCTAGGATAAAGGATTATATAGTTATAAACCTGCCCAAGTTTTATATTGGAATAGGCCTATACAATCCTAAAATAATTGGCATTAACCTTTTACATTTAAAAAATAAATCTCAATATAAAAAATTTAAATTCTGATTATTCTTCCGATACACACTGGCAAATGGGTTGTTGTCTCTAGTGTGTGGGCTGGTTAACACTGGGATAAAGTGATTCAAGTTAACGGTAGAACTAATACAATAATTGGCTTATGGAAGAACTTCTCTAAGAGAGAAAAGTATATTATATATTTCTATATAAGCTATTTATGCTGCCTTTTATATTCTTGATCCTAATGATATAGGCCTAGGTGTAAACCAGCCAAGGTGATAGAGCAACAACCCTGGAATAAGGGTGGAGAGAGGGTGGGTATACTCGCTCTGGATTGTCAGTACTGAATGTGTTCTTGGCTGTCGTGCCGTGGCTGTGTCGGAAACGATTGTCAGTTGAACTTGAGTATGCCTTCCCATAAGGTAGTGCCCAGGTTTGGCTTGCGGTCGGCTCTGGCACAGCTATGGCACGATACAACAGGATATAATGTGATGCCCAAGACACATTTTTACTTCCAGTCATTAGAATCTATGTTCCTCTTTCCTTCTTCCTTTTTTGTCAGAATACAACAGGATATTATGAGGACTATATGAAATACAGTGGGGCAAAAAAGTATTTGGTCAGCCACCAATTGTACAAGTTCTCCCACTTAAAAAGATGAGAGAGGCCTGTAATTTTCATCATAGGTACACTTTAACTATGACAGACAAAATGAGAAGAAAAAAATCCAGAAAATCACATTGTACGATTTTTTATGAATTTATTTGCAAATTATGGTGGAAAATAAGCATTTGGTCAATAACAAAAGTTTATCTCAATACTTTGTTATATACCCTTTGTTGGCAATGACAGAGGTCAAACGTTTTCTGTAAGTCTTCACAAGGTTTTCACACACTGTTGCTGGTATTTTGGCCCATTCCTCCATGCACATCTCCTCTAGAGAAGTGATGTTTTGGGGCTGTTGCTGGGCAACACAGACTTTCAACTCCCTCCAAAGATTTTCTATGGGGTTGAGATCTGGAGACTGGCTAGGCCACTCCAGGACCTTGAAATGCTTCTTACGAAGCCACTCCTTCGTTGCCCGGGTGGTGTGTTTGGGATCATTGTCATGCTGAAAGACCCAGCCACGTTTCATCTGCAATGCCCTTGCTGATGGAAGGAGGTTTTCACTCAAAATCTCACGATACATGGCCCCATTCATTCTTTCCTTTACACGGATCAGTCGTCCTGGTCCCTTTGCAGAAAAACAGCCCCAAAGCATGATGTTTCCACCCCCATGCTTCACATTAGGTATGGTGTTCTTTGGATGCAACTCAGCATTCTTTGTCCTCCAAACACGACGAGTTGAGTTTTTACCAAAAAGTTCTATTTTGGTTTCATCTGATCATATGACATTCTCCCAATCTTCTTCTGGATCATTCAAATGCTCTCTAGCAAACTTCAGACGTGCCTGGACATGTACTGGCTTAAGCAGGGGGTCACTGCAGAATTTGAGTCCCTGGCGGCGTAGTGTGTTACTGATGGTAGGCTTTGTTACTTTGGTCCCAGCTCTCTGCAGGTCATTCACTAGGTCCCCCCGTGTGGTTCTGGGATTTTTGCTCACCGTTCTTGTGATCATTTTGACCCCACGGGGTGAGATCCTGCGTGGAGCCCCAGATCAAGGGAGATTATCAGTGGTCTTGTATGTCTTCCATTTCCTAATAATTGCTCCCACAGTTGATTTATTCAAACCAAGCTGCTTACCTATTGCAGATTCAGTCTTCCCGGCCTGGTGCAGGTCTACAATTTTGTTTCTGGTGTCCTTTGACAGCTCTTTGGTCTTGGCCATAGTGGAGTTTGGAGTATGACTGTTTGAGGTTGTGGACAGGTGTCTTTTATACTGATAACAAGTTCAAACAGGTGCAATTAATATAGGTAACGAGTGGAGGACAGAGGAGCTTCTTAACTTCTTGAGAATACAGGGGGTGCTGTTTTCGCATTAGCATAATTTCCTCTACAGATTAAACTGCCTCTTATTCAATTATTGCTCTTACTATATGCATATAATTAATACCAGTGGATAGAAAACAATCTATAGTTTCTAAAACCGTTTCAATTTTGTCTCTGAGTGAAACAGAAGTCATTTGACAGCACTTTCCCTGACCAAGAAGAAGAATGCAAGATGTGTATGCTCGCTTTAACGCTCTGCCTATATATGTTCACGCCACCTATGACCCGAAACACACTTCATTCGTCTTCCTCTGGGTGTCAAGAGGACGTCAGAGGAGAAATTTTTTGTTTATCTTGTACTGACGTGAAATAAGACCTATTTCTTTGGCGTGACCGACAACTTCCGGTTCTCTGAATCGCGCGTTTTGGAGGTGCGATTGTCTTTTGTTTTGCTGCCGTTACGGATGAAAACTATCTCCGTCTCGAAGTTTGTTTGATACGTGTGACCATATCATCTTAATGTATGTTTTTTCAATATAGTTTAATCAGATTATTTGAATTTTTTCGGGAGTTTTGCCGTGTTCCGTTCTGTGAGTTTTTTTACTTTGGACAGAACCGTGCCAGTCGACCAGTACCTATGCTAAATGAAGAGGGAAAGTTGCCATTATGAATGGATTGAACGACTCATCAGGACTAAGGACACCTTGATCAACATTCTGATGAAAGATCAGCAATAGTAAGACCCAATTTACGATGTTATTTCATATATCTGTCGTGCATGTGAACTGGTCGGGGGCGACCAGCTGGTTCTGGCTGGCGTGGCTATGCTAATTTAGCGCTACATTTTGTTTTCGCTATAAAACATGTAATAAATCTGAAATATTGTTTGGATTCACCAGATGTTGGGCTTTCAATATCTGTACGCTGTGTATTTTTTCTGAAATGTTTTAAGACAAGTAATTAGTTATATGACGTTGGTCTCTGTAATTGTTCTGGCTGCGTCGGCACTATTTCAGATTGCAGCTGCAATGTAGAACTGTGATTTATACCTGAAAAATGCACATTTTTCAAAAAAAAACTATGCTATACCATAAATATGTTATCAGACTGTCATCTTATGAAGTTGTTTCTTGGTTAGTGGCTATATATATTTTTATTTAGTCGAATTAGTGATAGCTACTGACGCAGGAAAAAACTGTTGGAGTAAAAAAATTGTGTCTTTTGCTAACGTGTTTAGCTAATAGATTTACATATTGTGTCTTCCCTGTAAAACATTATAAAAATCTGAAATTGTGGCTTTATTCACAGGATCTGTATCTTTCATTAGGTGTCTTGGACTTGTGATTTAATGATATTTAGATGCTACTATTTAAGTGTGACGCTATGCTAGCGATGCTAATCAGTGTGGGGGGGGTGGGGGGTGCTCCCGGACCCGGGGTAGGTGCTCGGTAGAGGTTAAAGAAGAAGTTACAGGTCTGTGAGAGCCAGAAATCTTGCTTGTTTGTAGGTGACCAAATACTTATTTTCCACCATAATTTGCAAATAAATTCATTAAAAATGCTACAATGTGCTTTTCTGGATTTTTTTTTCTCATTTTGTCTGTCATAGTTGAAGTGTACCTATGATGAAAATTACAGGCCTCTCTCATCTTTTTAAGTGGGAGAACTTGTACAATTGGTGGCTGACTAAATACTTTTTTGCCCCACTGTATGTCTTGCGTGTAATGGACATAAAAAAGGGACTGGTCTTCTGATATATTTAGGTCGTTTTCTCTTTTTAAATTATTATTATTAAAAAAAAAATACGAACAATTGAATCCAATGAAGTGAGCAGGCTGGGCAAACATGCTTATAGCCTTGCTAGGACTTTCAAATATGAGCAGGCATGTATTAGATTGTGCTGTTATTATTTATATTATCTATTATTGTTACTATTTTTTTCAGACTTTTTTCCATGTTATTTTGTTATTTGGGGGTGGAATATTAGGACAATTGAAGGTTTACAAAGTTGCAGCTACAGTATGCTAAACAGTGCAAATATTATGTAACAGCTATACGGACACTTAATCATCATGGTGCTTTTTAATGGTAAGTTTACAAACATTGGTTGTAGTAAGTATAATTGAAACATGGGTATCATTATGGTAAGTGGGGAAATAAGTATAGCAAGTTATAATTGCAATGGTTTAGCAGATTATAAAAAAAGAATATATATTTTTACATGGCTAAAAAAGAAAGAATATAATATCTATTGTTTACAGGAAACTCATTCTACAAATCTAGATGAGGTTGGGTGGAAAAAGGACTGGGAGGGAGAAATATATTTTTGTCATGGGCAAAGAAACTCAAAAGGGGTGATTGTGCAAACTGTGCAAACAGGTCTGCAAGGAAGATGGATCCTTTTAAATGTTCTATTGAACCAAAAACACATCTGGCTAATTCATCTATATGGGCCAAATAATGATGATCCACACTTTTTCAAAAATATAATAATCTATTGAGCTCACAAGCAACAAAATAATCTATTATAACAGTGGGAGATTATAATACGGTTTTAAGTACCTCAGTGGATCGTAAAGGAAATCATTCTACAAACTATCACACTCAAGCACTTAAGGAGATTACAAAGATCATGGATACATTAGAACTAGTGGATATATGGAGGTTAAAAAACCCTGACCTAGTGAGATATACATGGAGGAGGCTTTATCAAGCTAGCCGTCTTGATTACCTCCTAGTCTCATTCCTGCATCAAAAGTTTTAAAAAGCATTAATAGGAGACTGAATGTGATCGGACCACCATCTAATTGGCCTCCATATAACTCTTACAGATTTCCACGTGGACGGGGAAAGCCTATTGGATGATGTTTTCTTAACTAAGACAAAATAATTCAGAATTTACTTTTTTTTGTACAACATAGGTACAGCAGATCCCCTTGTTGTATGGACACTTTCAAATGTACTTTTAGGGGCCATTCAATACAACACTCATCATTAAAACAAAAGCAGTTTAGGTCAAAAGGGATTTGACTAATAAAGGAAATAGAGGAAGTAACAGAGCAGGTAGATGGTAATGGAAACTGTACTATAGAGGCACAAAAAAGGTTAGAGGAAAACAAAAAGAAATGGAGGTACTTATTCAAGAATGATCAAGTGTAATGTATTACAAAAATACAGCGAATTGGATGGAAAATGGGGAAAAATGAAACATTTTCTTGAATCTTCAACACAGAAATTCTACCAAAAATAATTTACAGAAACTCGTCAAAAATTATGGAGTTATCCATGATTCACCAAATATTATTTTGAAAGAGGAAGCTAAATATTTTAAGCACATGTTTTCTTTTCAGTCTCCTCTATTTCTACTGAATGATGTTACATGTAAGGATTGATTTCCTAATAATAATAATAATGTAAAATTAACAAATTTACAGAAAGAACAGTGTGAAGGCCAATTTACAGAAGAGGAACTTTGTGAAGCAATAAAACATTTTCAGTCTGGAAAAACATGCCAAGAGTGAGCAAAGCTGTCATCAATGCAAAGGGGAGCTACTTTGAAGAATGTAAAATCTAAAATACATTTTGATTTGTTTAACACTATTTTGGTTACTACATGAGTCCATAAATGTTATTACATAGTTTTGATGTCTTCACTATTATTCTACAATAAAGAAAATAGAAAAATGAAGAAAAACCCTGGAATGAGTAGGTGTGTCCAAACTTGACTGGTACTGTACCCCTTACAAATATGTCAATTTATTATAATCTACATACAAATTAACACGAGACGTGCTGTAGCCTGCACATAACCTACATGAGTTACAATGTAGGTATGGTACTGCATTGCATACAAACACTGCTTCCAGCTGCGATTTTAAATATTTCTTCAGCTATTAAAATCCTCCTGCTGCAGGATTATTTTCCTCCTGCGACAAAAAGAGGTCAAATTAAGATCCAACATCTGGTATGTTTTCAGTCTACCAAGTAAGCAGCTTTTCAAAGGACAAACATCTCAAACCATGTGACTAATTGAGGGAGGGAGACACCCACACCATGTTGTGTAGTAGAGAAGGAGAGCAGAGACCAGCAAAGCCACTATGTGACCTCATTAGACTTGGAGAGATGCAGTGAAATGTGTTGTTTTACAGGGTCAGCCATAGTAGTACAGCGCCCCTGGAGCAAATTAGGCTTAAGTGCCTTTCTCAAGGGCACATCAACCGATTTGTCACCTTGTCGGCTCAGGTATTCAAACCAGCAACCTTTGGGTTAGTGGCTCAACACTCTAACTGATAGACTACCTGCCACCCAGATGCTGGCTCAACATTCCAAATGTAGGTTCCACTACACTGCTTATTTATTTTATTAGGCAAGTCAGTTAAGAATAAATTCTTATTTACAATGACGGCCTACCCCAGCCAAACCAGGACGATGCTGGGCCAAGCTTGTGTGTTGAACTAAGATCATGAGGCATTTCTAAGTTATAAATCTTCAAGAATCAATGTGTACATTTCATTAATTCAGCTGTCCAAAAGGATAAAGGGAACTGCAGATTGCCCCTTTAAAATACTTAAACTATAATTTCTGGCCTCTTTACAACAAGCCTATATATAACATTATCCATTTATCTTGTTGTAAAATGTAATTCAATGTATTGTAAATGTCCTCTGCTGTGCCCTCTCCCTCCCATCTAATAACACTTCATGGCGTGTTGGTGGAGGAGGGGAGGATGGAAGAAGGAGGGGAGGAGGAGGGGGGAGGAGTAGAGGATGGGAGGAG
Organism: Salvelinus fontinalis; assembly: GCF_029448725.1. Classification (NCBI taxonomy): domain Eukaryota; kingdom Metazoa; phylum Chordata; class Actinopteri; order Salmoniformes; family Salmonidae; genus Salvelinus; species Salvelinus fontinalis. Next base: position 18,186,908 of record NC_074693.1, read on the forward strand.
GGGAGTTGGAGGGGAGGATGGGACGAGGAGGAGGGTGGTTGGTGCAGGAACACTGCAGGTGAAAGCAGAGACTCAAGAGGAAGGAAGGAAACTGCAGTCCCCATTAAACTCCTGGGCTGGCAGCAGCTGTCCCTCCCTCCCTCCCTCGCTCCCCCCCTCCTTGCAGATGAGCTGTTTACCCCCTAAACAGGCTCCAGTCATAATCCCCCCCCCACCAACCCCCCTTTGCCTCGTGGCCTCCCTGCCACCAACCCCCCCACCCCACCCCCCACCCCTGCCTGCCACCAGCCCTCCTCCGCCTCGTGCCCTCCTCCGCCTCGTGCCCTCTCTGTCAGGAGGCCAGTAGGGAGGCAGCCAGCAGTGATTGGGACTAGCGAGGTAGTGATGTCACAGAGGGGAGACAGTAATGGTGATGGATGGAGTCGCGCTGTGATGAGGACACTGAGAGGACGTCTGAACGGGAAGTGCAGGTGTGTGTGTGTGTGTCTGTGTGTGTGTGAGCACTGGACTTGTAGGACGCAGCCTGAAGGGTAGGAAGAGGAGAGTCACACTGTCTCCTATATCACCACCCAGGGGGTTGTTCACAGAGCATTATATACAGCGCATTGGGAAAGTATTCAGACCCCTTGACTTTTTCCACATTTTATTAAGTTACAGCCTTAATCTAAAATGTATTAAATCGTTTTTTCCCCCTCATCAATATACACACAATACACCAAAGTATCAGACCCTTTACTCAGTACTTTGTTGAAGCTCATTTGGCAGCGATTACAGCCTCTAGTCTTCTTGGTATGACCCTACAAGCTTGGCACACCTGTATTTGGGGAGTTTCTACCATTCTTCTTCACAGCTTTTTTTACGTCTCTCCAGTGATGTTCGATCGGAGCAGTTTTTAATCAAGGATCTCTCTGTACTTTGCTCCGTTCATCTTTCCCTCAATCTTGACTAGTCTCCCAGTCCCTGCCACTGAAAAACATGCCCACAGCATGATACTGCCACCACCATGCTTCACAGTAGGGATGGTGCCAGGTTTCCTCCAGACGTTACATTCAGGCCAAAGAGTTCAATCTTGGTTTCATCAGACCAGAGAATCTTGTTTCTCATGGTCTGAGAGTCTTTAGGTGTCTTTTGGCTGTCATGCCACTCTACCATAAAGGCCTGATTGGTGGAGTGCTACAGAGATGTTTGTCCTTCTGGAAGTTTCTCCCATCTCCACAGAGGAACTCTAGAGCTCTGTCAGAGTGACTATTGGGTTCTTGGTCACCTCCCAGACCAAGGCCCTTCTCCCCTGATTACTCAGTTTGGCCGGGTGGTCAGCTCCAGGAAGAGTCGTGGTGGTTCCAAACTTCTTCTATTTAAGAATGATGGAGACCACTGTGTTCTTGGGGGCCTTCAATGCTACATAAATGTTTTGGTATCCTTCCCCAGATCTGTGCCTCGACACAATCCTGTCTCGGAGCTCTACGGACAATTGCTTCGGTTTAGTTTTTGCTCTAACATGCACTGTCAAATGTGGGACCTTATATAGACAGGTGTGTGACTTTCCAAATCATGTCCAAACAATTGAATTTACCACAGGTGGACTCCAATCAGGTTGGTTAAACATCTCAAGGATGATAAATGGAAACAGGATGCACCGGAGCTTAATTTCGAGTCTCATAGCAAAGGGTCTGAATACTTAAGTAAATTATGTATTTCTTTATTTTATTTTAACCTGCTTTTGGTTTTTCATTATGGGGTTTTGTGTGTAGATTGATGAGGTATTTGTTTTAGTAAATCAATTCTTGGATAAGGCTGTAATGTAACAAAATGTTGAAAAAGTCAAGGGGTCTGAATACTTTCTGAATGCACTGTATATAACCACCCAGGGGGTTGTTCACAGAACATTATATATATCACCACCCAGGGGGTTGTTCACAGACCATTATATATATCACCACCCAGGGGGTTGTTCACAGAACATTATATATATAACCACCCAGGGGGTTGTTCACAGAACATTATATATATATCACCACCCAGGGGGTTGTTCACAGAACATTATATATATAACCACCCAGGGGGTTGTTCACAGAACATTATATATATAACCACCCAGGGGGTTGTTCACAGAACATTATATATATCACCACCCAGGGGGTTGTTCACAGAACATTATATATATCACCACCCAGGAGGTTGTTCACAGAACATTATATATATCACCACCCAGGGGGTTGTTCACAGAACATTATATATATATATATATATAACCACCCAGGGGGTTGTTCACAGAACATTATATATATATCACCACCCAGGGGGTTGTTCACAGAACATTATATATATCACCACCCAGGGGGTTGTTCACAGAACATAATATATCACCACCCAGGGGGTTGTTCACAGAACATTATATATATCACCACCCAGGGGGTTGTTCACAGAACATTATATATATATCACCACCAGGAGGTTGTTCACAGAACATTATATATATATATATTTATATATCACCACCCAGGGGGTTGTTCACAGAACATTATATATATCACCACCCAGGGGGTTGTTCACAGAACATTATATATATCACCACCCAGGAGGTTGTTCACAGAACATTATATATATATATCACCACCCAGGGGGTTGTTCACAGAACATTATATATATATAACCACCCAGGGGGTTGTTCACAGAACATTATATATATATCACCACCCAGGGGGTTGTTCACAGAACATTATATATATCACCACCCAGGGGGTTGTTCACAGAACATTATATATATCACCACCCAGGGGGTTGTTCACAGAACATTATATATATCACCACCCAGGGGGTTGTTCACAGAACATTATATATATATCACCACCAGGAGGTTGTTCACAGAACATTATATATATATATATATATATATATATATAACCACCCAGGGGGTTGTTCACAGAACATTATATATATCACCACCCAGGGGGTTGTTCACAGAACATTATATATATATCACCACCAGGAGGTTGTTCACAGAACATTATATATATATATATATATATATCACCACCCAGGGGGTTGTTCACAGAACATTATATATATCACCACCCAGGGGGTTGTTCACAGAACATTATATATATCACCACCCAGGGGGTTGTTCACAGAACATTATATATCACCACCCAGGGGGTTGTTCACAGAACATTATATATATATCACCACCCAGGGGGTTGTTCACAGAACATTATATATATATATCACCACCCAGGAGGTTGTTCACAGAACATTATATATATATCACCACCCAGGGGGTTGTTCACAGAACATTATATATATATATCACCACCCAGGGGGTTGTTCACAGAACATTATATATATCACCACCCAGGGGGTTGTTCACAGAACATTATATATATATATATATATATATATAACCACCCAGGAGGTTGTTCACAGAACATTATATATATCACCACCCAGGGGGTTGTTCACAGAACATTATATATATATAACCACCCAGGGGGTTGTTCACAGAACATTATATATATCACCACCCAGGGGGTTGTTCGCAGAACATTATATATATATATCACCACCCAGGAGGTTGTTCACAGAACATTATATATATATATATCACCACCCAGGGGGTTGTTCACAGAACATTATATATATAACCACCCAGGGGGTTGTTCACAGAACATTATATATATCACCACCCAGGAGGTTGTTCACAGAACATTATATATATCACCACCCAGGGGGTTGTTCACAGAACATTATGTATATATATCACCACCGAGGAGGTTGTTCACCGAACATTATATATATATATATCACCACCCAGGGGGTTGTTCACAGAACATTATATATATCACCACCCAGGGGGTTGTTCACAGAACATTATATATATATATATATCACCACCCAGGAGGTTATTCACAGAACATTATATATATCACCACCCAGGGGGTTGTTCACAGAACATTATATATATCACCACCCAGGAGGTTGTTCACAGAACATTATATATATCACCACCCAGGGGGTTGTTCACAGAACATTATATATATATAACCACCCAGGGGGTTGTTCACAGAACATTACATATATATCACCACCCAGGAGGTTGTTCACAGAACATTATATATATCACCACCCAGGGGGTTGTTCACAGAACATTATATATATCACCACCCAGGAGGTTGTTCACAGAACATTATATATATCACCACCCAGGAGGTTGTTCACAGAACATTATATATATCACCACCCAGGAGGTTGTTCACAGAACATTATATATAACTGAAAAACATACAGTAAAGGCATACTGTATGTAGACAACCATAGTAATACACACACACACACACACACACACACACACACACACACACACACACACACACACACACACACACACACACACACACACACCAGGGAGTGCAAGCTTTTTCAGGGATGTCAGTAATGAAAGCTCATTATGGACTTATCGAAGGCCTTGGAAACTGTTGACTATGCCCTGCTGTTGCATAGATGAAAAAAGGTTGGTTTAAGTGTTGATGCATTGGATTGGTTCCAGAACTACCTTTCTGACAGAACAGTGTGTAGCACAGGAGGGTATGATATCTGAGTTTCGAAGGCTTACAAAAGGAGTTCCCCAGGGGTCTGATCCTTTTTACACTGTACATACATGATATAGGGAAGACCTCTGACTCTGCAAATCTCCATCTGTATGCTGATGACACAATTATTTATTCTAGCGCATCTAAAGATGGAGTCACTTGCAGATTTTAACAATAAAAGGCCAGCAAACTGATAGGGTCAACTCCTATAAGTATCTTGGGATTTGGTTAGATGAAAAGTTCAATTTTAAACAGCACATTGATACTCAGTCTGACTGGCTCTCATTCAGGCTATCCAGAAGGCCAAAGTTAGTTCCTTTAAGGAGCAGTTCTCTCTCTGTGGGTCTAACCCCAAGAAGTTCTGGAATATGGTTTTAAACAGCAGTTTTAAACAGTTCTGGAGAATAAACCCTCCTCCTCACAGCTTCCCATGTCCCTTAATGTTTAATATGTGGTTGTTACTGACAATAAGCACATGGCTGAGCTCTTTAATCACCACTTCATTAAGTCAGGATTCCTATTTGACTCAGCCATGCCTCCTTGCCCGTCCAACATTTCCTTATCTTATCGACTATCCACGATGCTTCTCCCTCTTTTTCCCCTGCCTCGCTACAAAGTTTCTCCCTGCAGGCGGTCACTGAGTCCGAGGTGCTAGAGGAGCTCCTTAAACTTGACCCCAAAAAAACATTTGGGTCAGATGGCTTAGATCCTTTCTTCTTTAAGGGTGCTGCCCCTATCATCGCTAAGCCTATCACTGACCTTTTGAAACTGTCTCTCCTTTCTGGGGAGGTTCCCATTGCTTAGAAGGCAGCCACGGTTCGTCCTTTATTTAAAGGGGGAGATCAAGCTGATCCTAACTGTTATAGGCATATTTCTGTTTCCCTGTTTATCAAAAGTGTTGGAAAAACTTGTCAATAATCAACTCACTGGCTTTCTTGATATCTATTGTATTCTCTTGGGTTTGCAATCGGGTTTCCGCTCAGGTTATGGATGTGTCACTACAACCTTAAGGTCCTCAATGATGTCACCATTGCCCTTGACTCTAAGAAATGTTGTGCTGCTATTTTTATTGACTTGGCCAAATCTTTTAATACGGTAGACCATTCCATTCTTGTAGGCCGGCTAAGGAGTATTGGTGTCTCTGAGGGGTCTTTGGCCTGGTTTGCTAACTACCTCTCTCAAAAAGTGCAGAGTATAAAGTCAGAACATCTGCTGTCTCAGCCACTGCCTGCCACCAAGGGAGTACACCAAGGCTCAATCCTAGGCCCCACGCTCTTCTCAATTTACATCAACAACATAGCTCAAGCAGTAGGAAGCTCTCTGATCCATTTATATGCAGATGATACAGTCTTATACTCAGCTGGCCCCTCCCCGGATTTTGTGTTAAAAGCTCTACATCAAGGGCCTCCCGGGTGGCGCAGAGGTCTAGGGCACTGCATTGCAGCGCTAGCTGCGCCACCAGAGTCTCTGGGTTCGCGCCCAGGCTCTGTCGCAGCCGGCCGCGACCGAGAGGTCCGTGGGGCGACGCACAATTGGCCTAGCGTCGTCCGGGTTAGGGAGGGTTTGGCCGGTAGGGATATCCTTGTCTCATCGCGCTCCAGCGACTCCTGTGGCGGGCCGGGCGCAGTGCACGCTAACCAAGGGGGCCAGGTGCACGGTGCTTCCTCCGACACATTGGTGCGGCTGGCTTCCGGGTTGGAGGCGCGCTGTGTTAAGAAGCAGTGCGGCTTGGTTGGGTTGTGCTTCGGAGGACGCATGGCTTCGACCTTCGTCTCTCCCGAGCCCGTACGGGAGTTGTAGCGATGAGACAAGATAGTAATTACTAGCGATTGGATACTATGAAAATTGGGGAGAAAAGGGGGTAAAATAAATTAAAAATAAAAAGAAGAAAAAAAAGCTCTACATCAAATCTTTCTTAGTGTCCAACAAGCTTTCTCTGTCTTTAACCTTGTTCTGAACAACTCTAAAACAAAGGTCATGTGGTTTGATAAAAAGAATGCCCCTCTCCCCACAGGTGTGATTACTAAGGTTTAGAGCTTGAGGTAGTCACCTCATACAAGTACTTGGGAGTACGGCTAGACGGTAGACTGTCCTCTCAGCACATATCAAAGCTGCAGGCTAAAGTTAAATCACCCCAGCTGCCAAACTAACCCTGATTCAGATGACCATTACAGAGATTACAGAGACATCATTTATAGATCAGCAGGTGAGGGTGCTCTCGAGCGGCTAGATGTTCTTTAGCATTCGTTCATCAGATTTGCCACCAATGCTCCTTACAGGACACATCACTGCACTCTATACTCCTCTGTAAACTGGTCATCTCTGTATACCCATCGCAAGACCCACTGGTTGATGATGCTTATTTATGCTGATGCTTATTTATAAAAACCCTCTTAGGCCTCACTCCACCCTATCTGGAGATATCTACTGCAGCCCTCATCCTCCACATACAACACCCGTTCTGCCAGTCACATTCTGTTAAAGGTCCCCAAAGCGCACACATCCCTGGGTCGCTCCTCTTTTCAGTTCGCTGCAGCTAGCGACTGGAACGAGCTGCAACAAACACTCAAACTGGACAGTTTTATCTCTTCATTCAAAGACTCAATCATGGACACTCTTACTGACAGTTGTGACTGCTTTGCCTGATGTATTGTTTTCTCTAACTTCTTGCCCTTTGTGCTGTTGTCTGTGCCCAATAATGTATGTACCATGTTTTGTGCTGCTACCATTTTGTGTCGCTACCATGTTGTTGTTATGTTGTGTTGCTACCACGATGTGTTAAATAAATAAAAAATAAAATAAACTTGAACAAGAAACTGAAGTTGAAATTGGGTTTCTATTTCAGGCACAAATCTTGCTTTTCAATGTTAGTCAGAAAATATCTTGTTCAAAGCACTTTTTTTTATATCAGTGCTGGATAATGGTGATATTGTCTATATGCAGGCCTCAGCAAGTACCTTAAACTCTGGACACAGTGTATCATGGTGCTTTAAGATCTATTACCAATGCTAGATCACTCACCCATCACTGTGATCTGTATGCTGTGATGCAATGGACCTCTCCCTCCAACGGGGGGCTTAAGCACTGCTACACTTTTGTGTACAACACATTGATGGACAACTCCCTGTGTATCTCTGTTCCTTACTGACCAGATCAGTCACTCAATATAGTCTTCATTCACAGTCGCTGTTGTCCTTGTCTGATCCTAAGGCTAGAACTGAGATGGAGAAACAATATTTTTCCCATAATGCCCCTTCATCCCGGAATATGCTTCAAATTATATCAATGTTAAGGGAGTTAGTGTCCTTGCCTGTTTTTAAGACTCTGATCGACAACACTTTGTGATAGCTGCAGTTGTTTCTAATCTTCAATTGTATCTGTAACTTGTGACACTTTGTCTTTTGTGTGTATTTAGTAATTTTTTATTATCTTTTTTTTTTTTTTTGCCTCAATGGGTCTTACCTGGTTAAATAAAGGTTAAATAATTTTTTTATTATCATAACAGTATCAGGTTGGTAAACTAACTAACCTAAACTATGAGGTGATAGAAGACAGCCCACCACTATCTGACCTATTAAAGGATCCTCTCATCTCTCTAATGATCCCAGCTCTACCTACTGTACAGTACAACACACAGTGCAGATCTGAGCTACTTACATTTCTGATCTTGCGGAATAAGTAAAAAAAGAGAGAGAGGGGGAACTAGAAAGACAGGAGGAGAGGGGGAAACAGAAAGGCAGGAAGAGAGGGGGAAACAGAAAGACAGGAGGAGAGGGGAAAACAGAAAGACAGGAGGAGAGGGGGAAACAGAAAGGCAGGAAGAGAGGGGGAAACAGAAAGACAGGAGGAGAGGGGAAAACAGAAAGACAGGAGGAGAGGGGGAAACGGAAAGACAGGAAGAGAGGGGGAAACGGAAAGACAGGAAGAGAGGGGCAAACAGAAAGACAGGAGGAGAGGGGGAAACAGAAAGGCAGGAAGAGAGGGGAAAACAGAAAGACAGGAGGAGAGGGGAAAACAGAAAGACAGGAAGAGAGGGGGAAACAGAAAGACAGGAGGAGAGGGGGAAACGGAAAGACAGGAAGAGAGGGGCAAACAGAAAGACAGGAGGAGAGGGGGAAACAGAAAGGCAGGAAGAGAGGGGAAAACAGAAAGACAGGAAGAGAGGGGAAAACAGAAAGACAGGAGGAGACGGGGAAACAGAAAGACAGGAGGAGAGGGGGAAACAGAAAGACAGGAGGAGAGGGGGAAACAGAAAGACAGGAGGAGAGGGGGAAACAGAAAGACAGGAGGAGAGGGGGAAACAGAAAGACAGGAGGAGAGGGGGAAACAGAAAGACAGGAGGAGGGGGGGAAACAGAAAGGCAGGGGGAAACAGAAAGGCAGGAGGAGAGGGGGAAACAGAAAGGCAGGGGGGAACAGAAAGACAGGAGGAGAGGGGGAAACAGAAAGGCAGGGGGAAACAGAAAGACAGGAGGAGAGCGGGAAACAGAAAGACAGGAGGAAACAGAAAGACAGGAGGAGAGGGGGAAACAGAAAGGCAGGGGGAAACAGAAAGACAGGAGGAGAGGGGGAAACAGATAGACAGGGGGAAACAGAAAGGCAGGAGGAGAGGGGGAAACAGAAAGGCAGGGGGGAACAGAAAGACAGGAGGAGAGGGGGAAACAGAAAGGCAGGGGGAAACAGAAAGACAGGAGGAGAGCGGGAAACAGAAAGACAGGAGGAAACAGAAAGACAGGAGGAGAGGGGGAAACAGAAAGGCAGGGGGAAACAGAAAGACAGGAGGAGAGGGGGAAACAGATAGACAGGGGGAAACAGAAAGGCAGGAGGAGAGGGGAAAACAGAAAGGCAGGGGGGAACAGAAAGACAGGAGGAGAGGGGGAAACAGAAAGGCAGGGGGAAACAGAAAGACAGGAGGAGAGGGGGAAACAGAAAGGCAGGGGGAAACAGAAAGACAGGAGGAGAGGGGGAAACAGAAAGACAGGAAGAGAGGGGGAAACAGAAAGACAGGAGGAGAGGGGGAAACAGAAAGACAGGAAGAGAGGGGGAAACAGAAAGACAGGAGGAGAGGGGAAACAGAAAGACAGGAAGAGAGGGGCAAACAGAAAGACAGGAAGAGAGAGGGAAACAGAAAGACAGGAGGAGAGGGGGAAACAGAAAGACAGGAGGAGAGGGGGAAACAGAAAGACAGGAGGAGAGGGGGAAACAGAAAGACAGGAAGAGAGAGGCAAACAGAAAGACAGGAGGAGAGGGGGAAACAGAAAGACAGGAGGAGAGGGGGAAACAGAAAGACAGGAGGAGAGGGGGAAACAGAAAGACAGGAAGAGAGGGGGAAACAGAAAGACAGGAGGAGAGGGGGAAACAGAAAGACAGGAGGAGAGGGGGAAACAGAAAGACAGGAAGAGAGAGGCAAACAGAAAGACAGGAGGAGAGGGGGAAACAGAAAGACAGGAGGAGAGGGGGAAACAGAAAGACAGGAGGAGAGGGGGAAACAGAAAGACAGGAGGAGAGGGGGAAACAGAAAGACAGGAGGAGAGGGGGAAACAGAAAGACAGGAGGAGAGGGGGAAACAGAAAGACAGGAAGAGAGGGGGAAACAGAAATGCAAGAGGAGAGGAGAAACAGAAAGACAGAAGGAGAGGGGGAAACAGAAAGACAGGAAGAGAGGGGGAAACAGAAATGCAAGAGGAGAGGGGGAAACAGAAAGACAGAAGGAGAGGGGGAAACAGATAGACAGGAAGAGAGGGGGAAACAGAAAGACAGGAAGAGAGGGGGAAACAGAAAGACAGGAAGAGAGGGGGAAACAGAAAGACAGGAGGAGAGGGGGAAACAGAAAGGCAGGGGGAAACAGAAAGACGGGAGGAGAGGGGGGAAACAGAAAGACAGGAAGAGAGGGGCAAACAGAAAGACAGGAAGAGAGGGGGAAACAGAAAGACAGGAGGAGAGGGGGAAACAGAAAGGCAGGGGGAAACAGAAAGACAGGAAGAGAGGGGGGAAACAGAAAGACAGGAAGAGGGGAAACAGAAATACAGGTAGAGAGGGGAAACAGAAAGACAGGAAGAGAGGGGAAACAGAGAGACAAGAGGAGGGGAAACAGAAAGACAGGAGGAGAGGGGAAACAGAAAGAGAGGAGGAGGGGTAACAGAAAGAGAGGAGGAGGGGAAACAGAAAGACAGGAAGAGAGGGGAAACAGAAAGAGAGGAGGAGGGGTAACAGAAAGAGAGGAGGAGGGGAAACAGAAAGACAGGAGGAGAGGGGGAAACAGAAAGACCGGAGGAGAGGGGGAAACAGAAATGCAAGAGGAGAGGAGAAACAGAAAGACAGAAGGAGAGGGGAAACAGAAAGACAGGAGGAGGGGAAACAGAACGACAGGAAGAGAGGGGAAACAGAAAGACATGAGGAGGGGAAACAGAAAGAGAGGAGGAGGGGAAACAGAAAGACATGAGGAGAGGGGGGAAACAGAAAGACAGGAAGAGAGGGGGAAACAGAAAGACAGGAGGAGGGGAAACAGAAAGACAGGAAGAGAGGGGAAACAGAATGACATGAGGAGGGGAAACAGAAAGAGAGGAGGAGGGGAAACGCAAAGACATGAAGAGAGGGGGAAACAGAAAGACATGAGGAGGGGAAACAGAAAGACAGGAGGAGGGGAAACAGAAAGACAGGAGGAGAGGGGGAAACAGAAAGGCAGGAAGAGACGGGGAAACAGAAAGACAGGAGGAGGGGAAACAGAAAGACAGGAAGAGAGGGGAAACAGAAAGACAGGAGGAGAGGGGAAACAGAAAGACAGGAGGAGAGGGGGAAACAGAGAGACAGGAGGAGAGGGGGAAACAGAAAGACAGGAGGAGAGGGGAAACAGAAGGACAGGAGGAGAGGGGGAACAGAAAGACAGGAAGAGAGGAGAAACAGAAAGACATGAGGGGAAACAGAAAGACAGGAAGAGAGGGGGAAACAGAAAGACAGGAGGAGGGGAAACAGAAAGACATGAGGAGGGGAAACAGAAAGACAGGAAGAGAGGGGGAAACAGAAATACAGGAGGAGGGGAAACAGAAAGACAGGAAGAGAGGGGAAACAGAAAGACAGGAGGAGAGGGGAAACAGAAAGACAGGAGGAGAGGGGGAACAGAAAGACAGGAAGAGAGGAGAAACAGAAAGACAGAAGGAGAGGAGAAACAGAAAGACAGAAAGAGAGGAGAAACAGAAAGACAGAAGGAGAGGGGTAACAGAAAGACAGGAGAAGAGGGGAAACAGAAAGACAGGAGGAGGGGAAACAGAAAGACAGGAAGAAAGGGGAAACAGAAAGACATGAGGAGGGGAAACAGAAAGACAGGAAGAGATGAGAAACAGAAAGACAGGAGGAGAAGGGAAACAGAAAGACAGGAAGAGAGGAGAAACAGAAAGACAGGAGGAGAGGGAAACAGAAAGACAGGAAGAGAGGAGAAACAGAAAAACAGGAGGAGAAGGGAAACAGAAAGACAGAAGGAGAGGGGGAACAGAAAGACAGAAGGAGGGGGGGAACAGAAAGACAGGAGGAGAGTGGAAACAGAAAGACAGAAGGAGAGGGGGAACAAAAAGACAGGGGTAGAGGGGAAACAGAAAGGCATGAGGAGAGGGGGAAACAGAAAGACAGGAGGAGAGGAGAAACAGAAAGACATGAGGAGAGGAGAAACAGAAAGACAGGAGGAGAGGAGAAACAGAAAGACAAGAGGAGAGGAAAAACAGAAAGACATGAGGAGAGGGGGAAACAGAAAGACAAGAGGAGAGGAGAAACAGAAAGACATGAGGAGAGGAGAAACAGAAAGACAGGAGGAGAGGAGAAACAGAAAGACAAGAGGAGAGGGAAAACAGAAATACATGAGGAGAGGGGGATCAGAAAGACAGGAGGAGAGTAGAAACAGAAAGACAGAAGGAGAGGTGGGAAACAGAAAGACAGAAGGAGAGGGGGAACAGAAAGACAGGAGGAGAGGGGGAAACATGAGGAGAAAGAAATGAAAAGTAATGTCAAGTAAAATATATTGGGTCAGGAAAATCCTCCTCTAAGGTAGCCATGGCAACACACTAAGAAACAGGGAGGAAGTCCCTCCTTGTACAGTACCATCTGTGCTGCACAGGAGAGACAGAGAGGGGGAGGGAGGAAGGGAAAGAGAGAGAAAGAGGGGAGGGAGGAAGGGAGAGATAGAGAGGGGGAGGGGAGGAAGGGAGGGAGAGATAGGGGGGAGGAAGGGAGGGAGGGAGAGAGAGAGAGGGGGGGAGGGAGAGAGAGAGAGGAAGGGAGAGAGAGGGGGGGAAGGGAGGGAGAGAGGGGGAGGGAGGAAGGGAGAGAGAGGGGGATAGAGGGGGAAGGGAGGGAGGAAGGAAGGGCGAGAGATAGAGGGGGGAAGGGAGAGAGAGGGGGGGAAGGGAGGGAGAGAGGGGAGGAAGGGAGAGAGAGAGGGGGGAGGGAGGAAGGGAGAGAGAGGGGATAGAGGGGGAAGGGAGGGAGGAAGGAAGGGCGAGAGATAGAGGGGGAGGAATAAAGGGAGAGAGATAGAGGGGGAGGAATAAAGGGAGAGAGAGATAGGGGGAGGGAGAAAGGGAGAGAGAGGGGGAGGGAGAAAGGGAGAGATAGGCATTCATCCTATACAAGGATGACAATATGTAGTATCTACATTAAACAAAACATGCTAAAAAAGCATTTACAGCAAAGACTAGACTTCTCTGACTAACAACTTGATCTGGGCTACAGAGGGGGAAAAATTGTGAAATCTCTCAGCCATCCTGCCCTGCTGCTCATGCTTATCCGCATGCTAGACAATTACGTCATCCAAACAAGCTCTGACTCCTGAATGCATTTAGTCTCCAGTGTAACTGAGTCTAAACCAGCAAGTAGATGTGGTAGTCACTATGATCATCATTTCAAAATGGGTTGACATTGTTACAAGGTTTCCTGCCTCCCTTCCCCCAACAGGTTGACAGTCAGCCTGGCCAGACAGACAGGGCTAAGTAGAGTAGAGAGGAGGGAAGGAGAGAGGAGGGAAGGATGGAATAGAGGGATAGCACGAGTGGGAACGTAACTTGTTTCCTTGTTCTTTAACTTCTTTGTGATAGTTGGCAGCATTTTCACTTTTGGATGAATTGCATGCCCATAGTGAACTGCCTCCTACTCTGTCCCAGATGCGAATATATGCATATTATTATTACTATTGGATATAAAACACTCTGAAGTTTCTAAAACTGTTTGAATGATGTTTGTGAGTATAACATAACTCATATGGCAGGCAAAAACCTGAGAAAAAATCCAAACAGAGTGAGAATTCTGAGACTGGTCAATGTTCAACTCATCGCCTATTCAATTCCCTGTAAGATATGGATCTGTTTGCACTTCCTACGCCTTCCACTAGATGTCAACAGTCTGTAGAACGTGGAATGAAGCCTCTACTGTGATGTTGAGCCGGATGGGAGGTGTTTCAGTCATTGGTCTGGCAGAATGCCAGTTCCTGGTCACGCGCGTTCCAAACGATATCGTCTTGCTTTCCATAACTTCTAGAGACACAAAATGAATTCTCCGGTTGGAACATTATTGGATAGTTATGATAACAACATCCCGAAGATTGATTCTCTACTTATTTTGACCAGTTTATTCGACCTGTTATATAACTTTTTAAAGTTTTCGTCCGAGTTTGCCTGCATCTGCGCGAGCGTTTGGACATGTGCACAAAACATGCTAGCAAAAGTAGCTACTTATACATAAGTAATGGACATTATCGAACAAAACAATGATTTATTGTGGAACTAGGATTCCTGTGAGTGCATTCTGATGAAGATCATCAAAGGTAAGGGAATATTTATGATGTAATTTCGTATTTCTGTTTTATCTGAGCGCTGTCTCAGACTATTGCATGCTGTGCTTTTTTCGTAAAGTTTAAAAAAAATCTGACACAGCGGTTGCATTAAGAATAAGTGTATCTTTAATTCTATGTAAAACATGTATCTTTCATCAAAGTTTATGATGAGTATTTCTGTTATTTGACGTGGCTCTCTGCAATTTCTCCGGATATTTTGGAGGCATTTCTGAACATTTCTGAACATGTAAACCGAGATTTGTGGATATAAATATGCACATTATTGAACAAAACATAAATGTATTGTGTAACATGATGTCCTATGAGAGTCATCTGATGAATATCATCAAAGGTTAGTGATTAATTTTATCTCTATTTCTGCTTTTTGTGACTACTATATTTGGCTGGGTAAATGGCTGTGTTTTTCTGTGTCTATGTACTGAGCTAACATAATCGTTTGGTGTGCTTTCGCCGTAAATTATTTTTGAAATCAGACATGTTGGCTGGATTCACAATATGTGTAGCTTTAATTTGGTGTCTTTCATGTGTGATTTCATGAAAGCTAGATTTTTTTGTAATATATTTGAATTTTTTCTGGCTTTTGGCCAAGTGGGACGCTACCGTCCCACATATCCCAGAGAAGTTCAAGTGAATAAGTAAAAGTGAGAAAACCGAAGTCTGTGGAGCTACACTGTTGTACAATCAATATGTCCTTAGTGAGGACTGGAGAGAAACATTTAAACAGGACGGAGGTGTGTGTGTCTGGGTGTGTGTGTGACTCTTGATAAAGAGAGAGCCATCGTCCGTTGTCTCTCACATAAACACTTTCTTTAAGCAACACTGCAGTCAGTGACCCTACAACCTCAGACAGACAACTCACTGCCTTTCACACACCACTTTATCTCCTCTGACACTAAAAAAACATCTTGCTTCTCTTAACCCTCAATACAACCGATACAGAAAGCAGGCTGTTGCTTTGTGCTAAAAACAGCCATGCCACTCACTCACAGAGATCAAACTGAACTGTCCAATGGATAGGCACTCCTGCGCTGTTGCTAGGCTGCTCTCCCTCCCTCCATCTCTCTCTCTCTCTTTCTCTCCCACCCTCCCTCTCCCGCTCTGGAAGACATAACACAGAAAAATGGCTGAATAATACATTCTAACTCAATAAACGGGGAGACAGCAGCTGCACTCAGACAGAGAACCCCTTGTCTGGGTCTCTCTCTTTCTGCAGGGGATGCTGGTAAGACACACACACACAAACAAGTAGACACACAACACACAGACACACACACATGCACGCACACAAACAATATTTACAAAGCCTAGCCACAGTGCTAAGGCTATCCACCCGAAATAGCTGCATCACAACTGTGTGGTTAATGGTGTGTGTCTGTCTGTGGTAGTACTGCTGTCTCTGGTCAGAGGTGAGAGGGCCACAGACAGGGAGCAGCTGCAGTGGTTCTGTGTAGAGGGGCAGGGCCACATTAGCAGAGAGACAGCTAGTCACTGGTACAGAGTAGAGGGACAGCTAGTCAGCAGTATAGAGTAAAGGGACAGCTAGTCAGCAGTACAGAGTAAAGGGACAGCTAGTCAGCAGTACAGAGTAAAGGGACAGCTAGTCAGCAGTACAGAGTAGAGGGACAGCTAGTCAGCAGTACAGAGTAAAAGGACAGCTAGTCAGCAGTACAGAGTAAAGGGACAGCTAGTCAGCAGTACAGAGTAAAGGGACAGCTAGTCAGCAGTACAGAGTACAGAGTAAAGGGACAGCTAGTCAGCAGTACAGAGTAAAGGGACAGCTAGTCAGCAGTAGAGAGTAAAGGGACAGCTAGTCAGCAGTAGAGAGTAAAGGGACAGCCAGTCAGCAGTAGAGAGTAAAGGGACAGCTAGTCAGCAGTACAGAGTAAAGGGACAGCTAGTCAGCAGTAGAGAGTAAAGGGACAGCTAGTCAGCAGTAGAGAGTAGAGGGACAGCTAGTCAGCAGTAGAGGGTAGAGGGACAGCTTGTCAGCAGTAGAGAGTAGAGGGACAGTTAGTCAGCAGTACAGAGTAGAGGGACAGTTAGTCAGCAGTACAGAGTAAAGGGACAGCTAGTCAGCAGTAGAGAGTAGAGGGACAGCTTGTCAGCAGTACAGAGTAAAGGGACAGCTAGTCAGCAGTACAGAGTAAAGCGACAGCTAGTCAGCAGTACAGGGACAGCTAGTCAGCAGTACAGAGTAGAGGGACAGCTAGTCAGCAGTACAGAGTAAAGGGACAGCTAGTCAGCAGTAGAGAGTAGAGGGACAGCTAGTCATCAGTAGAGAGTAGAGGGACAGTTAGTCAGCAGTACAGAGTAAAGGGACAGCTAGTCAGCAGTACAGAGTACAGGGACAGCTAGTCAGCAGTACAGAGTAAAGGGACAGCTAGTCAGCTGTACAGAGTAGAGGGACAGTTAGTCAGCAGTAGAGAGTAAAGGGACAGCTAGTCAGCAGTAGAGAGTAGAGGGACAGTTAGTCAGCAGTAGAGAGTAGAGGGACAGCTAGTCATCGGTAGAGAGTAGAGGGACAGCTTGTCAGCAGTAGAGAGTAGAGGGACAGCTTGTCAGCAGTAGAGAGTAGAGGGACAGTTAGTCAGCAGTACAGAGTAGAGGGACAGCTTGTCAGCAGTAGAGAGTAGAGGCACAGTTAGTCAGCAGTACAGAGTAGAGGGACAGTTAGTCAGCAGTACAGAGTAAAGGGACAGCTAGTCAGCAGTAGAGAGTAAAGGGACAGCTAGTCAGCAGTAGAGAGTAGAGGGACAGCTAGTCAGCAGTAGAGAGTAAAGGGACAGCTAGTCAGCAGTACAGAGTAGAGGGACAGCTAGTCAGCAGTAGAGAGTAGAGGCACAGTTAGTCAGCAGTACAGAGTAGAGGGACAGTTAGTCAGCAGCACAGAGTAAAGGGACAGCTAGTCAGCAGTAGAGAGTAAAGGGACAGCTAGTCAGCAGTACAGAGTAGAGGGACAGCTAGTCAGCAGTACAGACTAGAGGGACAGCTAGTCAGTAGTACAGAGTAAAGGGACAGCTAGTCAGCAGTACAGAGTAAAGGGACAGCTAGTCAGAAGTAGAGAGTAAAGGGACAGCTAGTCAGCAGTAGAGGGTAGAGGGACAGCTAGTCAGCAGTACAGAGTAAAGGGACAGCTTGTCAGCAGTACAGAGTAGAGGGACAGCTAGTCAGCAGTAGAGAGTAAAGGGACAGCTAGTCAGCAGTAGAGAGTAAAGGGACAGCTAGTCAGCAGTAGAGAGTAAAGGGACAGCTAGTCAGCAGTAGAGGGTAGAGGGACAGCTAGTCAGCAGTACAGAGAAAAGGGACAGCTAGTCAGCGGTACAGAGTAAAGGGACAGCTAGTCAGCGGTACAGAGTAAAGGGACAGCTAGTCAGCAGTAGAGAGTAAAGGGACAGCTAGTCAGCAGTACAGAGTAAAGGGACAGCTAGTCAGCAGTACAGAGTAAAGGGACAGCTAGTCAGCAGTACAGAGTAAAGGGACAGCTTGTCAGCAGTAGAGAGTAGAGGGACAGCTAGTCAGCAGTAGAGAGTAAAGGGACAGCTAGTCAGCAGTACAGAGTAGAGGGACAGCTAGTCAGCAGTAGAGAGTAGAGGGACAGCTAGTCAGCAGTACAGAGTAAAGGGACAGCTAGTCAGCAGTACAGAGTAAAGGGACAGCTAGTCAGCAGTAGAGAGTAAAGGGACAGCTAGTCAGCAGTACAGAGTAGAGGGACAGCTAGTCAGCAGTAGAGAGTAAAGGGACAGCTAGTCAGCAGTAGAGAGTAAAGGGACAGCTAGTCAGCAGTACAGAGTAGAGGGACAGCTAGTCAGCAGTACAGAGTAAAGGGACAGCTAGTCAGCAGTAGAGAGTAAAGGGACAGCTAGTCAGCAGTACAGAGTAGAGGGACAGCTAGTCAGCAGTAGAGAGTAAAGGGACAGCTAGTCAGCAGTAGAGAGTAAAGGGACAGCTAGTCAGCAGTAGAGAGTAAAGGGACAGCTAGTCAGCAGTAGAGAGTAAAGGGACAGCTAGTCAGCAGTACAGAGTAGAGGGACAGCTAGTCAGCAGTACAGAGTAAAGGGACAGCTAGTCAGCAGTACAGAGTAGAGGGACAGCTAGTCAGCAGTACAGAGTAAAGGGACAGCTAGTCAGCAGTAGAGAGTAGAGGGACAGCTAGTCAGCAGTAGAGCGTAAAGGGACAGCTAGTCAGCAGTAGAGAGTAGAGGGACAGCTTGTCAGCAGTAGAGAGTAGAGGGACAGCTAGTCAGCAGTAGAGAGTAGGGGGACAGCTTGTCAGCAGTAGAGAGTAGAGGGACAGCTAGTCAGCAGTAGAGAGTAAAGGGACAGCTAGTCAGCAGTACAGAGTAGAGGGACAGCTAGTCAGCAGTAGAGAGTAAAGGGACAGCTAGTCAGCAGTAGAGAGTAGAGGGACAGCTAGTCAGCAGTAGAGAGTAGAGGGACAGCTAGTCAGCAGTAGAGAGTAAAGGGACAGCTAGTCAGCAGTAGAGAGTAGAGGGACAGCTTGTCAGCAGTAGAGAGTAGAGGGACAGCTAGTCAGCAGTAGAGAGTAGAGGGACAGCTTGTCAGCAGTAGAGAGTAGAGGGACAGCTAGTCAGCAGTACAGAGTAAAGGGACAGCTAGTCAGCAGTACAGAGTAAAGGGACAGCTAGTCAGCAGTAGAGAGTAAAGGGACAGCTAGTCAGCAGTAGAGAGTAGAGGGACAGCTAGTCAGCAGTACAGAGTAAAGGGACAGCTAGTCAGCAGTACAGAGTAGAGGGACAGCTAGTCAGCAGTACAGAGTAAAGGGACAGCTAGCCAGCAGTACAGAGTAGAGGGACAGCTAGTCAGCAGTACAGAGTAAAGGGACAGCTAGTCAGCAGTACAGAGTAGAGGGACAGCTAGTCAGCAGTACAGAGTACAGGGACAGCTAGTCAGCAGTACAGAGTAAAGGGACAGCTAGTCAGCAGTGCAGAGTAGAGGGACAGCTAGTCAGCAGTACAGAGTAAAGGGACAGCTAGTCAGCAGTACAGAGTAAAGGGACAGCTAGTCAGCAGTAGAGAGTAAAGGGACAGCTAGTCAGCAGTACAGAGTAAAGGGACAGCTAGTCAGCAGTACAGAGTAAAGGGACAGCTAGTCAGCAGTACAGAGTAAAGGGACAGCTAGTCAGCAGTACAGAGTAAAGGGACAGCTAGTCAGCAGTACAGAGTAAAGGGACAGCTAGTCAGCAGTAGAGAGTAAAGGGACAGCTAGTCAGCAGTAGAGAGTAAAGGGACAGCTAGTCAGCAGTACAGAGTAAAGGGACAGCTAGTCAGCAGTACAGAGTAAAGGGACAGCTAGTCAGCAGTACAGAGTAAAGGGACAGCTAGTCAGCAGTACAGAGTAAAGGGACAGCTAGTCAGCAGTAGAGAGTAAAGGGACAGCTAGTCAGCAGTACAGAGTAAAGGGACAGCTAGTCAGCAGTAGAGAGTAAAGGGACAGCTAGTCAGCAGTAGAGAGTAAAGGGACAGCTAGTCAGCAGTAGAGAGTAAAGGGACAGCTAGTCAGCAGTAGAGAGTAGAGGGACAGCTAGTCAGCAGTAGAGAGTAGAGGGACAGCTAGTCAGCAGTAGAGAGTAGAGGGACAGCTAGTCAGCAGTACAGAGTAAAGGGACAGCTAGTCAGCAGTACAGAGTAGAGGGACAGCTAGTCAGCAGTACAGAGTAAAGGGACAGCTAGCCAGCAGTACAGAGTAGAGGGACAGCTAGTCAGCAGTACAGAGTAAAGGGACAGCTAGTCAGCAGTACAGAGTAGAGGGACAGCTAGTCAGCAGTACAGAGTACAGGGACAGCTAGTCAGCAGTACAGAGTAAAGGGACAGCTAGTCAGCAGTGCAGAGTAGAGGGACAGCTAGTCAGCAGTACAGAGTAAAGGGACAGCTAGTCAGCAGTACAGAGTAAAGGGACAGCTAGTCAGCAGTAGAGAGTAAAGGGACAGCTAGTCAGCAGTACAGAGTAAAGGGACAGCTAGTCAGCAGTACAGAGTAAAGGGACAGCTAGTCAGCAGTACAGAGTAAAGGGACAGCTAGTCAGCAGTACAGAGTAAAGGGACAGCTAGTCAGCAGTAGAGAGTAAAGGGACAGCTAGTCAGCAGTACAGAGTAAAGGGACAGCTAGTCAGCAGTACAGAGTAAAGGGACAGCTAGTCAGCAGTACAGAGTAAAGGGACAGCTAGTCAGCAGTACAGAGTAAAGGGACAGCTAGTCAGCAGTACAGAGTAAAGGGACAGCTAGTCAGCAGTACAGAGTAAAGGGACAGCTAGTCAGCAGTAGAGAGTAAAGGGACAGCTAGTCAGCAGTAGAGAGTAGAGGGACAGTTAGTCAGCAGTAGAGAGTAGAGGGACAGCTAGTCAGCAGTACAGAGTAAAGGGACAGCTAGTCAGCAGTAGAGAGTAAAGGGACAGCTAGTCAGCAGTAGAGAGTAGAGGGACAGCTAGTCAGCAGTAGAGAGTAGAGGGACAGCTAGTCAGCAGTACAGAGTAAAGGGACAGTTAGTCAGCAGTAGAGAGTAAAGGGACAGCTAGTCAGCAGTACAGAGTAGAGGGACAGCTAGTCAGCAGTACAGAGTAAAGGGACAGCTAGTCAGCAGTAGAGAGTAGAGGGACAGCTAGTCAGCAGTAGAGCGTAAAGGGACAGCTAGTCAGCAGTAGAGAGTAGAGGGACAGCTTGTCAGCAGTAGAGAGTAGAGGGACAGCTAGTCAGCAGTAGAGAGTAGGGGGACAGCTTGTCAGCAGTAGAGAGTAGAGGGACAGCTAGTCAGCAGTAGAGAGTAAAGGGACAGCTAGTCAGCAGTACAGAGTAGAGGGACAGCTAGTCAGCAGTAGAGAGTAAAGGGACAGCTAGTCAGCAGTAGAGAGTAGAGGGACAGCTAGTCAGCAGTAGAGAGTAAAGGGACAGCTAGTCAGCAGTAGAGAGTAGAGGGACAGCTTGTCAGCAGTAGAGAGTAGAGGGACAGCTAGTCAGCAGTAGAGAGTAGAGGGACAGCTAGTCAGCAGTACAGAGTAGAGGGACAGCTAGTCAGCAGTACAGAGTAAAGGGACAGCTAGCCAGCAGTACAGAGTAGAGGGACAGCTAGTCAGCAGTACAGAGTACAGGGACAGCTAGTCAGCAGTACAGAGTAAAGGGACAGCTAGTCAGCAGTGCAGAGTAGAGGGACAGCTAGTCAGCAGTACAGAGTAAAGGGACAGCTAGTCAGCAGTACAGAGTAAAGGGACAGCTAGTCAGCAGTAGAGAGTAAAGGGACAGCTAGTCAGCAGTACAGAGTAAAGGGACAGCTAGTCAGCAGTACAGAGTAAAGGGACAGCTAGTCAGCAGTACAGAGTAAAGGGACAGCTAGTCAGCAGTACAGAGTAAAGGGACAGCTAGTCAGCAGTAGAGAGTAAAGGGACAGCTAGTCAGCAGTACAGAGTAAAGGGACAGCTAGTCAGCAGTACAGAGTAAAGGGACAGCTAGTCAGCAGTACAGAGTAAAGGGACAGCTAGTCAGCAGTACAGAGTAAAGGGACAGCTAGTCAGCAGTACAGAGTAAAGGGACAGCTAGTCAGCAGTAGAGAGTAAAGGGACAGCTAGTCAGCAGTAGAGAGTAGAGGGACAGTTAGTCAGCAGTAGAGAGTAGAGGGACAGCTAGTCAGCAGTACAGAGTAAAGGGACAGCTAGTCAGCAGTAGAGAGTAAAGGGACAGCTTGTCAGCAGTAGAGAGTAGAGGGACAGCTAGTCAGCAGTAGAGAGTAGAGGGACAGCTAGTCAGCAGTACAGAGTAAAGGGACAGTTAGTCAGCAGTAGAGAGTAAAGGGACAGCTAGTCAGCAGTACAGAGTAGAGGGACAGCTAGTCAGCAGTACAGAGTAGAGGGACAGCTAGTCAGCAGTACAGAGTAAAGGGACAGCTAGTCAGCAGTACAGAGTAAAGGGATAAATTACCTGAATTGATGCGATAACGATAAAAATAAAGATATGTTTCTAACATTAATGTGGACTTTTATATTTATTTTATTATTATTATTATTTTATTTATTTATTATGGACTTTTATAATTATATTTTAAACTACTACTACCCATCAATTGTCCTATTAACAATCACCCATATTAGCAAACTCATTTCACTTCGAACTTCACATTTCTCTAGTATAGGCTACTTATTGTAATGAACGATATCAGGAAAATGCCTGCGATAAGTGATCAGTATGATCGTTGTCGATAATGTTTGGTTTATTGTCCCAGCTCTACTTCAGAACTGATTCATAGATAGCAAGGAGAAAGGTACAGAGGGTGGGTGTGGCTGAAGAGTTCCTGCTCTTGACAAATCTTTTAAAACAGCTTACAAGTCAACTTCCCCTTCACAGGTCCAATATAATATACAAAGTGTACAAAACATTAGAACACTTTCCTAATATTGAGTTGCAACCCCTTTTGCCCTCAGAACAGCCTCAATTCATTGGAGCATGAACTCTACAAGGACTTAAAAGAGTTCCACAGGGATGCTGGCCCATGTTGACTCCAACGTTTCCCACAGTTGTCAAGTTGGCTGGATGTCCTTTGGGTGGTGGACATTTCTTAATACACACAGGAAACTGTTGAGCGTTAAAACCCCAGCAACGTTGCAGTTCTTGACACACTCAAACCGGTGCGCCTGGCACCTACTACCATACCCCATTCAAAGGCACTTCAATCTTTTGTCTTGTCCATTCCCCCTCTGAATGGCACACATACACAATCCACGTCTCAATTGTCTCAAGGCTTAAAAATCCTTCTTCAACCTGTCTCCTCCCCTTCATCTACAATGATTGAAGTGGATTTAACAAGGGACATCAATAAGGGATCATAGCTTTCACCCGGATTCACCTTGTCAGTCTACTTCATGGAAAGAACAGGTGTTCTTCGTGTTTTGTACACCCATTCACAAAACGTAAAAACTATTGTCTATTACTAATCCCTCAGCAGGCCTAGTTGATGAATTTCAAAAATGATTTACAGGTTGGTTGTGTGGTGTGTGTCTGAGAGAGAGTTATGAGAGAGTGTTTTCCCTTACCTCATTGTCAGACAGTGCCTGCTGTGTGTGTGTGTGTGTTGTTTGTGATGCTGACTGTTACCTTGAGTGAGTCGAAGCAGGCGATGACTCGGCCATTGTCCACGTGGCAGCTCCTGGCTGGGTGGGCGAACTTACACTCAGCGTCCGAGCGAGAGCAGGTACCCCTCTGAAACTCTCGACACACCTCTAGGGTCAACCACTTAGTGTCCCGGCCCATGGCCATACTTCCCATGTTGACTGCCATTACAGCCCCTCAGGACAGGAGGGGGCAAGTGGATAAGGGAGTAGGGTCTAGGGTTGGACACAATCGGGGAAAAAAAAAGAAAAAAAAAAGAAAAGAAACAAAAAGCACTGATGCAGACGAAAATAAATTGGAAACTCCTTGACAAGACAAGAGGAGATAAGTGTGTGAAATTTAAAAAAAATACTTAGTTATACTGGATACAATGAATAAGCTGGTCCTTTGAAATTACTTTGAGTTTCTGGGTATGGAGGCTGGAGTAGTGGGTTTTCTTGGGTAAGGTGCAGATCCCTGATCCACTGACGATGGGATGAGTTCTCAGAGATAGAGGTGAGCAGAGGCCAGCTCTGTGTCATCGAAAAAATAGGAAATTGGGGCACCTCACTCTGTCATGCTGAGATATGTAGTTCAGACAGGCATTGTCCTAGAGAGAGGCCTTCCAATGACAGCTTCCTCTTCTTATGTCCGTCAGTCTGTCTGTCTCTGTCTTGCTCGCGCTGGTCACTCCATTCTTCAGACAGAAACCCCAAATATCCAGAACTGTGACACGGCTTCTGTCGCGTTTAGTATGGCTGGTCAGGCTGTTTAGAAAAAGGGAAAGATAAAAAAGCAGAAGCTTATCGACCAGTGTCCTTGTATTGATGATGAGGTGGAGGCTGAGGGGAGGTGGCGCTGGGGGGAGGTGGGCAGATTGCAGATCAGCAGCAGGACGGATGACTCTGGCTGTCAGGGTCACATATAGCCTCATTCAAGGCCAAACACACACAAATAAACACACACACAGTGCTGTGCTTTGCTCTACTCTCACGTAGCAGGGCCAGGAGCCTGTCCTATGCAGACAGCAGCAGTAGGCCACCAGCCAGCCAAACTGGACCGAACCAAACTGGACCGAACCAGAACGTCAGGCACCCACTCACAGTCTTCTTAGGCACTTTGGAGTTCCACTTCCTCCTCTTATTTTAGTCTCTTTCTCATCCCTCCTTCTCCACGTTTCTTCCTTCCCTGGCTGTCTCTTGTCGTTTATCCTTCCGTCTTCGTCATCCTCTTCATTGACCTCTTCATGTGGCTGCCCTTTCCGTAAAAACCTGTCTTTAGGTTGCAAGAAGAGACAGATGATCAAAATTAGTCAGCAGTCGGTTTAAAATAATAAAATTAAATAAAGTAAAAAATCTATTGCAGAAAAGGGTTCCAGGAAAAGCAGGCATCCTGAATGTAGAATATAACTGCATTAGTATCCAACCTACACTGTCAACTTACAACAGAACCCTATGGAGTCTAACTGGGTGATGAGGTCATGAGGTGAAAGAGAGACACACAAATAGAGCAGGTGGAGAGGGAGGCTAGTAGGGAGGCTGCAATGCACAGGAAAGGGCAAGCAATGTCTTAATTAAGAGATACAAGGAGGTAGAGGGAGGGATAGAGGGAGAGGGAGGGATAGAGGAAGGGAGCGATAGAGAGAGGGAGGGATAGAGGGAGAAAGAGGGAAGGAACGAAGAGAAAGCTTTGCAGAGCTGAAAGTAATTGACCAACTTGACATGAATCATGCTGCGATGTGCTGAAAATGAGTATCCTTGAACCGCCACAGGCTGGCCGCTGCTGTCGCAGACAGTTATGAATATATAGAGAGGAAGGGAGTGACGAGGAAAATAGAGAAAGAGCATTTCTCCCCGACTGTAGCTGCTGTGCAGAGTGAGGCCACAGCCAATCAGCTTGAGCCTTGCAGGCAGGCAAAGAAAGTGCCTTGCCAATGAGGATAGAGGTTGCATATCGATACCCCCCACCCATCCTTGTTCCTCTCTCAATTCCTCCCTGCCTCTTTCCTCTGGCACAGCCTGTCATGTCTGAGCCTCGTTTATTTTTTATTTAACCTTTATTTAACTAGGCAAGTCAGTTAAGAACAATGATGGCCTAGGAACAGTGGGTTAACTGCCTTGTTCAGGGGCAGAACGACAGATTTTTCCCTTGTCGGCTCGGGGATTTGATCTAGAAACCTTTCAGTTACTGGCCCAACGCTCTAACCATTATGCTACCTGCCACCCCATGCCAGGATTTAAAGAGGAGAATGAAGAATGTCTGACTCTAAAGTCCTCTCTTTCTCTCACTCTGAAGTGTGTGTGCACCTGTGTCCTGCTCAAACTGAGGGCATCACTGCAGTGTCTCACTTCCAGAGAGGGAGAGGGAGAAAGAGAGGGATGTGAGAGGATGAGAGGAGAGGTTCTTACTGTATTTCTCCCAGTGAGGTGTGGTAAAGTAGGGTTAAGTGTGAGCAAGGGATGGGGGGCTTAATATAACAAAGACAATATCTGGTGAAAGTGATTGTCTTTCGACACCTTGTAGAGTCCATGCCCCCAATGAATTGAGGCTATTTTGAGGGCAAAAGGGGGGGGGGGGGTGTATTAGGAAGCTTAATGTTTTGTACGCTCAGTGTATATAGTCATAATAATAGTGAATGACTAATAATAGTGAATGACTTGATAAATAAGGGGTACATCCTAATAAACCCACATAGAAACCCCACAGTAACCCACACCACCTGGTATAAGTCAATGAGCGATACTGTGCAAACACTGGGAACTATTACCATGGTTGACTGTAGACATGAGAGAGGTGAATACATAACATGAAGGAGGCAAGAATAAGAGAGAGAGGTGAATACATAACATGAAGGAGGCAGGAATAAGAGAGAGAGGTGAATACATAACATGAAGGAGGCAAGAACAAGAGAGAGGTGAATACATAACATGAAGGAGGCAGGAATAAGAGAGAGAGGTGAATACATAACATGAAGCAGGCAGGAATAAGAGAGAGAGGTGAATACATAACATGAAGGAGGCAGGAATAAGAGAGAGAGGTGAATACATAACATGAAGCAGGCAGGAATAAGAGAGAGAGGTGAATAGATAACATGAAGGAGGCAGGAAATAAAAGAGAGGTGAAAAGGAGAAGGGATTGGGGCAGATACTGTCGGTCCCATGTCACTTAGCGACAGACACAGATGGAAGGAGCAGTGGGAGGGTGTCTGTGTGTATGAGAGTGTCTCTGTGTGTATGAGAGTGTCTCTGTGTGTGAGAGAGTGCGCAGACAGAAAGCCCATTAGGAGAGTACTGTGGTGGAGGGAGGGGGAGAAAGAAAGAGAGATGGAGAGGAGAGAGAGAATGGGGAGAGATGGGCATTCGAGAGCTTGGGAATACAAGCTTCTATCTGCAAAACGATGATTCTGAGATAATTGGCTTTAAAGTTCAGAACCCTCATTGGTTTGAATGGTGTTTTTATCTTGTATTCTTTTGAACTTATCAATATGAATCGAGGCACATAGAGTGCTGTATAGGTAAAGAACATTGAATAGAACACGGCTATGTCTTATAGTCCCAAGCTCTCCAATTTCAGTACTTTCCTGCAGACAAATGACCAAATCACCCTCTAGTGGCCTCATGGGTGGAATGTTATTTATATTTTTTCACAATTTCATAATTAATCAACATTATTTTTAAAGACCAGCCAAAAATCTTGAGTTTATATGTTAAAAAATTGGGCTGCAAACTTAAAATTGAATAATTGTCAACTCTATATCTGACATGGTAAAAGAGTCTTCTTTTTTTTACACACATGACCATGTTGATGAGATGCATACTTTTGTTTGAAAGTAGATTTGTTTAATACTACAGAGCAGTGGTGTAAAGTGACAGCCAAAAGTACTCGTTACATTTTGAACGCTTAGCAGGACAGGAAAATGGTCCATTCACACACTTATCAAGAGAACATCCATGTTCATCCCTACTGCCTCTGATCTGGCGGACTCATTAAACACACATGCTTTGTTTGTAAATTATGTCTGAGTGTTGGAGTGTGCCCCTGGCTATCCGTAAATTACAAAAACAAGAAAATGGGTCTGTCTAGTTTGCTTAATATAAGGATTTTTAAATGATTTATACTTTTACTTTTGATACTTATGTATATTTCAGCAATTAGATTTACTTTTGATACTTAAGTATATTTAAAACCAAATACTTTTAGACTTTTAGTCAAGTAGCATTTTACTGAGTGACTTTCACTTTTACTTCAGTCATTTTCTATTAAAGTATCTTTACTTTTATTCAAGTATGATAACTGCGTACCTTTTCCACCACTGCTACAGAGAAACACTTGGTGTGACTCTGATTTAGCCCACTGCAGTATTAAAACCCCTTCAGACACAAGAACAAAGGCACACACTCGCAAAAAAAGGTTTGAGAGATGAGGGTAAGATTGATTGCTTAGGCATGCTTGGTTGTCTCTCCCCCTCTCCCTCTCCCTCCTCCACCTCTCATCCTGCTGGTCTGTCTCTCCCTCCTCCTCCACCTCTCATCCTGCTGGTCTGTCTCTCCCTCCTCCTCCACCTCTCATCCTGCTGGTCTGTCTCTCCCTCCTCCTTCACCTCTCATCCTGCTGGTCTGTCTCTCCCTCTCCCTCCTCCACCTCTCATCCTGCTGGTCTGTCTCTCCCTCCTCCTTCACCTCTCATCCTGCTGGTCTGTCTCTCCCTCCTCCTCCACCTCTCATCCTGCTGGACTGTCTCTCCCTCCTCCTCCACCTCTCATCCTGCTGGTCTGTCTCTCCCTCCTCCTCCACCTCTCATCCTGCTGGTCTGTCTCTCCCTCCTCCTCCACCTCTCATCCTGCTGGTCTGTCTCTCCCTCCTCCTCCACCTCTCATCCTGCTGGACTGTCTCTCCCTCCTCCTCCACCTCTCATCCTGCTGGACGGCCTCTCCCTCCTCCTCCACCTCTCATCCTGCTGGTCTGTCTCTCCCTCCTCCTCCACCTCTCATCCTGCTGGTCTGTCTCTCCCTCCTCCTCCACCTCTCATCCTGCTGGACTGTCTCTCCCTCCTCCTCCACCTCTCATCCTGCTGGTCTGTCTCTCCCTCCTCCTCCACCTCTCATCCTGCTGGTCTGTCTCTCCTTCTCCCTCCTCCACCTCTCATCCTGCTGGTCTGTCTCTCCCTCCTCCTCCACCTCTCATCCTGCTGGTCTGTCTCTCCCTCCTCCTCCACCTCTCATCCTGCTGGTCTGTCTCTCCCTCCTCCTCCACCTCTCATCCTGCTGGACTGTCTCTCCCTCCTCCTCCACCTCTCATCCTGCTGGTCTGTCTCTCCCTCCTCATCCACCTCTCATCCTGCTGGTCTGTCTCTCCCTCCTCCTCTCATCCTGCTGGTCTGTCTCTCCCTCCTCCTCCACCTCTCATCCTGCTAGTCTGTCTCTCCTACTCCACCTCTCATCCTGCTGGTCTGTCGCTTCATCTTTCCCTCCTCCTCCACCTCTCATCCTGCTAGTCTGTCTCTCCTACTCCACCTCTCATCCTGCTGGTCTGTCTCTCCTTCTCCCTCCTCCACCTCTCATCCTGCTGGTCTGTCTCTCCCTCCTCCTCCACCTCTCATCCTGCTGGTCTGTCTCTCCCTCCTCCTCCACCTCTCATCCTGCTGGTCTGTCTCTCCCTCCTCCTCCACCTCTCATCCTGCTGGACTGTCTCTCCCTCCTCCTCCACCTCTCATCCTGCTGGTCTGTCTCTCCCTCCTCATCCACCTCTCATCCTGCTGGTCTGTCTCTCCCTCCTCCTCTCATCCTGCTGGTCTGTCTCTCCCTCCTCCTCCACCTCTCATCCTGCTAGTCTGTCTCTCCTACTCCACCTCTCATCCTGCTGGTCTGTCTCTCCCTCCTCTCATCCTGCTAGTCTGTCTCTCCTACTCCACCTCTCATCCTGCTGGTCTGTCTCTCCTACTCCACCTCTCATCCTGCTGGTCTGTCTCTCCCTCCTACTCCACCTCTCATCCTGCTGGTCTGTCTCTCCTACTCCACCTCTCATCCTGCTGGTCTGTCTCTCCTACTCCACCTCTCATCCTGCTGGTCTGTCTCTCTCTCCTACTCCACCTCTCATCCTGCTGGTCTGTCTCTCTCTCCTACTCCACCTCTCATCCTGCTGGACTGTCTCTCCCTCCTCCTCCACCTCTCATCCTGCTGGTCTGTCTCTCCCTCCTCCTCCACCTCTCATCCTGCTGGTCTGTCTCTCCTTCTCCCTCCTCCACCACTCATCCTGCTGGTCTGTCTCTCCCTCCTCCTCCACCTCTCATCCTGCTGGTCTGTCTCTCCCTCCTCCTCCACCTCTCATCCTGCTGGTCTGTCTCTCCCTCCTCCTCCACCTCTCATCCTGCTGGACTGTCTCTCCCTCCTCCTCCACCTCTCATCCTGCTGGTCTGTCTCTCCCTCCTCATCCACCTCTCATCCTGCTGGTCTGTCTCTCCCTCCTCCTCTCATCCTGCTGGTCTGTCTCTCCCTCCTCCTCCACCTCTCATCCTGCTAGTCTGTCTCTCCTACTCCACCTCTCATCCTGCTGGTCTGTCGCTTCATCTTTCCCTCCTCCTCCACCTCTCATCCTGCTAGTCTGTCTCTCCTACTCCACCTCTCATCCTGCTGGTCTGTCTCTCCTTCTCCCTCCTCCACCTCTCATCCTGCTGGTCTGTCTCTCCCTCCTCCTCCACCTCTCATCCTGCTGGTCTGTCTCTCCCTCCTCCTCCACCTCTCATCCTGCTGGTCTGTCTCTCCCTCCTCCTCCACCTCTCATCCTGCTGGACTGTCTCTCCCTCCTCCTCCACCTCTCATCCTGCTGGTCTGTCTCTCCCTCCTCATCCACCTCTCATCCTGCTGGTCTGTCTCTCCCTCCTCCTCTCATCCTGCTGGTCTGTCTCTCCCTCCTCCTCCACCTCTCATCCTGCTAGTCTGTCTCTCCTACTCCACCTCTCATCCTGCTGGTCTGTCTCTCCCTCCTCCTCTCATCCTGCTAGTCTGTCTCTCCTACTCCACCTCTCATCCTGCTGGTCTGTCTCTCCTACTCCACCTCTCATCCTGCTGGTCTGTCTCTCCCTCCTACTCCACCTCTCATCCTGCTGGTCTGTCTCTCCTACTCCACCTCTCATCCTGCTGGTCTGTCTCTCCTACTCCACCTCTCATCCTGCTGGTCTGTCTCTCTCTCCTACTCCACCTCTCATCCTGCTGGTCTGTCTCTCCTACTCCACCTCTCATCCTGCTGGTCTGTCTCTCCTACTCCACCTCTCATCCTGCTGGTCTGTCTCTCTCTCCTACTCCACCTCTCATCCTGCTGGTCTGTCTCTCTCTCCTACTCCACCTCTCATCCTGCTGGTCTGTCGCTTCATCTTTCCCTCCTCCTCTTCCTATCATTCTAGCTACTGATCGATGGAGAGAGATTACTCAGTGGGGCACTCAGCCCTGCCTATCCTGCATTCAGGCCCAGGTCAGCCACAGTCAGGAGCCCCTGCTTACGCAGTGTTTCCACACCTACCTCCCTCAGGGTGCATGCATCCTTGCTCAGCAACGCTGCAACCAACATCATCAAAACCCACAACAGAAAGGGAACACGAGCTGACTCTTGACTGCTCGCTGGCTGGCTTTCCGCAGTAGACACAGCGGCTGCACAGTTTTCACCTGAGCAGTTGATAGGCAGTTACAGAGTGGACACTGGCTCTGGCCCAGACTCACAACGGCCTTCATTCAGGATCCATACTGCAGCCAACCTTCTTAAAGCGGGAACAGAAGGTACTCTGTGACTCTGTGATGGATATTATTAATCCATAAGCAACGGAGTACAGTAAAGCAGAGAACGAACTATACCTTCAGTACCAGACAAGTCTGGAGTTGGTGACACATCTAAAATAGCAGCCACTGACTGGGCTCATGATTCCCTTAGTTCACCCAGCCAGCACACCAGGGGACTAATCAGGACAACAGTGTTGAATAATTGAACATAAGTACATAAGCCACATATCCAAGCCCTTTCCAGCAGCATGCTGTATAAATGCAGATAGCATTACTACAAGTCTGAATTTGAATTGAGGTCTAATTGCTTCAGCGGCTGAGTGACTGTGAGGAGTGAGGCGCTGCAGAGCAGGAGAAAACAGGAGAGAAGAAATGGAGAGAGAAGAAAGGGCGAAAAGCAGTAAAGAGGAGAGGAGTGAAGGGGGGAGGGGAGGAGTAAAGAGGGGAGGAGTAAAGAGGGGAGGAGTAAAGAGGGGAGGAGAGGAGTAAAGAGGGGAGGAGAGGAGTAAAGAGGGGAGGAGTAAAGAGGAGAGGAGTAAAGAGGAGAGGAGTAAAGAGGAGAGGAGTAAAGAGGGAGGAGAGGAGTAAAGAGGAGAGGGGTAAAGAGGAGAGGAGTAAAGAGGGGAGGAGAGGAGTAAAGAGGGGAGGAGAGGAGTAAAGAGGGGAGGAGAGGAGAGGGGTAAATAGAGGAGTAAAGAAGAGAGGAGAGGAGTAAAGAGGTGAGGAGTAAAGAGGGGAGGAGAGGAGTAAAGAGGGGAGGAGTAAAGAGGGGAGGAGAGGAGTAAAGAGGGGAGGAGAGGAGTAAAGAGGAGGGGAGTAAAGGAGTAAAGAGGGGAGGAGAGGAGAGGGGTAAAGAGAGGAGTAAAGAGGGGAGGAGAGGAGTAAAGAGGGGAGGAGAGGAGTAAAGAGGGGAGGAGTAAAGAGGAGAGGAGTAAAGAGGAGAGGAGTAAAGAGGGGAGGAGAGGAGTAAAGAGGGGGGAGAGGAGTAAAGAGGAGAGGAGTAAAGATGAGAGGAGTAAAGAGGAGAGGAGTAAAGAGGAGAGGAGTAAAGAGGGGAGGAGAGGAGTAAAGAGGGGAGGAGAGGAGTAAAGAGGAGAGGAGTAAAGCAGGGAGGAGAGGAGTAAAGAGGGAAGGAGAGGAGTAAAGAGGAGGGGAGTAAAGAGGGGAGGAGAGGAGAGGGGTAAAGAGAGGAGTAAAGAGGGGAGGAGAGGAGTAAAGAGGGGAGGAGAGGAGTAAAGAGGAGGGGAGTAAAGAGGGGAGGAGAGGAGAGGGGTAAAGAGAGGAGTAAAGAGGAGAGGAGTAAAGAGGTGAGGAGTAAAGAGGGGAGGAGAGGCGTAAAGAGGGGAGGAGAGGAGTAAAGAGGAGAGGAGTAAAGAGGGGAGGAGTAAAGAGGGGAGGAGAGGAGTAAAGAGAGGAGGAGAGGAGTAAAGAGGAGAGGAGTAAAGAGGAGAGGAGTAAAGAGGGGAGGAGAGGAGTAAAGAGGAGAGGAAGATGGGTGGAAGATGAGAGGAGATGAGATAGGAAATAGGAGGGAGGGAGAAACATTGCAGGAATGGCTGTAAATGAGAGGCGGACTGAGACAGAGGGAGAAACGTTGCAGGAGTGGCTGTAAATGAGAGGTGGACTGAGACAGAGGGAGAAACGTTGCAGGAGTGGCTGTAAATGAGAGGTGGACTGAGACAGAGGGAGAAACGTTGCAGGAGTGGCTGTAAATGAGAGGTGGACTGAGACAGAGGGAGAAACGTTGCAGGAGTGGCTGTAAATGAGAGGCGGACTGAGACAGAGGGAGAAACGTTGCAGGAGTGGCTGTAAATGAGAGGTGGACTGAGACAGAGGGAGAAACGTTGCAGGAGTGGCTGTAAATGAGAGGTGGACTGAGACAGAGGGAGAAACGTTGCAGGAGTGGCTGTAAATGAGAGGTGGACTGAGACAGAGGGAGAAACGTTGCAGGAGTGGCTGTAAATGAGAGGCGGACTGAGACAGAGGGAGAAACGTTGCAGGAGTGGCTGTAAATGAGAGGTGGACTGAGACAGAGGGAGAAACGTTGCAGGAGTGGCTGTAAATGAGAGGTGGACTGAGACAGAGGGAGAAACGTTGCAGGAGTGGCTGTAAATGAGAGGCGGACTGAGACAGAGGGAGAAACGTTGCAGGAGTGGCTGGAAATGAGAGGCGGACTGAGACAAAGAGGGAGAAGAGAAGGCATATTGACTCTAAAAGGTCAGCCAGCCTGTTCCACACACACCTACTGTCGCTGTGTCCTTCAAGAATACTGAAGAGTGGATTTGAGAAGGTGAATAAGGAAATATGGAGTTGACTGTATGTGTGTGTGTGTGTGTGTGTGTGTGTGTGCGTGTGCACGCGCATGTGTGTTTGTGTGACCGTGAGCCAGATAATGTAAGATTGAGGATGTAAGCAAAAAAAGCAAAAAAATAAATGTCCTCCCACTGTCAACTGTGTTTATTTTCAGCAAACTTAACATGTGTAAATATTTGTATGAACATAACAAGATTCAACAACTGAGACATAAAGTTAACAAGCTCCACAGACATGTAACTAACAGAAATTTAATAATGTGTCCCTGAAGAAAGGGGGGGGGGGGGTCAAAATCAAAAGCAAGTCAGTATCTGGAGTGGCCACCAGCTGCATTAAGTACTGCAGTGCATCTCCTCCTCATGGACTGTACCAGATTTGCCAGTTATTGCTGTGAGATGTTACCCCACTCTTCCACCAAGGCACCTGCAAGTTCCTGGACATTTCTGGGGGTAATGGCCCTAGCCCTCACCCTTCGATCCAACAGGTCCCAGATGTGCTCAATGGGATTGAGATCCGGGCTCTTCGCTGGCCATGGCAGAACACTGACATTCCTGCCTTGCAGGAAATCACGCACAGAACGAGCAGTATGGCTGGTGGCATTGTCATGCTGGAGGGTCATGTCAGCATGTGCCTGCAGGAAGGGTACCACATGAGGAGGATATCTTCCCTGTAACGCACAGCGTTGAGATTGCCTGCAATGACAACAAGCTCAGTCCGATGATGCTGTGACAAACCGCCCCAGACCATGACAGACTGTCCACCTCCAAATCAATCCCACTCCAGAGTACAGGCGTAATGCTCATTCCTTTGACGATAAATGCAAATCCGACCATCACCCCTGTTGAGACAAAACCGCGGCTCGTCAGTGAAGAGCACTTTTTGCCAGTCCTGTCTGGTCCAGCGACGGTAAGTTTGAGCCCATAGGCGACTTTGTTGCCGGTGACGTCTGGTGAGGACCTGCCTTACAGGCCTACAAGCCCTCAGTCCAGCCTCTCTCAGCCTATTGCGATCAGTCTGAGCACCGATGGAGGGATTGTGCGTTCCTGGTGTAACTTGGGCAGTTGTTGTTGCCATCCTGTACCTGTCCCCCAGGTGTGATGTTCGGATGTACGGATCCTGTGCAGGTGTAGTTATATGTGGTCTGCCACTGCGAGGACGATCACTGCGAGGACGATCCTGTCTCCCTGTAGCTCTGTCTTAGGCGTCTCACAGTATGGACATTACAATTTATTGCCCTGGCCACATCTGCAGTCCTCATTCCTCATTCAAGCAGATGAGCAGGGACCCTGGGCATCTTTCTTTTGGTGTTTTTCAGAGTCAGTAGAAAGGCCTCTTTAGCGTCCTAAGTTTTCATAACTGTGACCTTAATTCCCTACCATCTGTAAGCTGTTAGTGTCTTAACGACCGTTCGACAGGTGTATGTTCATTAATTGTTTATGGTTCATTGAAATAGCTTGGGAAACAGTGTTTAAACCCTTTACAATGAAGATCTGTGAAGTTATTTGGATTTTTACGAATTATCTTTGAAAGACAGGGTCCTGAAAAAGGGACGTTTCTTTTTTTGCTGAGTTTATGTATGCATGCATTGTTCAAAATAATGTTATAATTCTATTTCAGGAGAGTTGAGGTTGAGTGATGGGTTAATATTCATCATGTAAGAAGAAATTAATAGGGTCTAAATGCATCAGGCAAAACCTGGTCAGTGGCAAGGCTCTGTCTGTGTGTGCAAACATAAAACCATGTAGTCTAGATAGACGACTATAAAAAGCCACTTCCTGGTATCTCATAACATTTTGGCTGAGGCATTAGTTCCTGTGTAAACATTAACCCTGACCTGATCTAACATCACCTACATTTGAGTCTGAAGGCTACAGGAACAAACATAACACAATACATTTAGGGTTGCACATTATGGGGAATATTCAAAAGGTGGAAACTTTCTGTGGGAATTAACGGGAATATATGGGAATTAACGGGAATATATGCAAATTAATATTAATACCATTAAATGTCGATGTTTTTTGCATTGGATATATTTACCATATCATATGGCGACAGAAACATAAACCTTTTACCTTATCTTAAGTACACATAACTGCAAATGATTAAATCCTTCCAATAGAAATAAAAAAACCAATTTAGTTACGAATTGAACTTTAATTAAATGAGTTGACTCTTCACATGGAATGATTTCACAGAACAACAAAATAAAGGGAATATTGAATGATCCTCAATGATTCATCGCATCTCCCAAAAACCTTTTAAACAGACATCTGTAAAATGATAGTCTAGAAACTAAAGCTTTGGTTGTCTTCCTCTCAGGCTTCCATGTCTTCTCCCTGGATCTCCTCAATGTCCACCTCTTGAACATCAGACTCTGAGGCCTCATCTTCACAGTCACTTTCCAACCTTGTTGAGGATGGCTCGTTGTCAGGCTCAAAAAGCCTCAAATTTGCCCGGATGGCCACCAATTTTTCAACCCTTGTATTGCTCAGCCTGTTGCGTGCTTTTGTGTATGTCCAAACAAGGACCAGTTGCACTCTGAGGCGGCTGATATTGGTGGGATTTGGAGGATGATGACGGCAACAGGGGAAAGAGCCTCAGATCCATAAAGTCCCTTCCACCAGGTGGCTGATGAGATATGTTGGCATGACTGCCATATTGCATCTCCATCCCAAAGCCCTTGCTTGGAAGTGTACTTCACCAGACTACCGAGAACCTTGCCCTCATCCAGGCCAAGGTGGCGAGACACGGTAGTGATGACACCATAGGCCTTGTTGATCTCTGCACCAGACAGGATGCTCTTGCCAGCATACTTGGAGTCCAACATGTACGCTGCGGCGTGTATGGGGTCCAGGCAGAAGTTTTCACGCTTTTTGATGAATTTCAGAACTGCAGTTTCCTCTGCTTGGAGCAACAGTGAAGTGGGCAGGGCAGTACATATTTATTCTCTTACATCTTCAAGCAGAGTCTGAACATCAGACAGGATGGCATTGTCTCCCTCAATCTGCGCAATGGCTACTGCTATAGGTTTGAGGAGTTTCAGACTGCTTACCACGCTCTCCCAAAATACATCATCCAGGAGGATCCTCTTGATGGGGCTGTCCATATCGGCAGACTGTGATATGGCCATTTCTTAGAGAGACTCCTTCCCCTCCAGGAGACTGTCAAACATGATGACAACACCATCCCGATGGGTGTTGCTGTGCAGCTTCAATGTGGTGCTCTTATTCATCTCACTTTGCTTGGTGAAGTAGATTGATGCTATAACTTGACGACTCTTCACATACCTAACCATTTCCTTGGCACTTTTGTAGAGTATATCCATTGTTTTCAGTGCCATGATGTCATTGAGGAGCAGATTCAATGCATAAGCAGCACAGCCAATGGGTGTGATGTGAGGGTAGAACTCCTCCACTTTAGACCAAGCAGCCTTCATTTTCACAACATTGTCTGTCACCAGTGCAAATAACTTCTGTGGTCCAAGGTCATTGATGACTGCCTTCAGCTCATCTGCAATGTAGAGACCGGTGTGTCTGTTGTCGCTTGTGTCTGTGCTCTTGTAGAATACTGGTTGAGGGGTGGAGATTATGTAGTTAATTATTCCTTGCCCACGAACATTCGACCACCCATCAGAGATGATTGCAATACAGTCTGCTTTCTCTATGATTTGCTTGACCTTCACTTGAACTCTGTTGAACTCTGCATCCAGAAAATGAGTAGATAAAGCATGTCTGGTTGCAGCGGTGTATGCTGGGCGAACATTCCGAAATCTCTTCCGATACACATTGCCTGTGAGCATCCGAGATGAACCAGTTGCATTCACAGCTCGAGCAAGACATTCAACAGCATTTCTCTGACTACGTTCCTTGACTGAGTCAAATAAAATTCTGATTCCAGGAGGACCATGAGCTGTTGCTATCGATAAGGTGTCTGATTCATCATTTTCACCTCAAAAAGAAATATAGGGACTTTTGTCAGAGGTTGCTTGTTGTGAGCGCTGAGGGAACTTTATGCACTTGGCCAGATGATTCTGTCTCTTTGTTGCATTCTTCACATATGATTTGGCACATTATTTGCAAATGTACACCGCTTTTCCTTCTACATTAGCTGCAGTGAAATGTCTTTACACATCAGATAGTGCCGTGGCATTTTCCTGTAAAGATTAGAAAAAAAAATTGTAAAAAAAAAAACGCAAATACATTTCCATGTACAGATAAATAGTTAAGCAGTTAGATTAAACAACTCCTTTCTAGGATAAGTGTTTTAAAATTAAACATGTATGGAAACAGGGTGAATTAACACTCCTCAGTTAGCAGGCTCAAGCAAACTAAAACCCACATGGTAGCAAAAACTAACTAGCAGAAATTGTTAACAGTTAGAAATGATTTAAACACACTTTGCTGTAGGCTACTATTTACTAGTTAACAAAAAATTATGTCATATAAAATATCTTCACCCCACCCAGTATTGTAATCAAAACTTACCAGAAAGCAAGTAGTCCTTGGCTCAGACAATGTAGTAGTGTGGGCTCAATAACATCTCATTAGTGTGCAAGATCTTGAGAATCAGCTGTACATGTGATGGAAGAATGCTCTGTGCATGCAGAGGGTTGCAATTCCATTGAATTGGGGATAGTTAAACCAAAATATGCCACAAGACCTAGAATTGCCTTATGTGTATCCCACAAAAGGTTCTCTGTTATCAGCTAACATTTTTGATGAATTTAAACAAATTTACCAAAATTCCCAAACTTAAATTCCCATGGAAAATTTCCGGGGAAATTCTGGAAATTTCCTGGAAAGTTTCCGACCTTTTGCAACCCTAAATACGTTAAACAACAATACAAATATAACACACTACATTAAATAACACAACAACACACTGGATCAGCGGATAGGTGACCTCTGAACCTGAGATTGCCACATGATTTGCAGCTTGGCCAGTCAATAGGTCAACATTTAAAAATATACATATTTGGCAACGGGGAGGAATCAAAAGGTTAATATTGAGTTTGATGAAATGTCATTATTGTTTAGGCTAGTGATCATGCAGACTCAAGGTGATACTGGTATGGACACTCTCCCTGGTCCAAGATCCCTTCATAAAGACTTCTTTACATCCTTCATTAGCCTGCTATATTCGTTATGTTTTTAACGTTTTATTTCCATTTGTAATATGTACACAATATAGCTTTTAGCTGCTGCCATGTATACTGAAATAAAACTCCACTCAAAAGAGACTATTGAATGGGGCTAGACTGACTGCTACTGCATTCCCTCCCCACGCCTGCAGAGAGAGAGAGAGGGCAGGCTGCTACTGCATTCCCTCCCCACGCCTGCAGAGAGAGAGAGAGGGCAGGGTGCTACTGCATTCCCTCCCCACACCTGCAGAGAGAGAGAGAGAGGGCAGGCTGCTACTGCATTCCCTCCCCACACCTGCAGAGAGAGAGAGAGAGGGCAGGCTGCTACTGCATTCCCTCCCCACGCCTGCAGAGAGAGAGAGAGGGCAGGCTGCTACTGCATTCCCTCCCCACACCTGCAGAGAGAGAGAGAGAGGGCAGGCTGCTACTGCATTCCCTCCCCACACCTGCAGAGAGAGAGAGAGAGGGCAGGCTGCTACTGCATTCCCTCCCCACACCTGCAGAGAGAGAGAGAGAGGGCAGGCTGCTACTGCATTCCCTCCCCACGCCTGCAGAGAGAGAGAGAGGGCAGGCTGCTACTGCATTCCCTCCCCACACCTGCAGAGAGAGAGAGAGAGGGCAGGCTGCTACTGCATTCCCTCCCCACACCTGCAGAGAGAGAGAGAGAGGGCAGGCTGCTACTGCATTCCCTCCCCACACCTGCAGAGAGAGAGAGAGAGGGCAGGCTGCTACTGCATTCCCTCCCCACACCTGCTGAGAGAGAGAGAGAGGGCAGGCTGCTACTGCATTCCCTCCCCACACCTGCTGAGAGAGAGAGAGAGGGCAGGCTGCTACTGCATTCCCTCCCCACACCTGCTGAGAGAGAGAGAGAGGGCAGGCTGCTACTGCATTCCCTCCCCACACCTGCAGAGAGAGAGAGAGAGGGCAGGCTGCTACTGCATTCCCTCCCCACACCTGCAGAGAGAGAGAGAGAGGGCAGGCTGCTACTGCATTCCCTCCCCACACCTGCAGAGAGAGAGAGAGAGGGCAGGCTGCTACTGCATTCCCTCCCCACACCTGCAGAGAGAGAGAGAGAGGGCAGGCTGCTACTGCATTCCCTCCCCACACCTGCAGAGAGAGAGAGAGAGGGCAGGCTGCTACTGCATTCCCTCCCCACACCTGCAGAGAGAGAGAGAGAGGGCAGGCTGCTACTGCATTCCCTCCCCACACCTGCAGAGAGAGAGAGAGAGGGCAGGCTGCTACTGCATTCCCTCCCCACACCTGCAGAGAGAGAGAGAGGGCAGGCTGCTACTGCATTCCCTCCCCACACCTGCAGAGAGAGAGAGAGGGCAGGCTGCTACTGCATTCCCTCCCCACACCTGCAGAGAGAGAGAGAGAGGGCAGGCTGCTACTGCATTCCCTCCCCACACCTGCAGAGAGAGAAAGAGAGAGAACTTCTGTGAGTGTAATGTTTACTGTTAATTTTTATTATTTATTTCACTTTTGTTTATCATCGACTTCACTTGCTTTTGCAATGTTAACATTGTTTACCATGCCAATAAAACCCTTAAATTGAAAATTAATTGAGAGAGAGAGAGGGAGAGGGCAGGCTGCCTCTCCACACCTGCAGAGAGAGGGGGGGAGGGAGGGAGTCCAGGAGTCACCAGGTAGAGGTCAGGGTAGGTGGGACAGAGGCTGTGTCCCAAATGGCACCCTTTTTCTTGTGTGGCATACATACTGTGTAGGACTCTGGTCAAAAGTAGCGCACTATATAGGGAATAAGGTGCCATTTACACAGGCAGCCCAATTCTGATATTTTTTTCATTAATTGGTCTTTTGACCAATCAGATCAGCTCTTTTGCCAATAATTGGGCAAAACATCAGAATTTGGCTGCCTGTGTCAATGTAGCCTATGGGACACAGCAAGAGAGGGGTAAGGCTGGCTGTTGTTGACTCCAGCGCACTGCGTCATGTCCATCCTCAAAGATGGAGTACCACTACACTACGTAACAAGGTAACCTTCATAGCAGGAAGCTGATGTCTCCAGAATTGATTATGGGAACGCAGTACTTGGGGGCCTGCCTGTAAATTCAATTCATAAACTAGATGGCGCCGACGGAGAAGGGCGACATCTTACGAGTTTCAATCCGACTTTGCTATTTAGTGACTTTTCCCATGTTTATCCTTACTTTTTTGTACAGAAAGTTAAAACTTCTTAGGGCTAGGGTTCTTTTTTCTCAATTTCCACCTGACTGATGTGCCCAAAGTAAACTGCCTGTTGCTCAGGCCCTGAAGCCAAGATATGCATATCATTGGTACCATTGGAAGGAAAACACTTTGAAGTTTGTAGAAATGTTAAAATAATGTAGGAGACTATAACACAATAGATATGGTAGAGCCCATGCTCTTACAATGGAAAGTATACGGGCATAATGAATTCTAGCTCCCAGGATGCAATTCCTATGGCTTCCACTGGGTGTCAGCAGTTTATGTTCAAGGTTTCAGGCTTGTAACTTCCAAAACGAATAAGAAATATGAGTTTTAGTACAAGGACACAGTCTTGGAAATTCCTTGTTTGGGCGTGCGATGAAGACAAGACGCACCTGCTAATATCAGTTTCCTATTGAACATACTTCTTTCCGTAAGAAATATTATAGTTTGATTATATTTTAGGATTATATTGAGGAGTCAATTGAAATGTATTTTGACTCGTTTTAACAAAGTTTAGTGGTAGATTTTTCTTTCTCTGCAAGTTGAACGAGTGGATTACTCAAATCGATGGCGCCAACTAAACAGACCTTTTGGGATATAAAGAAGGATTTTATATAACAAAATGACACTACATGTTATAGATGGGACCCTTTGGATGACAAATCAGAGGAATATTTTTTTAAAGTAAGTGAAAATTTAATTGCTATTTGTGAGTTTATGAAACCTGTGCCAGTGGAAAAATATTTTGATGTGGGGCGCCGTCCTCAAACAATCGCATGGCATGCTTTCGCTATAATGGCTACTGTAAATCGGACAATGCAGTTAGATTAACAATAATTTAAGCTTTCAACCGATATAAGACACTTGTATGTACCTAAATGTTTAATATACATAATTTTAATGATTATTTATTTGAATTGCGTGCCCTCCAGTTTCACCGGAAGTTGTCCCGCTAGCGGGACGCCTAGCCCTATAAATACTTGACGGCCAAGACAGTTACTAACCTCGATTTCGACTTCAAATCCGACTTAGACTAAACTGTTCCCTTGTTCATACATTAATTCATTAATTACACCATTAATTTGTTCCACTTCACCAAAACGCTGTGGGCATCAATGCTGCAGACGAGCCGGCCTCCTTGTGTCACTGAGACGAAGAGAATATCCCCTCCGTCCTATTGGCAAATGTCCAGTCACTCGAGAATAAGATGGTTGGGATTCGTTCAAGAGTCTCCTATCAGAGAGAGTTGAAAAGCTGCAAAATGATATGCCTTGCAGAGATGTGGCTGGATGACTCAGTGAACTCAGTGGTTTCTCCATGCAGCAGCACGATCGGACGAAGGCGGCCTCGAGCAAGTCCAAGGGGGGGAGGGGTGTGCCTCTTCATAAACAACAACTGGTGTGCTGCGTTCAGTGTGAAGGAAATCTCTAGCTTTTGATTCCCTGATATAGAACACATCATGGTAAACTGCAGAACATTTAATCTACCTGATATAGAACACTTTATGGTAAACTGCAGAACCTTTAATCTACCTGATATAGAACACCTCATGGTAAACTGCAGAACCTTTAATCTACCTGATATAGAACACCTCATGGTAAACTGCAGAACCTTTAATCTACCTGATATAGAACACCTCATGGTAAACTGCAGAACCTTTAATCTACCTGATATAGAACACCTCATGGTAAACTGCAAAACCTTTAATCTACCTGATATAGAACACCTCATGGTAAACTGCAGAACCTTTAATCTACCTGATATAGAACACCTCATGGTAAACTGCAGAACCTTTAATCTACCTGATATAGAACACCTCATGGTAAACTGCAGAACCTTTAATCTACCTGATATAGAACACCTCATGGTAAACTGCAGAACCTTTAATCTACCTGATATAGAACACCTCATGGTAAACTGCAGAACCTTTAATCTACCTGATATAGAACACCTCATGGTAAACTGCAGAACCTTTAATCTACCTGATATAGAACACCTCATGGTAAACTGCAGAACCTTTAATCTACCTGATATAGAACACCTCATGGTAAACTGCAGAACCTTTAATCTACCTGATATAGAACACCTCATGGTAAACTGCAGAACCTTTAATCTACCTGATATAGAACACCTCATGATAAACTGCAAAACCTTTAATCTACCTGATATAGAACACCTCATGGTAAACTGCAGAACCTTTAATCTACCTGATATAGAACACCTCATGGTAAACTGCAGAACCTTTAATCTACCTGATATAGAACACCTCATGGTAAGCTGCAGACACTTATCTACCAAGAGAGTAATGATCACAACTGTCTACATCCCTCCACAAGCCAACACCACTTTGGCACTCAACGAACTATATGGGGCCATAAACAAAGAAGAAACCACTCACCCAGAGCCAGTGTTTCTGGTGGGCAGAGACTTTAACACAGGGAGAATTAAAACTGTTCTCTCACTTTAATCAACATGTCTCCTGCGCTAAAACTGTAGACCTCTTTTATTCTACCCACAGAAACGCATACAAGGTTCTCCCTCGTCCTCTCTTCTGCAAATTTGACCATGACTCTATTCTCCTGCTTCCTGTTTACGAACTAAAACTCAAACAGAAAGTACAGTGACACGTTCAATACTCCAACGCTAGTCGTATGTGGCAGGGCTTGCAGACGATAACGGATTACAAAGGGAAACCCAGCCGTGAGATGTCCAGTGATGCAGAACTCCCAAACGAGCTAAATGTCTTTTATGGTCGCTTCGAGGAATACAACACTGAGTAATGCGTGAAAGCCCCTGTTGTTCCGGATGACTGTGTGATCTCACTCTCCGTGGTTGATGTGTGTAAAACTTTCAAACAGGTTAGCACTCACAAGACCGCCATTTAAAATACCAGGGTGTGTTCTCAAAGCATGC
The DNA here is from genome assembly GCF_029448725.1 of Salvelinus fontinalis. NCBI lineage: Eukaryota > Metazoa > Chordata > Actinopteri > Salmoniformes > Salmonidae > Salvelinus > Salvelinus fontinalis. The sequence goes on from NC_074693.1 coordinate 18,230,742, forward strand.
GCAGACCATCTGAAAAGTGTCTTCAATTACATTTTCAATCTCTCCTTGTCCCCGTCTGTAATCCCAATATGTTTCAAACTGACCACCATTGTTCCTGTTCCCAAGAACTCCAAGGTAACCTACCTAAATGTCTATTGCCCTTTAGCACTTGAATCTGTCATTATGAAATGCTTTGACCATCACACCGTCATTTCCGGTCACAACTTGTAGACTTGTTTACATGCTGCTGTGCAGTTTGTTGCTAACGTTTCTTTGCTACCTGCCAACTTTACATTTTTTACTTATTAATTACCGTTTTATATTTTTATTTTTCACCTCGCTCAACTTTTTTCATTAAACTTTAGAACCCCGGACGCTTTATCTGGACATGGTTCTACACGACCTCCACCAGCTGAAGCTAAATAGTAACATTAACACATTAACATGATGCCTTCAAATTGCAGTCGCTGAACTCATAATATACAGGAGAGCGATCGCCTTACGGCGAGGATAGCCGTGCTGCAAGCCCAGCTTCAGACTCAATCGTTAGGCAAGGGTCATTTAAGCATGGTTCCTCTCTCGGTTTCTTCCTAGGTTCCGGCCTTTCTAGGGAGTTTTTCCTAGCCACCGTGCTTCTACATCTGCATTGCTTGCTGTTTGGGGTTTTAGGCTGGGATTCTGTACAGCACTTTGTGACATCGGCTGATGTGGAGCGGGTTCGAGAGCTTCAAGTTCCTTGCTGTCTACATCACTAAGGACTCAACATGGGCCACACACACCAACACAGTCGTGAAGCGGGTACGACAGCGCCTCTTCCCCCACAAGGCTGAAAAGATTTGGCATGGGCCCTTGGATCCCAAAATGTTCTACAGCAGCACCATCGAGAGCATCTTGACTGGCTGCATCACCACTTGGTATGACAAACGCACTTCTCTCGACCACAAAGTGCTTCGGGGGGGTGGTGCGGACAGCTCAGTACATTACTGGGGCCGAGCTCCCTGCCATCCGGGACCTTTATATCAGGCGGTGTCAGAGGAAGGATCGAAAAATTGCCAAAGACTCCAGCCACCCTAGCCACAGACTGTTCATTCTCCAACCGTCCGGCAAACAGTACCGAAGCATCGGCTCTCGGACCAACAGCCCCCGAGACAGCCACTACCCCAAGCCATAATACTGTTAAATAGCCATAAGACCGCTAGATAGTTAATTAAATGGTTACCCTGGACTATCTTGCACTGACTCTATGCACACTATATACACACACTACACTTTTACACTCATCATATGCTGCAGCTACTCTGTTCTTTATTTTACTCTTATTATTATCTATCCTGATGCCAAGTCACTTTACCCTGCCTTCATGTACATATCTACCTCAAATACCTTATTATTATCTATCCTGATGCCAAGTCACTTTACCCTGCCTTCATGTACATATCTACCTCAAATACCTTATTATTATCTATCCTGATGCCTAGTCACTTTACCCTGCCTTCATGTACATATCTACCTCAAATACCTTATTATTATCTATCCTGATGCCAAGTCACTTTACCCTCCCTTCATGTACATATCTACCTCACATACCTTATTATTATCTATCCTGATGCCAAGTCACTTGACCCTGCCTTCATGTACCTCAAATACCTCGTCCCCCTGCACATTGATCTGGTACTGGTACTCTTTGTATATAGCTCCACATTGATCTGGTACTGGTACTCCCTGTATATAGCTGCACATTGATCTGGTACTGGTACTCCCTGTATATAGCTCCACATTGATCTGGTACTGGTACTCCCTGTATATAGCTCCACATTGATCTGGTACTGGTACTCCCTGTATATAGATCCACATTGATCTGGTACTGGTACTCCCTGTATATAGATCCACATTGATCTGGTACTGGTACTCCCTGTATATAGCTCCACATTGATCTGGTACTGGTACTCCCTGTATATAGCTCCACATTGATCTGGTACTGGTACTCCCTGTATATAGCTGCACAGTGATCTGGTACTGGTACTCCCTGTATATAGCTCCACATTGATCTGGTACTGGTACTCCCTGTATATAGCTGCACATTGATCTGGTACTGGTACTCCCTGTATATAGCTCCACATTGATCTGGTACTGGTACTCCCTGTATATAGCTCCACATTGATCTGGTACTGGTACTCCCTGTATATAGATCCACATTGATCTGGTACTGGTACTCCCTGTATATAGCTCCACATTGATCTGGTACTGGTACTCCCTGTATATAGCTCCACATTGATCTGGTACTGGTACTCCCTGTATATAGCTCCACATTGATCTGGTACTGGTACTCCCTGTATATAGATCCACATTGATCTGGTACTGGTACTCCCTGTATATAGCTCCACATTGATCTGGTACTGGTACTCCCTGTATATAGCTCCACATTGATCTGGTACTGGTACTCCATGTATATAGCTCCACATTGATCTGGTACTGGTACTCCATGTATATAGCTCCACATTGATCTGGTACTGGTACTCCATGTATATAGCTCCACATTGATCTGGTACTGGTACTCCCTGTATATAGCGCCACATTGATCTGGCACTGGTACTCCATGCATATAGCTCCACATTGATCTGGTACTCCCTGTATATAGCTCCACATTGATCTGGTACTGGTACTCCCTGTATACAGCTCCACATTGATCTGGTACTGGTACTCCCTGTATATAGCTCCACATTGATCTGGTACTGGTACTCCATGTATATAGCTGCACATTGATCTGGTACTGGTACTCCCTGTATATAGCTCCACATTGATCTGGTACTGGTACTCCATGTATATAGCTGCACATTGATCTGGTACTGGTACTCCATGTATATAGCTCCACATTGATCTGGTACTGGTACTCCCTGTATATAGCTCCACATTGATCTGGTACTGGTACTCCCTGTATACAGCTCCACATTGATCTGGTACTGATACTCCCTGTATATAGCTCCACATTGATCTGGTACTGGTACTCCCTGTATATAGCTGCACATTGATCTGGTACTGGTACTCCCTGTATATAGCTCCACATTGATCTGGTACTGGTACTCCCTGTATATAGCTCCACATTGATCTGGTACTGGTACTCCCTGTATATAGCTCCACATTGATCTGGTACTGGTACTCCCTGTATATAGCTGCACATTGATCTGGTACTGGTACTCCATGTATATAGCTCCACATTGATCTGGTACTGGTACTCCCTGTATATAGCTCCACATTGATCTGGTACTGGTACTCCCTGTATATAGCTCCACATTGATCTGGTACTGGTACTCCCTGTATATAGCTCCACATTGATCTGGTACTGGTACTCCCTGTATATAGCTCCACATTGATCTGGTACTGGTACTCCCTGTATATAGATCCACATTGATCTGGTACTGGTACTCCATGTATATAGCTCCACATTGATCTGGTACTGGTACTCCATGTATATAGCTGCACATTGATCTGGTACTGGTGCTCCCTATATATAGCTCCATTATTGTGTATTTTATTCCTTGTGTAACAATATTTTTTTATTTATTATTATTTTAATTTTTTTTCAAATCTGCATCGTTGGGAGGGGCTCGGAAGCAATGATTTCAAGGTATTTGATTGAATTTGAACAGTGCTGCAAGGATTCTTCTGACACAAACAAAACTGTCTGCCCACATCACCCCCATCGGCTACCTGTTCTTCAAAGAATTGACTTTAAAATCATCCTCCTCGTCTGCAAATCCCTAGACCGTGCCTTGTCCTCCCATGCACCATGCCTATGGAACTCCCTTCCAGATAATCTCAGGGCTGTTCAGACTGTTGGAGCTTTAAAAGCAGGCCTTAAGACACCTCTATCGGCCTAGCCTTCCTCATGTTATGGTTACATACATTTGTTTAATTTTTTGTTGACTATGTCTCTATTTTCTATTTTATTTTATGCACCTTGTGATTATTCTTGTATAATGAAAAGCGTTTTACAAATGTAATAAATTATTATTAGTTTCCCCACGGTCCCTCCCCCATGCTGCACACGTCCAAAAGCCCAGTCAGCCCCTCTGTCGGAGCACCAGGCACAGACGGATAAAACAAATAACTGTGCGAAACCACAAGGCCAGAACACCAGAGTAGACACTTGGAACTCAGGAATCTTTAAGACATGCAATATATTTAGAAAATGTGCAGCCAGAGCCCTTAAACAACTGTCTGGCTGATAAAATCTAACAAATCACTCTTTTAGGCCTTGGTCATACCAGCAACATTTCAAGCTTTTAAAAAAACATAGCCTAGAACCAACCAATAAACATTAGAGTCTTACTCAGACCAGAGTCACCTGGAACATTCTAATATAATTATTTGTATTTATCCTTTATTTAACTAGGCAAATCAGTTAAGAACAAATTCTTATTTACAATGACGGCCTACCCCTGCCAAACCCTAACGACGCTGGGCCAATTGTGCACCGCCCTAAGGGACTTCCAATCACGGCCGGTTGTGATACAGCCTGGAATTGCACCAGGGTCTGTAGTGACGCCTCTAGCACTGAGATGCGGTGCACTAGACCGCTGCGCCACTTCCGGGAGTGAAACAGAGAGAGAGAAACCTTCCATAACAAAGCCATCACCTGCAGAGAAATGAACCTGGAGAAGAGCCCCCTAAGCAAGCTGGTCCTGGGGGTCTGTTTACAGACCCCACACAGCCCCAGAACAGCAACACAATTAGACCCAAACAAATCATAAGAAAACTAAAATATAATTATTTGACACATTGGAAAGAATTTACAAAACAACAGAGCAAACTAGAATGCTATTTGGCCCTAAACAGAGAGTACACATTGGCAGAATACCTGACCACTGTGACTGACCCAAAACTGAGGAAATCTTTGACTATGTACAACCTTGCTATTGAGAAAGGCACAAAATGAGGTGGAAACTGAGCTGCACTTCCTAACCTCCTGCCAAATGTATGACCATATTAGATACATATTTCCCTCAGATTACAGACCTACAAAGAATTTGAAAACAAATCAAATTTAGATAAACTCCCATTTCTATTGGGTGAAATACCACAGAGAGAGTAGAGAGAGAGTAGGGAGAGCAGCAAGATTTGTGACCTGTTGTCACAAGAAAAGGGCAACCAGTGAAGAACAAACACTATTGTAAATACAACCCATATTTATGTTTATTTATTTTCTCTTCCGTACTTTAACTATTTGCACATCGTTACAACACTGTATATAGTCATAAAAGGATATTTGAAATGTCTCTATTCCCTTGGAACTTTTGTGAGTTTAATGTTTACTGTTAATTTTTATTGTTTGTTTCACTTTTGTTAATTATCTATTTCACTTGCTTTGGCAATGTAAACATATGTTTCCCATGTCAAAAAAGCCCCCTAAAATTGAAATTGAATTGCGAGAGAGAAAGAGACAGAGTGGTGTGGGTAGAGTGATTAGGTGATTGATTAAAGATAGCGCTGGAGGAGGAGGAGGAGAATAACAAGACAAGAGGAGGAGCTCCGGGTCACAATGAGAGGGAAAGGTCAAGCAACAGGGATAGAGCAAAGTAATTAAGTTAAGTATCTATAATCCCCTCAGCTTGTTAAAGCACCACAGTATCCATTCACAAAAACATACATCCAGCTATAGATATACCCCTCACAAACAGTGCCTTCAGAAAGTATTCACACCCCTTGACTTTTTCCACATTTTGTTGTGTTACAGCCTGAATTTAAGACGGATTTTGTGTCATTGGCCTACACACAATACCTCATAATGTCAAAGTGGAATTATGTTTAAAGAAATTTTTACAAATGAATTAAAATTGAAAAGCTGAAATGTCTTGAGTCAACAAGTGTTCCACCCCTTTGTTATGGCAAGCCTAACATGCTGACCACACCGCCCCCGTTGCATGCGCGAGCGTTGCAAAATAAATATACACATACATGTTATTCAATCATTTCATCCAAATTGCTTGCACGCGTCAACAAGCGTCTGCGTAGCCAGGCTCTAAAATAGAACTTGGTTCCATTTTTGATGCGTGACACGCTGCAAGTCCCATCTCCTCATTGGTTTTTAGCATATACCCACGTGGGTGACTGAATGATGAACTGAGGTCCACACTCCAGTCAAAGCTGGTTGCCAACCGCCAGATAAAGTCCACAGAAGAAGAAGACTGGAGGAGAGATTACTAGAAACTAAGGTTTCCCCCTTTATCTGTGGATTAATTGTTTGAGTAGAGAACACACAATTTTGTGTGACACAAAATGGGTAAAAATTCTACAAAGATCCAGAAAAAAGGGACCTTGTTCATTTTAGGTAAAATAATAACCCAATGTTTATATCCCAGGACAAATTAGCTAGCAACAGCAAGATAGCTAGCTAAATGTCCATTAATGTTTCTTGTGTTTCGACCTGTCCCCAAATTAATATAATTGATTGAGAGTTAGTTTTGATATTTGAACCTGCGTGTCCTGATCACATCTGGTGTGGATGGACAAAAACAACATGCAGACGCATGCGCCGGATACTTCACCATTTTGGCAACACTCCGAATGGCGCAGCAATCTAAGGCACTGCATCTCAGTGCTAGAGGCATCACTACAGACCCCCGGAAAGACTCAAAGCTGTAATCGCTGGGTGATTCTAACATGTATTGACTCAGGGGTGTGAATACTTATGTAAGCGAGATATGTATGTTACATTTTCAATAAATTTGCAAAATTTTCTAAAAACATGTTTTCACTTTGTCATTATGGGGTATTGCTTGTAGATGGGTGAGGGGAAAAAATATTTCATCAATTTTGAATTCAGGCTGTAACACAACAAAATGTGGAATAATTCAAGAGGTATGAACACTTTCTGAAGGCACTGTATATGGACACTTACACAAAAACATACACTATACAGGACACACACATGTAACTGGCATGTACACAGACGCATAGGCTACACTCATAAATGACATATTAGTGGACTCAAGGAATAACATAATGTACCACATACTGAAATGTAAAGCATGACATGTAATGGAGTTAACAAGGAAACAGGTTTGCATGGAAGAATTACTGATTTGATTTGCATGCCTACAAAAGTCTGTCTTTTTACAGGGGTTTTTATGTTATTAACCTATACCTTTATCCAAACCCTCACAGTCAGATAATGGATATTTACTACCTGTGAGCTGGCTGAGCATTATCAGATATTATGGATTAATCCATTTCATATAGCCTGCATAACATTTGGTGATTTTTTTATGCGGTTGCTTTATCAGTATAATGTTTAATTTGCACCATGAAAATACTAGGTACTGGGCAGAGTCTGGGGCAGCTGAGCAGGGACCTGGTTGGTTGTGTAGAGGGGAAATGAGGACAGGTTGTGTAGGAGGGCAGTTAGAATACAGTAACCTCACTGTGTGTGTGGTGCAGCGGTTACCTGTGTTAATATGGAGTCAAAAATAAAAAGAGCTAGATGGGTGCAGAGTCCACTGCGGAGAGAGAGAGAGCACATAAACCAGTCTAGACTCGCCATGCTGTTAAATGAGGCAAGGCAATGGCATCGATTCGCAAAAGCATATGCACTGATGTTGAGTGAGTGAAAACAGCATATTTAAGTGTGGGGTTATGGTGTGTTATAGCCCTATTGACTTTGATGTGACCCCTTATCTGCAGACCAACCCCCCCGTTCCTATTTCAGAAAATAAGGGGGGAACTTCACTCCACTGGGTGGAATGCCACTTGGCAAAGATAAAAGGAAACTGGTTTAGTCACCTGGTTTAACCGACAGAACTACTGTGGTGACCTGAGACAGCCAGTATATTAATGTAATGTTCTGTTTATCGCATTCAAACCAAATGGCACCATGTTCCCTACGTAGAGTTACCTTTGACATGGCCCAAGTAGTGCACTACATAGGAAATAGGGTGTCATTTGGGATGTAGTAGGCATAGTGTATTGGATGAGGTCTGATAACAGGTTATGATTGGAATAAGAAAAGCTCCAAGGCCAGCACTATAAAGAACAACTTATCCTACTAGTCCCCCAGGCCAGCACCATCTAGTCTCCCAGGCCAGGACCATCTAGTCCCCCAGGCCAGAACTATCTAGTCCCCCAGGCCAGAACTATCTAGTCTCCCAGGCCAAGAACATCTAGTCCCCCAGGCCAGGAACATCTAGCCCCCCAGGCCGGGACCATCTAGTCTCTAGTCTCCCAGGCCAGGAACCTTCTAGTCCCCCAGGCTGGAACCATCTAGACCCCAGGCAGGAACCATCTAGTCCCCCAGGCCGGAACCATCTAGTCCCCTAGGCCAGAACCATCTAGTCCCCCAGGCCAGAAGCATCTAGTCCCCCAGGCCACATTATCATTCCAAAAAGTGTTCAAATAGGCATAGTGATTTGCAATTCGATTGACATATAAATTATGCAGTTCTTCAAAAGAGTGACATGCACTTGGATGGAGTGAAATTACAGGCCAAGAAGACGTGGCGTCTTGTTGTTGGCACTAACGGACAAATAGTGTGCAACTGCAGTGTACTTCACTCCCGCCTGCCGAACACCTGCCCTCACCGTCGTTAACAGAACTGCGGGAAAACAATGCCCGATAGGCGAGGGTAAAGGACACTGTCTACCAGTCGCTCCTGCCTCCCGCTAGTACAGCAGGCGGAAGGGACACCGGGTGCTAGCTTGCTAGTTAGCAACACTGTGTGATAGCTTGCTAGTTAGCTAGCACACGGCGTCACCCCCACCTCCCGCCTGCTCTTGTAACAGTTTAACTTTAGTCCGCCCCTCGCCCCGACCCGAACCAGGGACCCTCTGCACACATCAACAACAGTCACCTACGAAGCATCGTTACCCATCGCTCCACAAAAGCCGCGGCCCTTGCAGAGCAAGGGGAACCACTACGTCAAGGTCTCAAAGCGAGTGACGTCACCGATTGAAACGCTATTAGCGCGCACCACCGCTAACTAGCTAGCCATTTCACATCGGTTACACTCACCCCCCTTTCGACCTCCTCCTTTTCCGCAGCAACCAGTGATCCGGGTCAACAGCATCAATGTAACAGTTTAACTTTAGTTCGTCCCCTCGCCCCGGGCGCGAACCAGGGACCCTCTGCACACATCAACAACAGTCACCCACGAAGCATCGTTACCCATCACTCCACAAAAGCCGCGGCCCTTGCAGAGCAAGGGGAACCACTACTTCCAAGGTCTCAAAGCGAGTGACGTCATTGATTAAAACGCTTTTAGCGCGCACCACCGCTAACTAGCTAGCCATTTCACATCGGTTACACTCTGTTCCGAATAAAACAGTGCCTAACAAGTGGGGTCGAAGTACACTGCCTATCGGTGTCTAGCTACTCCGGTACACAGCAGGTGGGAGTGACACCGTGTGCTTGCTAGCTTGCTAGTTAGTTAGCTAGCACATGGTGTCGCACCTCCTTAAGACTAGTTGGCTAAGTTAGCACAGTCTTCTTCGCTCTTGCCTGCCGATCACCTGCCCTCACCGTCGTTAACAGAACGGTGGGATAACAGTGTCCGACAGGAGGGGCAAAAGACACTAGCTATAGCTAGCTACCATTTTCGCCCCAGCCTCTTCTTCTACTGTGGGATTTATTGGCAGTTGGCATCCAACGTTATGGTGCATTACCGCCATCTACTGTACTAAAGTGCCCCTGCCTATGTACTGGAGTCATGTAGCTTAAAAATTGACCAATAGACATATAAAGAGGGGTTCCTGCAGATGCTGGAACGCCCCAAATTACAGGCTGCAGTTGCACCCTTATCCTAATGGAGGCTAACTCCACATGGCTTGTTGGCCTAAGCCTATGAATATTTTTTGGGGATAAACACCGAAAATGAGGTCTGTGGTAAACACAGGATTAGCAGTTTATACAGAAAAAAAACTTTAAGATCTCCTAAACTTCTGTTAACCTCAAACCTTATTTCGGCGTTTATCCCAAAACCCCATTCTTTCTCCATTAATTTCCCCCATAGGAATGGCTGAACGACCTGAACAAACCAGATGTTACAGTTAAACTGGCGAGCTCTTCAACATTTCCGCATGAGAAACGGTTGTGAGATTTGCTTCCTGTATTACCGACGCAACATAATCGATAACTGTGGCATACTGTGAGTGTCTTGAAGCGCGACAGCCCTGAAAATGATTATGTTGGTAGCCTAAATGCATCACCATATGGACTAGGCCTAAAAATTGTCAGACGTGAAATGTTATGACATCATCACTCTGTATTCTATGCGTAACCTCGCCTACTATTGCTATTGTAAACTACCCAACAACAGGCAAAGAGACAGTTTATTCAAATGTTGGCTATCCATGTGATACATATTTACTAACTTCCAATAGATGTGTTGTTACAAGCTTATTTACACGCACCAACATGCGCAATTAGTAAGGCAAGACGCCAGGTGAAAGTCAACTGCGACAGCAGTCATGCATTAGTGTTCTTACCTGTGCACGCTCGGTAGGTCTGATAAATAGCCTAATCCTGTCTTCAACACGTTGTCTTCTTACTTATTACAGCATGCTAAATAAATGTTCATGTCACGATAAGATAATTATTTTACCAATTCTGAATACGCCATACTTAGAGCGAATGTTAATAGTGCTGGAAAAATCGAATCACTTACATATATGATAACAGTTTAAAAAACGATACGTCGTGCATTTATCCCAAAATATTATGCGGGGAAACAAAACGATGAAGCGGCGTGAAGTGAAATGTCGCAACTTGGTAGCTGGCTAAATAAAAAGCAGAGAGACAAGCTAGACCAGAGGAGGGCGAGGTAAAAATCGAGGGAGGGCAAAAGCAGAAGGGAGGAGTTCAGGAGAAAAGTGTTGTTTGGTATTACGCATTGCCGAAGAGCCATGCATTGCCTCCATTTTAGGGGAATCCCATTAGACTGTGTTATCCGCGGTAAGAGGGCGGTAACTGGATGGGTCACTTCAGGTACTGTCCTTTTGTCTCTACCCTTTACATTTTGGTAAACCTACTTTACCGAATGTCATGGTCCACAATCTCAGGTATACTGCTTCATGTCCTAAATGGTATTACAGGGTAGCCACCGTCATAACAGCCTCTAATATAGATCACAATAATCTTTCATTTATGATAATGACTCACCTGTAAAAATGTACCAGACAAAACTAGGGATAAACCTACCTGTAAATCTAGTACCTATGTATGCTGCAGGTAGAGGAGCACTATGGATCATTGGTGTGCTGTTATTGTAGCATGTGCAACATTCAGATTTCTATCCAATCACTCCTATGCACAATTATAAAGTAATACACCCAAAGTATAATTCACACAGAAAGGGATTATCATTTAGACTAGACCAGATTCACCAGAAACCTAGAGATTACATTTTCAGTGGCGACAGTTGTGGTGACACAGATTTGGCACCACCTGCTGGAGCAACAAAGAGAGGGGAAGGGACAGCACTGGATTATAATGACGGTCCAATCGTGACCTGGCTGGCAACTACACATTTGTACCCACCAGAGACAGGTGTGTGGGCTACATGTGTAGTAAGGATGTGGACATACCAACACACTCTACCTGGTGTATCAGTTACAAGACATGACACCAGTCAATATTTTTTCTTTTATATACAAAAGAGGAGACAAGGACAGCACAAAAATAAGTGAGTATACTGTGCTACTGATTGAGGTAATTATTAAAATCTCATTTAGTGAGAATTTTTTTTCTTCTTCGGTCACTTCAAGTCTTTCTCAGTCATTTGTGAGCTGCATGTCATCAGACAAATCATTCAACAGCTTTACCTACATAAAAATAGTGGCATAATATGAATACAAAAACATCAAGGGGAAAAAAACATAGCTTATTCTCTTTGAAACAAAACCCGTAACAAAAATGTGCTTATAAAATCAATATCAAAATGACTATCAGGGAAAATATTTCCCCTCCCTGGTATATAACCAACATTCCTGCACGAGAACCGCAAGGTTTCATCAGAAGGCTTGGGCAATTGAGAGGTGCATGGTATTGGTGGTCACCCTGTCCCAATTGGTACTCTATTCTCTATGTAATGCACAGCTTTTGACCGGGGTTCTAGTCAAAAGAAGTGCACTATATTAGGGAATAGGGTGCCAATTGGGACGAGCCCTGGATTTTCTCTATGAAATGTCATGACCACAATGTGGGTTAGTGTAGTACACAAAAACAAATGACATTTAAGGGAAATAAGCACGTTTTGCTAAATGGAGAAGTGTCCATGGACTAAAGGTTGGGATGCAGGCTAAAGGGAGCTGTACGCTGTTAGTGGAGAGTTTTGAGAATGTGTATATCCCATATCTCCTTGTTCCTGAAGTGTGCATTTGTTCACTACTACCCTCATATAGCATTGGATTGGTGTAGGCATGGTTAAAAACACCTTTTTCTAATACCAGTCATTTAATTTCAAATCCATAAAGGGACGTGAAGAAGTGCACATTTGCAGGAAGCGCCCATAATGTCTGTATAGACAAGGCTCAACCATTCCCTCTTTCTCCAACTTGGTCCTCTCACTACTACCGCCACTGTTCCACATTATCCATGTAGTCCTCAATGGTGCTGTTCTCCTCCAGACCCCACCAGTCTGGCAGCTGCACCTCAGCCTCCAAAGGCTCTCCACCTCCCCTCTTCTGATGCTTCCTTTCTGGGGAGGGTGGTCGTAGGTGGGTGGTGATCGCCTCCCCAGCCTGAGTCTCTGTCCACTGGGGCTTATCGCTGGGCCACTCGGCCACCGGCCTCCCCATCCCCAGCCTTGTTGACCCCAGCTTCCCTCTGAGCCTTCTCCTCTTCTGCTGCCTCCTCTCCCTGGCCTGTTTCCTCTCCTGCTGCCGGGCCACCCGGAACCGCTGGAGTAACAGGTCGCGGGCATACTCGTACAGCTCCTCATCCCATTGGTTCAGCTGGCGGATCCGGAGCTGCGTCTCAGGCACAACCCCTACGCTGGCCGCCCGCGTGCCGTTGAGCTGGGTGAAGGGGGCGATGAACGCCAGGTGGAAGGTCCTCTCAAACAGGTACTGGGTTTTCCTCTGGTACTCAGTCAGGCCGAAGAAGGCCATGCCCCGCAGGTTCCGCTTGGCACTCTCTAATAACACAGCCCAGCGCTCGTCCTCGCTCATGGCCGAGACATTGTAGCAGCCCACCAGGCTGAGGTCTGCCAGCATGCGGACCTGCCGGTTGTTGGCCAGGTTGTAGGGGCAGTCCATGAACTCCTGCAGGGAGCAGCCGGACCAGTCATCCCCGGGGTAGCAGCTGGGCAGCTCAGCCAGCGTGGGGGCGCGCCCGTCACACACGTGCAGGGAGGCCTTCCAGGTGGCACCGCGCTGCACGTGCCGCCACTCGCTCAGGTAGCGCCACACCGGGTCACGCAGGATGGTGATGTAGTAGTATTTCCGGCTGAGGAACAGCAGACAAATAGAATATAGAGACAGAACAGAGAGACAGACAGAACAGAATGAACAGAGAGACAGAACAATACAGAGAGACAGACAGAACAGAGAGAAAGATACCTAGGTCAGTTAATTTGTCTTTAGACTTGTTTTGAATTCAGCACCTCTGTAATATAACTGTAATAATAACCAACGCAATGGTCTCAATGAGTCTAAGTCAAATGGCACCCTATTTCCTATAAAGTGACCTACTTTTGAACAGGGCCTCTGATCAAAACCAGTGCACTATAAATGGGAATAGGGGGTGATTTGGGACTCTCAGCAGCTCAAGATGAACAGCTATTGACCCAGCTTAACCAGACCAGAATCCCCTTTCAACCCTAGAGAAGCATGGATGCATTTGTCTCTGATTAATCATACATAATAAAATATTAGATGTGAATTCAATTTAGGAACAAGATACTGAACAAACTGAAATTGTTGTCCACAAGTAATTTCAAATCCAGTTCTCTGAGTGACACTCTTACCTGGGAACTGTAGGCTTCTTGGGGGGCTCGCGCGTGTTCATGAGAGACGGCACGCAGTTGGTCAGCTCGGTCCAGTCCGCGTGAAGACCACAGCTCCAGCCAGTGGAGAACCGGGAGAAAAGCCACGTTTCCCTTTTACCTGGCCGGTAACAGGTGCATTTCTTTTGGCCAACATGACACTCACAAGGCCTCTCGAGTTGAATATTACGCACTAAATGTCGACCAAATGTTGTACCCCCTGTCTTCTGGATGTGTAGAAAAACAATAACATCATCTCCCTGGATATTGAAGTCTACGAGTCGACTGAGGTCTGCAGAAGTGAAATTGAAGCGGGGAATAAAACGGGCTAGGGCACAGTCCTCAGCGACGTATGTGTCCTGTCCACTGAGGCCAATGTGGTTTCCCTGTGCAATGCTGACCGAGTTGGAGGCCAATGATCCTAGGTGCAACAGTTGGCAATCGGAGCGAGGACAAAGGTACTGAAGCACAATCACGCCAAAGAGCAAGCTTATCACCAGGGCAATCAAGAGCCGGTGATGGTTGGTGAACCTTTCATCCATCTTCCCGAGAGAAACTAAACCGCATTACTCAAGCAGTCTGACCCACTGGGCCTGCCTTGGTTGGGGGCAAACACGGCTTTCTAGCTTTATTGCTTTCACTTCGTTAACAAAAACAATGACAAGCTAGCGGAACAAGTAACCAGGCTAAGCTAGCCACACAACATTCGCATACAAACAGAGAGGGCTTTTGATGTTTCACGAAATAATTATGTTACAGACGTGAAAACATGTACCTCTCACAGAAGCCTGCTTATATGTCACGAAAGCATTACGGATTTTGTGTTTCCCACCAACAATTAGGTGCTTAGAGTCCCCTTCCATCATCATGTTCCCGATCCCTAAACGTTCTTCCCAGAATCCCCTGCGTTGGCTGAGGCTCGTGAAATGACCGCACTTACATACATGGGCGGAGGTTCTCTGATGTGAGCCAATCAATGACTGTATATATTGGCCAATCCATAAAGATGTATCTGTACCATGCTGGCCAGATTTGATATTGTGATTTCATGACTTTGTAGATGCATACAACATCCGCAAGTCAAAGTATCCAGAACTATAGAGACGTTATCTTGACTCCTAGGCACATAAAGCTTTCCCGTCACCTTCTATATACCGCCGAAATAGCTCAGTTGGGAGAGCGTTAGACTGAAGATCTAAAGGTCCCTGGTTCGATCCCGGGTTTCGGCAGGTCTTTACATTTTGAATGAATTTGAAGGCTCCAGTGCTCGCATTACATTGGGATATTCTATGTGCCACGGGTTGAGAACCAAATACTAAAATAAAATATTTTATAGTCAACGTGTTTCCCTTTTCTATACAATGTATACTGATACTGATGTTGGAAGGTTATGGTAGGCACCACAGCTTTTCAGAAATTTCCAGAGGAATTATCTACTCTCTTTGTGAAGGAGTAGAGACAATACCTGTAGTCTCTAAATACAGAAAGGCATGTGCATTATTGAATACTCATAAAAAGTCTAATGGGTTTAATCTGAATCCTACAGACAAAGAACCACACACTGTGTACAAAACAATTAAGAACATTTCCATGATATGGACTGACCAGGTGAAAGCTATGATCCCATTGATGTCACTTGTTCAGGTTAAAGGATTAAGCCTTGAGACATAGATTGTGTAATGTGTGCCAGTCAGAGGGTGAATGGGAAAGATAAAATATTTAAGTGCCTTTGAAAAAGGGTATGGTAGTAGGTGCCAGCCACACCAGTTTCTGTCAAGAACTGTAACACTGCTGGGTTTTTCAGGCTTAACAGTTTCCCATGTGTATGAAGAATGGTCCACCACCCAAAGGACATCCAGCCAACTTGATACAACTGTGGGAAGCGTTGGAGTCAACATGGGGGGGAGACACAATATCTGCATTTTTCAGAGAGCATATGCTTCTTCGTTGCAAAGGTTCATTTGTTGAAATGCATATTTTTAAAAGGTAATGTTTCATCTTTAGGGTAAACCTACCTAGTATTTAGAAGACCATCATGTAAATGTCAGTAATTCAGAATATAAATTGAGGACCATCATGTAAATGTCAGTAATTCAGAATATAAACCATTCAAGACCATTTAAATATCTGCAGTCTTTATTTCAACAAGACTAGGAAATGTGTAAGACACCTTTTCTTTTACAATTTAGCATCCATCTCATCTTGTTTTTCTCATAACATTTAGGAGATACTCAGAAGTAAAAACATGGATTGTTATGGCCTCTTTCAGAGACATCTAAAATGGCTGCTCATTTACATATTACTTTGTCACTCATATGAATCCAAAATGACACCCTATTCCCTATGTAGTGCACTACTTTTGACCAGGGGCCATAGGGAACAAGTGTGTCAATTGGGACACACATACTCCTCAGTCCTCAAAGATGACTCCATGCTGTTCTGGTGGGCCGAAGACCGATGGGGTGTGCCGTCATATAGAGTG